>NC_072793.1:173803180-174428180 GCF_028583425.1 Eublepharis macularius
TCTCAAGTTCTGTGGGGTTCAGTTCAACCTGGCTGATTTGGGAAAGAGCCTAGAGGTTATAGTGGATCAAGCATTGCTGCTAGAGAAGCAAGTCAACGCAGCTGCATTTCTCCCAACTCAGGTTATCCTGGAAGAAGATCCCCTATCTTGACACAGCTGATCTGGCCACCTGGATTCATATCATCTTAACATTGATGCTTGATTGCTACAATGCACTCTACATAGGTCTCCCCTCTAAGTCAACTTGAACTGCCTTTCTCCCTATGCTCCGCCATGGCAGCTCCACACGTCTGAACAGGGCTTTCTGCAGACGGAGTTGGCCATATATGCACATTCTCTGTGATGATTCTATGAAGTATCAACCCTGCTTAGCTTCTGAGATCTGATAGGACTGGGCAATACCATGCCACCTTACCTCCCTTCTAGTACAAAAAAGGCATGCCAAATTCAAAACCTGAATATGACTCTGTACAGCACCCCTTCTTGTGAAAACCTAAGTATGCCCACCACACGTTTACTGGTATGCTTTCTTTTTCTTTACCCACTACAAAAACATATAACTGAGCTTCAGACTTCTGCCACGAATTAGGAAGGAACATATGCTTCAAACAATCATGAATTGTTGTTTGGCTTGATGAGTCTTTTACAACCAGTAACATTTGTCTGAAATCCCCCCTTAATAGAATGGCTTTCCCCCCCAAATGGTATCTGCTTGCGTGAGATTTTTTAGTTATCTTTGTGTTACCTAGGAGCTACATCATCTACCTGTGGAGGTGCAAGCACCAGGCATTTGCACAAACCACCATCAAGAAGATTGTGAACCAACCTCAAGCAACAAAATGATGCTGTGACTGTGCATATGCACACTAACCTCATATGCCTGATGTACAGGCTGGAGCTCTGCAACCGCACAAATCCAGTGCAGTAGTTTAGTCAGGAATGGCAGACATGTTACTTAAAAGAGGAGGAACTGTACATAGACAGTTTAAACTGCCACTCATTCTCACAGAAAATTCTCTGACAGTGCTATATCCTAAGAAGAAAGAAGCCAGTTATCCAGGAAATATTATGAACACGATGGGACTAGGCACGGCATCAGCAAATGTGGGAGAGAGAAAAAGGCAGCAAGCAACAGGGGCTGCAGTCCCCATTACTGTAATTCTCTGTAAAGAAGTTCTGCAGCTGCTATGAGGACCTGGGGGAGGAGGAAGGATGTCAGAGGCAGAAAGCACACGGCTGCAGGAGCCTGTCTGCAAGCATGGGGTGTGTTTCTCTCACTTTCCTCACCTGGTTCTCCCACCTGGTCCATCCCCGCTTTATGGTTAGGGTGCCTCTGATGCCATCTGCATTGCCCCACTGCTGCCAGCTGTCTGAGCAACCCAGTAGTCCCAATTCTCCGATATAAGCATTCATACCATGGAAACACTTGCAAATATGCTATAAATGAGCTCCTTACCTCTTTTAAGTATTCTGTGAAATACTTAGCTCAACAAAGCAAAGAAGTTTATTCAGATAGTAAAGTGACAGTTACTTCTTCCCAATTCAGCCAGCTAGATGACAGTGCTGTAGATGGGAGGTGCTTTATCCTTCAGAGTTACAGAGTTGATTCAATAAGCAGCTTTTACTGTAATAACAACCAGGCAGCTTGCCCTTTGAAACTGTTTTTAACTAAGAACAGTACCCGAACTCCTGCCTATCAAAATTAATGACTATGGTCCTAGAGCACTCCCCTGCCTAGTCCAGGATAAATTCTCAGTGTTCCCTCCCAAACTCCAACTGTCTGTTTCTCCCCTTGGTGGTTGACAGTTGAGCTCTCCCCTTCAGAGTTCCATTAGGAACTCTGAATGTGATTGGTCAACTCTAACCAGGGAGAACAGGGGCCAGAACCTTCTCCTGTCCGTCACAGGGAGCCTTCTGGCCTCCTCAGGCAAGCCATTCCCCCAGGTGGGAGCCACTACAGGAAGCACTCAGAGATGGCCTGCTGTTGAGCTTATCTATTTGCAGGGTGGTGCTTTCAGAAGGCTTCGACCTGTGTGCCTCAGCTTCAGTTGTTTCCACTCTCACAGCACATTTATGATTTGTAGGCTTCAGCCATCCCAACTTCCTATTTTGAGTACTGGAAACAGCCACTCCTACAGCCAGGTAGGCGAGGTGCACCAACCTTTTTATTTAACTGAACTTAAGAGCTCTGCCTTTACCAAGGCCTTGGCTCTCCAGTCCCTGGGTTTATTCCTGGGGTGAACTCACAGTCAGTAATTCCAGACACAGTTTGATTTAAACGTATTTTATTGACATTAGAGAGTATAGCAAAGCACGAAGACAGTCAAATAAACAGGCAACAGGTACAAAACAAATAACCTTGCGGTTGCTAAACTAAAATCTGCCTAACTAAAAACTTTAAGAGCTGATTAACTCAAGTTTCTCTGGTTGGCATCCAGTAGCTGTTCATTTCATTCTCACAACAACCATCCTGTGCACTATGTTATGCCAAAAGTGTATGGTCGGCACAAAGTCAGCCAGCAACCTTCAGCGGATGGGTGGGGATTAAAACATGGGCCTCTTAGAACCTGGTCAGAACCCCATGTGTTTTGTGCTGGAGGAGCCATTCTTCCACTCTTCCTGTCTGTGCTCCCTGCTTCTTCCTGGGTTCTCATGAATAGCTTTGATAACAAATAGCAACGGGTTGGAACTAATCCAAGCCAGGATGTTACAATTTCCTTCATCTTTGGCACAAGCAACTCCCATCATCACCCTGAAACTCTGGCCAATTTTGAGACTCCCAGCTTTTTTTTTTTCCCTGAAAGGTCTGCCACAGGTAGACAAATGCACACATTGTTTTAGTGTTATAGGAGAAGACAAAGATGACCCTACATTAACTACAGTCTTGTTCCCTAAGTGGCCTCCAGAATCGCTCTGTTTCACAAATCCTGGGAAACGACAGAAGAGGGGGGAGGATTCTTGCCTCCTTAAGCCATTCCACCTAGTGGGAGCCATTACAGAGAATGCTCAGGTATGGGCAACTGCTGATCTTATCCAATTGTAAGACAAAGCCTTCAGAAGGCTTTGTGCCAATAACTGGAGCTGCCTCAGCAGAAGGAGAGGCCACCCTGCAGATAGGCAAGCCTGGAGGGATATTTTAATCCTATAACATAATTCAGTAAACAGGCTTCCAACAACTTACCGGGTGGAGCAGGCACAATTTGTGTGCCTGAAGGAAGGACTGCCCACCTCCCTTAACTTCCCTTCCTCACTTTGATAGGCTGAGGAAGGAAGGGCCCACCTGTCAAACTGCTTGCCCGAATCTGGACAGCCGGGCTTCAGGAGGGCTAGCCGCTTGCCTTCCCTTCGTCGCTGGGATTGCTGGCAGGGAAGAGCCGCCCACCTGTCAAGCTGGCAGCCAGGCTGCAGGAGGGGCGGCCACTTGCCTTCCCTTCCCTGCTGGGATTGGCTGCAGGCACAAGGCGCCCACCTGTCAAGTTGGCAGCCAGGCTGCAGGAGGGGCAGTTCTAAAAGACCAAGATAATTGCCATTATTTGAAGATCCAAAGTGTTCATTGTGTCCTCTGAATGGTAAACCTCGTTCTACAAGAGCAATAATTCTCTCCATGACATGCCACCAGTACTGCTGTTCTGCTTTTATTTGTTCCTCTAGCTTGGAAGCTGACGTTTGCCTTTGCTTCCTTGTTAGGTAGGCCAACATGGCATTCCTATGCTTCTCTGAGTTTTCATGAGTTTGGATAAGATGAGGGGTTTGCCGGTCATCAAACCCTTCAGTAGCTAAAGCTGTGGAAGAAGATGCAAGGTTTCGAAAGAGTTTACAAACAGAGCAATAAATCCAGCCTTTTGAGGGAGAATATACAAGCACTTTAAGCTATATGTTTCCCCATTTGCTTTTGTTGAATAAAAAAGAGTTTTTGTACAAAACCTGGACTGCTTCTTGTACACTCGTTTGGAATTTGAAACTGGTCTACAATGATGCAGAACTTGAGAGGGACCCCTCTCTATCCAATAGGATACTTCCTCATGTGATAATTCTGACCACAAACCAACATCTGTTACAGTAGATCTATGTTTGGCATTATCTTTATTTGCATCTGGAACACCTTGGACTTGGCCTATCTTACCAGGTGTGAACTGCAAAATCTGACTATTTACATTATTTTCTTGTGGCTCTTTAGCCTCTCCCTGTCCAGTAAGTGACTCTTGAATTAGTTCTATATTTTCAGTTTGAGCCAGCATCATGGCTGCGTCCTCATAATCAGCTTGCTGTTCCACATCCTGCTACGCTGTTTCTCTTTCAGGGAGGTTTTTGTCTGGTTGCATGCTAGTAGTTGGCTCAGGCTGGATAGCTTCACTGCTGGCTCTTGTTGCTTCAATGAGTGGTTGATGCACGAAAGCAGTGATTGGTCTTAACTTCATTACCATAGCATTTTCAAGTCTCTGTCTCTTGCGCTTCAAATCTTTTACTCATGCTCAGATTAGAATCTAAATATTAAAATTAATCTTCAACTGGATAAACCCATGGATCAGAGGTCCATCAGTGGCTATTGGCACAAGGTATAGATGGTTGCTGCTGAAGGTTTACAGAATTCAGTTTGGCACCTGCACATTTTTGGGCTTTTTCCCTCCCAGGACCCTTCTTAAGGCACTAGTAGCAGGCAGAGCAGGGGAGACTCCGTGGTCAGAGCACCAGACTGGGGGTTTAAACAAAGAACAAAGATTTTATTGACTATTTACAAGTAACAGGATTTTAAACACAAAAAGGCACTTTAAATCAAACACAGAAAGGAAAACACCACCAGGCGCAAATAAAATAAGACAAAACGCAGTTCCTCTGTCCCTGAACTGATCCCTATACTTATTTTCCCTTGGGATGAGGTTCAGTTACCAACCTGCAGCCTGGCCTCCTGCCTTCTACAGGTAGTTCTGGATCCCTCCGAGGATCCCTTCCCACTGCTGCCTTCCCTGATCTCCAAGGCCTCTCTCTGCCTGTGGACAATCTACAGCAAGAGCCTCCTGGTCTGTCTGAGGGTTGCAGGACGACTCCCCCCTCCCAGGCTGGCTGGAGCATTTATATCTTTTGACTCTGCCCTCTGGCTTTCCTGCACTTTTTGGCCATAGAGGCATCTGGGAGTTGTAGGCCTGGAGTTTTGCCCAACTTCCCAGGGTGGGTGGCCATTTTAACTTAACTAAACAACCTAAATTAAAGCAAAAACAAGATGGAGTCTATTCTGTCACATACAAGAAGCCAACCCTATAGCACAACATCATTTTCCATTCTAAACATTTTCAAAAGTTTATAAACTCCCAAAATTGCCAAAAGAATTCAAAATATTTTTCTCTAAGACACATGCATTTAGGATGCTTGAAAATGATGCAAAAACATAGGTTAATAATTAACTATATTTTCTCATCTAATAATTCCAGCAGCAGCAAACACCAGGCTCCCATCCAACAATCAATACTAGCCATTTAAAAGAGCCGACTGCCAAAAAATGTTATATAAAATAAATATGTCAAACATTGATTAGATTCTGCAGTGGCTTTAGAACAATTTATCTACTATTAATGTATGAAGCACCATCAATATTTCTTTTCATATCCAAGAAGTTCTGAGAAAGGGGCTGCAAGTGCATGCTGCAGGCAGGGCTCTGTAAAGTGAAAGATAGACTTCCCTGCTTGGGAGAGGTGAAGCCAGTGCCAGTCACATGTGCTTGCCTTGCTCTGTTCAAGCCAAGGAGGAGGGAAGGAATGGAAGCGACTTGGGAGAGCTTGCTTGCCTGGTCTATCTGCCCCAGATAGGAGAGGGGAGACTGCCCACTGGGGAGGGAGCAGTGCTGTAGAGGCCCCCTAGATTTAGAGGCCCTAGGCTTCAGCCTACTTAGCCTATACATAAATCCGGCACGGGATACTGGTTTCCCTGTTAGTATTTGTGCCGCTAGTCATGATTTTGTATGACAGGATTTATTTTAATACCATATAGAACACAAGTCCTGTTAAGATTGACTGTTGCTGTCCCATGAGACATAGTTCTTGATTCCAAAAGTATGCCAAATATTGTACTGTATTGTCTGCAGACACGGCCAGCTGGAGCCCCGCTGCTCACTCTGCTCCCTGGGGAGGGCTGTGCAGATATTCCAAGCCTCGGACTCCTGCTCCCAAGGCAGCCACTGGACCCTCCCAGAGCCCACCAGGCTCTGCCCAAAAGACTGCCCCCCTCCCACCTCCCCTTGGCCCACTATCCCCCTGCCCGCCCCCTCCAGGCACTCTGCTTCTTCCACCCACCCTGCAAATCTCCCTCCCCTTCAGGAGCGCCAGGGAGGTGCCTCCCCTCCCGGATTAGGGTTGCCCCTGACCTGCGTCCCCTTCCTGGGCATTTCCCTTCTACCCACCCCCAATTGCCCAGGCTGGCAGCCCCCTTGACGCACCCAGGAGGAAAGCGTGGGAAAAACAATGGCCACTTTCCCACTGGGGAGGAGGGGGTGCAGGCAGGAAGTGACCTCACCACCACCCTTTCCTCGCTGCTGCTCTAGGATTTCGGGCTTGCTTCCCTTAAACATTCCAGTGCTGGAGAATAAAAAGCAGTGATTTGCAGCCATATGTCATGGATGGAAATCTTGCTGTTCTACTGCAGGCCAACATGGTTCCCCCACCTAAAAGTAAGCATAAATACAAATACAGACATAAAACGTTGCAGGGACAAAGCAGAAGTAATTAAACATGACATATATTTAATGACGCAGACATCAACAGACAGCACTTGGCAGTATAGTCTAGTCCTTGTTCCTTTACCAAAAGATCTCTCTCAGCCATTTCTTGCAGCACAGCCCTATTACCTGAGTTAAAAGTCCCTCCTTAGGGGGCCACTGTCAGGTCTGTTGCCCACAGTCCCTCCATATTGCCTACTCTATGTTGCAATAGTCTCATTTGTCTGTTTTCCACAGTTGCTGTCTAGTTCCTGGGACAGCCCCAAGTCCGTATCCCTTGTGGTGCAGTGAGTACATGGAGTAAAAGAGCGCAGGTGACCAGTGTGTGAGTATTGTGCTAAATACAGCACATTGTGGCTTTGGTTAATGTCATAAGGATTGTATTTAGGTTTATGATTATTCACCTTTTCAGCTCACCAGATATTTGCCCAAGAAGAAGACGTGCGAAACGGGAATTGGAAATCTTGCCCCGCATCAACCCGTCGGCTTTTGGCCCCTTGGCATTCATACCCTACATGGGACTGGTGGTCACTTACCTTGAGTCATCTAGGTTCATCGTAGTTGCGCCTGCCTGTACTACTCCATTATTGCACTTTATTAAATGATTGCTCATGTGAGCATTAAAATTGTAGAATTACTGCTGTATATGGATTGCGGATTTGGAATATCTTCTGTATAAATACTTGTTGTATGCATTTTGTACATATTTATGGATTATTTATGGCACATGAATTGACTTATTGCACTTTGCACTTTTGCATTTGATAAATTATGCACTCTTTATAATCACTATTGACTTTTTGTGATTGTGCCTACCGGTTGGTCATCTTGTCTGGTATCGGTTTGCCGGTTGTATTCCCGTTTGTTTTGCACGTCTTTAAGGGATCTACATATTTGTAACTCCTGTAATGGCACCTCCTATGAGGCTTTGAATTGGAGGCGTTCCAAAGCCAGAAGGAAATGCGTGTCACTTGTCTGCTGGAATCATGCTGAAGATTTTCCTTTAAAAAAAAACTTTATTGTTGATTAATAAGAATAAAAGCCCAATAAAAAGGTCAGAGAGAAAGAACAAAAGTAAAAAGAAAAAAAGAACAGAAAAAGAGAAAGAACAAACTTTTTTTAAAAACAAAGAAAAATAATACATATTTCATTTTCCATTTTGCTCTGCAACACCTATCGTATCTTTACAAACAATGTAGTTATAGTTCTGATAGCTCCAGAGTTAATATTTTAATTATTGCCCCCTTTTTATTTATTTTCCCTTAGATTACTTCTTAGAAATCAAATGCACAAATCATCTGTTCTTTTTCCCCCCATCTCACATGGAAAGTCAATAAGGGGCTTACACTTAGCCAAAAAAGTAGATGATGTTTTATCTCTGATCAGGGCTGTAAGTTTAGCCATCTCTGCTAACTCCATCATTCTCACAATCCAGTCATCCAGTGAAGGAAATACTGCACTTTTCCATTTTTGCACGTATAAAAGTCCTATAGTCCAGTCTACAGTCTTCCAGTTTGCCCATCAGAATGTCATGGGGGACCTTATCAAAAGCTTTACTGAAATCCAGATAAATCACGTCAACAGAGTTCCCCCAATCCAGTAAGCTGGTCACTCGATCAAAGAAGGAAACCAGGTTGGTCTGGGAAGATCTGTTAGGGGCAAAACCATGCTGACTTCCCTGGATCACTGAGAGGTCCTTCAGATGCTTACAGATCAATCCCTTTAAAATCTGCTCTAATATCTTCCCAGCAACAGAAGTCAGACTGACCGGCCTGTAGTTTCCCGGGTCATCCTTCTTCCTTTTCTTAAAGATTGGGATAACATTTGCTCTTCTCCAATCTTGTGGCACATCCCCAGTCCTTCAGGAGGCCTTGAAGATGATGGACAGGGGTTCTGCAAGTTCTCTAGAAAGTTCTTTCAGCACTCTTGGGTGCACCCCATCTGGCCCAGGGGATTTGTATTCATCCAGTGCAGCCAGATGCCTCTCCACAACCTCTCTGTCAATGTCCACTAGCCACTCAGGTGTCCTGTCACATTTTCTACTATCTCTAGATGTGCCTGAGTTCTTCAGGGAGAAAACAGAGGCAAAAAAGTCATTAAAAAAGACAGAGATCTCTCAACTCACCCCATCTGACCCCTTGGGATTCTTTTCTTGGTCAAAGGAGAGAGCCAACAACCCGGGGAGGGGGGTGTAGAGGAGTAGAGGCCATTTCTACATATAGCTCATTTCCCATCCCCCCTTCCCCCAGTTTTATGCCAGGGGACAAGATGGCCACCCATCCCCTAATAAATCCTATAAACAAGGATGATCAAAGTTGGGGACTCATACGGATTCAGATTAACTCCGATTTTGCTACAGCTTCTCTGCCATCTCCATCTCCCCGATGGCAAGTAAGGTGTTCACTCCAAAAGATGTTCTTTCAACACTCCAGGCATTTACATCTTTCTCCCTCTGAATGAATTCTTTTATGAGAAATTAGAATTCCTTTCTACCCAAAAGGGTTTCCACATCTCAGGAATTTACATGGTTTCTCTTGTGTGGCTAATTTTAATGGACAATAAGTATTCCACTCTCACTGAAGCTTTCCATACACACTGGGTATTTATATAGTTTCTTCCCTGTGTGAATTCTTCAATGAGAATTAAGCATTCCAGTCCTCCTGAAACTTTTCCCACACTACATGTATTTACGTGGTTTCACATATGGTGTTTACTCCAGGAATGTACATGGTTTCTCTTGTGTGGCTTCTTTGATGGTCAGTAAGTTTTCCCCTCTCACTAAAGCTTTTCCCACACTTAGGGCATTTATATGGTTTCTCCACTCTGTGAATTCTTTGATGGGAATTAAGACTTCCTCTCCGAGTGAAGGTTTTCCCACAATCCAGACATTTAAATGGTTTCTTCCCTGTGTGAATTCTATAATAATAACAACATTTGATTTATATACCACCCTTCAGGACAACTTAATGCCCACTCAGAGTGGTTTACAAAGTATGCCATTATTATCCCCACAACAAAACACCCTGTGAGGTGGGCGGGGCTGAGAGCTCCAGAGGACTAGCCAAGGTCACCCAGCTGGCTTCAAGTGGAGGTGTGGGGAATCAAACCCAGCTCTCCAGATTAGAGTCCCGCATTCTTAACCACTACAACAAACTGGCTCTCTTTGGTGGGAAGCTAGATTATCTTTCCGCCCAAAGGTTTTCCCACACTCCAGGCATTTATATGGTTTCTCCCCTGTGTGAATTCTTTAATGGGAATTAAGGCTTCTACTCTCAATGAAGCTTTTTCCATACACAAGACATTTATATAGTTTCTCCCCTGTGTTAATTCTTTGGTGGGAAGCTAGAATATCTTTCCTCCCACAGGCATTCTCACACTCCAGGCATTTAAATATTATCCATGTGTAATGGGTGTTCATATGCATATTAATATCAGAGACCACCTTTCAAGATAGATAACCTTATATAGTGTTTGAAGTTACAACCTATTTAGTTAGCTAATACTGCAATCCTATGGATAGTTATTCCAATCTAAACCTGTTGATTTTAATGGACTTCAAATGGAGCAACACTGCATAGGGTTGCACTATAAGAGTGATTGGCCTTATCAAATGGAATAGCTTTCTATGATTAGAATGTAATTTTAAAAACCTATAAATTTGGGAAGCTGAATTGTTTGGGTGCACTTTCTCAGAAAGGGCTCCTGACTTGTTGTTACCTGCTTTCCTTTGGGTAAAATAGTTTTATGAACTCATGTACTTGCTGTTCTATGTAACAATAATGGATGGTATAACATTTCATTAATCAATGTTAAAATGCAATATATATGCTTTAATATCTATTGCATTTAGCCAGGAATTAAATGTACTGACATAGGAACTTAACTAGAAGTTTGTGGCTTCTAAAGAGCATAACAAAATCTGAGTGAGGCCTGAGGGGAGTCATCCAGAACACCTTATTGAAGATTTTTATACTCTTAAAAAATAGGAATTTTTGGTACATTTGTGTGATTACTTTGATTCTGTAACACAGTGGTTAAGTGGTTAGGCTGCAAATCAGCACTCTACTGGTTCAAATCCCACTACTGCCCTGAGCTCAGTAGGTGGCTTTGGGTAAGCCACTCCTCTCAGCTCCAGCTCCCCAGCTGTATTGTGGGGATAATAATAACATTAACTTGTTCACCACTCTGGGTGAGGCACTAACCTGTCTAGAAGAGAGGAATATAAGTATAGCCGTTATTTTGATTTTCATGATTTGTCACCAACAGGAATTCTAATTGGTTGTAAAAAGTGTGTACTGACTGAAGAGCATTCCGCATGAGTTCTCAGATGGGAAATAAAGTTTCCATACACAGTGGAATATATGATTTCTTCCCTGAGTGGATTCTTTGATGGGAAGCAAGTTTTCCATTTTCCCTGAAGCTCTTTCCACACTCTGAGCATGTATATAGTTTCTCCCCAGTATGCATTCTTTGATGTTGTATAAGGTTGTCCTTCCTTCTAAAGCTCTTTCTACACTCTGAGCATTCATATGGTTTTTCCCCTGTGTGAATTCTTCGATGAGAATTAAGACTTCCCCTCTCCCGGAAGGCTTTTCCACACTCTGAGCATTTATATGGTTTCTCCCCTGTATGGATTCTGTGATGAGAAGTAAGGTGTGAGCTCTGACTGAAGCTCTTTCCACACACTGAACATTTATATGGTTTCTCTCCTGTGTGAGTTCTTTGATGGGAAATAAGATCCGTACTCAGCCTGAAACTCTTTCCACAGTCTGAACATCTATGAGGTTTCTCTCCTGTGTGGATTCTTTGATGGGAAGCAAGTTTTCCATTCTCCCTGAACGTTTTTCCACACACAGAACATATATATGGTTTCTCTCCTGTGTGGATTCTTTGATGGGAATCTAGTTTCCCACTCTCGCTGAAGCTCTTTCCACATTCTAAGCATCTATATGGTTTTTCCCCAGTGTGCGTTCTTAGATGGTGTATAAGGTTGTCCTTCCTTGTGAAGTTCTTTCCACACTGTGAACATTGATATGGTTTCTCTCCTGTGTGGGTTCTTTGATGAGAACTAAGGTCTGCACTCTGCCTGAAGCTCTTTCCACAGTCTGAGCATGTGTATGGCTTCTCCCCTGTGTGGATCCTCTGATGTCGCATAAGAGTGCCCTTCCTTCCAAAACTATTTCCACATTCAGAGCATTGATATGGTTTCACTCCTGTGTGAATTCTGTGATGGAAGTTAAGGTGTGCATTCTGACTGAAGCTCTTTCCACACTCTGAGCATTTATATGGTTTCTCCCCTGTGTGGCTCATTTGATGAGAAGTAAGCTCTACTATCCACTTGAAGCTCTTTTCACTCAGTGAATGTAAACATAGTTCCTCTTGAGCATCCAAATCTTCCTGTAAAATAAGGTTTTTTCTTTCCTTGGAGTTCATCGCACTGTCTGATTCTTCCAATGGCTTTTCCTGATTTTGCATTCCTTGACGTGGGGCAAGGCTTGATTTCCCAGCTAAGAGTTTTGTACACTGAGTGAAGCTACTCCTGTTTTCCCCTTTATTAATTTGTTCTGTGACTGGAATTTCATGGAAACTGGCATCTCCAGGTGCAATGGACTTCTTGCTACACTTTGATTTTCCTTCCATTCCTCTTTTCTGCTCTTCTCCCCTTCTTTGGAATTCTTGCCCTGTAAGAACAAAAAAGAACCCAGGTGAGGTAGACAGAGATGCTTGGAAAAGGAAAACAGCAGTCTTATGCCAGAATGCAGCCTCTTCCTGGGCAGCACCTGTCCAAATAACCGAGTAAACTCAGTAGCAGAACAGAAGCAGGTTACTTTTTGGACACAGAACAGAGAACGGAACAACCCCATGAAGCTGCCTTGAGTCTATGCATCAGTGTGTCAAGGTCAATCTTATCTCCTCTGACTGGCTATGGCTCTCCAAGTTCTCAAGAAGAGGTCTTTCACATCACCTCCTACTGGATCCTATCACCTGGAGATGCCAGGGATGGAACTAGCAGATGCTCCACCCCTTGTCCAGCACCATCTCATACGGCAGATTCCACCAAAGACAAGCCAGGAGGCAGCCTGCGACAGACAAATCTGAAGTGCCCCAATGTAGATGCAGTCAAGGGGTACTAGAAGGGACACTTATCTCTGTGAAGAGACCCCCAACTCAGTAAGGGGTGGGAAGAGTTGGAACAGAGCAAGAGTGGGTAAGAGCTGAAAGCTGTCTAAGTAATGCATTCTTCTCATTAAGAGTTTTAAATGCATTGCCCTATGAGCTCCACTTGGAATATTAGCAACTCAGTTCAATTAAGAGGAAAGGGCAAAGGAGGCAGATCTGCTACTTGTGATATCCCTGTGGTGCATTGAGAGAGACCAACAAGAGCATCAGTTCCTCTTTTCCCTCTTGGTCAGCAAAAGGCAAAGAGGGAGCCATACCGAGATGGGCCAGATTCCTGCAGTTTTCCACCGTGACCTCCCAGTGCAGAGCCCTTTGGCCCGGATCCAGCAGAGCCCACTCCTCCGGGGTGAAAGAGACGGACACCTCCTCTAGTGTCACCTGACCCTGAAAGAGAGAAATGTTTTATCTTCACAGATCAAGCCACAGTCCAAAAAGGGAGTGAAACAGAGGTATGAGGGAGTTCTTCTGAACATATGATGCTGCCTTATTGTTACCCAAATAGGCGGTCTCCTAATTAGTTGGGGTAACGCTTAAAGGAGACAGAGCAAGAGGGGGTATCTGGGATTCTCTACCAATATTTACGTGTGTTTTTCCCTTAAGATATCTCTCGAAATAAATCAGCCCAAAGTTCTGCTGGAAAGGTTTTATTAGAGGAGATGTAAATGGGCAGTCTTACAAACAGACACAGAACACATGCAAGGCTAACTCAGAGGAGAGGGGAGAAAGCCGTTTCAGGGACGGCCATAATTACGAGTCTCAAAGATGGGAGTCTCTGGAGGCAGCAGCGAAACAACCAACATTCCACGGAGAGAAGAAGAGAAGGCCCAAACAGATTTGGGGATGTATGTATGAGTCCCAGAAGAAACAGACACACACACACACAATGGCAGCTAGGGGCAACAGATACAGGGCAAAATGCTCCTTGGGGCAAGCTGACTTATTTGACTCGGAAACAGTCATTAGATGGGCTTTCCAAAGGGGCTGGATGGGTCTACCTGAGGTGGACTATAAGTGTGAATGGTGCTTGATAACTGTCAGTACTTGGCAGGTAGATCCCTGGTTCCCTCATTTGGTTGAAGTTTTATTAGAGATCTATGCAGTTCAGGTTACTATATACAAACTCATTGGCCAAAGTGACTACTCAAACAGGATCAATGCTAATTATACGGAAACTTCCTGCCTTTATTGGCCATTGGCACTTTGACGTGAAACGCCAAAAAGTTACATGGGAACATGATTAGTTTAGACTAGACATAAGACAGGATGAAATCACTACATTGCAGTCTCTGAGAACAGATACATTTCACGCTAGCTGCGGCTTTCCTTCAAGGACACTTACTTGGAAAATGGAAATAAATATTTTCACAGATAACCTCTTTGCTGGGTACACTTTAGTTCAGCAGTTAGTACATTCTCAAATGAGTGCATGGTACATAATTATCAGAACAGAGCCCCCCAACACACACAAATGGCCGATATGCAGTTATGCATATATGACACTAACCCTGTAAGTACCCGATGGGAAAAGCTACCAGGTTTGGTGAATACCCTGATTAGGGGAAATGGGTGAGGGGAAGTGTGGTCAGGCATTGATGAGATTAGTCAAGAATTTCTTGGGAGACCTCATTGTCCTAAATTAAGAGTATCGCCAGACCATGTAATGGGCCATCAGTCAGCCACTGTGACTCTCTTAAAGTATTTTTTTGTTATCATACCTACCCGGCATCCATTTTGGGCCAGGTAGTACCTCACGCTTATGATCTTTGAGGAAGGGTGTTTATGATTTCCTATCTGTAAATGACCCTTCAGTGAGAGGAGGGGCCTGACTGCTAACATTATGCTGACTCAGACCGCTGGGCCGTCAAGGACAGAATTGTCCACTCAGACTGGCAGTGGCTCTCCAGTGGGTGAAGGGGAGGATCTAACCCTTCAGCCATGCCATTCCTACTGAGCCATTATGACAGAATGGGAAAAGACAGGGTTCTCCTCGAGCGAGGGGGCTGGCAGAAGATACAGACCCCTGGGATGCCCCCGAGGGTTCCTCCCCTACCTGATCCGTTGGCTCGGAGGCAGCTTCCAGTCCACCACAAAGGATCGAAGGTCCAGAACGACCTACCAGTGTCCTTCCACTGCCTGTGAGAAAAGCAAAGGATTACATTGCAAACACCAGAGATCTGTGTTGTTACCCTAAATATGGGTCTCCTTGCCAATTAGGAGAATTAGCATGCACGGAGACGAGCTAGCGAGAGGGTGTAACTGAGATTCCCACCTATGTATATAAGGATCGTTCCCTCAGAGGACTCTCTAAGGAACATGTAGGTTTAAACAGAAATGGGGTTTTTTTTGGTGAGGCAGAAAAAGCAATAACACAAGAAATGCATACAAGGTTGACTAGGAAATCAGTGAGGAAAAGTGAGAGAGATTTGGGGAAAGACCTATATTGACCAGTCTAGGAGGAGCAGAGGATGTCCATAGAGAGTAGCAGCTTGAGCGACCAGCGCTTTGCAGCAAGAAGTAGGCTCAGAACACACACACACACACAATGGCGGAGGGCAGTCCAGTTATACTGTGTAACATACCCTAGGGCAGGACTGCATCTTCAGCCCCAAAGCAATAGCTTAATGGCTATCTCCGGAGGTGAAACAATAAAACTGGCAAAGCTTTACTGAGTATACCTGGATGGAACTACAGGTAAAAGTAGGTGATTGATTGGAAGAGTTATCAGATCTCTGATTAACTCTGATTGAGAAGGAAGAGTTAGGAAGATCGGAAGGGGGTTGAGGAGATTAGCATGCACTGCTGGAAGACCTCTCTTTGTCTTAAAGATTTTGCACATCTCTGAGGTGTGGGGCTGATACCCGGTCCTGTCTCATGACTCCAGTCATTTTCCTCTTAGCTGAGTTGGAAATAATTCTGCCTACCCAGGCAATATGCTGTGTACTTGGATCACATGGGAAAAAGGGGTTCATAATATAGCCACCCTTTCTGTGTGAGGGAGGGCAGGGCTGCTAACATTGTAGTTCAGAGAGCCCATCTTAGGGCCAAGCTACAAGTGACGAATGACACAGGTTGGACACTTGTCAGCTTCCCTCAAGTTTTGATGGGAAATGTAGGCATCCTGGTCTTGCAGCTTGGCTCTCTAACTGCTGTCCAATGGACTTTTCAACTGTCACTTGTCCAACATTCTGTCAAGCTGTTTACATTTCCCATCAAAACTTGAGGAAAGCTGACAAGTGTCCAACCTGTGTCATTCATCACTTGTAGTTTGTCCCTTAGTGTAAACTCCTCTTTGAGGCTTAAGGTAATCTACACAGGTATCCAACAAGGGGAACTCTGACTCTCCAAAGCTCATACTATGGAAATCTTATTGGTCTTTAAGGTACAACTGGGCTCAAATCTTGTTGTTGTACTACAGATCAACATGGCTATCCTCTTGAAACTATAAGGCCCTACTTCAAATTTGATATCTCAGATGCTCCTCATTAAGTCCTTATTTTATACAACACACTGTCTCACATGGCAATTAAATGGCTGAGGGGAAAGAAGTCCACACTGAATCTGGACAAGTTGGAGGTGAAGCCCTGGAGGAGGTTAATCCCCAAATTTGGTGGGGTTTAGCTGATCTTTACTGACTGCACCAAGAGTTACTAAAGGAGAAGCAAGACCCATCACAGGTCCAGGAAGGGTTGGGATAAAATGGGGTGTGATGAACTTCCTGGAGGTGAGACACAAACAACTTTTCATCTCCTTCACAAAAGGATTTCAATCCTCCCATCCCACCCCTACTGTACAGGTCTGAGGGGACTGGATTTGGGGCTGGGTATTAATCCACTCAAGACGAGATTAATCTAACGTAAAACTAACAGACTAAATGAAAAAGAAGAAAATTGTATTTCAGGAAGAACACAAACCTAAGCTAAATATTAATGCTGACGTGGGATGCAATTTTTGCCATGTACATAGCACGGGTTAGAGATGGGCATGAATCGAATTATGACCCCAAAAATCGCATGACATGCAGTTCGTGGCACTGCGTATAATGAATCCCCACAACTTTTTCAGGCCCGGTTCATCGGGTCATGAGTGGTTCATGAGCGCAGACAGGCTGGCACCAATCCATTGATTTCCCAGGCAACAGAGGTCTGCAATGTCTGCAGACCTTCAGTTGCTGTGGAGACTCCAATCTTAGCCCAGCTCACCTTGATCGGCAGGTCTCCCTTCCAACTGTGGAGCTCCCAGCCTGTTTCCTGGGAGCCAGGAGCAGTGGGGAGACAGGCCTTCGGTAGCCATGGGAACCACAATCTCATTCCTCAAAACCCTGTTAGGCAGCTCTGACTGCCAATCAGTGAGCTCCTGCTCTGCTCTATGAGACCGTTTGTTATAAAAGGTACACCTCTCTGGCTCTTAGTTTCAGTTTCTGCAGGCAGTGTGAGAGAGAAGACTACTGCTGGAATTGGAGGGAGAGAGAGAGAGGGAGTGGATTGTTGGAAGTGAGCTTGGCTGCTGCTGGCTGGTTGAAGAGACTGGAAAGCCTCTTCTGTTTCAGTCTGCATTGTTGGGAAGGGTGCCTTCTTTCCTCTACCCCACTGCCACCCAGAGCCTGGGACACTTCTTGGCTCTGGCCTGGGGCCTAGCTTGACTGAGGCCTACCCTTTCTTTTTTCTGGGATTTTCTTTTTTTCTCTTTATTCCTTCCGGTTTTTGCATTTTGTGCCCAAGTCCTGCCTGCTCAGGTGGTCTCTGTGTGGGCTAGTAAGGGCACTCAAGGCCACTGCCAGGCTCTGGGACAAAGGCCACCTCGGCTGAGGGGGTCACCTTCTTCTTTCCTTTTTAAGTTTATCGTTCTACTCTTTTTTATTTTGTCCCCTCGACTGAGGGGTCACCTGCTTCCTTTATTTCTGGGTTTATAGTTTATTTTGAGTACCTGTCCTGCTTGCTCAGGTCTCTCTGTGTGGGGTGCAAAGGGCACTACTCTCCTGGTCTCAGGGCCACTACCAGGCTCTGGGGCCAAGCAAAGAGGGCACATCTTGAGGAGGTCTCACACTCACTCTTCTTCTCCTTTTCATTTATACATGCTTAGCAGCACTATGAGGCTTACATACCTCACAACCACCCCACAAACTGACCGTTCTATCATACTACTAGCAATAGCTCAGAAGTCCATTACTATAAGTCATACTGAGAGGGAACGAAGGAAAAAACCTTTGGTGGAAGTGAAAATCTAAAAGAACGCCAAGGAAATCAGAGAGGCAACAATATACAAGGTCACATAAAAGGGAGGGGGTGACAGAATTGGGGGATGTATGCACAGGACATGGCTGGGAAATAAGTCGCTTGGGCAGCTTCACCACAGACCCATGCAGCCCTTTTCTGCACCTTTGATACATCTCAGGCCCACCCAAAAGCCTATTGGACTCCATTCAAATGTATGTTCCCTAGAATGGGACCCTTCTTTTTAACTCATTGGTGCCAGGAAGAGGCTCTGGGCTTCCCCAAGACTCTGTCCTGTCCGCCATCCGACTGAATTTCTATGTAAAGCTCTTAAAAGACATCATTTCTGAGCTAGGCCACAACCTGACAACACTTACAGTCCTGAACTTAAGTCCAGCCATTTTTGCCAAAGACCTCGTTTTGGGCTGACAATTTCCTTACACACCACCTCTCCTACTCTGCTCCACCACAACATGTTCACTGGTTTTGAGTTGGGCCTTCCTCCCTGCAAATGGGAGATCAGCATAAATAATGTAAGAAACAAAATAGTTACATTTTTAAAAGTCGGACAAGCCTAAGCAAAGCTCTGACACCTCCTCAGATGTTTAATTCAGACTCTTTTTTCACTCTTCCCTTCTCTCCCCAACTTAAATCCTCACTCTTGCAAACCTGGCTTGTTCCCCATGTCAGATACAAATTCCATGCAAGGACCTGGCCCTTATTGGCTGATTCATAGCACTGCCCTCTGTGGCTCTTGTCTCAGGGCTACATTTCCATTCTCGGCCTGTCACAGATCTGTATACAAATAGTTTAAATCAATGAGAGCATTTTCTTCCCTTTTTCGTTAGCCTAGATTCCACCTAGGCAGAAGCTCGAAAGATAGAACTGAGACTGGAATGAAACATTTTTTTCCATGGAGAATTCCCAGGAAAATACAAAAGCAGCCCAGAAATGGACAGCTTAAAGAAGGAGTCCTAGAGGAAGCCTTACCCAGCAGGTTGGCACTTCCATCATTGTCCCACTTGGTTCCCCAGGAGAACGGCTTGTGCCTGGGATCGGATGGTGCCTTCTCTGCTCCAGGAAAAGCATCAGCCCCTCTAGAAAGGTCCTGCCAATCCAGACAAAGAAAGAGGAGCGGGATTAGAACAGGAGGAGGGCAGAGAAACATCTGGGAAGGGAATATTTCTAGGCTGATTCCTTGAAAAGGTTGTGCACATAGACAGGGAAGAGTTTCGGGATTGTCTTTTCAATATTCTGCTCGTTGGAGTTCTCAGGATCAAAGACCCTCACCTGTCCTCCTTGCTTCTCATCTTCTGCCTGGCTCAGGAGGAAGCCTTCGGCCAGGGCCACCGCCTGGGAACAGGTCTCTGGTCCGCATTCCCTGACCCAGCTCTCCATCACCGGGGGCAGGATGGCCAGGAACTGCTCCAGGAGCACCAGGTCCAGGATCTGGTTTTTGGTGTGACGCTCTGGCTTCAACCACAGCTGGCAAAGATGGTGGAGTCGGCTGCATATCTCTCGGGGCCCCTTGGCCTCCTGGTAGTGGAACTGCCTGAAGTGCAGGCAACGGACATCTGAGCTGGTGCTGTCATCAGCCAGGATCTTTCCCACAGATCTTTCCCAGAATTCCCCTCTTCTCTCAGCCTCAGGGACACTTTCTGCTTCAGACTTAGGCGAGCTTTGCTTTCCCATTTTGATTTCAGAGCTTTTTGCTCAGCTGCCAAGTCCTTTCTGAGGGCTCCTAAGTCCTACAAAGGCAAGACAATGCTTTGTTAGGAAATGAAAGAGCACACTGTGACTTGTCTAGACTCCTTTTCAAGATATCTGAAGTAATGGCCATAACACATCTTGAGATCCTGGGGTGGAGCCAACCATCCTCCAACTAGCCTTAGTCTGGCCTGAGGAGACATCCTCCAATGGAAGAGCCACTTAAGGTGGAAAGCTCCTTAGACTGGCGGAAGGCTTCACATTTGGGCCCAAGGAAATGGTGAGGGATGAATTTATTTTAATAAACAAATAAAGAATGAACATATTTTGTTCAGTGGAATGGTAGCAGAGGAGGACCCTCCTCACTGAATCCTGTAAGAAGATTGTTGAGTAAAGATGGCAGAGGTGTCAGCATTCAATCTTACTATATAATTGAGTAAGCATGTTTCAGACGACTCACTTTATACCCTGGTGCACCATCAGAGGGCGCTGCCATGGAGGGAAGCCCAGGCAAGGCACCATATCCCTCCAGAAAATGTGTAGTGGCAGGAAGGCCAGGCTGGGATCGGGATGGAAACAGGTGGCAATATCAGCACCCCGCTAATATTAAGAGCAGAGCAGGTGACAATACCCGTCCCCTGCCTTAACCCAGCTGGTATTAGGAGTGGAGCACGTGGCAATGCCCATCCAATGACTTAACTCAGCTGGTATTATGAGAGGAGAAGATGGGAATGCCCACCCCCCTTCCCCCAGTTGGGATCAGGAGTGGAGGAGGTGGCAATGCCTGTCCCATGCCTCACTTGGCTGGGATCACATGAAGAGCTGGAGGCAATGCCCTTCTTCCCTTCACCCAGCCAGAATAAAGAGTGGGCAGGTGGCAATGCCCACCTCCTTCAATCAATGGGAATAAGGCACTAAGGCACTAATAAGGCAATGCCCACCCCATCTTCACCCTGCCGGAATCAGACGCCAACCAGGCAGCAATGTCCATCCCCCTTCATCCTGCCAGAATCAGGAGCACAGCAAGTGGCAATACCCACACCCCCTTCACCCATCTGGTATTAGAACTGGAGAAGGTGGCAATGCCCACTCCTCACTTTAACACAGCTGGTATTAGGAGTGGAGCAGGTGGCAATGCCCACCCCCTGCCTTAACCTAACTGATATAAGGAGTAGAGCAGCTGGCAATGTCCACCTCCCACCTTAACCCTGCTGATATTAGGAGCAGAAAAGGTGGAAATGACCACTGCCTGCCATAACCCGGTTGGTATTAGAAGCAGAGAAGGTGGCAATGCCCACCACCCCTTCAGCCAGTTGGGATCAGGAGTGGAGCTGGTGGCAATGCCTGCCCCATTCAGGCAGCTGGGATCAGGAACGGAGCAGGTGGCAATGCCCATCCAATGCCTTAACTCAACTGGTATTAGGAGTGGAGAAGGTGGCAATGCTTGTCCCCTGTCTTCACTCAGCTGATATTAGGAGCAGAGTAGGTGGTAATGCCCACCCCCACCTTAACACAGCTGGTATTAGGAGCGGAGCAGGTAGCAATACCCACCCCCTTCAGCCATCTGGGATCAGAAGTGAAGCAGGTGGCAATGCACGCCCCCATCTTCACCCAACTGGTTTTAGGAGCAGAGAAAGTGGCCATGCCCACCCCCCTTCAGCCAGTTGGGATCAGGAGCAGAGCAGGTGGCAATGCCCACTCCCCGCCTTACCCAGCTGGTATTAGGAGTGTGGAAGGTGGCAATGCCTGCTCCCCTTCAGCCTTCTGGGACCCAGAGCAGAGCAGGTGGCAATGTCCGCTCCCCCCACCTTCAACCAGCTGGTATTAGGAGCGGAGCAGGTGGAACCACTATGCAGCACGAACTGTAATATTTAATGTTTTTAAATGTATTATTTATTGTTTTTAAATGTTTTTAATGGTGTTTGTATTTGTTATCCATCCTGAGCCTGCGAAAGTGGGGAGGGTGGAATATAAATATAATAAATTAAATTAAATGCCCACCTACCACCTTAATTCAGCTTGTATTAGGAGCGAAGCAGGTGGCAATGCCCACCCCCGCCGTAACCCAGATGGTATTAGGAGCGGAGTATGTGGCAATGCCTGTCCAATGCCTTAACCCAGCTGGTATTATTAGTGGAGCAGGTGGCAATGCCTACCCTCTACCATCACCCAGGTAGTATTAGCAGAGCAGGGGGCAATGCCCACCCCTGGTAATTCCCACCCCCCATCTTAACCCATCTGATATCAGGAGAATGCCTGCCTTAACCCAGGTGGTATCAGGCATGGAGCAGGTGGCAATGCCCTCCCCCTGCCATAATGCAGCAGGTATTAAGAGTGGAGCAGGTGGCAATGCCCACCCCACTTCACCCAGCTGGGATCAGGCACCAAGCAGGCAGCGATGCCCTTCCCCTTCAACCTGCACTTCTTCCCTTCACCCAGCCGGAATAAGGAGCAGGTAATACCCGTATCCTCTTCACTCATCTGGTATTAGGAGCAGAGTAGGTGGCAATGCCTACCCTTCGCCTTAACACAGCTGGCAGTAGTAGCGGAGAAGGTGGCAATACCCACACCCCACCATAACCCAGTTGGCATTAGTAGCAGAGCAAGTAGAAATGTCTGCCCCCTTTCACCCAGATGGGATCAGGAGTGGAGCAGATGGTGATGCCCACCCGCTACACCTTGCTCAGATCAGGAATGGAGCAGGTGGCAATGCCCACCCCATGCTTTCACCTGGCTAGGATCAGGCGCAGAGCAGGAGGTGATACCCTTCTTCCCTTCCCAGCCAGGATCAGTGCAGTTGGCAATGCCCACCCCCGTCAATCTACTGGAATAAGTCATTGAGCAGGTGGTCATGCCCACTGCCGCCTTAACACAGCTGGTATTAAGAGTGAAGGAGATGGCAATGCCCACTCCCGCCAGCTGGAGGTGCCCGCCTCACACCTTCACCTGACTGGGATCGGGCACAGACCAGGAGGTAATGTCCTTCTTCCCTTCACCCAGTCGGGATAAGGAGCAGAACAGGTGGCAATACTCCCTTCAACCTACCTGAATAAGGCACTGAGCAGGCAGCCATACCCACCCCCTCACCCATCTTTAATCAGGTGTGAAGAAGGAGGCAATACCCATTTCCCCTTCACCTGTCTGCAATCAGGAGCGGAACAGGTGGCAATGCCACCCCCCTTTACCCGGCCTGTATCAGGTTTGAAGCAGGTAGCAAAGCCCCACCCATTCACGTGACCGAGATCAGGCATGGAGCAGAAGGCAATGCCCGTTTCCCCTTCACCCATCTGGGATCAGGAGCGGAGCAAGTCGCAATGCCCGCCCCCCTTTACCCAGTCTGTATCAGGCGTGGAGTAGGTAGCAAAGCCCACCCATCCCTTCACATGGCCAAGATTACACGTGGAGAAGGTGGCAATGCCCACTCACTCCTTCAGTGACGGAGGAGGAGGGAATGCCTGCCTATCCACCCTCCCCTTTCTAGAGCCCGTTGTATTTTTTCCCACAACGGGCTTTATCGCTAGTTCTTAATAACTGCGCCAGGCAAAAGTTCATAATTTCAACACGGCTTATAAAGGACATTGGAAATTTCCCAGTTGAGCTGGGGGGTGTTGGAAACTGGGACTCCCGCACTGAACATCTTCCCTGATGGGGGAGGGGCAAAGGCTGGCACCAACTGCTATAAGGAGCCAGAGATGAATATGAACAGGGGAACAGCCCCAGATGCTAAAGGTCGAAGGAAGGAACAGAGGCCAAGATACTGGCTGCTATTTCTGAAATGAAGCAGTGAAGAGAGGTCTTGTATTTTCCCTCTGGGAAACAGAAAGGCAGCTCTGCTTTCCAGCCTAATTCTTACCTTCACAAATCTTTACCATCTAGCTTCTTCAAGGACCGTCTCTTCCCTCATGAGCTGAGCCCTTCCTCAGAGGCCTTGCCCAGACAGGTCCAGATGCTGAACGAAAAAGCAGAGCTTCTGTGGCTGTGGCCTCCGGGCTCCCATATCCCCCCTCCACCTCACCAAAGTTATATTTAAGATTTATTGTAACTGGCCAGACTTTAAGATGGTCATATATCACCTTCATTTACCACCCAAGTATCTTAGCATCTTTTATGCCATCTTTATAACCTTAGAACATTGCGGTAGCTGCCTATTTATTATGGGACACTGGTTTCCCTGTCAGTTTTTGTGCTGCTAGTCATGATTTTGTATTTTTGCGTTACAGGATTTATTTTAATGCTATATAGGACACAAGTCCTGTTAAGATTGCATGGCTGTTGCTGTCCCATGAAACACAGTTCTTGATTCCAAAAGTACGTCAAATACCGTGTATTACAGGCAAAACTCTAAACTGTACATTGCATGCTATTAAAGCAATAACACAACTGTAGATGTGACTAGGCTTAAATGGATTTCAGTTTACCCACAGACGTCTGCCCACCCCTCCCAAAAGTCAGGGGGTGAATAAGCAACTCGTTATTCGATTGGTTCAAACTTTTAGTAACTCTGACCTCTCTCCTGGCGGCATAAATGTTAGAAATAAAAGGAGCAGGGGAAGTTCGGGGCCGCGGGGGGCCGTTTTCCCCTTCTGGAGAACCTCCTGTCGGCCCTTCCGTGCTCTTTGCTCGGCCGTCCGGAGCCACTGGAGACCCTTTGCAGACACGGCCGGCTGGAGCCCCGCTGCCCACTCTGCTCCGCGGGGAGGGCTGTGCAGCTATTCCCAGCCTGGGACTGAGACTCCCGGGGCTGCCACTGGACCCTCCCAGAGCCCACCAGGCTCTGCCCCGAAAGACTGCCCCCTTCCTCGCCTCCCCTTGGCCCGCCCGCCCCCTCCGGGCTCTGCGCTCCCACCCACCCTGCAAATCTCCCTCCCCTTCAGGAGCGCCAGGGAAGCTCTCGCTCCCCTTCCCAGATTAGGGTCGCCCCTTGACCTGCGTCCCCTCCTCGGCATCTCCCTCCTACCCACCCCGATTGCCCAGGCTGGCAGCCCCCTTGACGCACCCGGGAGGAGCCAGGCGACCCTTCGGAAAGCGTGGGAAAAACAAAGGCCACTTTCCCACCGGGGAGGAGGGGGGACCGAGCAGGAAGTGACCTCACCACCGCCCTTTCCACGCTCTAGGATTTCGGGCTCGCTTCCCTTAACTATTCCCGTGCTGGAGAATAAAAAGCAGAGATTTGCAGCCGTGCAAATCAACAATCCCGAACGCAACCCACATGATCCCATCTTCAGACACCGACTTGCTCTCGAAAACGTACACCATAAAAATCTTGTTGGTCTCTAAAGGTGCCCCTAGATGGACATCCTACTGTTTTATTGCAGGCCAACGTGGCTAAAACTAACCATCAATCTAAATACAGACATAAAACATTGCTGAAAAAAAGCAAAAGTAATTAAACATGACATATATAATGATGCAGACATCAACAGACTGCCTCCCCACAGCAGTATAGTCTACAGTCTGTTTCTTTAACGTCATAGGGAGAAATGCAGTCCTGCAGACATGAGGGGCCAAGGCCGTGAAGGGCTTTGTGTGAGATAGCCAAAACTTTGACTTGAGCCCAGTAGCTGATGGGTAGCCAATGGAGTAGGAGTCATATGCATGTACTGCCTAGATCCTAACAATAATCAAGCGGCAGCATGCTGTACCAGTTGGAGTCTCCAAGTGGACTTTGAGGGGAGTCTTATCAGTCAACACTTAATGACTGATGGTATGAATTCAGGGGGCCAGACCAGCTGTGTCAAGCTAGAGGGCCATCTTCCAGGCTAGTCTGAGATGGTCAAAGGCCTTTTCTTGCTGTTGCCGCTGCTTCATTTACTTGTTTCTCTAGTCGCAATGCTGGAACCAATATACATTTGCTGGAGCGGCATGGAGGGCAATCTAAATTTCCCTCTGTCTGGAGATCAGGGGTGGGGCCACTGGTCATGTGACCATTTTCAAGAGGTGTTCCCGCTGGAATAAAAGCCCTGGTCTGGTTAATCTACAAGGAATTTGAGCAAATGCATGGGCCTCGGTCTGTGTTCTCCCTGTGAAGGACTAGCACAGCCACCTAGTCAAGGTCATCTGAGAAATCATCCAGGGGTAGGGGGAGTGATGTCTGCTAATTCTAAATGTAGATAATCTGATCTCTTGCAGTCTGCATACCAATACACTTGGTCTTGGGGGAGGTACGCTGGGCTGATCTTCCTGCACTCTGGGGACAGGATGAGGGCTTTCTAACCCACATCCGCGAAGTAAAAATGAATTAGTTTTATTTATTTACTTTCTGCTCATGGTGGATGACACAATTTAAAACAATGTAGTCAATCAACAGTTTAATAAAATGGGATTACAAATTTACACTCCTGCACTTAATAGTGTAACGAATAACAGTAAAATAGTGTAATACCAACTGTATGGTTTTCTATACACCTGAGGACAGCTCCATGAGAATGAAAAGAAGGCAGAGACTGAAAGAGAGCTCTTGAATCACCCCATCTGACACCTTGGGATCCTTTTCTTGGTCGAAGTGGAGAGCCAACAACCCGGGGGGGGGGGGTAGAGGAGTGGAGGCCATTTCTACATCCCCCCCTCCAATGTTATGCCAAGTGACAAGATGGCCACCCATCCAATAAATCCTAAAAACAAGGATGATTGAGGCTGGGGACTCATAGGGATTCAGATTAACTCTGATTTTGCTACAGCTTCTCTGCCATCTCCATCTACCCTGATAGCGAGTAAGGTGTTCACTTCAAAAGAAGTTAGAATTCCTTTCTACCCAAAGGGGTTTGTACATGCCAGGAATTTACATGGTTTCTCTTGTGTGGCTTCTTTGATGGTCAGTAAGTGTTCCACTTTCACTGAAGCTTTCCCCACACTCGGAACATTTATATGGTTTCTTCACTCTGCAAATTCTTTGGTGGGAAGCTAGATGAGATTTCCACCCAAAGGCTTTCCCACACTCCATGCATTTGTATGGTCTCTCCCCTGTGTGAATTCTTTGGTGGGAAATTAGATTATTTTTCCTCCCAAAGGCTTTCCCACATGCCAGGCATTTATATGGTTTCTCCCCTGTGTGAATTCTTTGATGGTAATTAAGGCTTCTACTCTCAATGAAGCTTTTCCCACACTCCAGGCATTTATACGGTTTCTCTCCTGTGTGAATTCTTTGGTGAGAAGCTAGATTATTTTTCCGCCCAAAGGCTTTCCCACACTCCAAGCATTTATATGGTTTCTCCCCTGTGTGAATTCTTTGATGGGAACTAAGGCTTTCACTCCTAGTGAAGCTTTTCCCACACTCCAGACATTTATATCGCTTCTCCCCAGTGTGAATTCTTTGATGGGTTGCTAGATAACTTTTCCGCCCAAAGGTTTTCCCACACTCCAGGCATTTATATGGTTTCTCCCCTGTGTGAATTCTTTGATGGGAATTAAGGCTTCCACTCTTAGTGAAACTTTCCCCACACTCCAGGCATTTATATGGTTTCTCCCCTGTGTGAATTCTTTGATGACAAGTAAGCTCTCCCCTCATCCTGAAGCTTTTCCCACACTCCAAGCATTTATATGGTTTTTCCCCTGTGTGAATTCTTTGATGACAATTAAGCTTTTCACTCAGACTGAAACTTTTCCCACACTCCAGGCATTTATATGGCTTTTCCCCCGTGTGAATTCTTTGGTGGTAAGTTAGATAATTTTTTCGCCCAAAGGCTTTCCCACACTCCAGGCATTTATATGGTTTCTCCCCTGTGTGAATTCTTTGATGGGAATTAAGAGTTCCACTCAGCCTGAAGCTTTTCCCACACTCCAAGCATTTGTATGGTTTCTCCCCTGTGTGAATTCTTTGGTGGGAAGCTAGATTATCTTTCCTTGCAAAGGCTTTCCCACACTCCAGGCATTTAAATATTTTCAACGTGTTATGGGTGGTCAAATACATACTAATATCAGATACTCTTTCCTCACTTCCAGGGCATTCATTCCTATAATCATTCTTGTATAATTTTTGAAGGGGAGAAATTTCTTGAGAACTTTCATCTTGTAAAATATCAGGATTTTCCCTCCCATTAAGAGTTTTTTCCTCCTCCTCCTCCTCCGTCCTCAATACATCACAATATTCAATGTTCTCCTCCTCATCTGAATATAGGCATTCTCTTTCTGTCACTGGATGTTCAGTTTCTGACTCCCACACTGCATCTGTTAAAAGAAAAAGAAAGGGTAGCAAGGAGAGCAGGAATGCAAGGAGGAAAACTAATGAATTTCATATGTCAATGTCAATATATTACCACTTATAGGAATTCATGCAATATATGCAAAAGTCCATATACACAATGAAAGTCCATTTACAGTCTCTAATACAAAATTATATTCTTACTAGAAACAAAGCCTGTTGTGGGGAAAAATACAATGGGCTCTAGAGAGCGGGAACACAGGCATTACCTCCTCTTCCATCACTGATTCTGGCCAGTGAAGGAAGGGGGTGGACGTTGCCACCTGCTCCACACCTGATCTCAGCAACTGAAGGGAGGTGGTCTTTGCTACCTGCTGCACGCCTGATACAGGTCAGGTAATGGGGGGCAGGCTTTGCCACCTGCTCTGCTCCTGATCCCACGAGGGAGAAGGGAAAATGGGCAGTGCCTTCTGCTCTGCACCTGATTATGGCTGGGTGAAGGGGGCAGGCATTGCTGCCTGATCCAAGCCTGATCCTAGCTGGGTGAAGGGAAGTGGGCATTGCCACCTGTTCCCTACTGGGTGGAGGAGCGAGCATTACTTCCTGCTCCTCGCCTAATCCCGACAGGTGAAGGCGGGCAGTGGGCTTTGCTACATGCTGCCCACTCCAAGCCTGATCCTAGCTGGGTGAAGGGGGTGCAAGCATTTCCACCTTCTCTGCTCCTGATTCCAACAGGGTGAAGATGGGGTGGGCACTGCCACCTGCTCAGTGCCTTATTCTAGTAGGCTGAAGGGGGCGGGCATTACCACCGGCTCCACTTCTTATCCCAGCTGAGTGATGGAAAGAAGGGAATTGCCTCCTGCTCTATGCCTGATCCCACCCTGGTGAAGGCGCTGGGTGGGCAATGGCACCTGCTCCACTCCTGATCCCAGCTGGGTGAAGGGGGCGGGCAATGCCATCTGCTCTGCTCCTGATCCCACCTGGATGAAGGGGGGTGGGCATGGCCCCCTGCTCCGCTCCTAATACCTACAACAGAGAGAAATGCGGTAATGCAAGAGTACAAAACAAGAATTTACCCGCATAAACTTACTAATATATTCATGGTTTTATTAACAGTAATGTATAGCCACGTAACAGTATGTAGAAATTGATTGTTGGACCGTATAAATACTTAACACTAACCCTGCTCACAGTTAGAAAACCATTAACACCGGTGCTAATATACCAGGCTCCTTCAACAATTGATAAAGTGCTTAAGTGCTCTAAGTGCTGACCATATGAATATTGCACAAACAATGTAAAGTGCAAATGTAAAGTGTAAAGCACCATATGAAAACTAGTCTTTCCAACAGTTTATAAGGTCCTGAGCACCATGTGTCCAACTTGCAGGGAAGAAACATTGTTAAAGATTTTTTCACTCCAAATGACTGTATCCAATACGCAAGTAGTCCCTTAATATTATTTCTTCCTTAATGAACCCTCTAATGGGTTGTCTAGATCCTGGTAAGGCCTGTTTCAAAACATCTTTTTCAAAGAGTACAGACAATTATTCCTTTAAAGTTTTTTCTCATAAGTACCCAATAGTACATCCACTTCATACAGGGCAAAGTCGGGCATTGCCACCTGCTCCGCTCCTAATACCAGCGGAGTTAAGGTGGGGGGTGGGCACTGCCCCCTGCTCCACTCCTAATACCAGCTGGGTTAAGGCAGGGTTGGGCATTGCCACCTGCTCTGCTCCTGATCCCAGCTGGTTTAAGGGGGCAGGCATTGCCACCTTCTTTGCTCCTAATACCAGCTGAGTTAAGGCAGGGGTGGGAATTGCCACCTTCTTCGCTCCTAATACCAGCTGGGTTAAGGTGGGGGGTGGGCATTGCCACCTGCTCCGTGCCTAATACCAGCTGGGTCAAGGTGGGGGTGGGCAATGCCACCTTCTCCACTCCTATTACTGGCTGTGTTAAGGTGGGAAGTGGGCATTGCCACCTCCTCTGCTCCTAATACCGGCTGGGTTAAGGTGGAGAGTGGGCATAACCACCTGCTCTGCTCCTGATCCGAGCCGGGTGAAGAGGGGAGGGCATTGCCACTTGCTCTGCTCCCAATACTAGCTGTGTGAAGGTGAGAGGCCAGCATTACCACCTGTTCCGCTCCTAATAACAGCTAGGTTAAGCCAGAGAGTGGGCATTACCACCGGCTCTGCTCCTGATCCCAGCTGGCTGAAGGGGTGGGTGCATATTGCCACCTACTCCGCTCCTAATGTCAGCTGGGTTAATGCAGGGGGAAGGCATTGCCACCTTCTCCGCTCCTAATACCAGTTGGTTTAAGGTGGGGGGTGGGCATTGCCACCTTCTCCACTCCTAATTCCAGCTGACTTAAAGTGGGGGATGGGCATTGCCACCTGCTCTGCTACTAATACCAGGTGGGTTAAGGTAGCAGTGGGCATTGCCACCTGTTCCACTTCTAATAGCTGGCTGAAGGGGAGTTGGGCATTGCCACCTGCTTCACTTCCAATATCAACTAGGTTAAGGTGGGGGGTGGGCACTGCCACCTGCTCTGCACCTAATACCAGCCGTGTTAAAGCGCGTGGAGGGCACTGCCACCTGCTTTGCTCCTGTTTCCGGCCTGGGTTTCCCACTGTCATGGCCCAGTCTGAGAGTGAGGTCTCCTCTGGAGGAGAGGAGCCTTGTGTAGCCAGCCAGGACTCCTCAGGAGAAGAGGAGCCCTGTGTAGCCAGCCCTAGCCCTGATTCAGCAGAAGCCAGCAATCAGGAGCAACAGCTGCTGGCTGATCGGAGCTTGTAGCCAGCAGCTGAGACACCAGCACCCTCTAGCTCCAATACCACAGGGGAAGCTCAGCCAGGGACTTCTACAGGTGCAGCGCAGCCATGAGCCTCCACCCCCCCAGGTTCACCCACACCCAAGGAACGCCACAGGCAGCACCAGAGACTGGAACTGCAGGAGAGACGGCGCAGTGCTCGCCTCTTGAGCCAACGCCAGCTGCTGGAGAGTGACGATGAGTAGCGTCAGGATGGAGCCCAAGCAGCTGGCTGAAAACCACTCCTGGCTTTAAGAGCTAGTCTGGAGGAACTGCCGGGCGTCTTTTGCCTACAACCACTCTCGTTTTCTGTGAACCTTGCCCGTGCCTGCTTTTGGACCTGACGCTATCGGTGACTGACCTTGGACTGTGCCTGACCTCGCTCTTGGACTCTGGACTCACTCCTGGCTTTATCTCATGCTCTGACCACCGGTTTGACTTGGCTTTCGCTCTTGGAACTCCCCTTTGACTTTGGCCTTAAGGTTTGGACTTGAACCACCCTGCTTGGGCTAGCCCAGCCCGTGACACCCACCACGACATGTTTTCTGGACCAATATGGTGAGTTGCCTGGGCTTTCCTCTGCAGCAGCGCCCTCTGGGTATAAAGCGAGTTATCTGAAACACGCTTACTCAATTATATAGTAAGATTCATAGAATGCCTCAGAGGACTTTCATTGTGTATATGGACTTTTGCGTATATTGCATGAATTTCTATAACTGATAATATATTGACAATGATATATGATATTGCTTAGTTTCCCTCCTTGAGTTCCTCCTCTCCTTGCTACCCTTGTTCTGTCTTGAAAGAAAAAGAAACATAAGATGAACACAAATACACACGAACACACAAAAGCCTGGGTCTAATAGTAGGGAACCAACTAAACCAACTAACACAGAGAACACAAGAATTCAAAGGCTTGGTGTCTGGACATACTTTCAAAAGTTCACGTTGGGAATCTAGTCATATGACATACTTGATGGTACAGACAGATCCCTAGGTTGTGACAATTAAATGCAAAATACCATTTCACTGCAATAGTGATTGACATAGAGATCCTTCTTGGCCTAAATTCCAAGTCAGAGGAGCTGCCCAAAAATGTAGTCAAAAGCCACCAAGTTTGTACTTAGACCACTGAGTGGTTGCTTATTTGGTCTTTGCTGCTAAAGGCAGTGTGGATTATCTGCCTGAGGTGTTTGACTCACAAAGTTTCCCCTGGCTATAACTGGAATGACATACCCCCCTCTCCTAAGAAGGGCACACAACAATTTGGAAACAAAATCTTCTTACCAGTTCCACAGGAGAAGAGAGACAATAGATACTTGTATGGATGGAAAACTTGTAATCACTCTTTTAAAATAGACTTTGTTATGATGAAATGTAGCAAGGATCCTACTATTTAAAAGAATAAATGTGTTCTAGACAACTCACTTCCTACCCTAGTGCGCCACGAGAAAGCGCTCCTGCAGAGGGAAACCCAGGCAAGGCAGCCTGTCCCTCTATGAGAGCATGCCACAGCAGGAGACCCAGGCTGGGAACAGGAAGAGAGCAAGTGGATATACCTGTCCCCCGACTTCACCCAGCTAGGATCAGGAACAGAGAAGGTGGCAATGCTCACCCCCCCGCCTTAACCCAGCTGGGATCAGGAGTGGAGCAGGTGGCAATGCCCGCCACTCGCCTCCACACACCTGGGATCAGAAGCCGAACAGGAGGCAATGCCTGCCCCCTCGCCATCACCCAGTTGAGATGAGGAGCGGAGCAGGTGGCAATGCCTGCCTCCCGCCTTCACCCAGCTGGGATAAAGAGGTGAGCAGGTGGCAATGCCCACCCCCACCATCACTTTTTTGGGATTAGCAGCAGAGCAGGTGGCAATCAGGAGTGGAGCAGGTACCAATGTCTGCCTCTGCCTTCACTCAGCTGGGACCAGGAGTGGAGCAGGTGGCAATGCCCACACCCCACCTTTTCCTGGCCAGGAGCAGGAGCAGGAGGCAATGCCCGCTCCCCCCTTCATCCAGCCAGGATAAGGAGCGGAGCAGGTGTTAATGCTCAGCCCCCCTTCAACCAACCAGAACCAGGCATGAAGGAGGCAGCAATGCTCTCTCCACCTTCACCCAGTTGGGATCAGGTGCAGAGCAGGCAGAAATGTGCGCCCATCCTTCAACCTGCTGGAATGAGGTGCAGAGAAGGCGGCAATGCCCACCCCCATTCACCCAACTGCAATCAGGAGCAAATCAGGTGACAAAGCCCACCCCCCGCCTTCACTTGGATGGGATGAGGTATAGAGTTGGAGGAAATCCCTGCTCCTCCCTTCACACAGCAAGGATCAGGCATGCACCAGGCGGCAATGCTCCCCCCCTTCACTCGGCTGTAATCAGGCATGGAGCAGGAAGCAATGCCTGCTCCCCTTTACTCAGCATGGATCAGGTGCAGGGCATGTGGCGATGTTTGCCACCAATTCATGTGGCCAGGAGCAGGCATGGAGCAGGTGGCAATGCCCACTCCCCTCCTTCACTGGCCGGGATCATGGGGAAAAACAGGTGGCAATGCAGCCCCCTGCTCCTGCCTTCACCCAGCTGGGATTAGAAGCAGAACATGTTGGAATACTCGCTCCGTGCCTTCACCCAGCTAGGACCAGGAGCAGAACAGGTGGCAATGCCCAGCCCTGCCATCACCCAGTTGGGATCAGGAGTGCAGCAGCTGACAATGCCTGCCCTCCTTCACCTGGCTGGGATCAGAAGCGGAGGAGGAGGCAATGGTGGCTCCCTGCCTTCACACGACTGGGATCAAGTGTAGATCTGGCAGCCATACCCACCCGGCTGGAAACAGGTGCAGAGCTGGAGACAATGCCCCCTTCCCCTTCACTCATGTGGGATCAGGAGTGCACCAAGAGGCAATATCCACCCTCCGCCTTCATCCATCTGGGATTAGGCACAGAGAAATTGGCAATGCCCACTACTCACTTTCAACCATTTGTGATCATGAGTGGAGCAGGTGGCAACGTCTGGCTCCCTTCACCCGGCGGGAATCAGGCATGGAGCAGGAGGCAATGCCCACTCCTCCTTCACATGGCCAGGATCAGCAGCAGAGCAGGAGGCAATGCTGCACCCCGCTTTTACTCAGCTAGGATCAGGCATGAAGCAAGAGGCAAAGCTCATCCCATACACCCGGCCAGAATCCAGTGTAGAACAGGCCGCAATGCCCGCCCCTGTTCATCCAAACATTGTCAGGTGTGGAGTACATTGCAATGCCTGTCCCCCTTTACTCAGCCTGGATCAGGAGTGGAGCAGGTAACAATTCCCCACCCCTTTACCTGGCCATGATCAGGAGTGGAGCAGTTGGCAATGTCCATCCCCCATTCACTTGGCTGGGATCAGGCACAGAGCAGGTTGTAATGCCCACCCCCTTTCAGCTGGCTTGGATCAGGCAAAGAGTAGGTTGCAATGCCCACCCCCCATTCACCCAGCTTGGATCAGGAGTAGCCAATAAAGACAAACGTCCCTGTATGAAAAAGTAAACAAATTCAACCACTATTCACAATCATTGTGGGCCATGAATAATATTTTGGATTAGGAGTAGAGAAGGTGGCAATGCCCACTGTCCACCTTCACCAGGCAATATGATAAGCAGAGCATGAGGCAATGCCCACCCCCCTTAACCCAGCTGGATTCAGATGTGGAGCTGGTGGCAATGCCCACTCCACTTTCACACAACTAGGATCAGGAGTAGAGCAGGTGGCAAGGTCTGCCGCCTATCTTCACCCAACTGGGATCAGGAGCGGAGCAGGTGGCAATATCCACCCTCCGCCTTCATCCAGCTGGGATCAGGCTTGGAGAAGTTGGCAATGCCCACTCCCCCTTCACACGGCCATGATCAGCAGTAGAGCACGAGGCAATGATGCACTCTGCTTTCACTCAGCTAGGATCAAGCGTGGAGCAAGAAGCAAATCCCACCCCATTCACCCGTCCAGAATCCAGTGTGGAACAGGCCACAATGCCTGCCCCCGTTCATCCAGACATTGTCAAGCGTGGAACACATTGCAATGCCCGCCTGCCCCTTTACCCAGCCTGGATCAGGAGCGGAGCAGGTGGCAATTCCCACCCCCAGTTCGCTTGGCCAGGATCAGGCACAGAGCAGGTTGCAATGCCTACCCCCTTTTCATCTGGCTGGGATCAAGCACAGAGTAGGTTAAAATGCCCACCCCCCATAAACCCAGCCTGGGTCAGGAGCAGAGTAGGTGGCAATGCCCGCCCTCCACCTTCACCAGCCAAGATTATGAACAGAAGGCAATGCCCACCCGCCTTCACCCGTCCAGGATCATGTGCTGAGCAGGAGTTAGTGCCCTCCCCCCCTTCACCCGTCCGGGATCAGGTGCGTAGCAGTTGGCACTACCCACCCAACACCTTCACCCTACTGGGATCAATCATGGAGGAAGAGGCAGTGCCCGTCTGCCCACCCTCCCCTTTCTAGAGCCTGTTGTATTATTTCCCACAACAGGCTTTGTTGCTAGATAACTAATAATTTTCATGCATTTCAAGACCACCTTTCAAGTACAGATAACCTTCTGTGGTGTTTGAAGTTGTAACTACTGCCCTGAGCTCAGTAGGTGGCCTTAGGTAATCAACTCATCTCAGCTCCAGCTCCCCAGCTGAATTGTGGGGACAATAATGACACTAACTTGTTCATTGCTCTGGATGAAGCACTAACCTTTCTAGAATACTAGTATATAAGCACAGTTGTTGTTGTTGTTATGATGATGATGATGATGGTGATGATGATGCCTCCTAATCTTAATTTTCATGATTTGTCACCAACAGGAATTTTAATGGGTTGTAAAAAGTGTGTACTGACTGAAGAGCATTCTTCAAGAGTTCTAAGATGGGAAATAAAGTTTCCACACACTGAGGACTATATAGTTTCGGCCCTTTGTGGATTCTTTGATGGGAAGCAAGTTTTCCATTCTCCCTGAAGCGCCTTCCACACTCTGTGCATATATATGGTTTCGCCCCATTATGCATTCTTTCATGTTGTATAAGGTCAGAACAGAGAAGGAAACGAACCCAGGAAGCTGCCTGGAGTCTAAGCATCAGCCTCTCAAGGTCAATCTTATCTCCTCTGACTGGCTATGGCTCTGCGAGAAGAGGTCTTTCACATCACCTCCTACCGGATCCTATCACCTGGAAATGCCAGGGATGGAACCAGCAGATGCTCCACGCCTGGTCCAGCACCATCTCACATGGCAGATCTCTCTCACAGCTGCCAAATTCCACCAAAGGCAAGCCAGGAGGCAGCCTGCAACAGACAAATCTGAAGTGCCCCACTGTAGATGCAGTCAAGGGGTACTAGAGTGGAACAGATGAAGAGGGGGCAAGAGCTGAAAGCTGGCTAAGTAAGGCATTGTTCTCGTTAAGAGTTTTAAATGCATTGCCCTTTGAGCGCCACTTGGAATATCAGAAACTCAGTTCAATTAAGAGGAAAGGGCAAAGGAGGCAGATCTGTTACTCATGAGCTTCCTGTGGTGCACTGAGAGAGACCAACAAGAGCATCAATTCCTCTTTTCCCTCTTGGTCAGCAAAAGGCAAAGAGGGAGCCATACCGAGATGGGCCACATTCCTGCAGTTTTCCACCGTGACCTCCCAGTGCAGAGCTCTTTGGCCCGGATCCAGCAGAGCCCACTCCTCCGGGGTGAGACGGACACCTCCTCTAGTGTCACCTGACCCTGAAAGAGAGAAATGTTTTCTCCTCACAGATCAAGCCACAGTCCAAAAAGGGAGTGAAACAGAGGTACGAGGGAGTCCTTCTGAACACAAGAAGCTGCCTTATTGTTACCCAAATAGGCGGTCTCCTAATTAGCTGGGGTAACGCTTAAAGGAGACAGAGCGAGAGGGGCTACCTGGGATTTGCCATCACTATTTAGGGGATTTTCCCCTTTAGAAATCTCTCGAAATAAATCAGCCAAAAGTTCAGCCGGAAAGGTTTTATTAAAAGAGAAATAAAAGGGCAATCTTAGAAACAGACACAGAACACATGCAAGGCTAACTCAGAGGAGAGGGGAGAAAGCAGTTTCATGGATGGCTATAATTACGAGTCTCAAAGATGGGGGTTTCTGGAGGCAGCAGCAAAACAACCAGCATTCCACAGAGAGAAGGCCCAAACAGATTTGGGGATGTATGTATGGGTCCCAGAAGAAACACACACACACTGGCCGCTAGGGGTTCTAGATACAGGGCAAAATGCTCCATGGGGCAAGTTGACTTATTTGACCCACAAACAATAATTAGATGGGCTTTCCAGAGGGGCTGGATGGGTCTACCTGAGGAGGACTAAATGGTGCTTGATAACCTTGTAAGTACCTGAAGGGAAAAGCTACCAGGTTTGGTGAATATCCTGATTAGGGGAAATGGGTGAGGGGAAGAGAGGCCAGGCATTGACGCGATTAGTCAAAAGTTTCTTGAGAGACCTCATTGTCCTAAATTAAGAGTATTGCTAGACCATGGAGTGGGCTGTCAGTCAGCCACTCTCCTTCTAAAATCTGGCATCCATTTTAGTGTTTATGATTTCCTATCTACAAACAGCCCTTCAGTGAGAGGAGGGGCCTGACTGCTAACATTATGCTGAGTCAGACCGCTGGGCCGTCAAGGACAGTATTGTCCACTCAGACTGGCAGTGGCTCTCCAGTGGGTCAAGGGGAGGATCTAACCCTTCAGTCATGCCATTCCTAATGAGCCATTTTGACAGAACGGGAAAAAACAGAGTCCTCCTCGAGCGAGGGGGCTGGCACAAGATACAGGCCCCTGGGATGCCCCAAAGATTCCTCCCCTACCTGATCCGGTGGCTCGGAGGCAGCTTCCAGTCCACCACAAAGGCTCGAAGGTCCAGAACGACCTACCAGTGTCCTTCCACTGCCTGTGAGAAAAGCAAAGAATTACATTACAAACACCTGAGACCTGTGTTGTTACCCTAATTATGGGTCTCCTTGCGAATTAGGAGAATTAGCATGCACGGAGATGATCTAGCAAGAGGGTGTAACTGGGATTTCCACCTATGTATACGAGGATCATTTCCTCAGAGGACTCTCTAAGGAACATGTAGGTTTAAACAGAAATGTTTTTTTTAACGAGTCAGAAAAAGCAATAACACACAAAATGCATACAAGGTTGACTAGTAAATCAGTGAGGAAAAGTGAGAGAGGTTTGGGGAAAGACCTATATCGACCAGTCTAGGAGGAGCAGAGAATATCCACAGAGAATGGCAGTTAGAGCTACGAGTGCTTTTCAGCCACAAGAAGTAGGATCAGCCATGGTCTGAGGGTGTGTCAATGGGTCCCAGAACACACACACACACACAATGGCAGAGGGCAGTCCAGTTATACTGTGGAATGTAACTTAGTGCAGGATTGCATCTTCTGCCCCCAAAAATAGCTTAATGGCTGTCTCTAGAGGTGAGACAGTAATACTGGGAAAGCTTGACTGAATATACCTGGATGGAACTAATGGAGTGACTGTAGGATGGGAGTGATGTTCATGCTACTGCTCACTCCTGCTAACAGTCGAGCTGCAGCATTTTACACCAATTGGAGCCACCTAGTTAACTTAGATGGGAGACCAGTGTATAGTGCATTACATCATCACATTTTGATGTTTGAACTGAGGGAAAATAATCTTTGTGACTGGATCTGTTTCTTATTTTTAGCCTAAGCAGCAACTGCGACAATTAATCTTCATGACTGGGCACATATAGTTCAATTTCTGGTTAAGCAAAACTCCTGTTTCATCTGGAATATATGATCATAACTTCTTTTTTACCTCACAGACAGCCCCAAAGGCCAAAGCCTTTGGTGGCAACCAAAAACCATTTTGAAACACAAAGCCAGAAGGAGGAACGTAGCATGACACAAGCCACTACACAGCTGTATAGTAAGGGGACATGTCACATAATAGGAGTGGCAATATACAGGTCACAAAAGGGCAGCAAAACAGGACAAGTCTCTGTTTTTTTCCTTTGTGGGTCAGCCTATGAGCCGAGGAACTTCTGGGGATTCAGAGCATTCCATGTTCTTCTCTTTGGCGGATGGTTTTAGCCTAAGTGGCAACTGTGTGGAAAATCAGTCTTTGTAAATGGGTCCCTGTGCAAACATTTAAAGATCTGTATACCAGTTTGGCATAGTGGTTAAGAGCACAGGACTCTAATCTGGAGAGCCGGATTTGATTCCCTGCTCCTCCACTTGAATCCAGCTGGCTGACCTTGGGCTAGTCACGGCTCTCTGCAGCTCTCTCAGCTCCACCCACCTCACAGGGTGTTTTGTTGTGGGGATAATAACAACATACTTTGTAAATCGCTCTGAGTGGGCATTAAATTGTCCTGAAGGGCAGTATATAAATCAAATGTCGGGAGGCTGAGGCCGGCGGATCGCCTGAGGCCAGGAGTTCGGGTCTGCAGCGGCTGTTGGCAATGCCGGGTTCGCACTACTGCCTCGATGGGACCCACTCGGTTTGGGATAGTGTCTGTCCATGAGGTTGCTCAGAACTACCAAATCAAATGCTGCTGCTGCTGCTGCTGCTGCTGCTGCTATTATTATTATTATTATTATTATTATTATTATTATTATTATTAAAGGAAGGAATGTGGCATGGTATAGCCAGATCTCATCAGATCTTGGAGCCTAAGCAGGTTCATTACTTCGATGGGAGACCACCAAAGAAGACTCTGCAGAGGAAGGCAATGGCAAACCACCTCTGCTTCTCACTTGCCTTGAAAGCCCCAGCAGGGGTTGCCATAACTCAGTTATGACTTGATGGGCTTTTACACCCACAAATATTTTGAAACTACTAAGCTTATGAACCATTCTGAAACCAATACACTCACAAATTATTCTGAAACCACTATATATTTGTATTTAACAATAAACACAATTTTGACTTCCAGTATGGAGTAGTGCCGGTACAGCAACTGAGTTATGGCTGAGCACTGGAAAGAAGGACTTGCAGTACCACTCCAGAGGAAGAAAGACGAAGAAACAAGAATGAAACTCAGATTACGATCCAACAATACAGGCTTAATACAATGTCCTATGTTTATTTTTTCTTTCTAACTTGTTATATTGTTGATGTGCTCTAGAGGGGTTAGGGAGAGGGTGACAGATGGGTCTTTAGAGTCTCCTGTCCTCACTATTATCTTTTGAGAGAGAGAAAGGAGAAGAAAACATAATGAAATTCAGATTATGATCCAGGGGCTTGTTGAGATAAGATGGTATATGAAATATATTTTGATTTGTTTTCCTTTGCTTTAAATTTTTAGGTTTTGAATAGGATTAAAACTGTATAGATATAAAAAGTCAAAGAATAGCGAAAGAAAATTGGTCTCATATGCCTCTCTATGCTTAATGAAGCTTAACACAGACTGAATGCAAGTTTAGATGTTCTATAACATGTTAGATACCGTATATTTATTGTTAAAGGACTAGAGAAAATGTGCCAATTGGGTCTTTGGAGTCTTCTGCTATTATTCCTATCTTTTAGTTACTTTCCCTTTCAGATCACCTGTTTTCTTTTTAAACAAAAGATGAGATAACTTATAAGTAAAACAGGAGAAACACCGGAGAGATAGAAGGAGCTCTATAAATTTTTTATTTTCTAGAGCATAAACTAGTGTCTAAGCCAAATCCTTTTATATACTTATTTTGTTTTCCCAGCCTCACTACAATGAAAATGCAAGTGCATAATTTTACATGGCTTGGATTAGACAGGTGAAAGATTGAGGGAAGACTGGTCTAAAAATGTTTTTTTATATATATAATGATATATAGCAATGGTCACTTATTTTTCTGCTCTTTTCCTCTGTCCTTTTTCTCTGTTCTGTCCCTGGAATGACTAAGGGATTAACACTCTTGGTTTAAAATCTAAAGGATTGAAAATGTGATTTAAGATGATGTATACATAATATATATTTGTCTGAGGGGCGGCACCAGCGACCCTCTGACTGGCCGGACCCCCCTCCCAACCCAGGACCCCGGCCCAATGGCACTTACCCCACCTGGCAGCCAGACATGGGAAGAGGGGGAGCTGCCGCTGCACCTGGTGGCCCGGCCGCATGCCCGCCAACATGGCCGAAGCTTGCTGCTGTGACTGCTGCTGCCCCATGGCGGGCCAATGGAGCAGAGACGAGCAGTGGTGCAGCAGGGCGGCAGCCACACAAGTGGACCGGCCCCTGGCCCCACCACTGCTGTGGCCCCCGGCCGGAGAGGAGCCTGGAAGGAGCCACAGGAGGCGCCGCGCCACAGTGGGATGCCGACGCAGGTGCCCAGGGGCAGGACGGGCATCGCCCGCCAGAGAGCCCGCTAGGGAGGCGGGGGTGGGGCAGCCCGGCCCCCTCATTGGCCAGAGGCCGCCCAGCCCAGCCTCGCCCACCTGCCCGTCAGGCAGGGGGACAGCGGCAGGGCGAGGAAGGGGGAAGTACCCAGGTGAGATAACCAACCACCTGGGGGCAAGTGGCACAAACGGCTGGGGCCACACCTGGCCCAGGTGGTGGGGGTAGCCTTTGGGACGGGGTCGTGGGAGAAGGGGTGGAGCTGACCCTAAGGGAGGGAGTTATTTAAGGAGGGTTCCAAACCAAGGCTGGGGAGGAGAAGGTCAGTCTGTCCTCGATGCTGAAGGGGCAGCTGGCTGGTGGAGCCCAGTGCAGGAGAGCCAAGCCAGCTCAGTCACCGGCACACCCATTCTGAGGCCTAAAGGGGGAGCCCTCACAGGCCCGGGACCACACCCTGGCCCAGACCGACCAGGCGGCCCCATCTAGGCCACCCAGGACGGATCCGCCTCAGATGTCTCCCTAGGACCCGTACCCGCTGTTGCCTCTAGGGGGCACCCGGGGACGCAACAATATTAAAAAAAAAATTGTAAGAAATGAGATAAGAAATGGAATAAGTGGATAAAAAAGCAAAGAAATTAAATAATGCTTGGAGAGATTGAAAGGGAAGGTTAGATTGAAGGTTATATAAATTTTGAAATATGGATTACACAATGAAGGTCTTGCACACAACTCCGTTACTGAAATGTTTTTTATAATTCCCTTTCCCATTTTAAAAACCTAATAAAAAATAATTTATAAAACAAGAAACAGTAAACAATTTTTGTTTAAGTAAAACCTCTATTTCATCTGGTAAAAAGAATACCCATTACCTCACAACCACCCCACAAACTGACCGTTCTATCATACTACTAGCAATAGCTCAGAAGTCCATTACTATAAGTCATACTGAGAGGGAACGAAGGCAAAAACCTTTGGTGGAAGTGAAAATCTAAGAGAACGCCAAGGAAATCAGAGAGGCAGCAATATACAAGGTCACATGAAAGGGAGGGGGTGACAGAGTTGGGGGATGTATGCACAGGACATGGCTGGGAAATAAGTCTCTTGGGCAGCTTCACCACAGACCCATGCAGCCCTTTTCTGCACCTTTGATACATCTCAGGCCCACCCAAAAACCTATTGGACTCCATTCAAATGTATGTTTCCTAGGAGGGGACCCTTCTTTTTAACTCGTTGCTGCTAGGAAAAGATTCTGGGCTTCCTCAAGGCTCCGTCCTGTCCCCATCCGATTGAATTTCTATGTAGAGCCCTTAAAAGCTTTTTCGTTATCCCAAGTCTTTCCACTTTCCACCCAGGCTGAAGCGCTAAAGATAGAACTGAAACTGGAATGAAACATTTTTTTCCATGGAGAATTCCCAGGAAAATACAAAAGCAGCCCAGAAATGGACAGCTTAAAGAAGGAGTCCTAGAGGAGGCCTTACCCAGCAAGTTGGCACTTCCATCATTGTCCCATTTGGTTCCCCAGGAGAATGGCCTGTGCCTTGGATCGGATGGTGCCTTCTCTGCTCCAGGAAAAGCATCAGCCCCTCTAGATGGGTCCTGGCACTCCAGACAAAGAAAGAGGAGAGGGATTAGAACAGGAGGAGGGCAGAGAAACACCTGGGTAGGGAATATTCATAGGCTGATTCCTTGAAAAGGTTGTGCACATAGACGGGGAGGAGTTTCGGGATTGTCTTTTCACAATATTCTGCTCGTTGGAGTTCTCAGGATCAAAGACCCTCACCTGTCCTCCTTGCTTCGCATCCTCTGCCTGGCTCAGGAGGTAGCCTTCGGCCAGGGCCACCGCCTGGGAACTGGTCTCTGGCCCACATTCCCTGACCCAGCTCTCCATCTCTGGGGGCAGGATGGCCAGGAACTGCTCCAGGAGCACCAGGTCCAGCATCTCCTTCTTGCTGTGCCTTTCTGGTTTCAGCCACAGCTGGCAAAGATGGTGGAGTCGGTTGCATGTCTCTCGGGGCCCCTCAGCCTCCTGGTAGCAGAACTGCCTGAAGTGCAGGCAACGGACATCTGAGCTGGTAATGTCATCAGCCAGGATCTTTCCCACAGGTTTTTCCCAGAATTCCCCTCTGCTCCCAGGCTGGATGGCCTCAGGGCCGTTTTCTGCTTCTGGCCCAGGCAAGCTTTGATTTCCCATCTTGACCCAGAGCTTCTTGCTCACCTGCCAAGTCCTTTCTGAGGGCTCCTAAGTCCTGCAAAGGCAAGAAAATGCTTTGTTAGCAAAGGCAAGAGAACAACAAAGTATCACACTCTCTCCACTGTGACTTTGTCTAGCCTCCTTTTCAAGACATCTGAAGTAACGGCCATAACACGTCTTGAGACCCTGGGGTGGCTCCAACCATCTTCCCACTAGCCTTAGTCTGGCCTGAGGAGATTTCCTCCAACGCAAGAGCCACAAGTCCTGAGACCGGCAGAAGGCTTCACATTTGGGCCCAAGGAAATGGTGGGGGGGATGAATTGATTTCAATAACCAATAAAGAACAAAATACTTTCCTCAGTGGAATGGTAACATAGGAGAAGGACCCTCCTCACTGAAAGACGGCAGAGGTACCGGCATTTAATTCTTAATAACTGTGCACGGCAAAAGTTCATAATTTCAACACAGCTTATAAAGGACATCGGCAATTTCCCAGTTGATCTGGGGGTGTTGAAAACTGGGACTCTCGCACTGAACATCTTCGGTGGGAGTGGGACTGGCATCACCTGCCATAATGAGCTAGAGATGAATGGGAACAGGGGAACAGCTCCAGATGCTGATGTTCGAAGGAAGGAACAGAGGCCAAGATACTGGGTGTTATTTCTGAAATGAGGAAGGAGGAGAGAAAGGGAGAGGGAGAGAAAAAGCTCTGCTTTCAGGCTCAACTTTTACCTTTACAAGTCTTTACTGTGTAGCTTGTTTAAGGACCATCTCTTCCCTCATGAGATGAGCCCTTCCTCAGAGGCCTTGCCCAGACAGGTCCAGATTCTGAAAGAAAAAGCAGGACTTCTGTTGCTGTGGCCTCCTGGCTCCCATATCTCCGCCCTCCCCATCAATTTGCCTGGTGAGAGGCCTTTTATGTTTTGGAGAATCACATGGAAATAGGATTATAGCTAAGATTTATTTTAACTGGTCAGCCTTTAGGATGGTGATATCTCATCTTCATGTACCACCCAAGTAGGTAAAGAAGTAAAGGTAGTCTCCTGTGCAAGCACCGAGTCATTACTGACTCATGGGGGGGCATCGCATCACAATGTTTTTTTGGCAGACTTTTGTTACGGGGTGGTTGCCATTGTGTCAGCAGGATGGAAGGCTGTCAACCTTGAACTGGCTATCTGAATGTAGCTTCTGCCAGGATTGAACTCGGGCTACAGTATTGCAGCTTACCACTCTGTGCTACAGGGCTCTTCCGCCATCCATCTTTATGGCATCTTTGTAACCCTAGAACATTGCTGTGGCTGCCTCAATCCTTTTTATTATGGGGTATTGGTTTCTCTGTTAGTATTTGTGCTGCTAGTCACGATTTTGTATTTTTTTTTGTAAGACAGGATTTATTTTAATGCCATATAGGACACAAGTCCTGTTAAGATTGCATGACTGTTGCTGCCCCATGAGACACAGTTCTTGACTCCAAAAGTATGCCAAATACTTGTGTATTACAGGCAAAACTATAAAGTGTACATTGCATGCTATAAAGCAATAACAGGATTATAGGTGTGACTAGGATTAAATGTATTTCAGTTTACCCACAGACGTCTGCCCACCCCTCCCAAAAGTCAGGGGGTGAATAAGCAACTCGTCATCCGATTGGTTCCAACTTTTAGTAACTCCGACCTCTCTCCTGGCAGCATGAATGTTTGAAAAAAAAGGAGCAGGGGAGGTTCGGGGCCGCGGGGGGCCGTTTTCCCCGCCTGGAGACCCTCCTGGCGGCCCTTCCGTGCTCTTTGCTCGGGGCTTGGCCGTCCGGCGCCACTGGAGACCCTCTGCAGACACGGCCAGCCGGCTGAGCGCGCCTCGGTTACAGCATTACGCGACGCCGCTGCCGGCGCTGGGGAGCCCCGCTGCTCACTCCCCTCCCCGGGGAGGACTGTGCAGATATCCCCACCCTCGGACTCCTGCTCACGAGGCAGCCACCGGACCCTCCCAGAGCCCACCAGGCTCCGTCCCTTAAAAGGCTGCCCCCCCCTCCCGCCTCCCCTTGGCCCGCCCGTCCCCTCCGGGCTCTGCGCTCCCTCCTTCCACCCACCCTGCAAATCTCCCTCCCCTTCAGGAGCGCCAGGGAGGCTCTGGCTCCCCCTCCCGGATTAGGGTCGCCGCTGACCTGCGTCCCCTCCCCGGCATCTCCCTTCGACCCACCCCGATTGCCCAGGCTGGCAGCCCCCGGGAGGAACGAGGCCACCCTACGGAAAGCGTGGGAAAAACAAAGGCCACTTTCCCACCGGGAAGGCGGGGTGCAGGCAGGAAGCGACCTCACCATCCCCATTTCCTAGCTGCTGCTCTAGGATTTCGGGCTCGCTTCCCTTAACCACTCCCGTGCTGGTGAGCAGAAAGCAGGGGTTTGCAGCCGTGCAAATCAACAATCCCAAACACAACCCACATGATCCCATCTTCAGACACTGACTCGCTCTTGAAAACGTACACCCCAAGAATGTTGTCTCTAAAGGTGCCCCTGGACGCCAGTCCTGCTGTTCTACCCTGTAGGCCAACATGGTTTCGCCACCTAAAACTAAGCATAAATCCAAATAAAGACATAAAACATTGCTGGAACAAAGCAGAAGAAATTTGACATGACGTATTTAATGACACAAATACTACCCAGAAGTGGCATATTTATATCAACAGACTGCACAGAGCAGTATAGTCTACAGTCCCTGTTCCTTTAACATAAGATTCTAGCTAGTCTGGGATGGCCTTTTTTTTTTTTTTTTGCAATTGCATTTACTTGAATCTCTAGCAGCAATATTGTACTTTTCCATTTTTGCACATATAAAAGCCTAATCGCCGTTGTCATTTATAGAAATAGGATACCATGTTTATTTTTGAACTGTTTGTCCATTAGTCCCAACAAAAAGGCTTATGGTTTAAATTCTATATTGATCTTCAAAATTTTCTGTATTATCATATGAATTTGTGACCCACTTTTTTTTGCTTTGGGACAAGTCCACCAAAGATGAGAACATGTTCCTTCATGCCAGGGATTTCCCTTGAGGTTGCTCTCCCCTCTCCTTTGATTATTTTTTATTCCTTTGTTTACAGTTTGCATTCTTTGTCGCAGAGACTCCAAGGCTTTTGATTTGGGTTTGGCTGGGAATTTCCTCAGACCAGATTTTCAACTGCTTGAGCCAATCACAAGCCCTGCATCTAGCAAGTCACCAGTTGCCAGGCAGGGAAGCTGCTGCTTCTGAAATAAGTGCCTGTCTTGGGCTCGGCTCTGAACATCCCATCCATCTCACAGGCTAGGGGAGATAATTCCCCTTGAAGAGCGAGAGGGTTGGGCAAAATAGCCTCAAAAGGACAAGCCCCCTTCTTCCTCCCTGCACAGTTTTCTGGCCTGTGTTTTGCAAATGCTCCGCTTTTAGCAGAACCAAGCAAGACTCTTGACAGAATGAACATGGCAAAAGTTTTCACAGGGTGGGCCTCAGTTCTTCACATTGCACCTGATTCATAAGAGAACCTTCCTCCCTGTAAAAGGAACATGAGCCCCCACCACAGCCTGGGGACTTGTAGTCAAACATCTCTCCCTGCTACTGGCAGGAGCGGACAAGTAAGTGCAAAGGTGCTCCTGCACTGGAGGTGGGCTCCACGTTCTCTGATGGGCACAGTGAAGAGCTTCAGACTCATCTCCTGTAGGTTTCCTTCTGACAGGCTTCCACCAGCAGGGCAGACTCTGGAGCATGTGTAGAAGGTAACCCCAATAAATAAAATGGCGAGGCGGATCCTAGAGTGGGCTAGTGCTTGGCTTAGAGTGCAAAACGGCTGGGCTCTAAAATTGCTTCACTGTCTGTTCAAAAGAAAAAGCTGGTGATAGACACACAGAATCACCACTCTTATTACTTTCTCATTCTCTGGTGTCTCCCCACCACCACACAGATGGCATTCTCATCTACAGTCTGTACCTCGACATCACCCCCCTGGAGCTTTGTGCTCTGCAGGCATTGGTGTGGTGCACTCCAGGTGGTGACTATATGCTGCCTGCTTGTAGGGCATTCCATGGGAGGGGTGTCTTGTTATTCTACAAAGAGAGCTAAAAGATCTGAGTTCAAGCAAATGTGTGGGCCTCGGTCTGTGCTCTCCCTGTGAAGGACTAGCACAGGCACCTCGTCAAGGTCATCTGAGAAATCATCCAGGGGTGGGGGGAGTGATGTCTGCTAATTCTAAATGTAGATAATCTGATCTCTTGCAGTCTGCATACCAATACATTTGGTCTTGGGGGAGGTAAGCAGGGCTGATTTTCCTGTACTCTGGGGACAGGATGAGGGCTTTCTAACCTACATACGAGAAGTAAAAATGAATTAGTTTTATTTATTTACTTTCTGCTCGTGGTGGATGACACAATTTAAAACAATGTAGACATACAATCAACAATTTAATGAAATGGGATTACAAATTTACATTCCTGCACTTAATAGTGTAATGCATAACAATAGCGTAATACCAACTCTAAGGCTATCTGTATACCTGAGGACAGCTGCATGAGAACCAAAAAAAGGCAGAGACTGAAAGAGAGCTCTCAGCTCACCCCACCTGACACCTTCGGATTTTTTTCTTGGTCAAAGGAGAGAGCCAACAACCCAGGAGTGGGGATAGAGGAGTGGAGGCCGTTTCTATATCCAGCTCGTTTCCCATCCCCCCCCCACCATGTTATGCCAGGTGACAAGATGGCCACCCATCTAATAAATCCTATAAACAAGGATGATTGAGCCTGGGGACTCATATGGATTCAGATTAACTCTGATTTTGCTACAGCTTTTCCGCCATCTCCATCTCCCCTGATGGCAAGTAAGGTGTTCACTCCAAAAGACGTTTTTCCGACACTCCAGGCATTTACATGGTTTCTCTCTCTAAATGAATTCTTTTGTGAAAAGTTAGAACTCCTTTCAACCCAAAGGGGTTTCCACATTCCAGGAATTTAAATGGTCTCTCGTGTGTGGCTTCTTTGATGGTCAGTAAGTTTTCCAATCTCACTGAAGCTTTCCATACACTCTGGGTATTTATACAGTTTCTCCCATGTGATCTGTTCAATGAGAATTAAAGGTTCCAGCCCTCCTGAAACTTTCCCCACACTGTATGTATTTATGTGGTTTGAACCCTCCTTGAATTTGTTGATGGTAGTTAAGGTTTCCACCCTTACTAAATCTTTTTCTGTACTCCAGGCATTTATATGGTTTCTCCCATGTGAATTCTTTGATGGAAATTAAGGCTTCCATCCTCAGTGACGCTTTTCCCACACTCCAGACATTTATGGCTTCTACCCTGTGTGAATTTTTTGGTGGGAAGCTAGATGACCTTTCCGCCCAAAGGCTTTCCCACACTCCAGGCATTTATAAGGTTTCTCCCCTATGTGAATTCTTTGATGGTAATTAAGGCTTCCACTCTTAGTGAAGCTTTTCCCACACTCCAGACATTTATATGGTTTTTCCCCTGTGTGAATTCTTTGATGGTAATTAAGGCTTCTACTCTCACTGAAGCTTTTCCAGCATTCCAGGCATTTATACGGTTTCTCTCCTGTGTGAATTCTTTGGTGAGAAGCTAGATTATTTTTCCGCCCAAAGGCTTTCCCACACTCCAGGCATTTATATGGTTTCTCCCCTGTGTGAATTCTTTGATGGGAATTAAGGTTTTCACTCCTAGTGAAGCTTTTCCCACACTCCAGACATTTATATGGCTTCTCCCCTGTGTGAATTCTTTGGTGGGTTGCTAGATGACCTTTCCACCCAAAGGCTTTCCCACACTCCAGGCATTTATAAGGTTTCTCCCCTGTGTGAATTCTTTGATGGGAATTAAGGCTTGCTCTCTTAGTGAAGCTTTTCCCACATTGCAGGCATTTGTATGGTTTCTCCCCTGTGTGAACTCTCTGATGGGAATTAAGACTTCCACTTTCAGTGAAGCCTTTCCCACACTCCAGGCATTTATATGGTCTCTCCCCTGTGTGAATTCTTTGATGGGAATTAAGATTTCCACTCAGCCTGAAGCTTTTCCCACACTCCAGGCATTTATATGGTTTCTCCCCTGTGTGAATTCTTTTATGACAATTAAGCTTTCCACTCATATTGAAACTTTTCCCACACTCCAGGCATTTATATGGTTTCTCCCCTGTGTGAATTCTTTGGTGGGAAGCTAGATTATTTTTCCACCCAAAGGCTTTCCCACACTCCAGGCATTTATATGGCTTCTCCCCTGTGTGAATTCTTTGATGGGAAGCTAGATTATTTTTCCGCCCAAAGGCTTTCCCACACTCCAAGCATTTGTATGGTTTCTCCCCTGTGTGAATTCTTTGGTGGGAAGCTAGTTTATCTTTCCTCCCAAAGGCTTTCCCACATGCCAGGCATTTAAATATTTTCCATGTGTTATGGGCGGTCAATTGCATATTAATATCAGATACTTTCCCCCCACTTCCAGTGTTCTCATTCCTATAACCTTCCTTGTATAGTTTTTGAAGGGGTGAAATTTCTTGAGAACTTTCATCTTGTAAAATATCAGGATTTCCCCTCCCATTAAGAGTTTTTTCCTCCTCCTCCTCCTCCGTCCTCAATACATCACAATATTCAATGTTCTCCTCCTCATCTGAATATAGGCATTCTCTTTCTGTCACTGGATATTCAGTTGCTGACTCCCACACTGCATCTGCTAAAAGAAAAAGAAAGACAAGAATAACACAAACACATACACACACACAAAAGCCTGGGTCTAATAGTAGGGAACCAACTAAACCAACTAACACAGAGAACACAAGAATTCAAAGGCTTGGTGTTTGGACATACTTTCAAAAGTTCACGTTGGGAATCTAGTCATGTGGCATACTTGATGGTACGGACAGATCCCTAGGTTGTGACAATTAAATGCAAAATACCATTTCACTGCAATAGTGATTGACATAGAGATCCTTCTTGGCCTAAATTCCAAGTCAGAGGAGCTGCCCAAAAATGTAGTCAAAAGCCACCAAGTTTGTACTTAGATCACTGAGTGGTTGCTTATTTGGTCTTTGCTGCTAAAGGCAGTGTGGATTATCTGCCTGAGGTGTTTGACTCACAAAGTTTCCCCTGGCTATAACTGGAATGACATACCCCCCTCTCCTAAGAAGGGCACACAACAATTTGGAAACAAAATCTTCTTACCAGTTCCACAGGAGAAGAGAGATAATAGACACTTGTATGGATGGAAAACTTGTAATCACTCTTTTAAAATAGACTTAGTTATGATGAAATGTAGCAAGGATCCTACTATTTAAAAGAATAAATGTGTTCTAGACAACTCACTTCCTACCCTGGTGCACCACGACAGGGCACTCCTGTAGAGGGAAACCCAGTCAAGGCAGCCTGTCCCCCCAGAGAGCATGCCACGGCAGGAAGCCCAGTCCAGGAACAGAGAAGGTGGATATGCCCATCCCCCGACTTCACCCAGCTAGGGTCAGGAGTGGCACCGCAGAATAGGGAGAGTGTCACGGTAAATAACCCAGGAAAGAAGCAATAGACGTGACCAACCAACTAAGGAGTAATGAAAATCAACTTCAAAGTAATCATGCAAAAGTTACTTTATAAGAAAGTTAATAGAATATAAAATAAACTCTAAGTGGTCAAAAGCTGGCACAAATTGCTGACACGTGCCCTGTGGGAGTGAGTTGCAGCTACAAATTGCAAATTCAATGCTTGCTCACCCCACAAAGTCACCTTGAGTAACCACAGAGTATATGAACAAAAATTTACAGTAGCTATACAAGCTTACACATCAGAATTCATATACAGCATTTTACATGGCATAAACCAAGTGACTAACCAATAAATATAGATATTTGAAAATACAGTCAGGTGTAACCGCAACGGGTTGGCTAGCAAGGAATCCCGTTTCAGGCATCCCCTTCTTCCTGGCAGTTACAGAACATCAAAGAAAGTCACAGCCACAATTCATGCACACTGGCAGCTTGCTCAATGGCGAAGGCACAGTCATTGCTTCTTTCCAGGGTCAGGAGTGGAGCTGGTGGCAATGCCCACCCCCCGCCTTAATCCAGCTGGGATCAGGAGTGGAACAGGTGGTAATGCCCGCCACTCGCCTTCACACACCTTGGATCAGGAGTGGAACTGGTGGCAATGCCTGCCACTCGCCTTCACACACCTGGGATCAGGAGTGGAACAGGTGGCAATGCCTGCCACTCGCCTTCACACATCTGGGATCAGGAGTGGAACAGGTGGCAATGCCCGCCACTCGCCTTCACACACCTGGGATCAGGAGTGGAACAGGTGGCAATGCCCGCCACTCGCCTTCACACACCTGGGATCAGGAGTGGAACAGGTGGCAATGCCCGCCACTCGCCTTCACACACCTGGGATCAGGAGTGGAACAGGTGGCAATGCCTGCCACTCGCCTTCACACATCTGGGATCAGGAGTGGAGCAGGTGGCAATGCCCGCCACTCGCCTTCACACACCTGGGATCAGGAGTGGAACAGGTGGCAATGCCCGCCACTCGCCTTCACACACCTGGGATCAGGAGTGGAACAGGTGGCAATGCCTGCCACTCGCCTTCACACACCTGGGATCAGGAGTGGAACAGGTGGCAATGCCCGCCACTCGCCTTCACACACCTGGGATCAGGAGTGGAACAGGTGGCAATGCCATAGAAGATAACCTTCTATGGTGTTTTCAGTTATAACTATTGCCCTGAGCTCAGTATGTGGCCTTGGGTAAGCCACTCCTCTCAGTTCTAGCTCCCCAGCTGAATAGTGGGTATAATAATGATACTAACTGGTTCACCACTCTGGGTGAAGCACTAACCTCTCTAGAACAGTGGTATATAAGTGCAGTTATTATTATTAGTATTCCTCCTAATCTTAATTTTCATGATTTTTCACATTGATTTTCATGATTTGTCACCAACAGGAATTTTAATGGGTTGTAAAAAGTGTGTACTGACTGAAGAGCATTCCTCAAGAGTTCTAAGATGGGAAATAAAGTTTCCACACACTGAGGACTATATAGTTTCGGCCCTTTGTGGATTCTTTGATGGGAAGCAAGTTTTCCATTCTCTCTTAAGCTCCTTCCACACTCTGAGCATGTATATGGTTTCGTCCCATTATGCATTCTTTCATGTTGTATAAGGTCAGAACAGAGAAGGAAACGAACCCAGGAAGCTGCCTGGAGTCTAAGCATCAGCCTCTCAAGGTCAATCTTATCTCCTCTGACTGGCTATGGCTCTGCGAGAAGAGGTCTTTCACATCACCTCCTACCGGATCCTATCACCTGGAGATGCCAGGGATGGAACCAACAGATGCTCCACGCCTGGTCCAGCACCATCTCACACGGCAGATCTCTCTTACAGCTCCCCAATTCCACCAAAGGCAAGCCAGGAGGCAGCCTGCGACAGACGAATCTGAAGTGCCCCAATGTAGATGCAATCAAGGGGTACTAGAGGGGACCCTTGTCTCTGTGAAGAGACCCCCAACTCAGTAAGGGGTGGGAAGAGTTGGAACAGAGCAAGAGTGGGCAGGAGCTGGAAGCTGTCTAAGTAATGCCTTGTTCTCGTGAAGAGTTTTAAATGCATTGCCCTTTGAAAGCCACTTGGAATATCGGCAACTCAGTTCAATTAAGAGGAAAGGGCAAAGGAGCCAGATCTGTTACTCGTGATCTCCCTGTGGTGCACTGAGAGAGACCAACAAGAGCATCAATTCCTCCTTTCTCTCTCAGTCAGCAAAAGGCAGAGGGAGCCATACCGAGATGGGCCACATTCCTGTAGTTTTCCACCATGACCTCCCAGTGCAGAGCCCTTTGGCCCGGATCCAGCAGAGCCCACTCCTCCGGGGTGAAAGAGATGGACACCTCCTCTAGAGTCACCTGACCCTGAAAGAGAGAAATGTTTTCTCCTCACAGATCAAGACACAGTCCAAAAAGGGAGTGAAACAGAGGTGGGTGGGAGTTCTTCTGAACACATGAAACGGCCTTATTGTTACCCAAATAGGCGGTCTCCTAATTAGTTGCGGTAATGCTTAAAGGAGACAGAGCGAGAGGGGGTACCTGGGATTCTCCACCAATACTTACGGGGATTTTCCCCGTTAGAGATCTCTCAAAATAAATCAGCCAAAAGTTCAGCCGGAAAGGTTTTATTAAAAGAGAAATAAAAGGGCAATCTTAGAAACAGACACAGAACACATGCAAGGCTAACTAAGAGGAGAGGGGAGAAAGCAGTTTCAGGGACGGCTATAATTACAAGTCTCAAAGATGGAGGTCTTTGGAGGCAGCATCGAAACAACCATCATTCCACAGTTAGAAGGCCCAAACAGATTTTGGAATGTACGTATGGGTCCCAGAAGAAACACACACACACTGGCTGCTAGGGGTTCTAGATACAGGGCAAAATGCTCCATGGGGCAAGCTGACTTATTTGACTCAGAAACAATAATTAGATGGGCTTTCCAAAGGAGCTGGATGGGTCTACCTCAGGAGAACTATAAGCGTAAACGGTACTTGATAACCTTGTAAGTACCTGATGGGAAAAGCTACCAGGTTTGCTGAATACCCTGATTAGGGGAAATGGGTGAGGGGAAGATAGGCTGGGCATTGACGAGATTAGTCAAGAGCTTCTTGGGAGACCACATTGTCCTAAATTAAGAGTCTCACCAGAGCATGGACTGGACTGTCAGTCAGCCACTCTGACTCTCCTTCTAAAATATTTTTCCATTATCTTACCTGACTGGCACCCATTTTGGGCCAGACAGTGCCTCGTGCTTATGATCTTTGAGGAACGGTGTTTATGATTTCCTATCTACAAACTGCCCTTCAGTGAGAGGAGGGGCCTGACTGCTAACATTATGCTGACTCTGACCGCTGGGCCGTCAAGGACAGTATTGTCCACTCAGACTGGCAGTGGCTCTCCAGTGGGTCAAGGGGAGGATCTAACCCTTCAGCCATCCCATTCCTAATGAGCCATTTTGACAGAATGGGAAAAGACAGGGTTCTCCTCGAGCGAGGGGGCTGGCGAAAGATACAGGCCCCTGGGATGCCCCCAAAGATTCCTCTCCTACCTGATCCGGTGGCTCGGAGGCAGCTTCCAGTCCACCACAAAGGCTCGAAGGTCCAGAACGACCTACCAGTGTCCTTCCACTGCCTGTGAGAAAAGCAAAGAATTACATTACAAACACCTGAGACCTGTGTTGTTACCCTAATTATGGGTCTCCTTGCGAATTAGGAGAATTAGCATGCACGGAGATGATCTAGCAAGAGGGTGTAACTGGGATTTCCACCTATGTATACGAGGATCATTTCCTCAGAGGACTCTCTAAGGAACATGTAGGTTTAAACAGAAATGTTTTTTTTAACGTGTCAGAAAAAGCAATAACACACAAAATGCATACAAGGTTGACTAGTAAATCAGTGAGGAAAAGTGAGAGAGGTTTGGGGAAAGACCTATATCGACCAGTCTAGGAGGAGCAGAGAATATCCACAGAGAATGGCAGTTAGAGCTACGAGTGCTTTTCAGCCACAAGAAGTAGGATCAGCCATGGTCTGAGGGTGTGTCAATGGGTCCCAGAACACACACACACACACACACAATGGCAGAGGGCAGTCCAGTTATACTGTGGAATGTAACTTAGTGCAGGATTGCATCTTCTGCCCCAAAAAATAGCTTAATGGCTGTCTCCAGAGATGAGAAAATAAAACTAGGAAAGCGTGACTGAATATACCTGGGTGGAACTATAGGTAATAGTTGGTGATTCATGACCTGCAATTAGAGGAACGGAAGAGTTATCAAATCTCTAATTAACTCTATTTGGGAAGAAAGAGTTAGGAAGATCGGAAGGGTGTTGATGAGATTAGCATGCACTCCTAGAAGACCTCTTTTTGTCTTAAAGGTTTTGCACATCTCCGAGGTGTGGGGTTGATACCCAGCCCTGCCTCATGACTCATGTTACAGTAATTTTCCACTTGGCTGAGTTGGAAATAATTCTGCCTAGCCAGGCAACATGCCGTATACTTGGAGTATATGGGGAAAAGGGGTTCATGATATAGCCATATTCATAAACTGCCCTTTCTGTGTGAGGGAGGGTAGGGTTGCTAACAGTGTACTTCAGGGAGACCATCCTAGTGTAGATCCAGAAAAGTTAGCCATGTTAGTCTGCAGTAGCAAAATAGTAAAGAGTCCAGTAGCACCTTTAAGACTAACAAACTTTACTGTAGCATAAGCTTTCGAGGACCACAGCTTTCTTCCTCAGATGCATCCGAGCGTAAGCTCTTCTTTGTGGCTTAAAGTAATCCGCACAGGTATCTGACAAAGGGAGCTCTGGCTCTCCAAAGCTCATACGCTGGAAATCTTGTTAGTCTTTAAGGTACTACTGGGCTCGATCTTGTTGTTCTACTTCAGACCAACATGGCTACCCTCTTGAGACTAGAAGACCTTACTGCACATTTAGCAATTGGATATATTGACATCTCAGAGGCTCCTGATTAAGTCCTTATGTTAAATCACACACATTCTCTCTCACAAAAACACCTACCTTCCCCCTCCTTTAGATTAGGTTGACAACTTCCCCACACAGCCAACCCCCGCAAGGGATATGTTTTTTTGAGACACCCAGAGTCACAAGCAGGTTTTGAAGGATGTGCTCTGGAATGTTTTAGATCATTCCTTACGCCTCAGAGGGTTCCTGTCGCAGACCATCTCTCCTCAGAGCAGGACTTGTCCCCTGGGGCTCAGTTTTCTCTTTGCTGCGATTGCAACCCTCAGTATGTCTGGGGTTGGTCTAGCAGCTCCGAGCTGCTGTCTGGGCATGGCAGTTAAGTGGCTGAGGGAAAAGAAGTCCTCACTGAATCTGGGCAAGCTGGAGGTGAAGCCCTGGAGGATGTCACTCCCCAAATTTGGTGGGGTTCAGCTGATCTTTACTGACTGCACCAAGAGTTACCAAAGGAGAAACAAGGCCCATCACAGGTCTAGGAAGGGTTGGGATAAAATGGGGAGTGATGGGATTTCCTGGAGGCGAGACACAAACAACTTTTCACCTCCTTCACAATAGGATTTCAATACTCCCATCCCACCCATACTGTACAGGTCTGAGGGGACTGGATTTGAGGCTGGGTATTAATCCACCCAAGCCTAGATTAATCTGAGGTAAAACTAACAGACCCAATATAGCTTGCTTTTTAAAATGAACAAGATCATATTTCAGGAAGAAGACAAACCTAAGCTAAATATTAACGCTGAAGTGGGATGTAATTTTTGCCATGTACATAGTGTGGGTATTTTATTTTTGACTGTTAGTGTGCGGTTTTGAAAGAATGTTTACTGTTAAGTGGTCGGCCTCTGACTTGAGAAGGGGAATGGTGGATGGGTGAGTGAAACGTGCTGCAACTGTATGGTGGCTGGATCTGAGGGAGCCGAAGGAACTGCAGTTTTTGGTCTGAGTGCTGAGGAAAGGGTTCATTTTCTCTAGTTTGGTCAAACTGTGTGGAAGCCTGAGAGAGTCTGTCTAGATCTGTTCAGTGTGTCTCTGTGGAAGTCCGGGTGTTTTGCTTTGTGGATGAACACAGCCTAAGGGGCAACAGAGGGAAAGCTTAGCCAAATTCACAAGGTCAGAGAGTCTGTCAGGTTTGGCACAGAAAAGCCTGAGTGAATTTGTATCATTGTGGATGAGAAGAGTGTTTATTCAGTTAGGGATTTACAAAGACGTAGCATTAGCAAGGATCCAATAGAGAGTTGAAGAATTGCTGAAACAGAACATAATCAATTCTAGGACTGACATTAGATAACATGAAACACAGGTAGTATATATAAGTATATATTCAAGCAACAGATAATATGCAAGGCAACATAGTGATGAAGTTTATGGTCCCTAACTCATTACCGAAGCGTTTGAGACCCCCTTCCTACAATACCTCCATCCTATTTGAGTAAAAAGCCTTTTTGAATACATCGGTTTTGCATCATTTGCGGAAAGCCAGAAGAGTGGGAACTTTCCTGACTGCCTCAGGCAGGCCATTCCACAGGGTAGGAGCCATCACCAAGAAAGACTGTGTGTGGGCCACTGTTGATTTCGCCCACATGCAGGCTGGCACCTGCAAGAGTCCTTGTTCAGATGAGTGAAGCTGCCATGGAGGGACTTAAGGAGTGAGGCAATCTCGTAGGTATGCTGGACCATGGCCATGAAGAGCTTCATATGTAATAACTAATACCTTGAACTGAACACGGTAAGTAGCCAATGGAGTGACCGTAGGATGGGAGTGAAGTTCATGCTCCTGCTCGCTCCTGCTAACAGTCGAGCTGCAGCATTTTGCACCAATTGGAGCCACCTAGTTAACTTAGATGGGAGACCAATGTATACTGCATGATATTGTCACATTTTGATGTTTGAACTGAGGGAAAATAATCTTTGTGACTGGATCTGTTTCTTATTTCTAGCCTAAGCGGCAACTGCGAAAATAATTAATCTTCATGACTTGGCACATATATTTCTGGTTAAGCAAAACTCCTGTTTCATCCGGAATACACGATCACAACTTCTTTTTTACCTCACAGATGCCCCCAAAGGCCAAAGCCTTTGGAGGCAACAAAAAACCATTTTGAAACACAAAGGCAGAAGGAAGGAAGGCAGCGTAATACAGGCCATTTCACAGCTGTATAGCAAGGGGCCTTGTGAGGAGTGGCAATATACAGGTCACAAAAGGGCAGAAAAACAGGCCAAGGCTCCGTATTTTTCCTTTGTGGATCAGCCTATGAGCCAGTGAACTTCTGGGAACTCAGAGCATTCCATGTTCTTCTCTTTGGCGGATGGTTTCAGCCTAAATGGCAACTGTGAGGAAAACCAGTCTTTGTGACTGGGCCCCTGTGCAAACATTTAAAAATCTGTACCTGTTTTGAAAGGAAGGAATGCAGCGTGGTATAGCCAGATCTCATCAGATCTTGGAAGCTAAGCAGGGTCGGTACTGGGATGGGAGACCACCAAGAAAGACTCTACAGAGGAAGGCAATGGCAAACCACCTCTGCTCCTCACTTCTCTTGACAGCCCCAGCAGGGGGCGCCATAGCTCAGTTGTGACTTGATGGCCCTTTACACAAAAACAGATTTTAAACCCACCAAGCTTATGAACTGTTCTGAAACCAATTTGCTTACAAATTATTCTGAAACCACTATGTATTTGTATTTATGAATAAACACAATTTTTGTTTAAGTAAAACCTCTATTTCATCTGGCAAAAAGAATATCCATTACCTCACAACCACCCCACGAGTTGACTGTTCTGTCATCCTACTAGCAGTAGCTCAGAAGTCCATTACTATAAGTCATACTGGGAGGGAAAGAAGGCAAAAACCTTTAGTGGCAGTGAAAATCTAACAGAATGCAAGGACATCAGAGAGGCAGCAATATACAAGGTCACATAAAAGGGAGGGGGTGACAGAGTTGGGGGATGTATGCACAGGACATGGCTGGGAAATATGTCTCTTGGGCAGCTTCACCACAGACCCACACAGCCCTTTTCTGCACCTTTGATACATCTCAGGCCCACCCAAAAACCTACTGGACTCCATTCAAATGTATGTTCCCTAGGAGGGGACCCTTCTTTTTAACTTCTTTAAATAGTTTAAATCAATAAGAGCATTTTCTTCCCTTTTTCGTTAGCCTATATTCCACCTAGGCTGAAGCTCTAAAGATAGAACTGAGACTGGAATGAAACATTTTTTTCCATGGAGAATTCCCAGGAAAATACCAAAGTAGCCCAGAAATGGACAGCTTAAAGAAGGAGTCCTAGAGGAGGCCTTACCCAGCTGGTTGACACTTCCATCGTTGTCCCATTTGGTTCCCCAGGAGAATGGCCTGTGCCTTGGATCGGATGGTGCCTTCTCTGCTCCAGGAAAAGCATCAGCCCCTCTAGATGGGTCCTGGCACTCCAGACAAAGAAAGAGGAGAGGGATTAGAACAGGAGGAGGGCAGAGAAACACCTGGGAAGGGAATATCCATAGGCTGATTCCTTGAAAAGGTTGTGCACTTAGACAGGGAGGAGTTTCGGGATTGTCTTTTCACAATATTCTGCTCGTTGGAGTTCTCAGGATCAAAGACCCTCACCTGTCTTCCTTGCTTCTCATCTTCTGTCTGGCTCAGGAGGAAGCCTTCCGCCAGGGCCACCGCCTGGGAACAGGTCTCCGGCCCACATTCCCTGACCCAGCTCTCCATCTCTGGGGGCAGGACGGCCAGGAACTGCTCCAGGAGCACCAGGTCCAGCATCTCCTTCTTGCTGTGCCTTTCTGGTTTCAGCCACAGCTGGCAAAGATGGTGGAGTCGGTTGCATGTCTCTCGGGGCCCCTCGGCCTCCTGGTAGCGGAACTGCCTGAAGTGCAGGCAACGGACATCTGAGCTGGTGCTGCCATCAGCCAGGATCTTTCCCACAGGTCTTTCCCAGAATTCCTCTCTGCTCCCAGCTGGGATGGCCTCAGGGCCATTTTCTGCTTCCAGCCCAAGCAAGCTTTGATTTCCCATCTTGACCCAGAGCTTCTTGCTCAGCTGCCAAGTCCTTTCTGAGGGCTCCTAAGTCCTGCAAAGGCAAGAAAATACTTTGTAAGCAAAGGCAAAAGAACAATGAAGTTTCAAAGTCTCTCCACTGTGACTTTGTCTAGCCACTTTTTCAAGACATCTGAAGAAATGGCCATAACACATCTTGAGATCCTGGGGTGGATCCAACCATCTTCCCACTAGCCCTAATCCTGCCTGAGGAGGTTTCCTTCAATGGAAGAGCCACTTAAGGTGAAGGAAAGCTCATGAGACTGGCGGAAGGCTTCACATTTGGGCCCAAGGAAATGGTGGGTGGGTGGGGGGATGAATTGATTGTAATAAACCAATAAAGAACAAACATACTTTCCGCAGTGGAATGGTTGCATACGAGAAGGACCCTCCTCACTGAATCCTGTAAGCAGTTTGTTGAGTAAAGACGGCACAGGTACTGGCATTTAATTCTTAATAACTGTGCCAGGCAAAAGTTCATAATTTCGACACGGCTTTGGAAATTGGAAATTTCCCAGTTGAGCTGGGGGTGTTGGAAACTGGAGGTCAAGCTACAAGTGACGAATTACACTTGATCAAGTGAAGAGCAAGTGAATGGCAAGTGAACAGGGAGGAATACACGTCAGTCTGTTCCCTTGCCAGGCAAGTGTCATTCGTCACTCGTAGCTTGACCCTTAGACTCCCGCACTGAACATCTTCTCTGATGGGGGAGGGGCAAAGGCTGGCATCACCTGCCATAAGGAGCCAGAGATAAATGTGAACAGGGGAAAAGCCCCAGATGCTGAAGTTCGAAGGAAGGAACAGAGGCCAAGAGGCTAGCTGTTATTTCTGAAATAAAGCAGTGAAGAGAGGTCTTGTATTTTCCCTACGGGAAAGGGAAAGAAAGGCAGCTCTGCTTTCAGGCCCAATTTCTACCTTCACAGATCTTTACCGTCTAGCTTCTTTAAGAACCATCCCTTCCCTCACAAGTTGAGTCCTTCCTCAGAGGCCTTGCCCAGACAGGTCCAGATGCTGAAAGAAAAAGCAGGGCTTTTGGGGCTGTGGCCTCCAAGCTCCCAGATCTCCCCACCCCCACTTCAATTTGCCAGGTGAAAGGCCTTTTTATGTTTTGGGGAACCATGTGGAAACAGGATTATAGCTAATGTTTATTTTAAGACGGTAATATATCACCTTCATTTACCACGCAAGTATCTTAGCATCTTTTATGCCATCTTTATAAAAACCTTAGAACATTGCTGTGGCTGCCTCAATCCTTTTTATTATGGGATATTGGTTTCCCTGTTAGTTTTTGTGCTGCTAGTCATGATTTTGTATTTTTGCGTTACAGGATTTATTTTAATGCCATATAGGACTCAAGTCCTGTTAAGATTGCATGGCTGTTGCTGTCCCATGAAACACAGTTCTTGATTCCAAAAGTATGTCAAATACTGTGTATTACAGGCAAAACTCTAAACTGTACATTGCATGCTATTAAAGCAATAACACAACTGTAGATGTGACTAGGCTTAAATGCATTTCAGTTTACCCACAGACGTCTGCCCACCCCTCCCAAATGTCAGGGGGTGAATAAGCAACTCGTTATTCGATTGGTTCAAACTTTTAGTAACTCTGACCTCTCTCCTGACGGCATGAATGTTTGAAAAAAAAGGAGCAGGGGAGGGTCGGGGCCGCGGGGGGCCGTTTTCCCCTTCTGGAGACCCTCCTGGCAGCCCTCCCGAGCTCTTTGCTCGGGGCTTGGCCGTCCGGCGCCACTGGAGACCCTCTGCAGACACGGCCAGCCAGCTGAGCGCGCCTCGGTTAGAGCATTACGCGACGCCGCTGCTGGCGCTGGGGAGCCCCGCTGCTCCCTCTGCTCCGCGGGGAGGGCTGTGCAGCTATTCCCAGCCTCAATCTCGGACTCCCGAGGCCGCCACTGGACCCTCCCAGAGCCCACCAGGCTCCGTCCCTAAAAAGACTGCCCCCCTCCCGCCTCCCCTTGGCCCGCCACCCCCCGCCGGGCTCTCAGCTCCCTCCTTCCGCCCACTTCCTTCCCACCTTACTCCCTTTCAGGCTCTCGCCTCCCCTCCCGGATTAGGGTCGCCCCTGACCTGCGTCCCCTCCCCGGCATCTCCCTTCGACCCACCCCGATTGCCCAGGCTGGCAGCCCCCTTGACGCACCCGGGAGGAGCCAGGCGACCCTTTGGAAAGCGTGGGAAAAACAAAGACCACTTTCCCACCGGGGAGGAGGGGGGACCGAGCAGGAAGTGACCTCACCACCGCCCTTTCCACGCTCTAGGATTTCGGGCTCGCTTCCCTTAACTATTCCCGTGCTGGAGAATAAAAAGCAGAGATTTGCAGCCGTGCAAATCAACAATCCCGAACGCAACCCACATGATCCCATCTTCAGACACCGACTTGCTCTCGAAAACGTACACCCTAAAAATCTTGTTGGTCTCTAAAGGTGCCCCTGGACGCCAATTCTGCTCTTCTACCCTGTAGGCCAACATGGTTTCCCCACCTAAAATTAAGCATAAATTCAAAGACAGACATAAAAACATTGCTGGAACAAAGCAGAAGAAATTTGACATGACATATTTAATAACACAAACACTACTCAGTAAACACTACTCTCTAGGGGCATATATCAATGGACTGCGCCCAGCAGTATAGTCTACAGTCCCTGTTCTTTTATCAGAAGATTCTGGCTAGTCTGAGTTGAGGAAAGGACTTTTTTTGCAATTGCATTTACTCGATTCTCTAGCAGCAATGCTGGAACCAATATACTATATAAAACTGGAGAGCTACCTACCTACTTATCTCTGGCATCCATTTGTTGCTGATCTCATACATCCACCATTAGAACGTGAACCCTCTTCCATGTCTAGCAGGTTCAGCATAGAGGCAGGGTGAGGTGATGAATAGTATGCAGCTTCTAGCTTCTCAGTGGCATACTTGCACCACAGTCTGAGCATAGTGGAAGAAAATTAATTTAGAGAGGAAAGGACTCAGTACATCATGGGGCAACTCAGGAGCCAATCAGGGTTGAGCTGTTACTTATTGTTTCATCTGTGAGAAGATAACAATAATAACAACTGCACTTTTATACTGCTCTTCTAGATAGACTAGTGCCTCACCCAGAGTGGTGAACAAGTTACTGTTGTTATGATCCCCACAATGAAGCTGGGGAGCTCGGGCTGAGAGGAGTGGTTTAACCAAGGCCACTTACTGAGCTCATGGTGGCACTGGGATTTGAACCAGAAGAGTGCTGATTTGGTGCCAAACTACTTAACCAATGTGCTGCAGCAGCTCTCAAATAAATCTAAGGTGTGACCATAAATCCTCTCTGAGAACCAGGGCCGGCGCGCACATAGAGGCCAGGTAGGTGGTGGCTTCAGGCGCGAGGGCACTGGAGAGGCGCCGGAGGGGGTGTTGGGGGTGGAGTCGTGTGCTGCGGAGCTGGCGTGGCTGGCCCACAGCTGCTGCAGCCAGCCAGCCCCGTGCCGCCGCCGCCTCCACACAACCCAGCCGGGTGCAGCAGCCACGAGCCGCTGCCAGGGCGGCATGCAGAGTGCAGAGCAGCCTCTGCCTGCCATCCCAGCCATCCACCGGCAAATGCCCCTAGCTTGCGCTGCGTGATGATGTCATCGTGTGATGACATCATTGTGCAGTCCGTGGCACGTGCGCGCTGTGCGTATGCACGTGGGGGTTGCCACAGGCGCCAGAAACCCTGGCACCGGCAGTGCTGAGAACAGTCTACCAAGGCTGAATCTCTGGGAACGCAGACACTGCTCCGCAGATGTTATTAATCAGCTACAGATCTGAGCTAGGCCACAACCTGACTACACTTAAAATCCTGAACCAAAGTCCAGCTATTTTTACCAAAAGACCTGGTTTGGGGCTGACAATTTCCTGCTATGCATCTACTGCCACATCACACACTATCTGGTGGTACGAGTGCCAGTGGTCTCGCAAAGGTGTTTGTGTGAACCTTTACAGCCCGCCATGACTTGCATTTAGGCCTCAGTGTCTCCTATCATGAGGTTCTCTGTGCATTCAGATGATCTAATGGGCCCTGACACCAAGTGCTGTCACTTAAAGATCTTATAGTACCACAACAATATATTGGGAGCACTGCCTTTCCTGTGAAGGCCCCAAGGCTGCAGAATTTCCTTTCCTCTCAAGCTTTTTAAAGTTTTTTATTCCACCAGAATTTGGAGATGGTGAGAAGCTAGTAAGCGATCTAACCAAAATTGGCATTTTTAAAGTTTTTGTGGAACTGGTAATGTAACTCCTGGATTTAATGTAATATCTGAATTGGACTGATATTAGCCTCCTTGGGTTAAGAGTGGCAAAGAAATATTGCCAAGGATGTGTTCTTAGAAGGAAAGAAGTCTTTGTAAATCTTCGGGCTGCTCCCCGTTTTCCTGAGGTCCATTGATGTGCTCAGGCTATCCACCTTCAATTGAAGTCTTGGCTTTTCTTTTTGCAGCCACAGCTGGATTGTTGCCCTGTCCGTTCTGGACCATTGACATGCCTGCTTGATTCAGGGGAGGTCACCCTTTTATCATGGTCCCTGGGATTGCCTCTCCACTGCACCATTGTGGTTAATAGGATCCTGCCCATTTCAGTCCCTCTTCAGATTTGCTGTATCCTCCATTCCCTACGTGTAACAGTTACTCTAGAGACTCCAACTGAACCCAGGAGGGAAGCAAAAGTCCTCCTCAATGAGGCATCTTGCCCTCTTTATGTGACCTGCATATTGTGACGGCACCTCCCGTGAGGCTTTGAATTGGAGGAGTTCCATAATACTAGATCCAAAGCCAGTGTCATGGGCTGGGCCCGCCCAAGCTGGGAGTCCAGGTACTAGCACAAAGCCAAGGGGTGTTCAAAAGTCACAAGCCAGGTCCAGTCCGTAGTCAGAGCACAAGGTTAATGCCAGGGTTGCCTCCAGGATCCAAAAAGCCAAGCCAAGTCCAGTCCGTAAGTCAGAGCACGAGGGTATCAAGTCAAGGTGCAGGCAAGAGCAAGACACAAGGTACCAGGGAGTGGTTGCAGGTAGTTGACACGTTGCTTCCACGCCTGGCAGTTGCTCCTGACTGGCTTTTATAGCCAGGCGTGATTTTCAGCCAGCTGCTGGGGCTCCATCCTGATGCTACTCATCATCACTCTCCAGCAGCTGGCGTTGGCTCAGGAGACGAGCACTGCGCCGTCTCTCCTGCAGTTCCTGTCTCTGGCGCTGCCTGCGGCGCTCTCTAGGTGTGGGTGAGCCTGGGGGGGTGGAAGCCCCTGGCTGGGCTTCCCCTGTGGTGCTGGCAGTCCCTGACTGAGCCTCCCCTGTGGAAGTTCCTGGCTGAGCTTCCCCTGTGGTATTGGGGCTAGAGGGTGCTGGTGTCTCAGCTGCTAGCTGTGAGCCTTGATCAGCCAGCAGCTGCTGCTCATGATTGCTGGCTTCTGCTGAGTCAGGGCTAGGGCTGGCTACACAGAACTCCTCTTCTCCTGAGGAGTCCTGGCTGGCTACACGAGGCTCCTCTCCTCCAGAGGAGACCTCACTCTCAGACTGGGCTATGACAGCCAGGTGGGAATGTGTATCGCTTACGTGCTGGAATCATGCTGAAGATTTTCCTTTAAAAAAAAACAGTTTATTGTTTTATTAATAAGAATAAATGTCCAATAAAAAGGGTAGAGAGAAAGAAACAAAGCAAGGAGGAAAAAATAATAGAAACGGAGACAGAAGAGCAAAAATAAAATAGAAAACAAAAAACCCACACATATTTCATTATTTTTTTTACTTTAGGACAAGTCCACCAAAGATGAGAACGTGTTCCTTCATGCCAGGGATTTCCCTCGAGGTTGCTCTCCCCTCCCCTTTGATTATTTTTTTTCTTTGATTACAGTTTGCATTCTTTGTTGCGGATTTGGGTTTGGCTGGAAATTTCTTTGAACCAGAATTTGAGCTACTTGAGCCAATCACATGCCCTGCGTCTGGCCAAGTCATCAGTTGCCAGGCAGGGAAGCCGCTGCTTCTGAAATAAGTGTCTCTCCTCTTGAGCTCGGATATGAACATCCCATCCATTTCAGAGCTACAAGTGACGCCTTACACAGGTTGGACACTTGTCAGCTTCCCTCAAGTTTTGATGGGAAATGTAGGTGTCCTGGTTTTACAGCTTGGCTCTCCATTACAGCTGCAAGACTAGGATGCCTACATTTCCCATCAAAACTTGAGGGAAGCTGACAAGTGTCCATCCTGTGTCAGGAGTCACTTGTAGCTTGGCTCTCACAGCCTAGGGGAGATAATTCCCCTAGAAGAGCGAGGGGGCTGGGCAAAACAGCCTCAAAAGGGGAAGTCCCCCTTCTTCCTCCCTGCACAGTTTTCTGGCCTGTGTTTTGCAAATGCTCCGCTTTTAGCAGAACCAAGCAAGACTCTTGACAGAATGAACATAGCAGAAGTTTTCACAGGGCAGGTCTCAGTTCTTCACATTGCATCTGATTCATAAGAGAACCTTCCTCCCTGTAAAAGGAACACGAGCCCCCACCACAGCCTGGGGACTTGTAGTCAAACATCTCTCCCTGCTACTGGCAGGAGCAGACAAGTAAGTGCAAAGGTGCTCCTGCACTGGAGGTGGGCTCCGCGTTCTCTGATGGGCACAGTGAAGAGCTTCAGACTCATCTCCTGTAGGTTTCCTTCTGACAGGCTTCCACCAGCAGGGCAGACTCTGGAGCATGTGTAGAGGGTAACCCCAATAAATAAAATGGCGAGGCGGATCCTAGAGTGGGCTAGTGCTTGGCTTAGAGTGCAAAACGGCTGGGCTCTAAAATTGCTTCACTGTCTGTTCAAAAGAAAAAGCTGGTGATAGACGCACAGAATCACCACTCTTTATTACTTTCTCATTCTCTGGTGTCTCCCCACCACCACACAGATGGCATTCTCATCTACAGTCTGTACCTCGACATCACCCCCCTGGAGCTTTGTGCTCTGCAGGCATTGGTGTGGTGCACTCCAGGTGGTGACTATATGCTGCCTGCTTGTAGGGCATTCCATGGGAGGGGTGTCTTGTTATTCTACAAGGAGGGCTAAAAGAGCTGAGTACGAGCAAATGTGTGGGCCTCGGTCTGTGCTCTCCCTGTGAAGGACTAGCACAGCCACCTAGTCAAGGTCATCTGAGAAATCATCCAGGGGTGGGGGGAGTGATGTCTGCTAATTTTAAATGTAGATAATCTGATCTCTTGCAGTCTGCATATCCATAAATTTGGTCTTGGGGGAGGCAAGCAGGGCTGATTTTCCTGCACTCTGGGGACAGGATGAGGGCCTTCTAAGCTACATCCGAGAAGTAAAAATGAATTAGTTTTATTTATTTACTTTCTGCTCGTGGTGGATGACACAATTTAAAACAATGTATTCATTCAATAATTCAATCAAGTGGGATTACAAACATACATTCCTGCACTTAACACCGTACTATGTAACAATAAGTGTAATACCAACTGTAAGGTTTTTTTGTATACCTGAGGACAGCTGCATGAGAATAAAAAGAAGGCAGAGCCTGAAAGAGAGCTCTTGACTCACCCCAACTGACACCTTGGGATCATTTTCTTAGTCAAAGAAGAGAGCCAACAACCTGGGAGGGGAGAGGTAGAGGAGTGGAGGCCATTTCTACATATAGCTCGTTTCCCATCCCCCCCCCCCTCAGTTTTAGGCAAGGGGACAAGATGCCCCCCCCCAACTCCTAAGAAATCCTATAAACAAGGATAATTGAGTCTGCGGACTCATATGGATTCAGATTAACTCTTATTTTGCTACAGCTTTTCCGCCATCTCCATCTCCCCTGATGGCAAGTTAGGTGTTCACTCCAAAAGACGTTTTTTCAACACTCCAGGCATTTACACGGTTTCTCCCTCTAAATGAATTCTTTTGTGAGAAGTTAGAATTCCTTTCTACCCAAAAGGGTTTCCACATTCCAGGAATTTACACGGTTTCTCTTGTGTGGCTTCTTTGATGGACAGTAAGTTTTCCACTCTCACTGAAGCTTTTCCCACACTCATGGCATTTATATGGTTTCTCAACTCTGTGAACTTTTTGATGGGAATTAAGATTTCCTCTCCGAGCAAAGGTTTTCCCACAATCCAGACATTTAAATGGTTTCTCCCCTGTGTGAATTCTTTGGTGGGAAACTAGGTTATCTTTCCGCCCAAAGGCTTTCCCACACTCCAGGCATACATATGGTTTCTCCCCTGTGTGAATTCTTTGATGACAATTAAGACTTGTACTCCCAGTGAAGCTTTTCCCACACTCCCCGCATGTATAGGGTTTCTCCCCTGTGTGAATTCTTTGGTGGATAACTAGATTATGTTTCCCCCCAAAGGCTTTCCCACACTCTGGGCATTTGTACGGTTTCTCTCCTGTGTGAATTATTTGATGGGAATTAAGACTTCCTTTCCCAGTCAAGTTTTCCCCACAATCCAGGCATTTATATGGTTTATCCCCTATGTGACTTCTTTGATGGGAATTAACGCTTCTATTCTCAGTGAAGCTTTTCCCACAATCCAGGCATTTGTATGGTTTCTCCCCTGTGTGAATTCTTTGGTGGGAAGCTAGATTATCTTTCCGCACAAAGGCTTTCCCACACTCCAGGCATTTATATGATTTCTGCCCTGTGTGAATTCTTTGGTGGGAAACTAGAGTATCTTTCCTCCCAAAGGCTTTCCCACACTCCAGGCATTTAAATATTTTCCATGTGTTATGGGTGTTCAATTGCATATTAATATCAGATACTTTCCCCCCACTTCCAGTGCTCTCATTCCTATAGTCTTTTTTGTATAGTTTTTGAAGGGCCAAAATTTCTTGAGAACTTTCATCTTGTAAAGTATCAGGATTTTCCCTCCCATTAAGAGTTTTTTCCTCCTCCTCCTCCTCCGTCCTCAATACATCACAATATTCAATGTTCTCCTCCTCATCTGAATATAGGCATTCTCTTTCTATCACTGGATATTCAGTTGCTGACTCCCACACTGCACCTGTTGAAAGAAAAAGAAATTCAACATGAATACAAACAGACACACGCGCACACACGCCAGGGTTTAATAGTAGGGAGGTAAAGGGTTACTACTCTGCCCCATGGCGCAGAGTGGTAAGCTGCAGTAATGCAGCCCAAGCTCTGCTCACGACCTGAGTTCAATCCTGGCAGAAGCTGGGTTCAGGCAGCCGGCTCAAGGTTGACTCAGCCTTCCATCCTTCCGAGGTCGGTAAAATGAGTACCCAGTTTCCTGGGGGTAAAGTGTAGATGACTGGGGAAGGCAATGGCAAACCACCCTGTAAAAAATCTACCAAGAAAACGTCGTGATGCGATGTCCCCCCATGGGTCAGTAATGACTCGGTGCTTGCACACCTTTACCTAATAGTAGGGAACCAACTAAACCAACTAACACAGAGAACACAAGAATTCAAAGGCTTGGTGTCTAGACATACTTTCAAAAGTTCAGGTTGGGATTCTAGTCATGTGACATACTTGATGGTATGGACAGATCCCTAGGTTGTGACAATTACATGGAAAATACCATTTCACTGCAATAGTGATTGACATAGAGATCCTTCTTGGCCTGAATTCCAAGTCAGAGGAACGGCCCCAAAATGTAGTTAAAAACCACTAAATTTGTACTTAGACCACGGAGTGGTTGCTTATTTGGTCTTTGCTGCTAAAGGCAGTGTGGATTGTATGCCTGAGGTGTTTGACTCACACAGTTCCTCCGGCCAGAACTGGAATGATATATTCTCCTCTCCTCAGAAGGGCACACAACAATTTAGGAACAAAATCTTCAGCATTCTCTCTCTTTCTCCCCTTCCAGTACAATAGAGGAGTAGGGGTCTCCACAAATTTTTCAGGTGCAGCATTTCTTTTCTTACCAGTTCAACAGGAGAAGAGAGCTAGTAGGTATTTGTATGTATGGAAAACTTGTAACCACTCTTAAAATAGACTTTGTTATGATGAAATGTACTATTTAAAAGAGTAAATGTGTTCTAGAAAACTCACTTCCTACTCTGGTGCACCACGAGAGGGCGCTCCTGCAGAGGGAAACCCAGGCAAGGCAGTTTGTCTCTCTATGAGAGCATGCCACAGCAGGAAACCCAGGCTGGGAACAGGAAGAGAGCAGGTGGATATGTCCGTCCCCTGACTTTACCCAGCTAGGATCAGGAATGGAGCAGGTGGCAATGCCTACCGCCCACTCCCACCCTTTTGGGATCAGCAGCAGAGCAGGTGGCAATGCCCGTCCCCATCAACTGGCTGGAATGAGGAGCGCAGCAGGTACCAATGCCTGCCTCTGCCTTCACCCGGCTCGGGTCACTGTTCCCCCCTTCACCCAGCCCGGATATGGAGCGGAGCAGGTGGTAATGCCCAGCAACCCTTCAGCTTGCCAGAATCAGGCACGAAGGAGGCAGCAATGCTCTCCTCCTCCCTTCAGTCAGTTAGGATCAGGTGCAGAGCAGGCAAAATGTGCACCCATCCTTCAGCCAGCTGGAATGAGGCGCAGAGCAGGTGGCAATGACCACCCATATTCATCCATCTGCAATCAGGAGCAGATCAGATGACAAAACCCACATCCTTGCCTTCACCTGCTTGGCATCCGGTGTGGTGTAGGAAGAAAAGCCTGCTCCTCCACACAGCAAGGATCAGGCACGGAGCAGGCGGCAATGCCTGCTCCCCCTTCACCCAGATGGGAGCAGGAGTAGAGCAATGCCTGTCCCCCTTTAACCAGCCTAGATCAGGAGCAGATCAGGTGGCAATGCAGTCCCCCATGCCTTCACTCAGCTCCCCAATTCCACCAAAGGCAAGCCAGGAGGCAGCCTGCGACAGACGAATCTAAAGTGCCCCAATGTAGATGCAATCAAGGGGTACTAGAGGGGACCCTTGTCTCTGTGAAGAGACCCCCAACTCAGTAAGGGGTGGGAAGAGTTGGAACAGAGCAAGAGTGGGCAGGAGCTGGAAGCTGTCTAAGTAATGCCTTGTTCTCGTGAAGAGTTTTAAATGCATTGCCCTTTGAGAGCCACTTGGAATATCGGCAACTCAGTTCAATTAAGAGGAAAGGGCAAAGGAGGCAGATCTGTTACTCGTGATCTCCCTGTGGTGCACTGAGAGAGACCAACAAGAGCATCAATTCCTCCTTTCCCTTTCGGTCAGCAAAAGGCAAAGAGGGAGCCATACCAAGATCGGCCAGATTCCCGTAGTTTTCCACCATGACCTCCCAGTGCAGAGCCCTTTGGCCCGGATCCAGCAGAGCCCACTCCTCCGGGGTGAAAGAGACGGACACCTCCTCTAGTGTCACCTGACCCTGAAAGAGAGAAATGTTTTCTCCTCACAGATCAAGACACAGTCCAAAAAGGGAGTGAAACAGAGGGGCGAGGGAGTTCTTCTGAACACATGAAACGGCCTTATTGTTAGCCAAAAAGGCAGTCTCCTAATTAGTTGTGGTAACGCTTAAAGGAGACAGAGCGAGAGGGGCTACTTGGGATTCGCCATCAATATTTACGGGGATTTTTCCCTTAAGAGATCTCTCAAAATAAATCAGCCCAAAGTCCTGCCAGAAAGGTTATATTAGAGGAGATATAAATGGGCAGTCTTACAAACAGACACAGAACACATGCAAGGCTAACTCAGAGGAGAGGGGAGAAAGCAGTTTCAGGGATGGCTATAATTACGAGTCTCAAAGATGGGGGTCTCTGGAGGCAGCATCAAAACAACCAGCATCCCACAGAGAGAAGGCCCAAACAGACTGCTGGACTATCAAGGACAGTATCGTCTACTCAGACTGGCAGTGGCTCTCCAGTGGGTCAAGGGGACGATCCAACGCTTCAGCCATGCCATTCCTAATGAGCCATTTTGACAGAACGGGAAAAGACAGGGTTCTCCTCGGACGAGGGGGCTGGCAGAAGATACAGGCCCCTGGGATGCCCCCAAGGGTTCCTCCCCTACCTGATCCGGTGGCTCGGAGGCAGCTTCCAGTCCACCACAAAGGCTCGAAGGTCCAGAACGACCTACCAGTGTCCCTCCACTGCCTGTGAGAAAAACATAGGATTACATTTCAAACACCAGAGATCTGTGTTCTTACCCTAATTATGGGTGTCCTTGCGAATCAGGAGAATTAGCATGCATGGAGACGATCTAGCGAGAGGGTGTAACTGGGATTTCCACCTATGTATATGAGGATCGTTCCCTCAGAGGACTCTCTAAGGAACATGTTAAAAAAACATTTCTGTTTAAATCCACAAGGCAGAAAAAGCAGTAACACACAAAATGCATACAAGGTTGACAAGAAAATCAGTGAGGAAAAGTTGAGAGAGATTTGGGGAAAGACCTATATTGCACACAATGGCAGAGGGCAGTCCAGTTATACTGTGGAATGTAATTTAGGGCAGGATTGCATCTTAATGGCTGTCTCCAGAGGTGAGACAGTAATACTGGGAAAGCTTGACTGAATATACCTGGATGGTATATAGTTGGTGATTCATGCCCTGCAATTAGAGGAAGGGAAGAGTTATCAGATCTCTGATTAATTCTATTTGGGAAGGAAGAGTTAGGAAGATTGGAAGGGTGTTAATGAGATTAGCATGCACTGTTGGAAGATTTTGCACATCTCCGAGGTGTGGGGCTGATACCCAGCCCTGCCTCATGACTCATGTTACAGTAATTTTCCGTTTAGCTGAGTTGGAAATAATTCTGCCTAGCCAGGCAATATGTCATGTAGTTGGAGCATATACGGAAAAGGGGTTTATGATATAGGCATATTCATAAAATGCCCTTTCTGTGTGAGGGAGGGTAGGGTTGCTAACAGTGTACTTCAGAGAGCCCATCCTAGTGTAGATCCAGAAGAGTTAGCCATGTTAGTCTGCAGTAGCAAAATAGTAAAGAGTCCAGTAGCACCTTTAAGACTAACCAACTTTACTGTAGCATAAGCTTTCGAGAACCACAGCTCTCTTCCTCAGATGCATCCGAGCATAAGCTCCTCTTTGCGGCTTAAGGTAATCCGCACAGGTATCTGACAAAGGGAGCTCTGGCTCTCCAAAGCTCATACGCTGGAAATCTTATTGGCCTTTAAGGTACTACTGGGCTCAGATCTTGTTGTTCTACTTCAGACCTACATGGCTACCCTCTTGAGACTAGAAGACCTTACTGCACATTCAGCAATTGGATATATTGACATCTCAGAGACTCCTGATTAAGCCCTTATGTTACATCACACACATTCTCTCTCACAAAAACACCTACCTTCCCCCTCCTTTAGATTAGGTTGACAACTTCCTCACACAGCCAACCCCCGCAAGGGATATGTTTTTTTGAGACACCCAGAGTCACAAGCAGGTTTTGAAGGATGTGCTCTGGAATGTTTTTGATCATTCCTTACGCCTCAGTCTCAGAGGGTTCCTGTCGCAGACCAATTCTCCACAGAGCAGGACTTGTCCCCTGGGGCTTAGTTTTCTCTTTGTTGCTATTACATCAGTAAATATGTCTGGGGTTGGTCTAGCAGCTCTGAGTCACTGTCTGGGCATGGCAATTAAATGGCTGAGGGAAAAGAAGTCCTCACTGAATCTGGGCAAGCTGGAGGTGAAGCCCTGGAGGATGTCACTCCCCAAATTTGGTGGGGTTCAGCTGATCTTTACTGACTGCACCAAGAGTTACTAAAGGAGAAACAAGGCCCATCACAGGTCCAGAAAGGGTTGGGATAAAATTGGGAGCGATGGGATTTCCTGGAGGCGAGACACAAACAACTTTTCACCTCCTTCACAATAGGATTTCAATACTCCCATCCCACCCATACTGTACAGGTCTGAGGGGATTGGATTTGGGGCTGGATATTAATCCACCCAAGCCTAGATTAATCTGAGGTAAAACTATCAGACCCCAAACAACTTGCTTTTTAAAATGAACAAGAAGGAAATCGTATTTCAGGAAGAAGACAAACCTAAGCTAAATATTAACACTGAAGTGGGATGTAATTTTTGCCATGTACATAGTATGGGCATTTTATTTTAGATTGTTAGCGTGCAGTTTTGAAAGTACGTTTACTGTTGTTTAAAAGGTTTTCTCCTGACATGAGAAGGGGAATGGTGGATGGGTGAGTGAAACATGCTGCAACTATATGGTGGCTGTATCTGAGGGAGCCGAAGGAACTGCAGTTTTTGGTCTGAGTGCTGAGGAAAGGGTTCATTTTTCTAATTTGGTCAAACTGTGTGGAAGCCAGAGCGAGTCTAATTCTGTCTAATCTGAAGCTCCGTTCATCTCTGTGGAAGTCCGAGTGTTTTGCTTTGTGGATGAACACAGCCTAAGGGGCAACAGAGCGAAAGCTTAGTCAAGTTCACTCGGTCAGAGAGTCTGTCAGGTTCAGTGGTTTGGTGCAGAAAAGCCTGAGTGAATTTATGTCCGTGAGGATGAGAAGAGTGTTTATTTGGATAGTGAAGAACTGAGGGAAAATATTCTTTGTGACTGGATCAGCTTCTTATTTCTAGCCTAACTAGCAACTGCGAAGATAATTAATCTTCATGACTCAGCACATAACTTTTAAAGATCTACACGTAACTTGAAATCAGCAATATGCTTATTGTTGTGGATTTTCCGGGCTGTATAGCCGTGGTCTTGGCATTGTAGTTCCTGACGTTTCGCCAGCAGCTGTGGCTGGCATCTTCAGAGGTGTAGCACCAAAAGACAGAGATCTCTCAGTGTCACAGTGTGGAAAAGATGTTGGCAGGTCATTTAAATCTACTCAGGAGGGGTGGGGTTGAGCTGAGTCATCCTGTAAGAGTTTCCCAGGGTGTGGAATGCTAATGGAGGGAGACTTCACTGTATCCTGAGGAGGTTCTTTTGCATATGGATTGGTGCTTGATGTGCTAATCTTCTCTGCAGGGCTATTGTCGGGTATAGGGTGTTTTGTTAGCCTGGTGTTTTTCAGGACTGGAAACCATACTCTATTCATTCTTAAAGTCTCTTCCTTCCTGTTGAAATTGTGCTTATGCTTATGAATTTCAATGGCTTCCCTGTGCAGTCTGACAAAGTAGTTGGAAGTGTTGTCAAGTATTTTAGTGTCCTGGAATAGGATACTGTGTCCTGTTTGATTTAGGATATGTTCAGCCACTGCTGATTTTTCCGGATGGCCAAGTCTGCAGTGTCTTTCATGTTCTTTTATTCTTGTCTGGATGCTACGCTTTGTGGTCCCAATGTAAACTTGTCCACAGCTGCAGGGCACCAATCCATATGCAAAAGAACCTCCTCAGGATACAGTGAAGCCTCCCGCCATTAGCATTCCACACCCTGGGAAACTCTTACAGGATGACTCAGCCCAACCCCACCTTCCTGAGTAGATATAAATGACCTGCCAACATCTTTCCCACACTGTGACACTGAGAGATTCCTGTCTTTTGGTGCTACACCTCTGAAGATGCCAGCCACAGCTGCTGGCGAAACGTCAGGAACTACAATGCCAAGACCACGGCTATAAAGCCCGGAAAATCCACAACAACCATTGTTCTCCGGCCATGAAAGCCTTCGACAATATATTAAACACAATATTTGTTTAAGTAAAACCTCTATTTCATCTGGCAAAAAGAATATCCATTACCTCACAACCGCCCCACAAACTGACTGTTCTGTCATCCTACTAGCAATAGCACAGAGGTCCATTATAAAAGTCATACTGAAAGAGAACGAAGGCAAAAAACCTTTGGTGGAAGTGAAAATCTAACAGAATGCCAAGGACATCAGAGAGGCAACAATGTACAAGGTCACATAAAAGGGAGGGGGTGACAGAATTGGGGGATGTATGCACAGGACATGGCTGGGAAATAAGTCGCTTGGGCAGCTTCACCACAGACCCATGCAGCCCTTTTCTGCACCTTTGATACATCTCAGGCCCACCCAAAAACCTACTGGACTCCATTCAAATGTATGTTCCCTAGGAGGGGACCCTTCTTTTTAACTCATTGGTGCCAGGAAGAGGCTCTGGGCTTCCCCAAGACTCCGTCCTGTCCGCCATCCGACTGAATTTCTATGTAAAGCTCTTAAAAGACATCATTTCTGAGCTAGGCCACAACCTGACAACACTTACAGTCCTGAACTTAAGTCCAGCCATTTTTGCCAAAGACCTCGTTTGGGGCTGACAATTTCCTTACACACCACCTCTCCTACTCTGCACCACCACAACAAGGACCTGGCCCCTATTGGCTGATTCACAGAACTGCCCTCACTGGCTCTTGTCTCAGGGGTACTTTTCCTTTCTCTGCTTGTCACAAGCGTGTATACAAATAGTTTAAATCAATGAGAGCATTTTCTTCCCTTTTTCGTTAGCCTAGATTCCACCTAGGCTAAAGCTCGAAAGATAGAACTGAGACTGGAATGAAACATTTTTTTCCATGGAGAATTCCCAGGAAAATACCAAAGTAGCCCAGAAATGGACAGCTTAAAGAAGGAGTCCTAGAGGAGGCCTTACCCAGCAAGTTGGCACTTCCATCGTTGTCCCATTTGGTTCCCCAGGAGAACGGCCTCTGCCTTATATCGGATGGCGCCTTCTCTGCTCCAGGAAAAGCATCAGCCCCTCTAGATGGGTCCTGGCACTCCAGACAAAGAAAGAGGAGAGGGATTAGAACAGGAGGAGGGCAGAGAAACACCTGGGAAGGGAATATCCATAGGCTGATTCCTTGAAAAGGTTGTGCACTTAGACAGGGAGGAGTTTCGGGATTGTCTTTTCACAATATTCTGCTCGTTGGAGTTTTCAGGATCAAAGACGCTCACCTGTCCTCCTTGCTTTGCATCCTCTGTCTGGCTCAGGAGGAAGCCTTCGGCCAGGGCCACCGCCTGGGAACTGGTCTCCGGCCCACATTCCCTGACCCAACTCTCCATCTCTGGGGGCAGGACGGCCAGGAACTGCTCCAGGAGCACCAGGTCCAGCATCTCCTTCTTGCTGTGCCTTTCTGGTTTCAGCCACAGCTGGCAAAGATGGTGGAGTCGGCTGCATGTCTCTCGGGGCCCCTCGGCCTCCTGGTAGCGGAACTGCCTGAAGTGCAGGCAACGGACATCTGAGCTGGTGCTGCCATCAGCCAGGATCTTTCCCACAGGTCTTTCCCAGAATTCCTCTCTGCTCCCAGCTGGGATGGCCTCAGGGCCATTTTCTGCTTCTGGCCCAGGCAAGCTTTGATTTCCCATCTTGACCCCAGAGCTTCTTGCTCAGCTGCCAAGTCCTTTCTGAGGGCTCCTAAGTCCTGCAAAGGCAAGAAAATACTTTGTTAGTAAAAGTAAGAGAACAACAAAGTACCACACTCTCTCCACTGTGACTTTGTCTAGCCTCCTTTTCAAGACATCTGAAGAAATGGCCATAACGCGTCTTGAGATCCTGGGGTGGATCCAACCATCCTCCAACTAGCCATAATCTGGCCTGAGGTTTCCTCCAATGGAAGAGCCACTTAAGGTGAAGGAAAGCTCCTGAGACCAGCAGAAGGCTTCACATTTAGGCCCAAGGAAATGGTGGGGGATGAACTGATACTGTATTTAGTGGAATGGTTGCATATGAGAAGGTGCCTCTCTGACTCTTGTAAGAAGTTTGTTGAGTAAAGACAGCAGAGGTACCGGCATTTAATTTTTAATAACTGCCAGGCAAAAGTTCATAATTTCGACAAGGCTTATAAAGGTCATTGGAAATTTCCCAGTTGAGCTGGGGGTGTTGGAAACTGGGGGTCAAGCTACAAGTGACGAATGACACTTGATCAAGTGAAGAGCAAGTGAATGGCAAGTGAACAGGGAGGAATACACGTCAGTCAGTTCCCTTGCCAGGCAAGTGTCATTCGTCACTCGTAGCTTGACCCTTAGACTCCCGCACTGAACATCTTCCCTGATGGGGGAGGGGCAAAGGCTGGCACCAACTGCCACAAGGAGCCAGAGATAAATGTGAACAGGGGAAAAGCCCCAGATGCTGAAGGAAGGAACAGAGGCTAAGATACTGGGTGCTAGTTCTGAAATGAAGCAGTGAAGAGAGGTCTTTTATATTCCCTCTGGGAAAGGGAAAGGCAGCTCTGCTTTCAGGCCCAAGTTTTACCTTCACAAATCTTTACCATCTAGCTTCTTCAAGGACCGGCCCTTCCCTCACGAGTTGAGTCCTTCCTCAGAGGCCTTGCCCAGACAGGTCCAGATTCTGAATGAAAAAGCAGGGCTTTTGTGGCTGTGGCCTCCGGGCTCCCAGATCTCACCCTACCCCCATCTATTTGCCAGGTGAAAGGCCTTTTTATGTTTTGGGGAACCATGTGGAAACAGGATTATAGTTAACATTTATTTTATCTGGCCAGTGTTTAAGATGGCAATATATCACCTTCACGTACCACCCAAGTATCTTAGCATCTTTTATGCCATCTTTATAACCTTAGAACATTGCTGTGGCTGCCTCAACCGTTTTTATTATGGGACACTGGTTTCCCTGTTAGTTTTTGTGCTGCTAGTCATGATTTTGTATCAGGACACAAGTCCTGTTAAGATTGCATGACTGTTGCTGTCCCATGAGACACAGTTCTTGATTCCAAAAGTATGTCAAATACTGTCTATTACAGGCAAAACTCTAAACTGTACATTGCATGCTATTAAAGCAATAACACAATTGTAGATGTGACTAGGCTTAAATGTATTTCAGTTTACCCACAGACGTCTGCCCACCCCTCCCAAAAGTCAGGGGGTGAATAAGCAACTCGTCATCCGATTGGTTCAAACTTTTAGTAACTCCGACCTCTCTCCTGACGGCATAAATGTTTGGAAAAAAAGGAGCAGGGGAGGTTCGGGGCCGCGGGGAGCCGTTTTTCCCGCCTGGAGAACCTCCTGCCAGCCCTTCCGAGCTCTTTGCTAGAGGCTCGGCCGTCCGGAGCCACTGGAGACCCTCTGCAGACACGGCCAGCCAGCTGAGCGCGCCTCGGTTAAAGCGTTACGCGACGCCGCTGCTGGCGCTGGGGAGCCCCGCTGCTCACTCCCCTCCCCGGGGAGGGCTGTGCAGATATCCCCACCCTCGGACTCCTGCTCACGAGGCAGCCACCGGACCCTCCCAGAGCCCACCAGGCTCCGCCCCTTAAAAGGCTGCCCCCCCCCTCCCGCCTCCCCTTGGCCCGCCCGCCCCCTCCGGGCTCCGCGCTCCCTCCTTCCACCCACCCTGCAAATCTCCCTCCCCTTCAGGAGCGCCAGGGAGGCTCTCGCTCCCCCTCCCGGATTAGGGTCGCCGCTGACCTGCGTCCCCTCCCCGGCATCTCCCTTCGACCCACCCCGATTGCCCAGGCTGGCAGCCCCCGGGAGGAACGAGGCCACCCTACGGAAAGCGTGGGAAAAACCAACGCCACTTTCCCACCGGGGAGGCGGGGTGCAGGCAGGAAGTGACCTCGCCAACGCCCTTTCCTCGCGGCTGCTCTAGGATTTCGGCCTCGCTTCCCTTAACTATTGCCGTGCTGGAGAATAAAAAGCAGGGGTTTGCAGCCCTGCAAACCAACAATCCCAAACACAACCCACATGATCCCTTCCTCAGACACCGACTCGCTCTCGAAAACGTACATCCTAAAAATCTTGTTGGTCTCTAAAGGTGCCCCTGGACGCCAATTCTGCTCTTCTACCCTGTAGGCCAACATGGTTTCCCCACCTAAAACTAAGCATAAATCCAAATAAAGACAGAAAACATTGTTGGAACAAAGCAGAAGAAATTTGACATGACATATTTAATAACACAAACACTACCCAGAAGTGGCATATTTATATCAAGGGACTGCATGCAGCGTTACAGTCTACAGTCCCTATCCTTTACCTTAAGATTCCAGCTAGTCTGGGAAAGCCATTTTTTTTTGCAATTGCATTTACTTGATTCTCTAGCTGCAATGCTGGAACCAATATACTATCTAAAACTGACCACTGGATCTCGTACCACTAGATAGTGCATGATGTGGCAGTGGATGCATGCCAGGAAATTGTCAGCTAAAACCAAGCCTTTGGTAAAAATGGCTGGACTTCGGTTCAGGATTGTAAGCATAGTCAGGTTGTGGCCTAGGTCAGTTATGTGGCTGATTAATAACTCCTGCGGAGCAGTCTCTGCATTCCCCAGAGACTCAACCTTGGGAGGCTGTTCTCAGAGATGCTCTAAGGTCATTCCCTAGATTGTCTCACAGCTGAAACACCAAATAACAGCTCAGCCCTGATTGGCTCTTGAGTTGCCCTGTGATGAACCGAGTCTTTTCCTCCCTGAATTAGCTTTCTTTCACCAAGCTCAGACCGTGGTGCAAGTATGCCACTGAGAAGCTAGAAGCTGCATACTATTCATCACCTCACCCTGCCTCTATGCCGAACCTGCTAGACATGGAAGAGGGTTCGCATTCTAATGGATGGATGGATGAGATCAGCAACAAATGGATGCCAAAAAGAGATAACTAGGTAGCTAGCTCTCCAGTTTTATATAGTATATTGGTTCCAGCATTGCTGCTAGAGAATCAAGTAAATGCAATTGCAAAAAAAGTCCTTTCCTCAACTCAGACTAGACAGATAAAAGAACAGGGACTGTAGACTATACTGCTGGGCACAGTCCATAGATATATGCCCCTACTGCAATGAGCTGTTTGTGGGGCTGGCCTTGAAGACTGTCCCGAAGCTACAATTGGTACAGAATTCTGTAGGCAGAATGTTGAGTGTAGTGGGTCATAGGGACCATGTCATTCCATTCTTGTTCCATCTAGATTGGATGGAACAGACTAGATGGCCCAATTAAAGGTGCTGGTATAGACCTTTAAAGCCCTATATGGTTTGGGGCCACATACCTTAAGGACTGCCTTCTCCCATATGAACCTACCTGTCCACTACGGTCATCTTTGGAGGTTCAGTTTTGGGTGCCCCTGCCATCTGAAACTAGACAGATGGCAACATAACAGGACACATATGGGCAAAAGAAAACCAGACACTAAAATATGCATTCAAGAAATTAAAAACAGTTTGGCCTAGTCAAGAAGGCCAAACCAAAGCAGGTAATCCTCAAAACTCTTCAGAGGAGGCAGCAAAAGCATAGAAGAAGAATCCAAGGAAAAGAGCCTGACACTTTCCAGACATTTTAGCACAAGGGCCAGCTATGGGAGGAAGATAACTGGAAGATTCCTCTTTTCGGTGGCTGACTTCACTAACAGCCAGGCATCCTTGTCACTCACTACTGCTGGATCAGGCCGTGAGAGGAAGGGAGAGGAGGCTGCAGTGGGGGGAAAGCAGGCTGACCTTCTGGCTCTCTGTATGTTTTGCTTCCCTGCAAAGTTGTCAATATTAGACATGACTATAACCCCTAGGCATTATTTCTTTGGGAAGTATTCAGAAAGAACCTGGAGCAATTGAGCCCATCACCAGGCGAGGAGATGTCCAACCTGAGGGATATTGTAAACCCCCTCCCCAAATTCAGTTAGAGCCCTCTAGAGCAAGAGGGCAAGTTAGAGCAAGGAAATTGAGGAAACAACAAATTTGGACAGGGATCAAAGTGGGCAGGATCCAATTAACCACAATGGTACAAGAGTATCCAAGCTAGAGTTTTGTCTGGAGGGGGAAAGGGCTGTACTTCTCTCTCAGCAGCCAGAATTGAATGAGAAGGGTGGAAAGAAAGGGAGGAGCCCACGTGGATCCTGAAATCGTCTGGCAGTGAGGAAAGGAGGAAATGTCTCAGGCTTCTAGACCACAAGGAGGAGTTGACCTCTCTCACCTCCGTCACCACATTCCCTTTCAGAAATAGGGTTTACTCTCTGTTGCTATCCATAGGGCAGAAATAGAATCACAATCTGATGGCCAGCAAACACGTCACATTTATTATAAGCTTTCATGACTCAGAACTCCCTTCTTCAGATGCAGTCTGAAGAATGAGAATCTACATTCAGACTGTAATGCGCAAAAAGAAATATGTGGGAATTGCTCTCAGGCATTGCAGCTAAAAGTTTTTAGGAACTCGGTTAGTGATGCATCATTCAAATTTAGACATCTCTCCAAACATAATTCCACACTTCATATGTATGCACTGATATGTCTACGTAATGCGCTGTATGTTGGCCCAACAATGCGCTCCTTAAAAACCAGGATTTCTTTCCCACTCACCAGGTGTGCGCATACACATACACACACCTACACAGTACGGTCCAAAACTTTATTTTGGTGTTCTCTTTACAGTACAAGAAGCTGAACATTTCCAAACCCCTTCGATTGTAGATGTAAAATGGGTGTGTTTGTTTTATGTACTCCCTTTTCCTTCTAGTTCAGCACCTTTCAGGATGGTGCTGAGACTGCATAACTCCTTTTTCATAGCCATATAAAAAACAAGTCACTTCTAATCTGGGTTGAGTGGGGTTACATCTCTATAACATTTATATATCATGTGGAGCTGGCCAGAGAGAGAGAGAGGAGAAAGTGGACAGAAAGAAAATCTCCTCCCTTTACTGCAGGGTTGAGATCACGTTGATGGGCAGCATTGCTTACGGAACTCACCGCCACAAGATTGGAGGAGTCCGACAGAATGCTAGTGAGGCTTTAGAAGGAGACTAGGCAAACTAGGGGCTGGAGGGGGGATTGCTCAGGACATAACGCTAAGCCCTGTTAAAAACAATGTTGCGTGTTACACGCTGGGCAGGCACGCAGGTGCGAAGTCAGCCGGGTTCCCAGCAGCCTGTGCCCTGCTGGCTGTCCTCAGGTGGGTCCTAGTTAATAAGGTGCCGTGTGGGTTGTGTTGGGGGTTGTTGATTTGCACGGCTGCGAACAGCTTCTTGCTGATCAACAGGCGTGGAATGGTTAAGGGGACTGAGCCCGAAATCCTAGAACAGCAGCAGTGAGGAAAGAGCAGGAATGGCGAGGTCACTTCCTGCCTGTCGCTCCCCACTCCGTTCCCTTCACCCCTGCGGAAAAGTGGTCTCCTCCCACCCCCTGCCTGCCTGCCTGCTGCAGCATCGCCTCCTCCATCCCAGGCGAGTCACGGGTAGATCCCAGGGCAGTTAAGGGGGGTGCAAGGCTGGGAGATGTGGGGTGGGAAGAGGGAAGGAGCTCAGATCCGGGGTGGGATGGAGAGGCAGGATTGTGGGGCAAGGCAAGCGGGAAAGGGGGCTAGATGGAGTGAGGGAGCTTTTAGGGCCAGACCCTGGTGGGTTCCCGCAGGGGCGAGTGGCTGGCTCGGGAGCAGGAATCTGAGGGCAGGAAGATACGCGTAGCCTCCTCTTTAGCGTTCCCCCCAGGCCCAGGTCCTGCCTTAGGAACAGCAGCCTTTACTCTGTTCGTAAATAGATGCAGAGGAGTTAGCCGTGTTAGTCTGTGGTAGCAAAATCAAAAAGAGTCCAGTAGCACCTTTAAGACTAACCAATTTTATTGTGGCATAAGCTTTCGAGAATCAAGTTCTCTTCGTCAGATGCATGGTACAGTACCACGAAGAGAACTTGATTCTCGAAAGTTTATGCTACAATAAAACTGGTTAGTCTTAAAGGTGCTACTGGACTCTTTTTGATTCTGTTCCTAAATGACGCCGATCCAGATGACCGAGCCTGCAGAGGATCACCAGTCATTCAGGAGGGCAAAGCCCCCAGCAAAGAGCTCCCAAGAGAACAATATGAGGTTCGTCGGAAGTCATGGCCCAGGGCCCAAACACAGTTATGATAGCAGGAGAGATGTCAAAGTTATTGGAAGTCTGAACCAAGGGGAGGGGGAATGAGTTGCTTGTTTTTAATCCCCCGGCTTTTGTGGGGAAACGCACACCTCACCAGTTCTAATCACATCCCCAGTTGTGTTATTGCTTGGACAGCATGCAGTGTACAGTTTCTAATTTTGCATATTAAACTGCACTATTTGGCATATTTTCGGAATTAAGAGCCCTGACCTGGGTCGCTCAGGCAAGCCTGATCTCCTCAGATCTTGGAAGCTAAGGAGGGGCAGCTTTGCTTAGTAGTTGGATGGGAACCCTCAGAAGTCTAGGGTTGCTGTGCAGAGGCAGGCAATGGCAACCGCCTCTCGTGCCTTGAAAACCCCAGCAGGGGCTGCTGTAAGTCAGCTGTGACTTGATGGCACTTTCCACCGCCGCAGGAAGTAAGAAGAGTTCCTTAGTTTTCTACCAAGAGTATTGGGGACACACATAATGCTGGTATCTTACTTTTAGCGTTCTGGGAGAGCAAAGTTGGGAAAAGAGAACAAGATTTTGTAATAAACAAAAAAGAAAAGAGAATATTATTTGTGACAGAAACAGCCATGCAATCTTAATAGAACTTATATAAGGGCATTGCGGAAATCTTGTAACACTGAAATAAAAAAAATCATGAACAGCAGCATAAATACTAACAGAGAAACCAGCATCCAATAATAACAATAATTCCAGCATCCACAACAATGACAAAGTAAACAAAGCTGCTGTAAGTATACTTGAGTGGTACAAAGAAGGTGAGATATTACACTATTAAAACACTGACCGCTTTAAATGAATCTCGATCCTTGTTTCGAGACAGTTGCCCAAAAACATGAAAAGCTTGTCACCAGGCAAATTGATCCGCAGGGGAGGTATGGGAGCCGATCCGTGGAGCAGCCCGACCATAAAGGGCTGTGAAGGCGAGAACTGGGCCTAGAAGTGGAGCACCTTTCTTTCCCTTTCCCATATTCCTAAGGCTCCCGATGCAACTGATTTGAGAGGGGAAAACAAAAGACACTTCTTTGCTCCTTCATTTCAGAAAGAGCAGCCAATATCACAGCCCCGATCATTCCTTCGACCAACAGCAGCTGGGGCTATTCCCAAATGCGCAGTAATCTGTGGTTTACTGTGTACTTTGTTCCTACGGGAGTCTTAATCTCCGACGCTCACGACTCATCTGAGAAATTTGAAATTTCTGTTGTAATCTGTGCCCAGATGATGAACATTTGCCTCATGCAATCATGGTGAATTAAATCCGAGGACCTCTGTCGTCTTCACTCAATAAACAATAAATTTACAGATGGTTGTTGTGGATTTTCCAGGCTGTATAGCCGTGGTCTTGGCATTTCGTCAGCAGCTGTGGCTGGCATCTTCAGAGGTGTAACACCAAAAGACAGAGATCTCTCAGTGTCACAGTGCGGAAAAGATGTTGGCAGGTCATTTATATCTACTCAGGAAGGTGGAGTTGGGCTGAGTCATCCTGTAAGAGTTTCCCAGGGTGTGGAATGCTAATGGAGGGAGGCTTCACTGTGTCCTGAGGAGGTTCTTTTGCATATGGATTGGTGCTTGATATGCTAATCTTCTCTGCAGGGCTATTGTTGGGTATAGAGTGTTTTGTTAGCCTGGTGTTTTTCAGGACTGGAAACCATGCTCTATTCATTGTTAAGAGCCAGTTTGGTGTAGTGGTTAAGAGCATGGGACTCTAATGTGGAGAACCGGGTTTGATTCCCCACTCCTCCACGAAGCCAGCTGGGTGACCTTGGGTGAGTCACAGTTCTCTGGAGCTGTGTCAGCCCCACCCACCTCACAGGGTGATTGTTGTGGGGTAATAATAATAACACTTTGTAAACCACTCTGAGTGGGCATTAAGTTGTCCTGAAGGGCGGTATATAAATCAATTATTATTGTTATTATTATTGTTATTGTTGTTGTTGTTGTTGTTATAAGTCTCTTCTTTCCTGTTGTAATTGTGCTTATGCTTATGAATTTCAATGGCTTCCCTGTGCAATCTGACAAAGTAATTGGAAGTGTTGTCAAGTATTTTAGTATCCTGGAATAGGATACTGTGTTCTGTTTGAGTTAGGCTATGTTCAGCCACTGTTGATTTTTCTGGATGGCCAAGTCTGCAGTGTCTTTTATGTTCTTTTATTCTTGTCTGGATGCTACGCTTTGTGGTCCCGATGTAAACTTGTCCACAGCTGCAGGGTATACTCCTGCAGAAGTGAGGGGGTGTCTACTGTCTTTTGCTGAACGTAGCATCTGTTGTATTTTTCTGGTGGGTCTGAATACTGTTTGTAGGCTGTGCTTTTTCATAAGCTGATCAGTGATTCCTTTGATATATGGCAAAAACACTATTCCTGTAGGAGACTGTTTTTCCTTAGTTGTTTGATTTATCCTTGGTTTACTCGCTCTTCTGATTTCATTTCTGGAGTAGCCATTTGCTTGAAGTGCATGGTTTAGATGATTAATTTCCTCGTTGAGAAAGTGCGGTTCACATATCCGGTCTACTAATGTTTTTATTATTCCTCTTTTCTGTCGAGGGTGGTGATTGGAGTTTTTGTGTAAGTACCGATCTGTGTGAGTTGGTTTCCTGCAGACCTTGTGACCTAACTGAAAGTTTGCTTTGTGGATGACCAAGGTATTTAGAAATGGAAGTTTACCCTCGTTTTCTTTCTCCATGGTGAATTGTATGTTCAGGTGGATATTATTAAGGTGGTTTAAAAACTCCATCAATTCTTCCTCCCCATGGCTCCAAATGATAAAGGTATCATCCACAAACCAGAACCAGACTGTAGGTTTGTGGGGTGCTGATTCTAAAGCTTTTTTTCAAAATGTTCCATGTAGAAGTTTGCTATAACTGGGCTGAGAGGGCTTCCCATGGCCACCCCATCCATCTGTTCATAGAATTCGTTATCCCACTGGAAGTAACTGGTTGTCAGACAATGGTGGAATAAGGCTGTTACATCCTCTGGAAAAATCTGATTCACAAGTGCAATTGTGTCTTTTACCAGAACCTTGGTGAACAGGGATACAACATCAAAACTGACGAGTATGTCCTGTGGACTGAGTTTCAGAGAACTGATTTTGTTGATGAAATGTGCTGAATCTTTGATGTAAGACATGGTTTTTCCAATGTGGTCCTGTAGAAGTTTGGCCAGATGTTTAGCTAATTCATATGTTGGTGAACCAATGGCACTCACGATGGGTCGGAGTGGGACTGAATCCTTATGAATTTTAGGGAGTCCATATATTCGTGCCCTCCATTAGCATTCCACACCATAGGAAACTCTTACAGGATGACTCAGCCCAACCCCACCTTCCTGAGTAGATATAAATGACCTGCCAACATCTTTTCCATACTGTGAAAATGAGAGATCTTTGTCTTTTGGTGCTACACCTCTGAAGATGCCAGCCACAGCTGCTGGAGAAACGTCAGGAACTACAATGCCAAGACTATGGCTATAGAGCCCAGAAAATCCACAACAACCATTGTTCTCCGGCCGTGAAAGCGTTTGACAAAATAAATTTACAGAATTCAGTGGAGTGGATTCTACCCATATGCTACCACTCCACTGAGCAAAGGATGTATATTCCTTCGTTTATAAAAAGAAAATTATCCATGACCTTTACTTTTGGCCTGTGAGGAACCTTCCCCTGATTGAAGCAGCTCTTCCATTAGAGGAAGAGCTGCTCATACTGGAGGACGTCTGCTTGGAAGATGGCCATATCCACCCAAGTGTCTCAGGACATGGTGATAGCCTTTTCTGTAAGATGTCTTAAAAGGAAGAGAGAGAAAAGTCACAGTGGAGAGAGCATGATACCTCATGGTTCTCCTGCCTTTGCTAACAAAGCATTTTCTTGGCTTTGCAGGGTTAGGAGCTCCACCTGTTTTTCCCGCTGTGACCTTCTGAAAAGGACATAGCAGCAAAGCAAGGAGATCCTCTGACCTTATTGGATTCAGGGCTCAGATGGGAAAGCAAAGCTCAGCTGGGCCAGAAGCAGAAAGTGGCTCTGTGACCATCCAGGCTGGGAGCAGAGAGGAATTCTAGGAAAGATCCCTGGGAAAGATTCTGGCCAAAGACATGACCAGCTGGGATTTAGAGTGCCAGTGCCTCAGGCACTTCCGCTACCAGGACGCTGAAGGCCCCCGACAAGTTTGCAGCCAACTCCACCAGCTTTGCTGCCAGTGGCTGAAGCCAGAAAGGCACACCAAGAATAAGATCCTGGACCTGGTGATCCTGGAGCAGTTCCTGGCTGTCCTGCCCCCAGAGATGGAGAGCTGGGTCAGGGAATGCGAGCCGGAGAGCAGCTCCCAGGCGGTGGCCCTGGCAGAAGGCTTCCTCCTGAGCCAGGCAGAGGATGCGAAGCAAGGAGGACAGGTGAGGGTCTTTGATCCTGAGACTTCCAAAGAGCAGAATACTCAAAAGACTATTCAAAAAATCCTTCCTCTTCAAGCACCCAAACGTTTCAAGAAATCAGTCTAGAAATATCCCCTCCTCTGTCCCTTCCCAGGTGTTTGCCTGCCCACTTCCTATTCTTATTCCTGTCCCCTTGTCTGCAGTTTCAGAGGCTGTCCAAAGGAGTTAATGATTTCCCTGGAGCTGAGAAGGCATCATCCGATCCAGGACAGAGGCTGTTCTTTTGGGGGACCACATGGGAGAATGATGGAGATGCCAACTTGCCGGGTAAGGATTTCTGTTGCCCCTTTCTGCTTGATCTCAAGCAAAGGGGGATGAAAGCATTCACTTAACTCGTTATTTAAAATATTTGTGTACGAACCTCTGATAGGCAGAGAATGGAAATGTACCCCAAGACACAGAAGCCAATCAGGGCACTGCTCTGAATCAGCCAATAGGAACTCTGTACTGGAAGATAGTTTAGAACTGATACGAGAAGGTTGTTAGTCTAAAGAAACTCGGTTTGGTAAACTGAGGAATTGGGTTAGAGAGAGAAGGGGATAGTCTAAGAAGATCATGAATTTAAATTCTGCCTCGGAATCAGATCTCTCCTAAAGCTGCCTTGAAAATGTTTTAACTTCCTTTATTTGTTTGTTCACACTATTTATAGTCCACTTTTCTCACTGAGATTTAATATGGATTACATAGGATAAGTCAGAGGAGTTAGCCGTGTTAGTCTGTAGTAGCAAAATCAAAAAGAGTCCAGTAGCACCTTTAAGACTAACCAATTTTATTGTAGCATAAGCTTTCGAGAATCACGTTCTCTTCGTCAGATGCATGGAGGGTAAGAAGAAACTGGTCAGATATAGAGGAAGGGGGGAGGAGGAGAGAGGGGATGTGAACAACTCCTTTGATATGGAGATGCAGACAGCTCCTTTCGGTGTGGGGATCAGTTTGCTTGTGTAAGGTTCAAAGGAGTTTGCCGTGTTAGTCTGTAGTAGCAAAATCAAAAAGAGTTCAGCAGCACTGCAGCACAAGCCCTCAATAACCACAGTCCTCCCCGCCAGATGCATCTGACAAAGAGAACCGTGGTCCTCGAAATCCCACGCCAGGTGCCACTGGACTCCCCCTGACCCCGCCTCTGTAAAGGAAATCAGTTACCTGTGATAATGAGATAACCATTCATAGTCCCTATTCAGTCCCAGCTTGACAGAGTCAAATTTGCATATGAATTCCAATTCAGCAGCTTCCCGTTGGATTGTGTTTTTGAAAGGTTTCTGTTGAACTACAGTGACCTTTAAGTCTTTAATGGAATGTCTGGGTAGATTGAAGTGTTCTCCCACTCGTTTCTGGACGTTTCCATTTCTAATGTCAGAACGTGATTCTCGAAAGCTTATGCTACAATAAAATTGGTTAGTCTTAAAGGTGCTACTGGACTCTTTTTGATTTTGATAGGATAAGTCAAATGCAATCAACAAGATAGTATATCCAGTAAACTGCAATAGGGTATGTAGCACAGAAAACTGAAACAAAAACAAGTATTTAAGCATAACACATGAAATGATGCAACAATTACTTAGTAAGAGCATATTTACATTAACAGACAGTACACAGTATTACAGTCCTCAGTCCCTATCTTTTTCTCAGAGCATCTTTCTCAGTCATTTCATTATACTACAGCTCTATTACCTGTGTAACAGGTAATTTTCATACGGTATATTTATAGTACAACTTTCTGACTTAGATGTTAAGGTGGATCACAGAATACAGAAAAATAAGGGAAAAAAGAAAAAAAACCATAATCACACAGTAGGCTTCCAAAGAACAGTGCAATAGTCATAGGAAAAGAAAATTAAATGAGCGTGTGAACAGCCAAGTGCCCAGGCTGACGTAATGTGAGCAGTGCAGGGATGACAAAGGAACAAGGCAATGCAGCACTCACTCCCTGCACTCATATGAAGAGAACTGTCTGGACTCTTCTGTCCGATTACCAGAACAGAGGTGGTCATGCAGGTATGTGGGTTCTAGACCATGAAGGGCTTTGTGGGTGATGACTAATACCTCGAACTGAGCCTGGTAAGCGATCAGTAGCCAATGCGGTGACTGCAGGATGGGTGTGAAATACATGTTCTGCCAGGCACCCATTACTCATCAAGCTGTGGTGTTTCTGTATCAACTGGAGTTTTCAAGCTGACTTCAAGGGAAGAGCCAAGTAGAGTTCATTACAGTAGTCTATCCATGGCATGGATCTACAGGGCCAGATCAGCTGAGTCAAGGCAGGCCAACTGCTAGGCTAAATGAAGTTGCTTGAAAGCTTTATTTGAAACTGCTTTAGTTAGATTCTCCAGGAGTAATGCTGAGTCCAGTATAAGTCCTTGGCTCTGAACGGAATCAGAGTGTCACCTGGACCCCATCGAAAGTGGGGTGAGTCATAAACATCAAGACCTCAGCCTTTAGCATTACCTCCATCTTATCTCAAATTGTTCACCCTGAGCCATTTAACCAGGGCAGTCCAGCACCTGTTCAAGATCTCCATAGAGATTTGGATAAAGGGATATAGAGCTGGGTGTCATCAGTATCTAGGAAACAAAACCAGCTGGGGGTTTACATAGATTCAATTGCATGGGGGACAGGATGGAACCTTGGGGAGTCCCAGAATCTTTTAGTGTTATGGACGAGTTAAAAAGAAGGGTCCCATGCTACGGAACACAGGTTTGACTAGAGGCCAGTAGCTTTTCGGGTCGGCCTGAGGTGTAGCAAAGCTGCAGCAGAGGGCTGCATGGTGGTCAGGCTGCCTGAGAGAGGTTTTTCCGGAGGCATGAAATTCTATAAATACTGAGAAAACATAGACTTCGCTATTATTGCTACACTATTATTGCTATCCTACTAGGTATTTCTATGTTGTTTAATATGCTAGTCATGGCATTGCTTATGCTCTGCTTCAACATTTCTTCAACTCTGTATTGGATTTCTGCTGGTTTTTAAATCTTTGCAAATTTGCATGACTGTACCCTACTACATTGTTTATTGAAGTGTCTTTGGTATTGACTGTACTGGCTCACACTATGCAATCCACTTTAAGTCTCAGTAAGAAAGGCAAAATGTAAATGATGTAAATAAATAAATAAAATAGAATAAATGTCCTGTGCAGACCTTCCCCAACTCCTAGTTCAGCATTACCTTCGGCTGAGTCATGTGCTCTTCCTGAAACAAACTTGTCTTCTTATTTGTTTTAAAGAGCAAGCCATCTTGTGCCTCTTAGTTTTATCCTATTTCTCAATTCTTGCGTATCTGTGTGTGTATGGTGTAACACAAGGACTTTATGTGCACCATCTGAGATCTATATATAGCCAATAAATGGATGTGCAGAAAGGCCTTCCGGTTTCAGGTGGTTAGCCGTGTTGGTCTCCGGTAGAAGAGCAAGATTCAAATCGAGTAGCACCTTAAAAACTCACAAGATTTCCAGAGCATGAACTTTCGTGAGTCAAAGCTCCCTTTGTCAGATACCTGTCCAGATCACCTTAAACAACAAAGACCTTCTGACACAAGAATGGGCTCTCTGAAGTATGCAGTTCTCTAGCCTTTGAAATGTAAGAATCAAAGCCAGGCAAGTTAGCAGGATCAGTCTCTTCTCACCTTCCTTGCTTTTTTCATAGGTGGTGGAAGGACACAAGCAGGTGGCTCTGGACCTTCAAGCCTTTGTGGGGGCCTGGAAGCATCTTCTGAACCACTAAGTCAGGTAGGTTGGGGAATTTGCGGGGGGGGGGCATCCCAGGGGCCTTTATCTTCTGCCAGTCTCCTGAATCCAGGAGGACCCCGTCTTTCCCCATTCTGTTGAAATGGCTCACTAGGGATGACACAGATGAAGCTGTAGATCCTCCATTGGACTTTGAAGGACCAACGGTCTGAGTCAGCGTAAGGCAGCTTCATGTGTTCACCTCATTCTCTTTTTGGTTTGTGACTTGATCTGTGAGGAGAAAACATTTCTCTCTTTCAGGGGCTGGTGACTCTCGAGGAGGTGTCTGTCTCATTCACCCAGGAGGAGTGGGCTCTGCTGGATCCGGGCCAAAGGGCTCTGCACAAGGAAGTCCTGGTGGAGAATTGCAGGAATCTGGCCTCCCTCGGTACGGCTCCCTCTTTTCCGTGCCTTGCTATGGAGAGCCGGCCGATAGATTTTATTTTATACTCAAAGGCCAACAGAATAAAACATACATAAACAGAATTGTTGTTAAAATGTATGCACAATCATGACCTAGGGAATATTTTAAAAGTAACAAATATGGGTCACTAAATCAGTGCTGTACCTTGGTAGACACTGGCAGCTGCACAGAATTTAGCTACTCTGTCCGTAGAGTAGGAACTGATGCACTGGACAGTCACTCTCAATGTAGCACAGGGAGGTCACAAGTAGCAGATCCGTTTCCTTTGCCTTTCTCTCTTAATTGAGCTGAATTTCTGATATTCCAACAGGAGTTAATAGGGTAATGCATTTAGAATAATAACATGACCTTCAGCTCTTACGCACTCATCAGCTCCAGCCTGACATTTGCCGGGGGTGGGGGGGTCTCTTCGCAGAGACACAGAGCCCCCTGTAGTACCCCTTGACTGAAGCGGCATTGGGAGTTTTCAGATTTGGCTGTCACAGGCTGCCTCCTGTCTTGCTTTTGGAGGAATTGAGATGGTCTGAGAGAGATGTTCCTTCTGGGCTGGTGCTGAACTGGGGTGGAGCCTCTGCTTTGCATGCAAAAGGTCCTTGGTTCAGTCCCCGGCTTCTCCAGTTAATAGGATCAGGTAGGAGGTGAAAGACCTCTGCCCGAGGCCTTGGAGAGCCACAGCCAGTCAGAGGAGACAAGACTGACCTGGACAGATTGAAGGCAACTGCCCTTGGCAGGTAGATCCCCAAGTCCCTCACCGCAAGCACTAAGGTGCATTGGTTGAAGTAACTTTTATTAGAGATCTATACAACCCAAGTGATCTATGCTAATGCATTGGCAGAAGTGCCCATTCAAAAAAGAGCAGTGCTAATTATAGGGACACTTCCCGCCCTCAGGACAGTTAACATTCTGGCTCAAAAACCCCAAAGAGTTACATGGGAACTGATTAGTTTAGACTAGACGTAGTAGAGAATGAAATCGTTTTCAGTCTCTGAGAAAAGACCCATTGTGAGTTGGCACTGGCTTGCAGTCAAGGACATTTGCTGTAGAAGTGAAAGTAAATACCTTCAACAGATAAGAGATAACCCTCCCTTGCTGAGTACATTTCAGTTCAGCATATACACTCTCTCAGAAGATCAGTATAATGTACAGTATAGGACAACACATAGTCCCAAACACACACAAATGGTAGATATACAGCCAGGCATACATGACGGCAACATTTTGTTTCCCATTCTGTGGCCATCATCAGCAATTTGTACAGATGCTGCACAGGGAGAGGCCACATTCTGGCATTAGATTGCTGTTTTCCTTTTACCAAAGAGGCTCTACTTCTCCCTCACCTTGTTTTCTTTGTTCGTTTGTACAGGGTGGGAATACCAGAGAAGGGGAGAAGAGCAGAGAAAAGGAAATGAAGGAAAATCAAAGTGGAGCAAGAAATCCATTGTTTCTGAAGGTGCTGATTTTCAGGAAATTCCAATCCCAGAACAAATTAATAAAGGAAACAAACCATCTGAAGAGTTAGAGTGGATCACAAGGTTTAAGGCGAGCAAAAACCTTCCCTTACAGGAAATATTAGACACACAGGAGAAACCACATTTATGTTCACAGTGTGGAAAGGGTTTCAAAAGGAAGGACAACCTTATACAACATAAAAGAAGCCACACAGGGGAAAAACCGTATCAATGCTCAGAGTGTGGGAAGAGCTTTAGGCACAGCTCAAGCCTTACCTCCCATCACAGAATCCACACAGGGGACAAACCGTACAAATGCTCAGAGTGTGGGAAGAATTTTAGTGACCGTTCAAGCCTTACTTCCCATCAAAGAATCCACACAGGGGACAAACCGTACAAATGCTCAGAGTGTGAAAAGAACTTTAGTGACTGTTCAAGCCTTGCTTCACATCGCAGAATCCACACAGGGGAAAAACCATATCAGTGCTCAGAGTGTGGGAAAAGCTTCAGGCAGACCTCAAGTCTTGCTTCCCATCACAGAATCCACACAGGGGACAAACCATATCAATGCTCAGAATGTGGAAAAAGTTTTAATGCTTGTTCAAACCTCATTTCCCATCAAAGAATCCACACGGGAGGGAAGCCATATCATTGCTCAGAGTGTGGAAAGAACTTCAGAAGAAAGGACAAGCTTATTCAGCATCAAAGAAGCCACACGGGGGAAAAGCCATATCAGTGCTCAGTGTGTGGGAAGTGTTTCAGTCAGAGTGGAAACCTGACTTCCCATTACAGAATTCACACAGGGGACAAACCATATCAATGTTCACAGTGTGGACAAAGTTTCAGTCAGAGTGCACACCTTACTTCCCATCAAAGAATCCACACAGGAGAGAAACCATACAGATGTTTAGTGTGTGGAAAGAGCTTCCATCGCAGCTCAAGTCTTGTTTCCCATCGAAGAATCCACACAAACGGGAGAAACCATATAATTGCTTAGACTGTAAGTAGCATTCTTTGTGGGTGAAAACCTTATTTCCCATCTTAGAACTCATGAGGAATATTCTTCAGTCAGTATATGTACTTTATTCCCCATTGTGATTCCAGCTTGATGAAAAATTTTTGAAATGTCTTTTCTTAGACATCAAAGTTTATGAAACCTCAAAGTAGATACAGAAGTGTACAAAACAAAGCCTATATTGTCAGAGTGTTCTGGCTGATTCTGGTCAGGCCTGGTTCAGATATAGGCATACATTTAGAAGCCCTAGGCATCTATTTAGCTTTCTTATAGCAGGCCATTTAATTTCTTTATGGAGACCATCTGCTGCTGCTGTTGCAGTCATGATCTAGTGTCTGGCTGCTGCGGTGGAAGCAAACAAGTTGAAATCAAAGACTGCTCTGAAACTCTAGCTGGTACTGAAGGCCACGGGTTCACTGTGAGGCAGATTATCCATATGGCCCCTATTCTGAAATCCCATTGATTAGTTTCCATGGACAGTACAGGGTGCTGGTTATCACAGACAAAGCCCTTCCATGACCTAGTGCTTGCATATCTGCAGGGAGCTCCCCTCATCAGAACAAAACCTTCTGAAATTGCCACCACGCAAGTTCAGCAGCTGCTCATACCAGAGTGTTCTCTGTAGTGCTTCCTGCAAGGAGGAATGGCTTCTCAGGCCATGAAGGCCCCCCCCCCCGCACACACACTTGTTGCTCCACAACACTTCTGTTGTTTCCCATGATATGTGAAATGGAGCTATTTGGGGGGGGGGGCACTTATATGACTTTTCCAGGAGACTGTATTCCTTTAGATGAAATTGTGTATCTTATAAAGCAAGGAAAGATGCAGACAGAACAAGAGACTGTATCACAAAGAGTTGACCATAAATCTAAGACAATTGAAATACTAGCTAATTTAATAGTAAAACAGAATCACATATTTCTGCAAGCACAATTTGGCTGCTTCATTGTCAGAGGATTACGTGAGAAGAAATATGTAGTGAAGCTATTCCCAAAAGAAACATGCACTTGCAGTAGTTCCAGAACAGGCCACCATATAATGGCAATAGAAATTGCTATAGGGAACAGTCTACATCCAAAAAAGGTGATGTACTCTTTAAAGAAACTCAGGATGAGTGCCAGGAAAGGAAAATCTGGAAGAAAGAAACCAAGGCAAACAGATGAGCTGACCATACTGGCAGCATCAGATTCCATTCTCATGAGTGGTAATGAGGCAATTGATGTCACACCTAAGGGGGCAAATGAGAATGAAGTGGCAGTCAAAGGAAAGGAAACATCCTCCTTGGTTCTTGAATTTGAACCAGAAGGCCCACATTTTTCAAGCACCCCACAAAAAGCAAATCAAGACATGCAAATATGCCAGTTTGTTCCATGGGACTCCGTAAAGAGTTATCCATGCATGAGAAACACATATATACAAAGAACGTTCATCAATGTTGAGGACATGAAATCTCTCTGGAACAATAACTGGCTTGTTGACACCGTCATTGAGGGCTTCCTACTCACTAGGACTACCCTGGCGACGGTGACCTCCACAGATGTTGATGTGAGTGTATTCAGTCCATTTATTGTGCGTTCCATGGAATTGCATGGATATACCACAAATGTGCATAACTTTGGTATACATTCTCATGTTATGGCAAAGGACATCTGGCTCGTTCCCACAAATGTTCTGGACTGTCACTGGATACTGATGATGGTTTTCTTTAAGTGGAAGATCATCCTATATCTGGATTCCAACCAAGGCCTTTCCACCGACTATACTGACATGCTTCAAACATGTATCGAGATGTAGGCAGCATCAGCAATTGATTGGTCGGAATGGATTATTCATGCACCACGTGACATACCTGTCCAGAAGGATTCGTTCAACTGTGGGATTTTTGTTTGTCTGTTTGTACACATATTGTGCAGTGGTTCAGCAGTCCCATTCCCAGAAGACATGATTCCTGTACGGCAATGGATTGCCACCGAACTGCTTAGACAGAAACCATTTCTTCAACCATCGAGTTTCACACAGGAAAAACGTCAGAGAACGAAGCAAGAAATTGTGGATCTTCATCCACAATTGAATTTCTAACTTCAGCTGTACAACAGTATTACTCTTCATCTTGGTCTCTGTGCTTGATGGGTAACTTAGGTAAGAAACCCGAAAACGACACGATGGTTCTTTGTCAGGGAGTATGTCAGGACTGGTACCATCTGTCTTGCCTTGAGATAACTCAAGCTCCTCGTGGTGTATTTAAATGTCCCAAGTGTTCCAAGCAATAGACTGTATCTGCAGCAGTCGAAAATGATGTCAGACAGTCAATGTTGTCAGATAAAGTGAAAACATATCAGTGTTTGGAGCAGTATTCCAAATACAATAATTTGGCAGACCTCCTTTTTTAAAATTTCACACAACTTGTTTTTGTTGCTATTCTGCATATAATTTGTTTTATGTTCCATAAATAACATTGTTAGAGATGTTTATATGTATAAAGGCTTTGCAAACTCCTCTTTAAGAAATACTCTTTAACTTTTAGATTTCATTTTATGACATAATCACTATATAGTGAAATTAACAAATAGGATAGTCATCCTAGTCTGTTTTAGCAAAAAATAATTTGGTGAAACCTTACAGACTAGTATACTTACAGAATCACTAGCAACAAAGCCCATTGTGAGAAAAAATACAATGGGCTATATAAAGGGGAGGGTGGGCAGGCATTCTCTCCTCCTTCATCACTGATCTCAGTGGATGAAGGCAGGGGTGGGGGTGGGCATGGCCACCTCCTCTGCACCTGATCCTGTCCCTGTCCAAGTGAGGGGGGATGGGCATCGCCTCCTGCTCCACACCTGATCCCAGCCGGGTGAAGGTGGGGGGTGGGCATTGCCACGTGCTCCACTCCTGATCCCACCTGAGTGAAAATGAGGGGCGGGCATTTCCCCCACTCTGTTCCTGATCGCAGCTGGATGAAAACAAGGAGTAGGCATTGCCACCTGCTCTGCTCCTGATCACACCTGGATTGAAGGCATGGGGCAGGCATTGCTGCCTGCTCCATTCCTGGTCCCAGCCTGGACTTCCTGTCATGGCACAGTCTCTGGATGTCTGGCTGCCTCATCTTGGCTTCCCTCCACATCAGTGCCCTCCTGAGGTGCACCATTGCAGATAGTGAGTTGTCATGGACATAGTTAGCCTTTTATATAGTAGGATAACCTTGAGAAACTTCAAATGGAAAAACTGGAGAGAAATTGCTGGGACAGAATTTTCCAGTGGTTTGAGGTATCAGCCAGGTATTAAACAAAGTAGACTGTTTCTCAGCTACTGTAGGCATAACACTGCTTAATTTAAATATGTTGTCAGTGGTCACTGTGCTTATCCTGTATAATTATAAGTAGCATAGAAATGCTAAAAACTCAGTCTTGCATTTCATGATATTGCAACTCATTTCCCCCTTTTCCTCACCTGTGCATATGTTTCTGCTGCCTGTAAATCCTCTTCAAGCATCTAACAAAATGGCCTGAAGTTCGGGTCGCCAACAGTTTTGGAGGAAAATGTCTTGTCCCTTTAATAGAGGAAATGGGCAGTTGAAGCTTTTCGTGGTATGCAATGGCCAGGAGCCACTTAAGGCAGGATATGTATTTATACAAATATCAGGTGTACCCGTCTTCACAGAAAAATCTTGAACTAAATATGGGGGTTACAATCTATCTAAACTAGTCATCAACTATTCCACATGCTCAGGCATTGCACAAAAATTATGAAATATGGGATTGCCATGATCCATGAAAAGGTAGGATGAGCTGTGGATGAGTTCTGGAAAGAATGGTTTGCAAGATTTTCAATAGGGGAGAACAGCAGGCAGCAGGGTTTTCTGCAGTGGTCCAGGACTGGGCAATCAGGGTGGGTAGAAGGGAAATAGCAGGGAAGGGAAAGCAGGTCAGGGGCAACCATAATCCGGGAGGGGAAGCGAAAGCCTGAAGGGGAGAAAGGTGGGATGGAAGTGGGTGGGTGGGTGGAAGGAAGGAGCAGAGTGCCTGGAGGGGGCGGGTGGGGGGATGGCAGGCCAAGGGGAGGTGGGAGGGGGGCAGTCTTTGGGGCAGAGCCTGGTGGGCTCTGGGAGGGTCCAGTGGCGGCCTCAGGAGCAGGAATCTGAGGCTGGGAATATCTGCACAGCCCTCCCCGGGGAGGGGAGTGAGCAGCAGGGCTCCCCGGCGCCAGCAGCCGCACGCGTCAGGACCGGTCGTGTAAAACTGTTTGTAAACGAGGCGCGCTCAGCTGGCCATGTCTGCAGAGGGTCTCCAGTGGCACCGGACGGCCAAGCCCCGAGCAAAGAGCTCGGAAGGGCTGACAGGATGTTCTCCAGAAGGGGAAAACGGTTTCCTGCGGTACTGAACCTCCCGTGCTACTTTTATTTCTAACATTTATGCTGTTAGGAGAGAGGTCAAAGTTACTAAAAGTTTGAACCAATGGAAAAACGAATTGCTTATTCACTCCCTGACTTTTGGTAGGGGTGGGAAAAAGTCTGTGGGTAAACTAAAATATATTTAATCCTAGTCACACCTGCAGTAGTGTTATTGCTTTAACTAGAAACAAAGCCCGTTGTGGAAAAAATACAAAGGGCTCTAGAAAGCAGTTGTTGTGGTCCATGGACAATCCCAAACCCTGCCCTTCCCAGTGTCAGTTCTCAAAATCTCCAAGAATCTCACAACCTGGAGCTGGCAACTCCCCACAGAGGGTGTAGTGGTTAGGCTGCTGAAAGACTCTGCAGCCCTCTCCCACCAGGCTCCAGCCACCCGCAGGATTTCCCAACCTCTGGCACCTGATGGATGGTTCTCTGGAGCTCCTGGGGCCTGTCTGGATTTTTCCCAGAGCCCTTCCTGTGACACAGAAGACAGCAATGGAGTGTGGAGAACTGTAAGATAAGCCCCCTGGAGTTTCTGCCTTCCCCTCAGGGACCTTCAGGTTAGGCACAGGGATGGGGTTGCCAGACTCCAGGTGGTGGCTGGTGATCTTCTGAAATTAGAACTGAGCTCCAGCTGACAATTCCCCTGGAGAAAACGGCCCCTTTAAAAGGGTGCACTCTATGGAACCACATCCTACTGAGTTTCCTCCCCTCCTAACCCCCGCTCCCAGATTCAGCACTCAAAATCTCCAGGAATTTTACAACCTGGAGCTGGCAACCCCACACAGGGAGTACAGGTTAGGCTGTTGAAAGACTCTGAACCGCCCCCCAAGGTTCTAGTCACCCACAGGATATCCCAGCCTCTTGCCTAATGGATGGTTCTTTAGAGCTACTGGATTTCACCAGAGCTTGAAGGAGACAGCTTGAAGGAAAACAATTTTTGATCAGCAATAGGGAGAGGGAACAAAAGCCCCCAAGTGACAGTTATTTCCCCTCTTCCCAGCCCAAATGGTGGCATTTTTGTGCCAGGGAGGCTGTCTTCATTTGTACAGGGCTTGCAAACTGGTGGGGAAAAGGCCAGAGAGCCCCATTTTATAGAGGAGCAAATTATTTCCCAAGGGAAATTTGTGGTTCAGTATTGTCCAATAGTTCTGTTTTGGCCTTCTCAGCACATAATCAGCCCTGTGACCTTTTTCACATCTTCCTAGTGAGCAGCCTCTGCATCTTGCAGCACCAGTACAAAGAAGGAGCCTAATCGGCTGAGCCTGGCAACAAAGAAGGAACCATTCCTGCCCTGTGCTGCTCACCTCCCCAGTTATACCTTCCCCTTGCCTGAGCTGACTGCATGGCTGCTCCTTCCAGTTTTCTACATGAAGGAGACAGTGAGGAAATCATCCATGGTTTTCTTTGGCTGTCTGAGAGGGCGAGAAAAAAGATGGAGGGAATCACTTTTTGCTGCATGCAAATTTCTCTGCCAGCCCCTTGGAACACAATTCAGCATCCCGTGTTTGATCAAGGAAGGGTTCTGAGTCTTTGGCCCAACATCTCTCTGTTCACATAGCTATTCCCTACAGGGGAGGGCCCATCTTCCTTATCATCCATCTATCTCCCTCCCCTCCTGGCCATGTTTCCTCCCAGCCTTGTGGCCAAATCCATTCCTAAGCACTGAGAAGTCCCTGGCCCACCAAAGGCTCCCTTCTGAGGGGAGCTGAGACCCTCTGGCCTGCCCCACCGCTTGAGGAGAAGCCAGGAGGTGGGAAGGCCCTGAGGGGCTGCAATGAGACTGCCTGGCTCAAGACAGCAGGGGCGGGGGGGTGGGGAGAGACTTCAGCCTTGAACTGGGCAATTGCACCATGTTTGTTTGCCTCATGGGAAAACCCCTCCCCTCACACAGAAAACTAGCCCTGCAATGAGAGAGCTTCTAGCCTCTGTCTCTGCTTGTGTGAATCTGGCCAGAGGTTGACTCCAGGTGTGTTGGAGGAGGCTTTGTATCTTTCCTTCCCTGCAGCCCCTGGCCTTGCTGCTGACACTGAGGAGATCCTGCCACTCTGGCTCCTAATCTCTTGCGAGGCCTGCAAGTGACTTCCATCCCCTCCCCACACACCCAAGAGGGTCAGAAAAGCACCCCCAAACTGAGGGGACCAGGATCTTCACACGGAGGACGGGACTTTGAGGCTCCTGCTTCTTGATTGGCTGACTGCTCTCAGCATCCTCCCATTGGCTCTCGACAATGCCTGTCTGAGGCTTATATAGGGATTGTGCACCTCCTCTCAGGAGTTTCCCTCCAAAATCTTGGAAGGCTGGACTTACAGGATCATGCTTCTGATTGGCCTTTTCTGCTCTCACCATCTTTCCATTGGTTCTCTTCAATGCTTGTCTGATGCCCAGATGAGTGGACGAGGATCTCCACATGGAGGACAGGACTTGAAGGCTCCCGATTCTTGCTTCAACTGTCACCACCTTCCCATTGGCTCTCTTCAGTGCTTCTCTGAGGTAGATATTGGGGACTGCCCACCTCCTTTCAGGATTTTTCCTCCAAAATCTCAGAAGGTGGGACTTAAAGGTGCTTCCTGATTGGCTTTCTCTCTTCTCAGCATCCTCCTATTGGCTCTCCTCAGTGCCAGTCTTATGGGAGTGAAAGGGGACATTTTACACCATCTTACCTTCTAAATGTTGATTGGGGGAAGTTCAGCCCTTTGGAAGAGGCCATTTCCCTTTTTAAAGCTTTATTTCTTTGAAACATTCACTCCTACGGAAAGGTTAGTAGCCAGGTAGTCCTATGCCAAGTTACTCCAAGCAAAGCCCACAGAGATCAATCAGATTAGTATAAATATGGGTAACTGAAAATCTCCCCTCGTCCTCAAATTCTAGAGGGCCTGTCAGCCTTGGCTCACCATCTACAACGGGGAGATAACAATATTGGCCTGCCTGGAGGTTGTGGGCGTTGTTCTGACAACACATATGAAGTTCACTGAATGCCCCAAACATGTGGTGAGGGTATTTTTTGCTGGGATGCCAATAGGCCTGGAGAACCATGTCCTGTTCCTTGCATGGAATGTGTGGAAAGGATCTGTTGAACCTTTTCAGGGCACCTGCCCAATAACCTCCCATTCAGCCTCTATTAAAAGGAGAGGAGTTTTATTTCTCCAAGTAGCTGGCATCTTTTACGTGGAGAGAGCCAGTGGTCCGGCCATTCAGGGTACTAAGGGCAGAAGTGGGTGCCTGGCAGGAGCCCTGTCTGGGCCACTGGGTGGTCATAAGGTGGCCATCCTCTAGGTGGGGCCTGGAGTTCGCCCTAGGCAGCCCCCAAGCAGCCCCAACAGCATGGTTGGAAGGGTAGTCCAGTTTTCCAATCTGGGCAGGAGTCCACTCTGCCTTTCCCTGCTGGCTACCTTTCTTGAAACCTTCCCCCCCCCCCCGCCCCCCAAGAAGTTTTTCTCCAGGATGGGGCCAAGAAGTGCCTGGGATCTCCTGAGGGACAGGTGAAGCTTCAGGGATCACAAGGAGCAGGGAAATTTTTCAGCCCTCCTCCCCCACCCCATTCCCTCCCAGAGTTCCACTTTGCAGATATTTACGACCACATACCAATTTGGGGGTGGTGGCTGGGGAATCTCTTCTCTCATCAGCCAGAAACAAATTATGTAGCCCCCACCCCCATTTCCAATACAGGGAAGAGGAGGAGGATTCTGGTTTTCCTTCAGGGCCTTTGTACAGAGATTTATTTTATTGATTGATTTATAGTCTTCCTTTCTCACTGAGATCCAATGCTGGTTACACAGTGCAAGTGAATACAATATAATCAACAGCTAGGACATTCACTGAGCAAAATACAATATGATCAATAGTTAGGACAATGAACAGTTTCAATAGGGTATGGTAGCAGAAAATTTGAAAACAAGCCTAAAGCCGAACACAGAAATGAAACATTTCTGAAACGAAGCATAACTAATTAATATGACAGTTTTAGCAATGTGGAACTACCCAGTTAGGAGCATATCAGCTAAGCAGGTAGTAACCAATGTAATAGTCTGTAGTCCATGTTCCTTACTAAGATATCGCTTTGAGTAATTTCTTGTGACAGCCCTATAATCTGAGCAGAAAGCCCTCCTGAATAATTCAACTGCATAGCAGACACTCAAAATCTTTTGGTGGCAGTTGTGGCATTTGAACCTGGGTTTCCTAGATACTAGTCCGACATTCTAACCACTACATCACACTAACTCTGATAGCTCAGGAAGGCTCTCCCCCCACCATCCACACACACACACACACACCACTTTTGCTTTGTAAAGCCAGAGATATGTTCCACCCTCCCTCTCTCTGCTGCCTTTCTCCAAAATGGAGACAAGAGGTGCACATTGCTCGCCTATCCTCCATTTTATCCTTGCAACAACTACCTTGTGAGGTATGCTAGGCTGAGAGTTTGTGGATGGCTCAAAGTCAACCAGCAACCTTCAGTGGAAGATTGGAAATTTGAACTGGCTCTGTAAGATCCCACTCAGACCCTCTAACTATTATACCACTCAGAATATGAAGGTCAGGGAAGTCCTTAAACCTGTGTTTTTTAAAAGAGGGAATATCTTCCGCTCTTCCTGTTTATGCTGCCTCCACCTTTCTGGCTTATTCTAAGTAAAGCTTTGCTTCCACTGCAAATATCACAAGGCTGATGTTCTGAAACCAATCTGAGACACGATGTTCCAGTTCTCTTCATCTTTGGGACATATAGCTCCCATTATCACTCTGAAGCTGCAGGCCGGTTCTGAGGCTCCCAACTTTATTTTCTAATGATAGGCCTGCCATAGATAGACAAATAAATACATCCTTTCATTTTTATATTAGAAGATGATTAGCTTACATTTGACATTAATTACAACCTTGTTCCCTTCATATAAGTGCCCCCCCATAGCTCCATTTCATATATCATGGGAAACAACAGGTGTGTGTGTGTGGGGGGGGGGGGCTTCATGGCCTGAGAAGCCATTCCTCCTTGCAGGCAGAACTACAGAGAACACTCTGGTATGAGCAGCTGCTGAACTTGCGTGTTGGCAATTTCAGAAGGTTTTGTTCTGATGAGGGGAGCTCCCTGCAGATATGCAAGCACTAGGTCATGGAAGGGCTTTGTCTGTGATAACCAGCACCCTGTACTGTCCATGGAAAATAATCAATGGGATTTCAGAATAGGGGCCATATGGACAATCTGCCTCACAGTGAACCCGTGGCCTTCAGTACCAGCTAGAGTTTCAGAGCAGTCTTTGATTTCAACTTGTTTGCTTCCACCGCAGCAGTCAGACACTAGATCATGACTGCAACAGCAGCAACAGATGGTCTCCATAAAGAAATTAAATGGCCTGCTATAAGAAAGCTAAATAGATGCCTAGGGCTTCTAAAATGTATGCCTATATCTGAACCAGGCCTGACCAGAATCAGCCAGAACACTCTGACAATATAGGCTTTGTTTTCTACACTTCTGTATCTACTTTGAGGTCTCATAAACTTTGATGTCTAAGAAAAGATATTTCCAATTTTTTTCATCAAGCTGGAATCGCAATGGGGAGTAAAGTACATATACTAATTGAAGAATACTCCTCATGAGTTCTAAGATGGGAAATAAGGTTTTCACCCACAAAAAATGCTACTTACAGTCTAAGCAATTATATGGTTTCTCCCCCGTTTATGTGGATTCTTCTAGGGGAAACGAGGCTTAAGCTGCGATGGAAGCTCAAGCCTCCATCTAAACATCTATATGGTTTCTCTCTTGTGGGGATTCTTTGATAGGAAGTAAGGTGTGCACTATGAAACTCTGTCCACACTGTGAACATTGATATGGTTTGTCCCCTGTGTGAATTCTTTAATGGGAAGTCAGGTGTGCACTCTGACTGAAACACTTTCCACACACTGAGCACTGATATGGTTTTCCCCCGTGTGGCTTCTTTGATGCTGAATAAGCTTGTTCTTTCTTCTGAAGTTCATTCCACACTCTGAGCACTGATATGGTTCTTCCCCTGTGTGGCTTCTTTGATGCTGAATAAGCGTGTCCTTTCTTCTGAAGTTCTTTCCACACTCTGAGCAATGATATGGTTTGTCCCCTGTGTGGATTCTGTAATGGGAAGCAAGACTTGAAGTTCGTCTGAAGGTTTTTCCACACTCTGAGCACTGATATGGTTCTTCCCCCGTGTGGCTTCTTTGATGCCGAATAAGCATGTCCTTTCTTCTGAAGTTCTTTCCACACTCTGAGCAATGATATGGTTTTTCCCGTGTGGATTCTGCGATGTGAAGCAAGGCTTGAACAGTCACTAAAGTTCTTTTCACACTCTGAGCATTTGTATGGTTTGTTCCCTGTGTGGATTCTTTGATGGAAAGTAAGGCTTGAACGGTCACTAAAACTCTTCCCACACTCTGAGCATTTGTACGGTTTGTCACCTGTGTGGATTCTGTGATGAGAAACAAGATGTGAGCTCTGCCTGAAGCTTTTTCCACACTCTGCGCACTGATATGGTTTTTCCCCTGTGTGGATTCTTCTATGTCGTATAAGGTTGTCCTTCCTTTTGAAACCCTTTCCACACTGTGAACATAAATGTGGTTTCTCCTGTGTGTCTAATATTTCCTGTAAGAGAAGGTTTTTGCTCGCCTTAAACCTTGTGATCCACTCTAACTCTTCAGATGGTTTGTTTCCTTTATTAATTTGTTCTGGGATTGGAATTTCCTGAAAATCAGCACCTTCAGAAACAATGGATTTCTTGCTCCACTTTGATTTTCCTTCATTTCCCTTTCTCTGCTCTTCTCCCCTTCTCTGGTATTCCCACCCTGTACAAACGAACAAAGAAAACAAGGTGAGGGAGAAGTAGAGCCTCTTTGGTAAAAGGAAAACAGCAATCTAATGCCAGAATGTGGCCTCTCCCTGTGCAGCATCTGTCCAAATTGCTGATGAAATTCAGTAGCAGAATAAAGCCAGATTCCTTTTTGGCCACAGAATGGGAAACAAAAAGTTGCCGTCATGTATGCCTGGCTGTATATCGACCATTTGTGTGTGTTTGGGACTATGTGTTGTCCTATACTGTACATTACACTGATCTTCTGAGAGTGTGTATATGCTGAACTGAAATGTACTCAGCAAGGGAGGGTTATCTCTTATCTGTTGAAGGTATTTACTTTCACTTCTACAGCAAATGTCCTTGACTGCAAGCCAGTGCCAACTCACAATGGGTCTTTTCTCAGAGACTGAAAACGATTTCATTCTCTACTACGTCTAGTCTAAACTAATCAGTTCCCATGTAACTCTTTGGGGTTTTTGAGCCAGAATGTTAACTGTCCTGAGGGCGGGAAGTGTCCCTATAATTAGCACTGCTCTTTTTTGAATGGGCACTTCTGCCAATGCATTAGCATAGATCACTTGGGTTGTATAGATCTCTAATAAAAGTTACTTCAACCAATGCACCTTAGTGCTTGCGGTGAGGGACTTGGGGATCTACCTGCCAAGGGCAGTTGCCTTCAATCTGTCCAGGTCAGTCTTGTCTCCTCTGACTGGCTGTGGCTCTCCAAGGCCTCGGGCAGAGGTCTTTCACCTCCTACCTGATCCTATTAACTGGAGAAGCCGGGGACTGAACCAAGGACCTTTTGCATGCAAAGCAGAGGCTCCACCCCAGTTCAGCACCAGCCCAGAAGGAACATCTCTCTCAGACCATCTCAATTCCTCCAAAAGCAAGACAGGAGGCAGCCTGTGACAGCCAAATCTGAAAACTCCCAATGCCGCTTCAGTCAAGGGGTACTACAGGGGGCTCTGTGTCTCTGCGAAGAGACCCCCCCACCCCCGGCAAATGTCAGGCTGGAGCTGATGAGTGCGTAAGAGCTGAAGGTCATGTTATTATTCTAAATGCATTACCCTATTAACTCCTGTTGGAATATCAGAAATTCAGCTCAATTAAGAGAGAAAGTCAAAGGAAACGGATCTGCTACTTGTGACCTCCCTGTGCTACATTGAGAGTGACTGTCCAGTGCATCAGTTCCTGCTCTACAAATGCCCCTTTTATGATGATCTTAGACACAAATTTATCTAATCTCTAAAATAATCCCAAGATGCTTGGAAGAATGGTAGACATCCTTCCTGATCTTGAACCTGGAACCACGGACAGAGTAGCTAAATTCTGTGCAGCTGCCAGTGTCTACCAAGGTACAGCACTGATTTAGTGACCCATATTTGTTATTTTTAAAATATTCCCTAGGTCATGATTCTGCATAAATTTTAACAACAATTCTGTTTATGTATGTTTTATTCTGTTGGCCTTTGAGTATAAAATAAAATCTATCTGCCTGCTCCCCATAGCAAGGCACGGCAAAGAGGTAGCCGTACCGAGGGAGGCCAGATTCCTGCAATTCTCCACCAGGACTTCCCCGTGCAGAGCCCTTTGGCCCGGATCCAGCAGAGCCCACTCCTCCTGGGTGAATGAGACAGACACCTCCTCGAGAGTCACCAGCCCCTGAAAGAGAGAAATGTTTTCTCCTCACAGATCAAGTCACAAACCAAAAAGAGAATGAGGTGAACACATGAAGCTGCCTTACGCTGACTCAGACCGTTGGTCCTTCAAAGTCCAATGGAGGATCTACAGCTTCATCTGTGTCATCCCTAGTGAGCCATTTCAACAGAATGGGGAAAGACGGGGTCCTCCTGGATTCAGGAGACTGGCAGAAGATAAAGGCCCCTGGGATGCCCCCCCCCTGCAAATTCCCCAACCTACCTGACCTGGTGGTTCAGAAGATGCTTCCAGGCCCCCACAAAGGCTGGAAGGTCCAGAGCCACCTGTTTGTGTCCTTCCACCACCTATGAAAAAAGCAAGGAAGGTGAGAAGAGACTGATCCTGCTAACTTGCCTGGCTTTGATTCTTACATTTCAAAGGCTAGAGACCAGCATACTTCAGAGAGCCCATTCTTGTGTTAGAAGGTCTTTGTTGTTTAAGGTGATCTGGACAGGTATCTGACAAAGGGAGCTTTGACTCACGAAAGTTCATGCTCTGGAAATCTTGTGGGTTTTTAAGGTGCTACTCAACTTGAATCTTGCTCTTCTACCGGAGACCAACACGGCTAACCACCTGAAACCGGAAGGCCTTTCTGCACATCCATTTATTGGCTATATATAGATCTCAGATGGTGCACATAAAGTCCTTGTGTTACACCACACACGCACAGATATGCCAGGATTGATAAATAGGGTAAAACTAAGAGGCACAAGATGGCTTGCACTTTAAAACAAATAAGTTTGTTTCAGGAAGAGCACATGACTCAGCCAAAGGGTAACTAGGAGTTGGGGAATATCTGCACAGGACATTTATTCTATTTTATTTATTTATTTACATCATTTACATTTTGCCTTTCTTACTGAGACTCAAAGTGGATTGCATAGTGTGAGCCAGTACAGTCAATACCAAAGACACTTCAATAAACAATGTAGTAGGGTACAGTCATGCAAATTTGCAAAGATTTAAAAACCAGCAGAAATCCATTACAGAGTTGAAGAAAAGTTGAAGCAGAGCATAAGCAATGCCATGACTAGCATATTAAACAACATAGAAATACCTAGTAGGATAGCAATAATAGTGTAGCAATAATAGTGAAGTCTATGTTTTCTCAATATTTATAGCATTTCATGCCTCTGGAAAAACCTCTCTCAGGCAGTTCGGTCAAAGATCCATGCAGCTCTCTGCTGCAGCTTTGATACATCCAGGCTGATCTCCAGTCAAACTTGTGTTCCATAGCATGGGACCCTTCTTTTTAACTCGCCGTAACACTAAAAGATTCTGGGATTCCCCAAGGTTCCATTCTATCCCCCATGCAATTGAATCTCTATGTAAAGCCCCAGCTGGTTTTGTTTCCTAGATACTGGTGACACCCAGCTCTATATCCCTTTATCCAAATCTCTATGGAGATCTTGAACAGGTGCCGGACTGCCCTGGTTAAATGGCTCAGGGTGAACCATTTGAGATAAGATGGAGGTAATGCTAAAGGCTGAGGTCTTTATGTTTATGACTCACCCCACTTTTGCTGGGGTCCAGGTGACACTCTGATTCCGTTCAGAGCCAAGGATTTATACTGGACTCAGCATTTCTTCTGGAGAATCTAACGAACACAGTTGCAAATAAAGCTTTCAAGCAACTTCATTTAGCCTAGCAGTTGGCCTATCTTGGCTCGGCTGATCTGGCCCTGTAGATTCATGTCATGGATAGACTACTGTAAAGAACTCTACTTGGGTCTTCCCTTGAAGTCAGCTTGAAAACTCCAGTTCATACAGAAACACAGAATGCTTTCGTCCCTCTTTGCCTGAGATCAAGCAGAAAGGGGAAACAGAAATCTTTACCCGGCAAGTTGGCACCTCCATTCTCCCATGTGGTCATCCAAAAGAACAGCCTGTGTTCTGGATCAGATGGTGCCTTCTCTGCTCCAGGGAAATCATTAACTCCTTTGGACAGCCTCTGAAACTGCAGATAAGGGGAAAGGAATAAGAACAGGAAGTGGGCAGGCAAACACCTGGGAAGGGACAGAGGAGGGGATATTTCTAGACTGATTTCTTGAAAAGTTTGGGTGCTTGAAGAGGAAGGATTTTTCGAATAGTCTTTTGAGTATTCTGCTCTTTGGAAGTCTCAGGATCAAAGACCCTCACCTGTCCTCTTTGCTTCACATCCTCTGCCTGGCTCAGGAGGAAGCCTTCTGCCAGGGCCACCGCCTGGGAGCTGCTCTCCAGCTCGCATTCCCTGACCCAGCTCTCCATCTCTGGGGGCAGGACAGCCAGGAACTGCTCCAGGATCACCAGGTCCAGGATCTTATTCTTGGTGTGCCTTTCTGGCTTCAGCCACTGGCAGCAAAGCTGGTGGAGTTGGCTACAAACTTGTCGGGGGCCTTCAGCGTCCTGGTAGCGGAAGTGCCTGAGGCACTGGCACTCTAAATCCCAGCTGGTCATGTCTTTGGCCAGAATCTTTCCCAGGGATCTTTCCTAGAATTCCTCTCTGCTCCCAGCCTGGATGGTCACAGGGCCACTTTCTGCTTCTGGCCCAGCTGAGCTTTGCTTTCCCATCTGAGCCCTGAATCCAATAAGGTCAGAGGATTTCCTTGCTTTGCTGCTATGTCCTTTTCAGAAGGTCACAGCGGGAAAAACAGGTGGGGCTCCTAACCCTGCAAAGCCAAGAAAATGCTTTGTTAGCAAAGGCAGGAGAACAATGAGGTATCATGCTCTCTCCACTGTGACTTTTCTCTCTCTTCCTTTTAAGACACCTTACAGAAAAGGCTATCACCATGTCCTGAGACACTTGGGTGGATACGGCCATCTTCCAAGCAGACGTCCTCCAGTATGAGCAGCTCTTCCTCCAATGGAAGAGCTGCTTCAATCAGGGGAAGGTTCCTCAGAGGCCAAAAGTAAAGGTGGTGGGTATTTTCTTTAATAAACGAATGAATATACATACTTTGCTCAGTGGAGTGGAAGCATATGGGTAGAATCCACTCCACTGAATTCTGTAAATTTGTTTATTGAGTGAAGACGACAGAGGTCCTCGGATTTAATTCACCATGATTGAATGAGGCAAAAGTTCATAATCTGGGCACAGATTACAACAGAAATTTCAAATTTCTCAGATGAGTCATGAGCGTCGGAGATTAAGACTCCCGTAGGAACAAAGTACACAGTAAACCACAGATTACTGCGCATTTGGGAATAGCCCCAGCTGCTGTTGGTCGAAGGAATGATCAGGGGCTGTGATATTGGCTGCTCTTTCTGAAATGAAGGAGCAAAGAAGTGTCTTTTGTTTTCCCCTCTCAAATCAGTTGCATCGGGAGCCTTAGGAATATGGGAAAGGGAAAGAAAGGTGCTCCACTTCTAGGCCCAGTTCTCGCCTTCACAGCCCTTTATGGTCGGGCTGCTCCACGGATCGGCTCCCATACCTCCCCTGCGGATCAATTTGCCTGGTGACAAGCTTTTCATGTTTTTGGGCAACTGTCTCGAAACAAGGATCGAGATTCATTTAAAGCGGTCAGTGTTTTAATAGTGTAATATCTCACCTTCTTTGTACCACTCAAGTATACTTACAGCAGCTTTGTTTACTTTGTCATTGTTGTGGATGCTGGAATTATTGTTATTATTGGATGCTGGTTTCTCTGTTAGTATTTATGCTGCTGTTCATGATTTTTTTTATTTCAGTGTTACAAGATTTCCGCAATGCCCTTATATAAGTTCTATTAAGATTGCATGGCTGTTTCTGTCACAAATAATATTCTCTTTTCTTTTTTGTTTATTACAAAATCTTGTTCTCTTTTCCCAACTTTGCTCTCCCAGAACGCTAAAAGTAAGATACCAGCATTATGTGTGTCCCCAATACTCTTGGTAGAAAACTAAGGAACTCTTCTGACTTCCTGCGGCGGTGGAAAGTGCCATCAAGTCACAGCTGACTTACAGCAGCCCCTGCTGGGGTTTTCAAGGCACGAGAGGCGGTTGCCATTGCCTGCCTCTGCACAGCAACCCTAGACTTCTGAGGGTTCCCATCCAACTACTAAGCAAAGCTGCCCCTCCTTAGCTTCCAAGATCTGAGGAGATCAGGCTTGCCTGAGCGACCCAGGTCAGGGCTCTTAATTCCGAAAATATGCCAAATAATGCAGTTTAATATGCAAAATTAGAAACTGTACACTGCATGCTGTCCAAGCAATAACACAACTGGGGATGTGATTAGAACTGGTGAGGTGTGCGTTTCCCCACAAAAGCCGGGGGATTAAAAACAAGCAACTCATTCCCCCTCCCCTTGGTTCAGACTTCCAATAACTTTGACATCTCTCCTGCTATCATAACTGTGTTTGGGCCCTGGGCCATGACTTCCGACGAACCTCATATTGTTCTCTTGGGAGCTCTTTGCTGGGGGCTTTGCCCTCCTGAATGACTGGTGATCCTCTGCAGGCTCGGTCATCTGGATCGGCGTCATTTAGGAACAGAATCAAAAAGAGTCCAGTAGCACCTTTAAGACTAACCAGTTTTATTGTAGCATAAACTTTCGAGAATCAAGTTCTCTTCGTGGTACTGTACCATGCATCTGACGAAGAGAACTTGATTCTCGAAAGCTTATGCCACAATAAAATTGGTTAGTCTTAAAGGTGCTACTGGACTCTTTTTGATTTTGCTACCACAGACTAACACGGCTAACTCCTCTGCATCTATTTACGAACAGAGTAAAGGCTGCTGTTCCTAAGGCAGGACCTGGGCCTGGGGGGAACGCTAAAGAGGAGGCTACGCGTATCTTCCTGCCCTCAGATTCCTGCTCCCGAGCCAGCCACTCGCCCCTGCGGGAACCCACCAGGGTCTGGCCCTAAAAGCTCCCTCACTCCATCTAGCCCCCTTTCCCGCTTGCCTTGCCCCACAATCCTGCCTCTCCATCCCACCCCGGATCTGAGCTCCTTCCCTCTTCCCACCCCACATCTCCCAGCCTTGCACCCCCCTTAACTGCCCTGGGATCTACCCGTGACTCGCCTGGGATGGAGGAGGCGATGCTGCAGCAGGCAGGCAGGCAGGGGGTGGGAGGAGACCACTTTTCCGCAGGGGTGAAGGGAACGGAGTGGGGAGCGACAGGCAGGAAGTGACCTCGCCATTCCTGCTCTTTCCTCACTGCTGCTGTTCTAGGATTTCGGGCTCAGTCCCCTTAACCATTCCACGCCTGTTGATCAGCAAGAAGCTGTTCGCAGCCGTGCAAATCAACAACCCCCAACACAACCCACACGGCACCTTATTAACTAGGACCCACCTGAGGACAGCCAGCAGGGCACAGGCTGCTGGGAACCCGGCTGACTTCGCATCTGCGTGCCTGCCCAGCGTGTAACACGCAACGTTGTTTTTAACAGGGCTTAGCGTTATGTCCTGAGCAATCCCCCCTCCAGCCCCTAGTTTGCCTAGTCTCCTTCTAAAGCCTCACTAGCATTCTGTCGGACTCCTCCAATCATGTGGCAACGAGTTCCGTAAGCAATGCTGCCCATCAACTTGATCTCAACCCTGCAGTAAAGGGAGGAGATTTTCTTTCTGTCCACTTTCTCCTCTCTCTCTGGCCAGCTCCACATGATATATAAATGTTATAGAGATGTAACCCCACTCAACCCAGATTAGAAGTGACTTGTTTTTTATATGGCTATGAAAAAGGAGCTATGCAGTCTCAGCACCATCCTGAAAGGTGCTGAACTAGAAGGAAAAGGGAGTACATAAAACAAACACACCCATTTTACATCTACAATCGAAGGGGTTTGGAAATGTTCAGCTTCTTGTACTGTAAAGAGAACACCAAAATAAAGTTTTGGACCGTACTGTGTAGGTGTGTGTATGTGTATGCGCACACCTGGTGAGTGGGAGAGAAATCCTGGTTTTTAAGGAGCGCATTGTTGGGCCAACATACAGCGCATTACGTAGACATATCAGTGCATACATATGAAGTGTGGAATTATGTTTGGAGAGATGTCTAAATTTGAATGATGCATCACTAACCGAGTTCCTAAAAACTTTTAGCTGCAATGCCTGAGAGCAATTCCCACATATTTCTTTTTGCGCATTACAGTCTGAATGTAGATTCTCATTCTTCAGACTGCATCTGAAGAAGGGAGTTCTGAGTCATGAAAGCTTATAATAAATGTGACGTGTTTGCTGGCCATCAGATTGTGATTCTATTTCTGCCCTATGGATAGCAACAGAGAGTAAAGCCTATTTCTGAAAGGGAATGTGGTGACGGAGGTGAGAGAGGTCAACTCCTCCTTGTGGTCTAGAAGCCTGAGACATTTCCTCCTTTCCTCACTGCCAGACGATTTCAGGATCCATGTGGGCACCTCCCTTTCTTTCCACCCTTCTCATTCAATTCTGGCTGCTGAGAGAGAAGTACAGCCCTTTCCCCCTCCAGACAAAACTCTAGCTTGGATACTCTTGTACCATTGTGGTTAATTGGATCCTGCCCACTTTGATCCCTGTTCAAATTTGTTGTTTCCTCAATTTCCTTGCTCTAACTTGCCCTCTTGCTCTAGAGGGCTCTAACTGAATTTGGGGAGGGGGTTTACAATATCCCTCAGGTTGGACATCTCCTCGCCTGGTGATAGGGGCTCAATTGCTTCAGGTTCTTTCTGAATACTTCCCAGAGAAATAATGCCTAGGGGTTATAGTCGTGTCTAATATTGACAACTTTGCAGGGAAGCAAAACATACAGAGAGCCAGAGGGTCAGCCTGCTTTCCCCCCACTGCAGCCTCCTCTCCCTTCCTCTCACGGCCTGATCCAGCAGTAGTGAGTGACAAGGATGCCTGGCTGTTAGTGAAGTCAGCCACTGAAAAGAGGAATCTTCCAGTTATCTTCCTCCCATAGTTGGCCCTTGTGCTAAAATGTCTGGAAAGCATCAGGCTCTTTTCCTTGGATTCTTCTTCTATGCTTTTGCTGCCTCCTCTGAAAAGTTTTGAGGATTACCTGCTTTGGTTTGGCCTTCTTGACTAGGCTGAATGCAGATTTTGTGGCTCAGATCAGGCCACGGACAAGAGCGGCCATTTTGTTCTCAGGGGGCCTCTGACTTTAATCCAGGGTGGGAGCATCTCTGATCCCAAAGGGTCTTAGAGGAAATGTCAAAGAGGACCCGTTTTGTGCTGCAGCCTCCTCTGGGAGAACCTGAGCTACAGGGCAGGAAGAAGCCATTCCCTGGAGGTCCTTTCCAAGCCGTGGTTTCCTGCAGTGCCCCCTGACATGCACAGAGGAGCCAGGCAGAAAACTGAGGCAGGCATCTCTTGACATGGATCTAGGGATGCCCTCTTGTATTCTCTGTAGCATAGTGGTTAAGTGATTGGGCTGCGTGTCAGCACTCTGCTGGTTTGACTCCCACCTCTGCCATGAACTCTGCAGTGGCCTTGGGTAAGCCACTCTGCTCAGCCCCAGCGGCATTGCAGGGATAATGATAACAGACTTGGTTCACTGCTCACGGAAACTGGCATATAAGCAGACAGTTGCTATAATCAGCCAGGGTGAGATTTTGGGCGAGATATTTGGAGAGCTGGCATAGAAAGTTCTTAACCTGCTGCATCATATACTCATGCCTAATTCAAAACCTGAAAAAGACTTGTTCTGCCTTGTTTCTTGTGAAAGGCCAAGGATCTTCCTGTATCATGTAATCATGCCTGGGAAGATGTATGGAATCATCAGTCATGCAAATAACTCCTCCCCTCCCAGCCTTTCTTGGATTCTTAAAGTATATGGGGTGGTGAAAGGTGGGGTTGAAGGCTGGCCTGCCTTTGTGCATGCATGGAAGATAATTTGTCCCCCCTCCCCGCATTTTTAAATCTAAGCTTACGGTCACGCTCAAGGTTTGGCTGCCTGTCCTTGGCGCTGGGCTGCCAGCCCCACAGGGAGACAGTTAGGCAAGAGTCCAGGTGCCCAGTGAATCAGTCTCGGCCCAACACCTTACCTTCTGCCATGGGGTCCTCCTCGGAGGATGAGGAACTGGCAAAGCCGGCACCACATTATATAAGTATTTTAACACCAACACCTGGTTTTTAATTCATTTCCAATTTAATTTTAATTATTATTGGAATAATTAATTCCTGGATGTGTGTGGTTTTACATAGGATTTTAATGACCGCTGAGGAAGGCCGGTACAGGCTGAAACGCGTCTGGTCAGTTTATTTTTAGATAATTTTAGATGATATAGTATTTATTTTGATGTATGTACATGATCATTGGATTCTCCATCAATTTGTATGGCATTTTTAACCTTGCGTATATTTATTAGGAGTTCTGATGTTTAAACTTTTATCCTTTTAGATTTTTAATGGTGTTTGTGTGCACAACTTATAATAAATAATTGAAATTTTAAAACACTTTTATATGTTAGCTTAACCCTCTTAGTTTATTCACCAGGCTGGATTTCAGGAGGTGGCCATCAATGGCAAAGGGTGGCACTTTGCTTGACTCAGGTGGGGACTTGGTTCTGCTGGGCAAAATCCAAGTCCCTGCAGCACTGGGAGGCGCCTGAGTCAATCATGGCACAGGTTTCCAGGTGTCGTCTGTCAGGTAGCAGGAGGACTATGGGCAAGAGGAGGAGTCCATCGCGGGCATCCAAAGCCCTGTTGGTACAGCACCCTGTTACTATTGGCCCTGGATGCCGCTTCTTGGAGCAGGAACTTGCAAAGTGCCCAGAACCCTCACAATACAAGCAGAGGCCTTGGGTGAGCCTCCTGGCTTTCTCAGCCAGCGTCACGCGTGGTCCACCCCCCGCCCCAACTGCATAGGTTCCTCTTCACCGAGGGCTACCATCATGTGTCGTGCGGGGCTGGCTGAGGAGGGAATAATAATAATAATAAATAATAATAATAACAACATTTGATTTATATACTGCCCTTCAGGATGACTTAGCAACCACTCAGAGTTGCAGTGCTGGTAACATTCACCCCCATCTCTTTGCTGAACTTTTGACTGACAAGTCTCTCAAGTGGCCACTGAGAGCCGAAACAGACGTGATGAGTTACTGGAGTTCAACTTGTGTTTCCTTACCTCAAGGTTTGTTGGGAAGTGTAGGCGTCCTTGCAGCTTAAAGGTTAACATTTACAGAGTGGCAGGGAGGGAAGTGCAGGCATGGGGTGCCTTTCCTCCTGCTCACCAGGTGCATTGCTGCATTTCCCCTTCCCCCGCTCGTGCAGCCCGGAGCTACATAGCCTGCTCACACAGAGCATCGCTTCATCTCCCCCCCCTCGCTTGGCCTGGCCCCTGCAGAGTGATGCCAGGCTGTACTGGGAGAGCGGAAGGAAAGGTGCGCAGAACATTGCTGCATCTCCCCCCCTCGCTCGCCTGTCCCCTGCCCGAAGCTGCACAGCCCGGAGCTGCATAACCCGGCATCACTCTGTGGGGGTGGGAGAGGGGGGTGCAGCGACGCTCCATGCGAGCGGGTTATGTAGCTCTGGGCTGCGCGAGTGGGGGAAGGAAATGCAGTGATGCACCTGGAGAGCGGGAAGAAAGGTGCCCCACGCCTGCACTTCCCTCCCTGCCACTCTGTAAATGTTAAACTTTAAGCTGCAAGGACACCTACACTTCCCAACAAACCTTGAGGTAAGGAAACACGAGTTGAACTCTAGTAATTCGTCACGTCTGTTTCAGCTCTGAGGGACATTTCAACTTACGTTTTATCAGCTAAATGATCACAGCAAGCCAATAAGATCTGGCGCACCTCTTTGCACCAGAGCCTAGAAGCCCTTGGTAGTGTGAAAAGTGCCTTCAAGTCGCAGCCAATTGTGTGGCCAAGGACAATGGTTCTTTTGGATTTAAGGGCGGACAATAAAAACAAAAGCATTCAAGGAAAATGGATTTATTAAATCCCTCTGATAATTTACAGAAATGAACAAGTACCGAACAGAGAACATGCTTACACACCTATACTGCTGTCGGGAGCCCCAAAAAAGGGCTACAGGCAGACCCCAGTTTCTAGTCAGTTCCACGGCTCAGCTTCTGCAGTTCAGCCTGCTCTGAGGTTCTCTGAAGCTTATAGCATTAACTCACAGAGCTTTTAAAAGTTTCCAACCTGCTTGGGACAACGCTCTAGCAGGTTGTTAATCAGCCCTTCAACTGGCCGTGGAGGTGGCAACTCAGTTTTAAAAGCATAAATCAAATCTTTAAAACCACGACAAACTTTAAAAAAACTATAGTTTAAAAGCTTAAGAGGGAAAGGTTAAACTCTTAGCTTAGAGGGGAGAAATACAAGGAGTACCAGGAGAAGTTTTTCTCATGCAAAACCTCTTCAGGCTTGCAGCCAATTCTCAGGCAAGAGACGGGCATTTGGGTCAGCGTCTGCTCTACTCGAGCCCACCTGAAAAACGGAATTTAGGGAGCCAAAACATCAAATGCCATCAAATACCAGCAACCGGCTTCCTTCTCAACAATGTGGCCACAAGCCAGCAAGTCTGGCAATTTAAAAGCTAAAACTGAAAATAAGATAAATAAGAGACAACAGCAGCAGTGTAACTGTGTAACTACATAGCTACTTAAAAATAACAGAAATACTAAACAAAGACAGAAAGACTAAGCAGAGGATAAGGGAGAAAGAAGGGAGGGAAGAAGAAACTAAAAACAAATGTTTAAAAGCCTCTCAGCAGAGGACGAAATACAAGCGTCCCACGCTATCAGGCTGGAAACCGGAAGTGTTTGGCATCTCCACTGAGGCTTATATAGAAGCTATATGGCTGGACCTGTGCACTTGTTTCCCACTTCTTGGCCTTGGAGAGGACTGACATATTCAAGGCCAACTGTGGCAAGCATCCTAAAAGACCCTCATATTAGTTCATGGTTTAACTCGTAAACATCCTGCTTCCCAATACAATGGCGGGACATTGTGATCAGATAAGGCAGATAGTAAGATGAAAGCATATTTTAAGAGATAAAAGCTTTTTACATTGCCAAAACAGAATGTTCAGGCCTGAGCTGCAAAGCACTCTGGGCACAAGATGGAAGAACTGTTGCACATCAGACCGAACGACTTGAGTACACAACAGTCTTCTGCATTTGCCACTACAATCCCTCCCTTGGTGTGCACAATTTCTCCACTGTGCCCTATTACTTCTCCGCTTGCCAGACCAGAGTCTGAACTTTAATATATAAACACTTAACACTTACATACAAAATACATATTAATATAAGCATATTACAATTATCATAGGAAATATCAGTACAGAGAACCATGCTAAATGTAGAATATTTTTCATGGTGGAGCTCCACCTGAAGCAAATATCCCACCAATGACATGTAATAAGGTCTTCTATGCATTGTATAACTATCACCAACTCAGTGTTTTCATGTTGGATGTTTAACATCATTCCTTGGCCATTTCTCGATTTATGAACCTTACTACTATGCCCATTTTTAATATCTTTCTCTAGCAATTATTTATTTCATTAAAATTATTTATTGTAATATAACACACCGGGTCATTATTGTAAGATTTCTCATCCCTTGCATAGGAAAACTGTACAGGTATCTAGTCAAGTTACTATAATTGGTTCCTTGCATACAATCCCCCATCAATCTTCCCATACGAGGATGGGAGCTAACGTTGCGCTTAGTGCTTTCTATAACCCATTGGTCACCTGATAAATATTGGAATGTCCCACTGTCTAACCATGTGAGGATAAAATTCTCTGTTTCCAAGAAACAGGCAAATACAATCTTTGACTGAACGTTATCCAAGTACCTGCTTATGTAACATCTATACATTTCCCCGTTACCCCAGGAAACCATCATTCTTGTGATAGCACAAGTCTTTCACAGAGAGTGTTGTCATGTTGTTTGATCTGGATGCCAATCATGTGAGATCTTGGGGTGTAGCCACTTGCTAAGAGGGTATGCTTACCTTACAGTAGGCTTCCCTGGGCACAAGGAGCAATAGCCACCTGTAAAGTGTGTAAAGTGCCACCAAGCCACAACTGACTTACGGCTACCTCTGCTGGGGCTTTCAAGGCAAGTGAGAAGCAGAGGTGGTTTGCCATTGCCTTCCTCTGCAGAGTCTTCCCTAGTGGACTCCCATTCAAGAACTACTACACAGTTTAAAAGAAACAATAAGAAAACATTAGCAACATTTACAAAGTACTCAATTTGTAGGGGTACCCCATATCTCTGAACCAAATGGCAACCTTAGACTTCCTTGGAGGTTTCCCATCCAATTACTAACCAAGGCTAACCCCGCTTAGCTTCTGAGCTCTGACAAAATCAGGTTTCCTTGGGCAATCTAGGTCAGGGCTACTAAATATTTAAAAACAGTGATTAATTCTGGCTTGCGTGACAATAGATCTTCCAGGATTTCAAGTAAGATGATCTATACAGCCTTATTTCCATCTCAAGACGGGAAAAGAATGAAAGACAAGATCTATTCATTCCTGGATGCTACATAGGCATCAGGCAAAACTTCTCAGGAAAGTCAGTGATGCAACAGAACAAAGTTCCTTTTTAGACACTGCATAGGGAAAGAAATGCTCATCTGAAGTTGCCTTCCATTTATTTATTTATTTAAAAACATTTCTATGCCACTTTTCTACCCAAATAGGGTCCCCAAGACACCAAGCATCAAAACATTAAAACTTTCCAATATTAAAACAACACTTAATATAAAGTATACATACAATGACTCAACACACATAAAACAGCAACATTAAAACAACACAATATAAAGTATGCATAAAATGACTCAACACACACAAAACAGCAAAATCAATTAGGATGGACAATAACAGTTACTGGGGGTATGCCAAATAAAATAAAAACACCTTCACCGCTGGTGTTTATAGGGCTTTAAAGATAAATACCAGCACTTTGAATTGGGCCTGGAAGCAAATTGGGAGCCAGACTAGATGGAACAAGAATGGAATGACATGGTCCCTATGACCCACTCCGCTCAACATTCTGGCTGCAGTATTCTGTACCAACTGTAGCTTCGGGACAGTCTTCAAGGCCAGCCCCACAAATAGCCCATTGCAGTAATCCAATCCAGATGTTACCAGGGCATGCACCAGAGTGGTAAGATTTTTCCAGCCCAGGAAGGGCCATAACTAGCTTACCAGCCAAAGCTAATGAAAGGTACCCCTGGTTGCCACTGCAACCTGCTTATCCAATAGAAGGCCCATGCTCAGTAGGATCCCCAAGCTATGAACCTGCTCCTTTAGAGGGAGTGAAACCCCATCCACCCATTCTGCTGAGTCAGATGCTTGGTCTAGCAAGGTTAGCCTTGCCTCTTGTTTTCCCAAACTGTAGCCAAAATTTACTTTATAACAAATGTTATACCCTGCCTTTCTCCCCAATAGGGACTCCAAGCACCTTACATTGTTCTCCTGCCATCCTCACAACACCCATCCTGGGAGGAAGATAAAGGTGAGTCTGAGTTGCCCAGGTCATACAGATGGCAGAAGTGGGATTCAAACCTGGGGCTGCTAGATGATAGTCTGACATTCTAACTACTACATCCTACTAGCTTCAATAGCTCAGCGAGATTCTTAACTCCGCCGTTGTCCCTCCTTCTCTGTCTCTGCTGCCCTTTCTTTGCAATGGAGACCAAAAGTGGCTCACATTGTAGCTTGGAAGGAAAGAGTCAAGCAATCAGTGTCCATGTTTGAAAGGAGAGAGTTATTCTCTGAATGAATTGCTGAGGGAAGAAGTATGTGTGACTTTGTGGATAGAATCAGTCTAAGTCACAACTGGGAAAAAATAAGTCTCCTTTTATGAACATTTGAAGATCTGTACCTCTCTTGAAACTATCATGCATATGAACTATTCTGAAACCAATACACTTATAAATTACTCTGCAGCCATTACACGGGTACATATAATAAAACAACAACATTTGATTTATATACCACCCTTCAGGACAACTTAACACCCACTCACAATGGTTTACAAAGTATGTTATTATTATCTCCACAACAGTCACCTTGTGAGGTGGGTGGGGCTGAGAGCGCTCTGGAAGAGCTGTGACTGACCCAAGGTCACCCAGCTGGCTTCGAGTGGAGGAATGGGGAATCAAACCCAGTTCTCCAGATTAGAGTCCCGCCGCTGTGGAACCAGGTGGCCAGATCAGCCATGTCAAGGTAGGGGGCCATTTTCGGTGCTAGACTTTGTACAAGTCACTTTTTGCACCTGCTTTAACTTGCTTTTCTAGCAGCAGTGCTGGATGTAGTATAATTCTTACACTCTTAACTGAGTTTGCAAGGATCCGCTGAACTCCATCAAAAGTGGGGAGCACAAAGTCCTTCAATATCTTCGACATCCCAACATCTGTCTTGTCTGGGTTCAATTTCAATTTGTTCGCTTTCAGCTAATAATAGCTGAAAGCGAACAATAGCTGTCAGACAATGACTGAGGGCCTCTGCTGAATCACAAAAGGATTTGGATAGAGAGATATAGAGCTGGGTGTCATCAGTATATTGATAACATCCAGTTCCATAGCTATGAATAATTTCTTCTAGATGCCTTACATAGAGGTTGAATAACACGAGGGATAAGATTGTGTTGGTGGAACCCCACAAGGTAATTCCTACACTGAGGATGGTCTCCAACAGCAACTCTTTGAGTCCATTCCATGAGGAACTATTTAAACCAGTCCAAGGCACATCCCTTGATACCCACTTCTGCTTCCAAACACCTTAAACAGCATGGCATGATCTACTGTATCAAAAGCTGCAGACAGATCCAAGAAGAGCAACAAAGAATGTCGACCTTTGACTACATTCAGATAGAGATCATCCACTAAAACCATTAGAGCATCTCTGTCCCATAGCACAGCCTGAAATCAGACTGAAAAGGGTCCAGGGCACCAGGGTTATCCAGGAAGGCCTGGAGTTGATCTGATAGTGCTCTCTCAATCACTTTACCCAGAAAGGGTAGATTAGAAACTGGGCAATAATTGGCCACATCATTTTTGTCTAGGGTTGGGGATCTAAGTAGTAGGCAGATAATCATTTGAGTGGAAGACATTTTGGGTTATTGACTGATTTATGATAGACATCAAGGCTCATTTATGTGGTTTACATGGTTTTAGCAGCCAAGACGGGCAAGGACCCAGAGCATTAGCGGCCTTTGCAGATGCCAGGATCCTGTCAATATTCTTTCCTTTATCCCCTAGAAGCTCCCTGATAAATAGATCTTGTGCAGTGGAATTATTTAAACCTATCGCTTAAGGGACAGAAAGACTGTGATAAATTTCACACCTGTTAGTGTAGAATCCCTGTTATTTAGTAAGAAGGGTATTACCTCGGACACAGATAATCCAGAACAGTCTATTAAAAGAGGAGTAATATAATGCAATCTTAGATCTTCATAAAAGGGACATTCCAATAGCATATGCGCTAGAGAGTCAATTGAAACATAGGAGCACAAACAAATCTTTTCTGAACAAGGTAGCTTATTATCAGTGCAATCCTAAAAAGAGTTATTCCAGACTAAGCCCATTGAAATCAATGGGCACAGACTGGCGTAACTTTGTTTAAGATTACCCTGCATATCTGCCTTTCATAAACTAAAAGGGTTGGCATTTAATCTAGCAAGAAAGATAGCTCTTAAGAAACATGGGATTGTTAGGAAATGATGACAAATGTCTTGGAGAAAGAATACCAAATGCCTGACATCAGCAAGAACAAGCTTGAATCGCTGTGCTAGCATAATCAGTCTCTTTAATATATATTTTTATTATAGTAAAAACCTCCAATTTTCCAAGTTCAGTAATCATATCTAAAGATAAACAAATCAATGACAATTTCTCACCTAGAGCCTTTTGACAAGAGGACCTAAAAGAATCTTGCTTTAAAAGAACTAAATAACCCTATGCGCTAAAGAAAAAAATTGAGCCATAGCTTAAAGCAAACAACCGTGCCCTAGTTCTAAGAGACATTTGATCAAATTTAGCATGGAGAATAGCATTTGCAAAAACACTCTGGAACATTTAGCAACTTTCACAAAAATTGAAGAAGACAGTCTATAGTACTCATTGATTGAATTCTTCCAAATGGCAGAACCAAAAACAACAATTGGAATAACTTTTAGATTAAAAAGCTGAATAGCTTCCAGAATATATTTTCTGCCTTTAGTATTTAAAAAAAGTTTATAATAGATTCAATACTGAGTTTAAGTTTATTACATACTGGCTTTTGGTGTGAATTCCAGTTCAGGTTACATGAAAAAAGAATGCCAAGCTAAACTAGTCTATTCAACTTCAACACCATATAACAGCTAACGAAAAGAGGTCAGTTTGTCTTAGAGATCCAGAGGAGTTAGCCATGTTAGTCTGCAGTAGCAAAATAGCTAAGAGTCCAGTAGCACCTTTTAAGACTAACCAACTTTATTGTAGCATAAGCTTTCGAGAGCCACAGTGCGCTTTGTCAGCTCTCTTGTCTTAGCTGTCTTGTCTTAGAGAAGATCATAATCTTTGAATTACGATAATTTATCAGCAGACTTTCCCTAGAGCAGTACTCAGAGAAGATTTTTAATGGTCTGTGCAATGCCACCCTTGTGTGGGACAAAAGAACCACATCATCCGCATAAACAAGATGGAAATAGTATAGTTTGCTAACTTTGGGGAGTGACAAATCTCCTGAAAATTTTCTGATAAATCGTTTAAATATAAATTTAACAAAAACGGGGACAAAAGACATCCTTTCTTACCCCCTTATCCAAATAGAAAGGCTCAGTGAATTCCTCATCACTGCAACAGACTTGAGATGTAAGATTTTTATTTATTTATTTATTTATTCAATTTATATACCGCCCATCCCAGGGGCTCTGGGCGGTGATCAATATGAAATTGTGATCAATATGAAATTGTTGTATGAGCCAAAGCAATCTCTTTCCTATTGTGGAAGTAGATAATTTTATTGAGCATCTTGCTCTAGGAATAGCATCAAAAGCTCCTTTAAACCCATAAAGTCAACAAAGAGATTATCATCAGGGAGAGAAGAATATTTCTCATCTAACTGGAATAGAAACAAACTACGGTCCAAAACAGACCAACTCCTTCAAAAGCCAATCTGCTCCCAATCGAGAACACATTGCTCCATTCAGTCAAGTAATTTCCTTTACAAATAAGAAGAGCATAACTTCACCCTTTTTAAAGATCTGGACTGTTATAGTATAGTATGCCTCCATGGCTTTGAAATAAATCCTGAGAAGTTTATCTGGGTAAACAACGGAGTCAAGAACATCAGCCCACCTACTAGGATGTGCCCTAAACAACTCATTTTGGATTAAATCAGATTTACTTTCCCCAGGGCTCACAGCCAGCCTGTGGGGCAGAAGATCTCGAATGACTAAAGAACCCCAAATCCTGTGAGTTTAAAAGTGCATGGAAAAACGGCCCTTGAAATAAGTTTCCCAGACATAAGGAAAATACAAGCAGGGATTTTTACTGGACCATTTATGGCCGAGTTGACAATAGACCAAAATGCTGAGTTATCATCATTAGAGAGCTTCAGTTCTTATGTAATACCTTTCTTTTTCTCACTTTAATCAAGTGCTTATAACTTAAGAGCTAGCAACTTGTTCAACACATGACTTTGTTATTACTTGTAAACTATATTTCTGAAGAATCCTTCTTTTAAGGAGTCTGCGCTCCTTATTAAAGCATAAATTACGTTTGGAAGGAGCTAGTGATTTTTAGTAATTTAGTAATTTTAGCAAATTTAGTAATTTTAGGAAATAATGGTTCAAATAAGTTAATTAAATTTTAAAAGATAGATAAATCAGCAGGAGCCCCTTGAGGCCTAGGCAGTGCCCTCTTATGCGTAATCACTGCTGGAGACTCCATTCCGGCACACACTTAAAATAGCTGGTGTAGGGCTCCAAGAGACACGAGTCAGACCCTTATGATTTTGATATACCAATACCAACTGATGGTAAGCTGGCCTTAAGCAATGAATACACGATAGTTGAACTAAAAGGCAGATGGGTAGATGATCACTGCCCAATGCCCACATAACCACATTCATATGTATAATTAAAGGTAAAAATGCTATGAAATGAGGAGGTTATCAATTACACTACCACCCCTCAAAGCTAAAATCTCCATTTCGATCAATCTCTGAAGGACCATTTACTATGATTAAGTTTCTCTGAATACCTAATTGATCCAAAAGCAAATGGGCAGTGTTTATTGCAGAGTACATGGAAATTCTATCATATCACACAGAGATAAGAAAGACTTCATTCTAAGGTTCTATCAATTTTTTTTAAAAAAAGAGCATTATCACCATGCTTTATCCTTGCATTGAAATTATGTGCCATAAGGATTAAACTGGCTGGGTCATAATTTTATGTATCACTAAATATTTCCCCCAGAAGAATCCAATTTTATGCACTGCTGTTTGTCTTGGCTGGTGGAACATAGATGGAAAATAAAAAGAAGGAGAAGGAATTCAGTTGTAAGTTAAGTACAAGGGACAACTTTTCTGCAACAAGGTGCTCAAGAGATTCTGTATACAGGGAGGACCTGTCAATATCTGTCACTGGCAGTGGATCAAAATGGTCCATCAGCAGACCAGATGGTATATTAAAGATTTCTTCCGCCTCACCTAAATTACAGCCAGCATCCAGATTGCAGCATATTCCTGCTATTTTGTCACCAAAAAACATTGCAAAGGTGTTAAAGCTAATTGTCTTTTTTTGAGACAACACAGGTTCAGGAGTCAGAAGGGGTTAAGACACCTTAAAACAGCTGGGATAGTTGTTAAGCAGCCAGTGCAACGGGTACAAAGTCATAACCTTTCTCTGCTACTATGACCACTGCTTAATAGGTTTTCTTCTAATGGGATCTATAGCATGCTTTATCGGATTCAGTGTGAATTTTAGTGGCTGTGTCTTTCTAGAAATCTTTCAGCTCTCTTTAGGTCACTGAGCTCCATGGTAAACCCTGGGATCAGCTTCTGCCCCGAGAGGGAGAGGTTGATGAGAAGCATCTTGTCAATATATTTCATGAGCCTCATATTCCACACTCCCACCGCTGCCTCAACAGAGACTCTGTTACGAATTCTGAAATCCCCCAGAGCATTTTGGAATCCCAAAGGACCCATAAGCCTCCGTGAGTGAACCTTGTTAACAGCCTCTCCTTTTGCAGGCCATATTCATCTTTGTTTTCAGTATATAATGGTCAGACCGTGCTTCAGGCTGAATCTCCAATCCAGAAAGAAATACTTCCCTCAAAGTTTCAGTACAAAAGATTAATTTCAAGTTGTGACCTCTTTTATTTGTGGAACCAGTCACTATTTGAGAGAGGCCCAAGGCAGCCAAATAAAACTGTACAGTCCTGGGCCAGCCCCGACATACAGTTGTGTGACTGAATTGAAGTCTCTTAAGCTTTGATGTCTAAGAAAAGATATTTCTGTGATTATATAAGCAAGCAGGAATTTGAATGGAGTGCAGAGTGTGTACCCTGATGGAAGAAAATTCCTCATGAGTTCTCAGATGGGAAATAAGGTTTCCACACACAGATGGGAAGCAAGGTTTCCACACACAGAGGGGAAGTAAGGTTTGTTTCCTCTGTAAATTCTTCAATGGGCTGTAAGTGTTCCGCTTCACTGGAAAGGTTTTCCACGCTTTGAGCACTGATATGGTTTCTCTCCTGTGTGGACTCTGTGAAGGAAAACATGATTTGTACTGGGCCTGAAGCTTTTCCCATATTCTGAGTATTTACAGAGTTTCTCCCTTCTGTTGGTTCTTTGACGGGAATCAAGTTTTCCACTCTTGGTGAAGTTCCTTCCTTCTCTAAGCATATATATGGTTTCTCCCCAGTGTGCATTCTTTGATGTTGTATAAGGTTAGTTTTCCTTCTGAAGCTCTTTCCACACTCTGAACATAGATATGGTTTCTCCCCTGTGTGGATTCTTTGATGGGAACTAAGGTCTGCACTCTGCCTGAAGCTCTTTCCACAGTCTGTGCATGTATATGGTTTCTCCCCTGTGTGGATCCTTTGATGTCGTCTCAGATTGTCCTTCCTTCCAAAGCTCTTTCCGCACTCTGAGCATTGATATGGTTTCTCCCCAGTATGGATTCTTTGATGGGAAGTAAGTTCTGCACTCCACCTGAAGCTCTTCCCACACTGTGAGCAGGTATGTGGTTTCTCTTGTGTGTCCACAGTTTCCTGTAAAATATCGTTTTCACTCCCCTTGGAACTAGTTGAAGATTCTGATTTCTCCGCTGTGTGAGTTCTTTGATGAGAAATAAAGCTTGACCTCATACTGAAGTTCTTTCCACAATCTAAACATTTGTATGGTTTATCCCCTGTGTGGATTCTTTGGTGGGCTGCAAGTTTTCCACTCCACCTGAAGCTCTCTCCACACACTGAGCACGTATACGGTTTCTCCCCTGTGTGGATTCTGTAATGGGAAGCAAGGGTCTCCTTGCGACCAAAGCTCTTTCCACACATAGAGCATTTATATGGTTTCTCCCCTGTGTGGATTCTTTGATGGGAAATAAGTTCTGCACTCCACCTGAAGCACTTTCCACATTGTGAGCAGGTGTGTGGTTTCTCTTGGGTGTTCGCACTTTTCTTTGAAATATGTTTTTTGCTCCCTCTAGAAGTTGTACGTTCTGGTTTCTCCCCTGAGTGGATTCTTTGATGGGAAATAAAGCTTGACCTCATACTGAAGCTCATTCCACACTCTGAACATCTGTATGGTTTAACCCCTGTATGGATTCTTCGATGGGCTGCAAGTTTCCCACTCCACCTGAAGTTCTCTCCACACACTGAGCATTGATATGGTTTCTCCCCTGTGTGGATTCTGTCATGGTAAGCAAGGGTTTCCTTGCGCCTAAAGCTCTTTCCACACATAGAGCATTTATACGGTTTCTCCCCTGTGTGCATTCTTTGATGGGAAATAAGTTCTGCACGCCACCTGAAGCTCCTTCCACACTGTGAGCAGTTGTGTGGTTTCTCTTCCGTGCCCACATTTTCCTGTAAAATATGGGTTTTGGTGCTGCTGAAACTTGTCATGCGCTCTGGTTTTGACCCTGTGTGGATCCTCTGATGGGAAATAAAGCTCGACTTCTCACTGTAGCTTTCCCCACAGTGTGAACATATGTATAGTTTATCCCCTACGTGGATTCTTCGATGCGATGCGAGTTTTCCACGCCACCTGAAAGTTTCTCCACACACTGAGCATGTGTATGGTTTCTCTCCAGTATGGATTCTTTGATGTTGCATAAGATTGTCCTTCCTTCGGAATCTCTTTCCACAGTGTGAGCATGCGTGTGGTTTCTCATGTGTGTCCAGAATTTCCTGTAAAATATGTTTTTCGGTTCCCAGGGAAATCATTGTCCACTCCAGCTTTTCCCTTCTATGGATTCTTTGATGGGAATTAAAGCTTGATCTCACACTGAAGCTCTTTCCACAATCTGAACATTTGTATGGTTTATCTCCTGTGTGGAGTCTTTGATGGGCAGCAAATTTTCCACTCCACCTGAAACTCTCTCCGCACACTGAGCACGTATATGGCTTCTCTCCTGTGTGGATTCTTCGATGGGAAGTAAGTGTCTCCTTACGACCAAAGCTCTTTCCACAGTCTGTGCATTTATATGGTTTCTCCCCTGTGTGGATTCTTTGATGGGAAGTAAGCTCTGCGCCCCACCTGAAATACTTCCCACACTCTGAGCAATGATACGGTTTTCCTCTTCTGTGGTGAACCTTTTGATGTTGAATAAGGCTGCCCTTCCTTCTGAAGCTCTTTCCACAATGTGGATACGTGTGTGGTTTCTCCTCTGTATGCAGTGTTTCCTCTAAGAGAAGGGTTTTTATACTCATGGCATTTATCATACACTCTGATTCTTCTAATGGCTTTTCTTTATTTTGCATTCTCTGATGTGACGTATGGTTTGATTTCCCAGCTAAGAGTTTTGCACATTGAGTGAAGTTATTTCTTTTGTTTTCTTTATTAATTTCTTCTTGGACTGAATTTTCCTGGAAATCCACGCCTTCAGAAGCAATGGATTCCTTGCTCCAGTTTGATTTTGATTCAGTTCCTCCTCTCCACTCTTCTCCCCTTCTGTGGCATTCTTGCCCTGTAGAAACAAAGAAGGAAACCAGGTAGAGAAATAGAGACTCTTAAGTAAAACGAAAGCAGCAGCCTTAGCCAGATTGCAGCCTCTCCCTCAGCAGCATCTCTTAACATTTCCCCAGGAAAGTCAGGAATGGAACAGAAGCAGATAACTTTTTGGACACAGAACAGGGAAGGAAACTCATTGATGAAACTATCTTCTACTGAGACTAAGCAGCAGTCTATCAAGGTCACTCTTGTCTCCCCTGGCTGGCAGTGGCTCTCCAAGGCCTCAAGTGGAGGGCTTTCCCATCACCTCCTTCCTGACCCTATTAACTGGAGATGCCAGGAACCAAACCAGGGACCTTCTGCATGCAAAGCAGATGCTCCACACCTTGCCCACCACTAGGCCAGAGGAAGATCTCTTTAGACCTCCCCAGTTCCTCCAAGGGCAAGCCAAAAGGCAGCCTGCCACAGCCACATAGGAAGCCTCCCAATGTAGCTTCAATAAAGGGGTCCGAGAAGGGGCTCCATTTCTCTGTGAAGAGACCCTCCCAACTCCTTCGCAGTGAAGGATAGGAAGGGTTGGAACACAGCAAGGCTGTGGAGGAGCTGAAAGTCGTCTTCTAAGGAATCAAGTGTTCTTATTAGAACACTGAATGCATTGCCCAACGAGCTCCTGTTGGAATACTGGCAATTTGGCTCAATTAAGAGAGAAGATCAAAGGAAACGGAGCTGCTACTTGTGATTGGGGGTTGGACTAGATGACCGTGGAGGCCCCTTCCAACCCTATGATTCTATGATTCCCCTGTGGCGCACAGGGGAAGACCGACAAGATCATCAATTCTTGCTCTCACTATTGGACAACAAAGGGTAGCAACATACCGAGAGTGACCAGATTCCTGTAATTCTCCTCCATGACTTCCCAGTGCAGAGCCCTTTGGCCCGGATCCAGCAAAGCCCACTCCTCCTGGGTGAAACAGACAGACACCTCCTCGAGAGTCACCAGCCCCTGAAAGACAGAAAAACTTACAGATGATATCACCATCCAAAACCAGAATAAAGCAGAGGTGAGCAGGATTTCTCCTGAACATGTGCAGCGGACTTCTAGTGACTCAGACTGCTGGGCTGCCAAGGTCAGTATTGCCCACTCGTATGGGCAGCAGCTCTCCAGGGAGTCAAGTGGAAGATATAAAGCTTGAGCCAGGCCATTCCTAGTGAGCCATTTCGACAGAAAGGGAAAAGATGGGGTCTTCCTGGGCCCAGGGGACTAGCAGAAGATACAGGCCCCTGGGATGCCCCCAAGGAGTCCTTCCCTACCTGGTATGGTTGCTCAGGAGATGCTTCCAGTCCCCCACATCGGCTTGAAGGTCCACCCATCAGCATCCTCCCACTGCCTGTGAAAAGCAAAGGAGGTGAGAAGAGACTGATCCTGCTGCTTCTCCCAGTTCCATGTTTTGATTCTTTGATAGGGGAGATCAGAGGCCTGCATGCTTCAGAGAGCCCTTTCTTCAGTACGCTGCTCTTTGTTCCTTTAGGGCACCTGGAGAAATGTGTTTCACATCTCTCCATGGACTATTCTAACATCTCAGAAAGTGCATATGACGTCGTCGTCGTCGTCGTCCCCCCCCCCCCGCCAATCTCTTGCCCTCCTGAGTATTCGGCTGACTCTCTCACCATGTAGCTCCCACCCCAAGATGAATGTTTGACGTTTGGAATCTGAAGGTGTGTTTTTCAACTCTAAAAGACTTTTAAATGACCAAACATGTTATGAAGGTAGAAAGGGGAGTGGGAGGTATTCCGTGTTTGGCAGGGGGTGCCAGACATATGATTATCTGCCCACTGGGTACAAATTGTGGCTGTGTGCCCGATGCATGGACCTCTTGGCTCTCAAGGGTCAGGTTCGTTCCCTTGAGGCTAGGGTTGCCAGCCTGGAGAAGCTGAGGGAGGGAGAGAAGTTGGTGGAGAAGACCTTCAGGGACCTACCAGAACCTCCCATTCCTTCACTGACAGGTCTTCTGCTGTCAGGGAGAGTGAAAGTCTCGAGGTTGGAGGGCATCATGCTGAGGAGGACGGGCATGTTCTGTTCCTCAGATGACGGATTATTACACTCTCTTGTACAGACTATACCCCTCTGGGACTGGAGGGAGGTGGGCTTTTGGTAGTGGGAGACCCAATTATTAGGTATATAGAGAGCAGGAGATGTGAAGGGGATTTTGATTGCACAGTGACCTGCCTGCCTGGTGCAAAGCTTGTGGACATCATGCACTATCTAGACAGGTTGATAGTCATGGTGCAATGTATTGTCGAAGGCTTTCATGGCCGGAGAACGATGGTTGTTGTGGGTTTTCCGGGTTCTGTCACAAAGCGTAGCATCCAGACAAGAATAAAAGAACATGAAAGACACTGCAGACTTGGACAACCTGAAAAATCAGCAGTGGCTGAACATAGCCTAACTCAAACAGGACACAGTATCTTATTCCAGGACACCAAAATACTGGACAACACTTCCAACTACTTTGTCAGACTGCACAGGGAAGCCATTGAAATTCACAAGCATAAGCAAAACTTCAACAGGAAAGAAGAAACCTTAAGAATGAACACAGCATGGTTTCCAGTTCTGAAAAACACCAGGCTAACAAAACACTCTATACCCGACAATAGCCCTGCAGAGAAGATTAGCACATCAAGCACCAATCCATATGCAAAAGAACCTCCTCAGGATACAGTGAAGCCTCCCGCCATTAGCATTCCACACCCTGGGAAACTCTTACAGGATGACTCAGCTCAACCCCACCCCTTCTGAGTAGATATAAATGACCTGCCAACATCTTTTCCACACTGTGACAATGAGAGATCTCTGTCTTTTGGTGCTACACCGCTGAAGATGCCAGCCACAGCTGCTGGCGAAACGTCAGGAACTACAATGCCAAGACCACGGCAATACAGCCCGGAAAACCTACAACAACCATTAGTCATGGTTCACATTGGCACCAATGACACTTAGGAATGTAGAAAAGAGCAGTTGTCCAGTAGCACCTAGAAGACTAATGAAATTTGTAGTAGCTTTCGTGAGTCACAGCTCACTTTTTCAGATACCTGGTAAAGGTTTCTGAAGAAGTGAGCTCTGACTCACAAAATCACCTACCCTACCACAAATCCTGTTAGTCTTATAGCTACTACTGGACTCTTGCTCTTTTCTGCGGCTACAGACAGACTAACACGGCTACCCCTCTTGATCTATCTCTACTGTGTCATCCTGGAGGAAAAATGTAGATTACTAGGCAGGAAGTTAAAGGCTGCCCTGCCAGACGTGGTCTTGGTTCCCTGTGCAGGGCCAACTAGACAGGCACAGAATAGGGGTCCCTGTGTGTGGTTGAGAAAGTGGTGCCAGGAGGAAGTGTTTAGATTTCTTAGGCAGTGGGGAACTTCCTGGAGCATGCGGAAGCTGTGTGCAAAAAAGAGAAGCCTCACTTGAGCCGGCACTTCATATCCCAAAAGGTGGCAGGACAAGTTTTAAAAACTAATCTCAGGGGGAAAGCGGACAGGAGCTGGGGAGCCTTCTGTTTGGGACAAGGCAGTCCAAAAGGGATGATAGTGTAAACAGGGTACTAGGAGCACAATGAAACTTGGGAATGAGAATAACATGGCAAAGGAAGGCCATGGGTGGAGGCAAAGGGGCCAAGAGCTGTCGGGGAGGGACACACCGGGGAGGTGTCCGTAGGCCAATGCTAGAAAGCTCTGAGCCGAGATGGAGAGCTGGAATGCTTGGTGCTAAATAATGATGTAAATATAATGGGTGCCTTTAAAACATGGGAGGACTGGGGAAATCAATGGGATACGCTCATCCCTGGGAATACGCTCTTTAGACAGAACAGGGAGGGAGAGGCTGAGGGAGGGGTTGTACTGTATAGCAAAGAGGGCACAGAATCAAATAAGGTAGAAAATATTAGGAGAGTTTTCCCAGAGAAAGCGATATTGCTAGAAAGACTGGGCTAGAAAGACTGGAAACATTCAGTCTACATTTGAATTGTAAAAAAAGAGATGTCAAAGAGTGCAGCGACTATCAGACTATAATGTGGAGGGGGGGTGGTCATTGCCTCCTGCTCCGCGCCTAACTCTGGCCCGGTGAAGGTGGAGGGATGGGTATTGCCACCTGCTCCACATCTGATCTTGGCTAGGTGAAGGGGGAGTGGGCATTGCCACCTGCTCCACACCTGATCTTGGCTAGGTGAAGGGGGAGTGGGCATTGCCACCTGCTCCACATCTGATCTTGGCTGGGTGATGGGGGGAAAGCATGGCCTTCTGCTCTGCTCATAATCCTGGCTGGGTGAAGGGGTGGCAGGCATTGCCTCTGCTTTGTGCCTGATCTTGGCAGAGACATGAGTGGGGAAAGCATTGCCTCCTGCTCAGCACCTGATTCTGCCCGGATGATGGGGGGAGGGGGGAGAGCACAATGGTTGTTGTGGATTTTCCGGGCTGTATAGCCGTGCTCTTGGCACTGTAGTTCCTGACATTTCACCAGCTGACGAAACGTCAGAAACTACAATGCCAAGACCACGGCTATACAGCCTGGAAAATCCACAACAACCAAACACACGACTTGGTGAGAAACAATCCCCCCGCATTGGGTGGGGGTGGGTGGGAATCGAGAACAGAAACTAGCAAGCAGCAAGTCAGGTCTTTAAAACAGAAAAGGAAGGCAAACCAACAGCAAGAGGAAAAACTATTGTCCCCCCACACACACACACACAAAAATATCAATTCTCTCAAAAATGGCAAGCAGGAGGAGCTATTCTCTCTTGCTTTTAAACTACCATGCGAGGCGATGACAACAGGAGAAAAATGACCCTCCCACCCCCGAAATCAGTCAGTAAAAATGAACAGCAACTGTCTGGAACACTAACACTGAAATTCAAACAAACCATTTGGCAAAAGTCAAAGCACTCCCCCACAACAGTAAAAGCAATTTTTAAAAGGTTAACTGTAGGACAAACCTTGTCCCTTTCCCCCCTACCTCCCCTGCCCTCAAAGACAGGAAAAAACAGTGAGTCTACTACTCCAGCAAGCAGGCAGGCCTTTTCCTCTGGGTAGTATGCAACAGCAGTAGGCAGGCAGCAAAAGCACCGATGAATCCCAAAGGCAAAGAGAAGAGAGCAGGCCAGGCAAGAGAGCCAGCAGCACTCAGCAGAAGTTGCTGTCCAAGAAGTTGCTCTGACCCAAGCCTGCTTTTTAAATTCCTTGCAGGCAGTTTTAAAAAGTCTCTCTTCTTCTCCGAGAATCCCATTGGCCAGACAAGGAGAGCTCCTGCACGGATTGGCCACTTATTCCTCTCTCCCTGCCTCTCTCCTCCCCCTTCCCCCTTGGGGAAAAAACATGGAAGAAGTCCCGGAAGGAGGCAGCCAGAGGTTGATGCCGTGTTTCCCGGATAAACCTGAATTTATCCAGGCTTCTTGATCTGGGTTTCCAGATCAGAGCCAGTATTCTCTAACTGACCTGGGAAAGCCAGATTTAGCACGATTGGCAAAAATCCGTCTTTTGGGGCCAGTTCACAGACTTAAATTGCACACCTCTAAATCCAAGGATATGTAAACTTCCAAAGAGCAACTATGGACTAAAATAACCCCATAAAGGGCACAGAATGAACAAATGAATCAAATGCTCATTAAGGAAGGACCGAAACAAGACAGCGCAGAACGTTGCTACATGAGCATGAAAGGAGCCAAACCAGCAAATATTTATATGGGGGAAAGTACCTGAAACAACAAGGAAACCTCCGATGCACAACAAGCAATACAGAGAAACAACTGTGAAACTGTGGTATGTAAGCACAGTGACACAGCTTGACATCACAGCAGCTACGAGCATACTGTGCGGGAAAACTGAATCACCAAGCAAAAGTGACTGGATCTCAGACAAGAGGCTGGCAAAATACCTCAATGGCACTGAACGTCTGAAACTAAAGTTACTACAAAGTGACAATCCCAGACTAGTGGTATGTCTGGATGCAGACTGGGCAGGAGATGCTACAGACAGAAAGTCCACCCGTGGACACTTGTTCTTCTATGACAGTGGAAAACAAGGAACTATCACCGGGTCCTCTACTGAAGCTGAAAATGTATTGGCATTGGAAATGTGCAGACAATGCAACTGGATGCTGCAAGACTTTGGGACAGATGAACCCAAACTTATAAAATTCTTTGAAGACAATCAAGGCTACATGCATAAACTTTGCAAAGACAAAGAAGATCAACTCCAGAATTAAACACTAAGCACCATGTAGTAAGAAACATGCAAGAAGAGGGGCTTGTTGAGTTACAATGATTGCTAATGTGACACTGAGAGATCTCTGTCTTTTGGTGCTACACCTCTGAAGATGCCAGCCACAGCTGCTGGCGAAACGTCAGGAACTACAATGCCAAGACCACGGCAATACAGCCCGGAAAACCCCCAACAACCATTGCTAATGTACTCAACAAGCCACTTGCATGAGAAAAATGTGGAAGTCAATGTAGAAGATGGATCCTATGGACTTTGTACAGTAAACCTTGAGAATGGGTCTTGGAGAAGCAAAGTCTTGTGTACAAAAATGGGGGGGGGGAGCAAGGCCTAGTTAGATGGGACCGTGAGGGCAGTACCTTCTTCCTTTCCTTGTCTTCGGGCAATATCCTCCTCCTTCTCAGAACTCTCTAGAACACTCTCTTGCCTAGCAAGGCAGCTAGGTTTCTGTCTCTCCTTTTCCCCATCTAGGATGTTAGTTCCTAAATAAACCTTGTCCAGAAACTAGCTTAGTTGTAGCCCATTTCTTGGCTAAACTTTGGTTCAGGATTCTCGGCCTAGTCAGGCGTCAAAAGAGACCTCTGGGAAACGTCATGAAACTTGGAGCTAGAAACCAGGTGTGAGGGAACTCATCAAGGATAACATTAAGGAGAAGGAGTTTTATCCTCTGCGTTCCATCTCATTAGAGCTCTGCTCAAGTGGGGGCTCATCGGCATGGTCACCTGCCTTAGATGGTCTACCTCACAGAGCTGAATTCATGACTAACGTCTGGTACAGCTGGAGATTCTTTCCTCAGACTTATAGGAGAACTGGTGGCAGTGTTTTACTCGGAGGTGCAAGGATGCTTGCCCCCCAGAAGTCTGCCTTGACTTTGAACCTCTCCCCCACCAGCCCAGGGGTCAGTGTCTACACTCTAATCAGGTCAGCGTCCCAACAGCTGCATAGTCACTCTGCCAACACTTTTTTTTTTTTTGAAAAATTTTTATTGGGTTAGAGTCCATTATTTTTACATTTACATTCAATTTTCCCCAATTTTCAATTTCTAACCCCCTCCCTTTCCCCCCCTTTTTTGACTTCCAACAGTTTTCCAACCCTTTGTCCCTTTTCCCTTACTTCTATTAGATTCCTCTATCTAAAACAAATATATATTTTCCATTATTCTAAGCAGTACATCTTAACTATTTTTAATATTATATACCCAAACTGTAAGTCTTTGTTTCCATCTTAAATAAACAATTTGTCCCATTTTCCATTTTTTAAGTATTTCTATATATCATAAACCATATAAATCTTACATTCATTTAAATCAAACAATTTGACTTATTCTCTATATATTACTCATTCTGTCTTTTTATAATAATTCTCTGTAGCTCTCATCACATAGTCAATCAATTTGACTCGTCTATACCTTCAGACATTCAGTTTGGTGCATTGTACAAATCTTGTCAAAGAAAGAAAATATTATTGGTTACTCAATCCTTTACTTTAATCCTTATAGTTAATTATTTTCTATCAATATTCTGTTTATTAACCTATATATATCTATATATATGTCAATCTGTTAATCTAACTGCTTATAAATTCACATTTATCTCTTCTCCCCCCCGGTAAAGTCACCCCCCTCTACATTTTATTATACTTCAGTAGTTCTCAAACTGCCACAGTTTTCCTCCCACCTCCCATTTCTTCTCCAGATATTGTTTCAGCTTCTCCCAGTCTGTGTTAAACTGCCCTGAGTCCAGATTTCTCAGTTTTCTTGTCATCTTGTCCATTTCCGCCATATACAGCAATTTGTAGATCCAATCTTCGATAGTTGGCACTTCTTGTACTTTCCATTTTTGCGCATACAAAAGTCTAGCTGCTGCCGTCATGTAAAATATCAATGTCCTGTGATGAGCTGGAATTCCCTCCATTCCCAAGTTCAGTAGCAGGAGTTCTGGGTTCTTATTGATTTGAAATTGTAGAATTTCACTCATTTCTCTTATTATTACCCCCCAGTACTGCCTAGCTACCTCACACGACCACCACATATGATAGAGGGAGCCCTCATGCTTCCTACATTTCCAGCATTTATTAGAAGTGTTCAAATTCCCTAGCGCAATCTTCTTTGGTGTCATGTACCAACGATAGATCATTTTGTAGATGTTCTCTTTGATATTTGTACATGTCGTTGTCTTCATTGTAGTCTTCCACAAGTATTCCCATGCCTCCATTGTTATTTCTTTATTAAAATTTATAGCCCATTTCACCATTTGTGTTTTAACTGTCTCATCCTCGGTATACCATTTCAACAGTACCTGGTATACCTTGGATATTCTTTTCTTGTCCTCTTTAAGAAGGGTCTGCTCTAGTTCCGAATTCTCTGTTCGTATACCTCCCTTTACAGAGTCCGAGTTATACAAGTCTCTAACCTGTCTATACTGGAACCAATCATAGTTAGGTGATAGTTCCTCTTGCGTCTTTATTTTAAGTTTAGCTGCTTCAGTTTTAGTTATTTCTTTGTAAGTTAAACATTGTCGTTCGTTGTCAACAGCTCTCGGGTCTATCACCTCATATGGAACCACCCACCAAGGAGTTCCTTCTTGTAGATAATTTCTATACTTCTTCCAGATTGTGTATAGACTTCTCCGTAAAAAATGGTGCAGGAACATCGAGTTGACCTTTACTTTGTCGTACCATAGGTATGCATGCCATCCAAATATTTTCTTGTATCCCTCTAGGGCTAGTAATTTCTTGTTCCTTAGTGTCATCCACTCTTTCAACCAAACTAGGCAGATTGCATCGTGGTAAAGTCTCAGATTGGGCAGTTGCATTCCGCCTCTTTCCTTTGCATCTTGTAAAACTTTCATTTTCACTCGAGGCTTCTTGCCTGCCCATACAAAGTCTGAAATTTTCCTCTGCCATTTTTCAAATTGTTTAGAGTCTCTGATGATTGGTATTGTCTGTAGCAAAAACATCACTCTTGGTAACACATTCATTTTAACTGCTGCAATCCTACCCAACCATGACAGATTGAGCCTATTCCATTTAATCAAGTCTCTCTCTATCTGAGTCCATAGTTTTTCATAATTATTCTTGAATAAATCAATATTCTTAGCAGTCAGTTCAATTCCCAAGTATTTCACCTTACTTGTTACTTCACAGTCCGTTGTTTCCATTAACAATTGTTGTTTCTGCTTAGTCATATTTTTACATAATATCTTTGACTTCTTTTTGTTAATGTAGAAACCTGCCAAGTCTCCAAACTCCTTGATCTTGTCTATCACTTTTGGCATGTTCTCCAATGGGTCCTCTACAATTAACATTATATCGTCCGCAAATGCTCTGACCTTGTATGAATAGTCCTTTATTTTTATTCCTCGAATTTCCTCGTCCTGTCGTATTTGTATCATCAGGATCTCCAATACTAAAATGAACAACAGTGGAGACAACGGGCAACCTTGTCTTGTTCCTTTACTTATAATCAGTTTCTTAGTCAGTTCATCGTTCACCACAATTGCTGCAGTCTGGTCTCTGTAAATTTCCTTAATTGCTCTGATGAATCTTTCTCCTAATTGTAGCTTTTCCATAGTGGCAAACATAAAGTCCCAGTTTAAATTGTCAAATGCCTTTTCAGCGTCCACAAAGAAGAAACCAACCTCTTTATCACAACGCTTATCATAATATTCAATAGCATCAATCACTGTCCTTAAATTGTCTCTTATTTGTCTGTCTGGCAGAAAGCCTGCTTGTTCCTCCTCTATAACTTCCGAAAGCCACCCCTTCAGTCTCTCCGCCAGTATCTTCGCAAAAATTTTATAGTCATTGTTAAGTAACGATATAGGTCTGTAATTTTTCACATTTGTCAAATCTTGGCCCTCTTTTGGGATCAATGATATGTTCGCTTCAGACCAAGTGTCTGGGATCCTTTGGTCCCTTAGAACTCCATTGATCACCTCCTTTAGGAATGGTGCCAGCTCATTGGCCATAGTCTTATAAAATTTAGCTGTAAGTCCATCTGGCCCTGGCGCCTTTCCTAGATTTGCAGATTGTATTGCCTTACTTATTTCCTCATCCGTTACCTCACTGTTCAATTTACTTCTCCAAGCGTCCGAAATTTCTGGAAGTGTCATTTTCTCCAAATATGACGCTATTGAGTCTTTATTTACTTCTCTCTTGTTGTACAATTTAGCGTAGAATTTATAAAAGGCTCTACTGATGGTAGTCTGTTCCAGATACGTTTTGTCATCTTCACAAATTCTGTTTATTGTTTTCTTTTCCCTTCTCTTCTTCAGTTGCCATGCCAGGTACTTCCCAGGTTTATTTGCACCCTCAAACGCTTTCTGATTCAGCCTTTTAAGATTCCACTCCAATTCTTTGTTACTCATTGCTGTTAGCTGTTCTTGCAATATTTTAATTTCCTGATATAATTTCTTTTTCCCTGGTCTCTTTTTTAACTGTGTTTCCTTAGCTTTTATTTTCTCCTCAATCTCTTGTCTCTTCTCCTCTTTCTTCTTTCTTGCTCTACCATTTAAGTCCATTAGTATGCCCCTTATAACCGCCTTGTAAGCATCCCAAACTTTATCAGTTGGTACTTCTTTATTCACGTTGTATTGTATGAAAAACTTTGTCTCTCTTCTCAATATTTCCATATTCTCTTTTTCCTGTAGCAAGTCCTCATTTATTCTCCATGCTTTCCTTTTTCTCCTTTTCCCTAATTTCCACATAATTGGGTTGTGATCTGAGCCTACCATCGGCATTATTTCTACATCCTTAGTCCATAACGCCAAATCTTTTGAGGCCCAGATCATGTCAATTCTTGATAGTGTGGAGTGCCTTGCAGAATAAAAAGTAAACTGTCTACTTTTAGGATATTCTCTCCTCCATACATCTTCAAGAGTCTCTTGTTGAATCAACTCAAAAAAGAGCTTTGGTAATAGTCCTCTTTTCTTTTGTGCCATTGTAGTCTTTTTATCCAGTTCCAAGTCTGTCACTCCATTGAAGTCTCCAGCAAGAATTATCTGATCATATGAAAGATCGTCTAAATGCTTCCTCAAATCTTCAAAGAAGCTCTCTTTTGCACCGTTAGGTGCATAGATTCCGACTACCAACACTCTCTTTAAGTTCCAAGTACATTCCACTGCTACAAATCTGGCTTCCACATCTTTCATTATGAATTTTGGTTGTAGCTCCTCTTTTACATACAACACCACTCCTCTTTTTTTCTTACTTGAGGCCGCTACAAAGTCCTTGCCCAATTTTCCCAGTTTTAAATATTTTACATCCTGTTTTCGAATATGAGTCTCTTGCAAACAAACAATATCACATTTTTGTTTTAATAGCCAGTGAAAAATATTTTTTCTCTTATTCGGTGAGTTTAGTCCATTTACATTCCAAGATAATACTTTACACTCCATATTCATAATCTTGTTGGTAAGTCTTTTTCATTGTCCCTTATAAATCGCTCCATCTCCCGCTCAGATCTAATGCGCTTTTTAGCACCTCCAAATTCAAAGGACAAACCTTCTGGAAGCTCCCATCTGTACCTGATTTTCATGTCCTTCAACATCTGGATTAGCGCTTTATATTTTTTCCGATCTAGTAACACTGATCTGGGTAGTTCCTTCATTATAATGATTGTCTTGCCATCGATCTCCAATGGATCTTGAAATTGTTTAGTCACAATCTTCTCTTTCATGTTTCTTGTTGTAAATTGTACAATCACGTCCCTTGGTACTTTCCTCTGGGTTGCAATTCTCGAATTCACACGATATGCCACATCTAGGATAGCCACAACATCCTCCTCCTCCTTCCCCAGGTATTCAGCTAACACCTCCGTCATCTGTTCTTGCGCTGTCTTTCCTTCCAATTCCGGCAGACCGCGAAATCTCAGCTGCTTCTCCATATGTCTACTTTCCGCAACAGCCATCCTTCCCCTCATCAGCCTCATCTCTGTTTGTTGCGTATCTGCTAGGTTCTCCATCGCTCCTTCTACTGTTTTAACTCTCTGCTGCGTCCCTTGTAATTCACTTTGTATTGTTTCCATACCTTTCTTCACTTCTGACAGCTCCGATTTTACTTCAGACAGCTCCGATTTTACTGTCTGTTTAACCTCTTTGATCAGCTCCAATTTCATGTCTTTAAATTCTTTAATCACCTCCAAAAGTTTTTTATCCAAGTTTTCTATTGCCGATTGCCACTCTTTCTTTGACATCGTGGGGCTTGCTTTGGCTCGCTCCCACGAGTCCGCTCTCTTCCTTAACTCCGTGGCGTTAAATTTGGTACCTTTTTTATTTCAAATGTCCCGGTCTTCTTGCATAAATTAATTTTAAAGGGTCCAAAATGTCGGGCGTCTTTTCTCTATGGTCTCTCTATGATTTTATAATCCAATATGGCCTACTTCCTTTTCCGCTGAGGCCGCGACCCTTCCCCTCTCAAAGATGGCGGTTCCCTTCTTCCTGCCCTCCAGCAAGGGCCGCTTCTCTCCAGCCGCTCTATTGTTGTTACGCACTTCCTGTCTCCCGTCTTCCCACAGCAGATCTCGCGATGGTATCTTTTTCTCACAGCTCCAAAGCCACAGGTATTCAAAACAATAATCCGATTTCTTTAATAACTTCTTTAAACTTAGTCTCTTTTCAAGTAAAACTCCCGCCGGAGCTTCCCCTCCTTCTCGCTAGTCTGTTGCAGTTTAAAAGTCTACTTTTTTTCCTCTCTGTTTTTATCAATCTGTCCCGTATCGGAAGATAGTGATCTTTACCTTCCCTTCGCTTTCCACGGGTTGTAATCGCTGTTTCGATTTCAAATTCTCCTTTCCACTTCTTCCCCCAATCGAAGCTTGGGTATGTAGGTCTTATGCCAGCCGAATTGGCCCCAAAACTGCCGCAGAGATTGTAGCCGACCCGTTGCAAGGTGGGACCTCAAGGATCGGGAGGGGGCCCGTTGCATAGAGCCCCCCCACGTCCGAGATCTAACTCACCCTAGGGTCTTGAGCGTTCTTTGCCTGCTCTCCGCCTGAGAGCAGTCGGCCGCGGGCTATTTTCACCTCGCCGGCCGCTTAAAACGGCAGTCCGGTCAGCTCCGCAAATGGAGCTGCGTTAGACCTCCATGAATCCCAAACCGGAAGTCGTCACTCTGCCAACACTGATTACGCCCTCAGATTTTAAATTCACACTCCTCTTAGACTAACCCTTCTCACCCTAACCCAACTCCCGACTCTCAGTCTTCCAAACCTGACTTCTTTCAACCAGATCTTAACTCACTCCCCGAAAAGAGCTCCTATTGGCTGGTTCATTGCACTGCTCTGATTAGCTCCAATCTCTGGGGTTCATTTCTGTGCTCTGCCTCTCCCAGGTGGGTATACGAATATTTTAAGTCAAATGCTTTCTTTCCTCAGACTGGCTGTTTCCACATTCCTCCTTGCCAGAAGCTGAGACAACCACTTTTCCATGCAGAATTCCTGGGAAAATACAAAAGCATCCCAAAGGAATGCACAAATGGAATCCTTACCTGTCAAGTTGGCACATCTGTCAGTCTCCCACATGGTCCCACAGAAGAATGACTTCTGCCCTGGATTGGATGGTACCTTCTCTGCATCAGGGAAATCAGCAGTCCCTTTGGAGGTTCTCTGAAACTGGAGACAAGAAAAGGGGAGAGGGATTAGAACAGGAAGAGGGCAGAGAAACACCTGGGAAAGGGGCATTTCTAGACTGATTTCTCAAAAAGGTTGGGCACTTGGAGCAAAAGGAGTTCTAGAATAATCTTTTGAGTATTCTGCTTAATTGAGTTCTCAGGATCAAAGCTCCTCACCTGTCCTCCTTGCTTCTCCTCCTCTGCCTGGCTCAGGAGGAAGCCTTCTGCCAGGGCCACTGCCTGGGAACTGCTCTCCGGCCCGCATTCCCTGACCCAGCTCTCCATCTCTGGGGGCAGGACGGCCAGGAACTGCTCCAGGAGCACCAGGTCCAGGATCTGATTTTTCGAGTGCTGTTCTGGCTTCAGCCACTGACGGCAAAGATCATGGAGTTGGCTGCAAACCTCTCGGGGCCCCTTGGCCTCCTGGTAGCGGAACTGCCGGAAGTGCTGGCGCTGTACATCCCCGCTGGTGGTGCTCCCATCCAGGGCCTTCTGCACCATTGTTTCCCCAAAGTCCCCTCTGCCCCCAGCCTGGGTGGCCTCATGGCCTTTGTCTGCTTCAGACCCAGATGATTCTTGCTTTCCCATCTGTCCCCGATCCAAGAAGGGTGAAGGATCTTCTTCCTCCGCTGCCAAGTCCTTTCTGAAGGCTCCCAAGTCCTGGAAAGACAAGAAGATGCTTTGTTAGCAACAGCAAGAGAACACGGAAGTACCACACTCTCTTCTCTGTGAATTTGCCTGTGCCCTGTTGAAGGAAATCTGAAGTAACGTCCATCACCACATTACAGGGCACGGGGCTTAGAAGAGCTGCTTAAGGTCCCTTAGACTGGAAGAAGGTTTCACGCTTGGGCCGGAAGGAAAGATGGGTTATCATTATTTTAATAATCAAATAAACAAACGCGCTTTGTTCAGTGAAGGGATAGGATCAGGGTAAGATCCACTCCACTGAATAAGTTTGTTCTTTGTCAAGTAAAAATGACACAGCTTCTTGGACTAGATTTTTAAAGATTACAGGAGACAAAAGTTCAGTCTCTGCAAAAGAATATCAGAGACATTTGAAAATTTGCCTGACGTGTCAGAAGGGAGTGGGTCAAGACAGAAACTCCTGTGACGAGCATCAGCCCTACGGGCACAGCCTTGTATCCCCACCACAATGAGTGGGACATGAAGGTGCACATGAGAATCACACCAGAGCTCTCCCAGAAGATGCTGCTAGTCAGAGGGACGGAAGACAGGGGATACTCATATGATATGAATGGATCCAATCAGACATTTTATCAATATTAAAACAGGATAAGACATGGGAAAATAAGACATTAATGATAAGGAAGACATGGTGTAGATATATAAGATGGGTAAGGGGAGGAGAGACCAAGCAAATTTTATTAACGAAACTCCAAAGAGTGTGCTCGTGGTTAAAGATATAAAGCAGGTGATTTCCTATCGTCGTTCTTCTTGCGGGGGGGGGGGGGAGCTTGTATCGGATGTATGGATAGCTAAATTTATTCTATATGTACCCACTCCACTGAGTAAGTTTGTTGTTTGTTAAGTGAAAATGCCAAAAAACTACAGGAGGCAAAAGTTCACAGTCTCTGCAAAAGATTATCAGAGACATTTGAAAATTTCCCTGACCTGTCAGAGGGAAGGGGGTCAAGACAGAAACTCCTGTGACGAGCATCATTAACGTCTAAGACATTAATGACAAGGAAGACATGGTCTAGATATACAAGATGGGTAAGGGGAGGAGAGACCAACCAAATTATATTAACGAAACTCCAAAGAGTGTGCTCGTGGTTAAAGATACAAAGCAGATGATTCTTATGGTAATTCTTCCGGGGGGGGGGGAGAAAAGGGGGAAAACAAGCTTGTATCGGATGTATGGATACCTACATTTATTCTAAATGTATACGTACATGAAGTATAGATTGTATGTGGTGGCAATATTAATGCATACATCAGTATAATAAAAAAAGGTTTTTTAAAAAAGGAAGATGGTATATGAAATTGGGCACTAGTTAGTAAATGAAAGAGGGAAGATGGCTTTCGTTCTTACAATCTCCTGAATTTGTTTCCTAGAGATTACACTGAGGGACTAAGTTCAAGAAATATGGGAGAGGAAGAAAAGGGCAGCTCCACTTCCAGGCCCAATTCTTACCTTCACAGCCCTTTATGCTCTACCTTCTTCAAGGACCAGCTCTTCTCTTTGGGTAGAAATCCTCAGAAATCCTGTCCTTTGCAGACATGTTTTCCGTAAGAGGCAGGGCCTTTTCAGCTATGGCACCTTAGCACACAAACTCCATAGTAGTCTGCCTGGTGACAGGCCCTTTTTTGTTTTTGGGCAACCATGTTAAAACCGGATCATAGCTGAGATTCATTTTAACTGGCCAGCCTTTAATACTGTCAGATTTCACCATCTTCTAAGTATTTTAGAATCTTTGATGGCCGCTTTCAAACTTTGTCATTGCTGTGGATGCCTGAATTATCGTTATTACTGAATGCTCTTTGTACTGTGACTATGTTGTGTTCCTGTAGATGATTTTGTATTTCAGTGTTCCAAGATTTACTCAGAAGAGCGACGTTTGGATCTAGTACCGCCTTAAAGTGGGTCTTGAAGGTGCTACTGGACCTGAATCTTGCTCCTCTAGCGGAGACCAACAGGGTGACTCTCCTGAAACGAAGGTTTCTCAATATCCATATATGTTGCAACGATTGTTTCTTTTCCAAGTCATATTTTCTTTTGCTTCTTTGTTTCCTACAATCTCTCTTCCCTTTTCCCAGCTTTTCTCTCACCGATTGCTAAAAGTAAGATTCCAGTATTTGCTTATATTCACAATGCTCTAGGTAGGCAACTAAGGCATACTTCTTAATTCCTAAAATATGCCAAATGGTACAGATACCGATGCAAAACCATGTATTGTGCATTGCTTGATGTTAAGGCAATAATCTTAAATGTTGATGTGATTAGAATTTAACCACTGAATTCTGCCCTCCCTTACAAAAGCACTATTTTTTTAATTGATTCCGACTTTTAAAAACATTGACATCTTTCATGCAGGCGTAACTGCTTGAAATTGAAGGAAAGGAGTTTTGAGGCCCTTGGGGATCATTTCCCACTTCTGGAGAGCCTCATTTGCTCTCGGCTTTGCCGTCCAGAGTAATCAGACACCGCCGCTCCCCCCCCCCCCCCAGACTCGGCCAGCTCCGCGTCCATCATTTACAAACAAGCTACGGGTCCTTACGAAGATGCTGGTACTGGGGGGAGTCCGACTGTTCATTCCCCCTCTTTGATGAGTGTGGGGGGGAGGGGAATATGCGTTCCTGCCCCGAGCCAGCCACTGGACCCTAAGAGAGCCCACCCGAGGTCAGGCCCGAAAAGCTCCCGCAGCCGGCCAGCCCCCCTTCCCCGCCTTTCCTTGGCCCGCAATCCCCCTCCAGCCTCCCCGCTTCTTCTTCCCATCCACCCTGCAAATCTCCCTCCCTCCCTCCCTCCCTCTCGGGGTCTCTAGGGGGGCTCTGGCTCCCTCCCCTGGATCGGGACCTGCCCCTGCCCTTCCGCCCACCCCCGAATGCCCAGCCTTGCACCCCCCCCCCCCCTTTAACGCACCCGGGTTGGCAGAGACGACGCTGCTGCATCCGTGGGAAAAACCAAGGCCACTTTCTCACCGGGGAGAGGGGTGTGGGCCGGAAGTGACCTCACCGCCACCCTTTCCTCCCTTCTACTCTAGGATTTCGAGCTCGCTCCCCTTAACCATATCAGTACCGGTGAGCAGAAAGGAGGGGTTTGCTGCCGTGCAAATCGACAAGCCCGAAAAGAACCCAAATGACACTTTTTATTAATTAAGGCCCACCCGAGGACAGCCAGCAGGGCGCTGGTTGCTGAGGACCCCGGGTTCCCTTCGCATCTGCATACCCGCTCAGTATAGGCGGCCTTCAGCAGGGCTTGGCATCATGTCCTGACTGAGCAATCCCGCCTCTGACCCCTAGTTTGTCTAGGCTCCTTCTCAAGCCTCACCATCACCCTGTCGGCCTCCTCCAGTCTTGTGGCGGTGAGTTCCGTAAGTTAACAGTGCATCGTGCAAAACAGCATTTCCTCTTCTCTCATCAAACAATGCTGCTCATCAACTCGCATCATTCATTCTGAACCCTGCAGTAAAGGGAGGAGAGTCTCTCTGTGTCCACTTTCTCCTCTCTTCCTGACCAGCTGCTAACTCCACATGGCAGATAAATGTTACAGAGATGCAACCCATCCTAGAAGTGGCTTCTTTTATGCTGGGCTCTGGAAAAGTGTGGAGTCTCAGCAACATCCTAAAAGGTGCTGAACTGGAGGGGAAATGTCCCGTAGTTAAGGGAATGCTTGTGTAGGTAAAACCACCAATTATACATGTAAGGGGTTGTCTTAAGGGGTTTTGCGCACCTTGTAGGCTTCTTGTGTTGTAAACAGAATATCAAAATGAAATAAATTTTGGACTTGGTGTGTGTGCACACACGTGTGTGCACGCACACATGGTGCACATGAGATAAAAATGTTTTCAAGGAGTGCATAGTTGGGCCAACATACAGCACATTACAGAGACATATCAGTGCATAGATAAGAGGTGTGGAATTGCATTTGGAGAGGGGTCTACATTTAAATGTTGCATCAGTAACCAAATTCCTAAAAGCTTTTAGCTGCAATGCCACATTTTTTTACACATCACAGAGTCCGAATGCAGAGTCTCGTTCTTCGGACTGCATCTGAAGAAGGGAGCTCTGAGTCAGGAAAACTCCTGCTGGAATAAATGGAATAAACGTGATGTGTTTGCTGGCCATCAGATTGTGAAAGGGAATATGGTGAGGGAGGTGGGAGAGGTCAACTCCTCCCTGTGGTCTAGACACTTGAGACCTGGGCTGGCTGAGTTCATCTCTCCTTCTCCATAAAACACAGGCCTGAGAAATTGCTTCTCCCCCTGCACATACTCATCCCATTTAGGGTATTCCTTTTCCTTTGCAAGGGAGACAAACATTGTGTCTTAAGGCCTGTTGGCAACACTGTGCTCAGAGGCTGACCTGTCTCACACCCCTGTTGCGAGCTTTAGTGAGGACCCAGTTTTCCAAGGAAAAAATAATTCTATTTTGTTTTGGGAGGCACTGTTACTTCGGTACAGTCTTCAAGGCCAGCCCCACAAATATCTCATTGCAGTAATCCAATCCAGATGTTACCAGGGCATGCAGCAAAGTGGTAAGATTTTTCCATCCCAGGAAGGGCCATAGCTAGCTTACCAGCCAAAGCTAATGAAAGGTACCCCTGGTTGCTATTACAACCTGTTTATCCAATAGAAGGTCCATGCCCAGGAGCATCCCCAAGCTATGAACCTGCTCCTTTAGAGGGAGTGAAACCCCATCCACCCATTCTGCTGAGTCAGATGCTTGGTCTAGCAAGGTCAGCCTTGCCTCCTGTTTTCCCAAACTGTAGCCAAAATTTACTTTAAAACAAATGTTATACCCTGCCTTTCTCCCCAATAGGGACTCCAGGCACCTTACATTGTTCTCCTGCCATCCTCACAACACCCACCCTGGGAGGAAGATAAAGGTGAGTCTGAGTGGCCCAAGGTCATACAGATGGCAGAAGTGGGATTCAAACCTGGGGCTGCTAGATGATAGTCTGACATTCTAACTACTACATCCTACTAGCTTCAATAGCTCAGCGAGATTCTTAACTCCGCCGTTGTCCCACCTTCTCTGTCTCTGCTGCCCTTTCTTTGCAATGGAGACAAAAAGCGGCTCACATTGTAGCTTGGAGGGAAAGAGTCAATCAATCGGTGTCTCCTTTTATGAACATTTGAAGATCTGTACCTCTCTTGAAACTATCATGCATATGAACTATTCTGAAACCAATACACTTATAAATTACTCAGCAGCCATTACACATATGTACATATAATAAAACAACAACATTTGATTTATATACCACCCTTTAGGACAACACCCACTCACAATGGTTTACAAAGTATGTTATTATTATCTCCACAACAGTCACCTTGTGAGGTGGGTGGGGCTGAGAGCACTCTGGAAGAGCTGTGACTGACCCAAGGTCACCCAGCTGGCTTCGAGTGGAGGAATGGGGAATCAAACCTGGTTCTCCAGATTAGAGTCCCACCGCTGTGGAACCAGGTGGCCAGATCAGCCATGTCAAGGTAGGGGGCCATTTTCGGTGCTAGACTGAGTTTGTACAAGGCACTTTTTGCACCTGCTTTAACTTGCTTTTCTAGCAGCAGTGCTGGATGTAGTATAATTCTTACACTCTTAACTGAATCAAAAAGAGTCCAGTAGCACCTTTAAGACTAACCAATTTTATTGTAGCATAAGCTTTCGAGAATCAAGTTTTCTTCGTCCATCTGACGAAGAGAACTTGATTCTCGAAAGCTTATGCTACAATAAAATTGGTTAGTCTTAAAGGTGCTACTGGACTCTTTTTGATTTTGCTACTACAGACTAACACGGCTAACTCCTCTGACTCTTAACTGAGTTTGCAAGGATCTGCTGAACTTCATTAAAAGTGGGGAGCACAAAGTCCTTCAATATCTTCGACATCCCAACATCTGTCTTGTCTGGGTTCAGTTTCAATTTGTTCGCTTTCAGCTAATTGACAATAGCTGTCAGACAATGACTGAGGGCCTCTGCTGAATCACCAGAGGATTTGGATAGAGAGATATAGAGCTGGGTGTCATCCGTATATTGATAACATCCAGTTCCATAGCTATGAATAATTTCTTCTAAATGCCTTACATAGAGGTTGAATAACACGAGGGATAAGATTGTGTCGGTGGAACCCCACAAGGTAATTCCTACACTGAGGATGGTCTCCAACAGCAACTCTTTGAGTCCATTCCATGAGGAACTATTTAAACCAGTCCAAGGCACATCCCTTGATACCCACTTTTGCCTCCAAACACCTCGAACAGCATGGCATGATCTACTGTATCAAAAGCTGCAGACAGATCCAAGAAGAGCAACAAAGAATGTCGACCGTTGACTGCATTCAGATAGAGATCATCCACTAAAACCATTAGAGCCATCTCTGTCCCATAGCACAGCCTGAAATCAGATTGAAAAGGGTCCAGGGCAACAGAGTTATCAAGGAAGGCCTGGAGCTGATCTGCTAGTGCTCTCTCAACCACTTTACCCAGAAAGGGTAGAAACTGGGCAATAACTGGCCACATCATTTTTGTCTAGGGTTGGGGATCTAAGTAGTGGGTAGATGATCATTTCTTTGAGTGGAAGACATTTTGGGTTATTGTCTGATTTATGATAGACATCAAGGCTTATTTATGTGCTGTTTACATGGTTTTAGCAGCCAAGACAGGCAAGGACACAGAGCATTAGTGGACTTTGCAGATGCGAGGATCCTGTCAATATTCTTTCCTTTATCCCCTAGAAGCTCCCTGATAAGTAGATCTTGTGCAGTGGAATTATTTAAACCTTAAGGGACAGAAATCCAAATAGAAAGGCTCAGTTGATTCCTCCTCATCACTGCAACAGACCTGAGATGTAAGAGCAAAATGAAATGGTTGTATGAGCCAAAGCAATCTCTTTCCTATTGTGGAAGTAGATAATTTTCTCAAGAATCTTGCTCTAGGAATAGCATCAAAAGCGCCTTTAAAACCCATAAAGTCAACAAAGAGATTATCATCAGGGAGAGAAGAATATTTCTCATCTAACTGGAATAGAAACAAACAACCGTCCAAAACAGACCAACTCCTTCAAAAGTCAATCTGCTCCCAATCGAGAACACATTGCTCCATTCAGTCAAGTAATTTTCTTTACAAATAAGAAGAGCATAACTTCATCCTTTTTAAAGATCTGGACTGTTATAGTATAGTATGCCTCCATGGCTTTGAAATAAATCCTGAGAAGTTTATCTGGGTAAACAACGGAGTCAAGAATATCAGCCCACCAACTAGGATGTGCCCTAAACACCTCATTTCAGATTAAATCAGATTTACTTTCCCCAGGGCTCACAGCCAGCTTGTGGGGCAGAAGATCTCAAATGACTAAAGACCCCAAATCCTGTGGGTTTAAAAGTGCATGGAAAAACGGCCCTTGAAATAAGTTTCCCAGACATAAGGAAAAATACAAGCAGGGATTTTTACTGGACCATTTATGGCCGAGTTGACAATAGACCAAAATGCTAGCATCATTAGAGAGCTTCAGTTCTTATGTAATACCTCTCTTTTTCTCAATTTAATCAAGTGCTTATAACTTAAGAGCTAGCAACTTGTTCAACACATGACTTTGTTATTACTTGTAAACTATATTTCTGAAGAATCCTTCTTTTAAGGAGTCTGCGCTCCTTATTAAAGCATAAATTACGTTTGGAAGGAGCTAGTGATTTTTTAGTAATTAAGTAATTTTAGAAAAATTAGTAATTTTAACAAATAATGGTTCAAATAAGTTAATTAAATTTTAAAAGATAGCTAAATCAGCAGGAGCCCCTTGAGGCAGTGCCCTCTTATGCGTAATCACTGCTGGAGACTCCATTCCGGCACACACTTAAAATAGCTGGTGTAGGGCTCCAAGAGACACGAGTCAGACCCTTATGATTTTGATATACCAATACCAACTGATGGTAAGCTGGCCTTAAGCAATGAATACACGATAGTTGAACTAAAAGGCAGATGGGTAGATGATCACTGCCCAATGCCCACATAACCACATTCATATGTATAATTAAAGGTAAAAATGCTATGAAATGAGGAGGTTATCAATTACACTACCACCCCTCAGAGCTAAAATCTCCATTTGGATCAATCTCTGAAGGACCATTTACTATTATCAAGTTTCTCTGAATACCTAATTGATCCAAAAGTAAACGGGCAGTGTTTATTGCAGAGTACATGGAAATTCTATCAAATCACACAGAGATAAGAAAGACTTCATTCTAAGGTTCTATCCATTTTTTAAAAAAAGACCATTATCACCATGCTTTATCCTTGCATTGAAATTATGTGCCATAAGGATTAAACTGGCTGGGTCATAATTTTATGTATCATTAATATTTCCCCCAGAAGAATCCAATTTTATGCACTGCTGTTTGTCTTGGCTGGTGGAACATAGATGGAAAATAAAAACAAGGAGAAGGAATTCAGTTGTAAGTTAAGTACAAGGGACAACTTTTCTGCAACAAGGTGCTCAAGAGATTCTGTATACAGGGAGGACCTGTCAATATCTGTCACTGGCAGTGGATCAAAATGGTCCATCAGCAGACCAGATGGTGTATTAAGGATTTCTTCCACCTCACCTAAATTACAGCCAGCATCCAGACTGCGAAATAACAAAGGGCAAATACGGGTAAAGTTACCAATAAAGACAAATGCCCCCGTACGGGAAAGTAAACTAATTAAACCACTATTTATTTCAGGTGTGAAAACAAGAACGAAATCAATGTGTTGTAATACATAGACACAAATTAAGCCTGTATTTGGCATGCAATGGAACTGTAAGGATGGATACACTCTCCTCCAATTACAGATTAACCAGTCCATAAACACAAAACACCATAATTAGTCCTGGTGTGACTTCTTTTGTGGTGGAATTGGTCCTGGTGTAATTTCTTTTGTAGTGGAAATTATTGAATGGTGATCCCCACAGAAGCGGGATGAAAATAAACGATGATAAACTCCCAACAGGATACCGGATGTTTTCCTGTTTCACAGCATTCTTGTTCACGGGAATTGCTTCTCTGTAATAAACATCAAAAACATAATGACCCCTACCTGCCACCTTTTTACAACAGGATTCTAAGTATGTGTTTACTCACTTGGTTCCAGCTGACAAATTTCACGACCACATCTCATGCTTGGTCAAAAGCTGGTGCAGAAATGCTCTACAAGCCAAGTATTTAACATAAATCATAAGGTGAAATCTTAAAGCTACAGTTCCCTTTTTCCACGGCTCCAATGACTTACACAGTTACAATTCTCAAGTCATTAACAGCAATAGCTCAAAATGATTTTACTACACAAACCCTGAATAGTCAACGAGGGTATTCAGACCAAAAGGTCCTAAACAGTCTACTCAAAAGTCCAGTACGCCTCCCTTCTCATTAGTTCCTTATTGAACTCCCTGGATCTTTCCTTTTGAATGACCTGTAGAACTGAGAATCTGAACTGTCTTTCTGTGTTGTGATGGTCTACAAAATGATGTGCATCAAATGTTGTGCATCAAAACATTTATTCCTTATCCTGGAAATATGCTCTTGTATGTGCACTTTAATCTGCCTGCTTGTGCTGCCAACATAAATGTGTGGGCAGCTGCATTCAATAATGTACACTACCCCACTGGTACTACAGGTGGAGAAATGATTTAAAGGTATCTCTCGGCCCGATGTGGAGACCCTAAAGGTCGCCCCCACGGCCCCCAGATTACACACATTGCACCTCCCGCACTGGAAGTGCCCTTTAGGGCAGGATTCTGTGGTGCTGATATTTGTAAAGCGGGAACGGACCAACCAATCTTTCAAACTGGCTCTGCGACGAAAACCTACCGATGGTGGGTCCAGGCACCCAGGTAAATGACACACCAGGTGCCAATGTCTCTTGACGATCCTACTGATGTCCCTAGCCAAATGTGTGTAATCCACTGCCCATCTGATGGAAGATGCCGTTTGATTGTATTTCTCCCTAAATAATTCTGGTCGCTGCCTGTGGGCTGCCCTATGCATTGCCGTGTTGATCACTTGTTCCGGATAACCCCTCATTTGTAATTCTCTACGATCTGCGACCTTCTTAAAAGGACGGATACCTATGTGGTCAGAATCAGTCCTGTAAGTGACCACATCCAAAAAATTGATGGAGTTGATACTACTGCTGGATGTGAATTTGATATGAGGGTGAATATTATTCATCCATTCGGTAAATGTATCGATGGACGTGCAATCTAAATATATGCAGTACACATCATCCATGTACCTCTTAAAGAGATGAATCTGAGAGTAGAAGGGGTTGACACGCGGGTTCAAAATGCTGTCCGCTTCTAATTTGGCCATAAATATATTTGCAATGGATGGTGCTGCGACACACCCCATTGCCACCCCTTTGATTTGGTAAAAATATTCTTGCTGGAATTGAAAATAATTCTTTTCAATAAAAATGTCTACAAGAGACAAAAGAAACATTACCAAATCATTTTCAAGATCTCCTTGACGTAATGCTAACTCCACCACGTTTCTAATGTCACCATGTGGAATGGATGTGTATAGGGCTGTCACATCCATGGTTAACATCATGGCACCAGGAGGTAGCCATTTGCCCTCCACTAATTTAATAAACTCTTTTGTGTCCTTGATGTAGGTGTCCATACTAAGGACCGCAGGCTGTAAATAGTGGTCCACAAACTGTGCCAGTGGCTCCAAGACTGAATTGCTTCCAGATATAATAGGCCTGCCTGGGTGGGGGGGAAACCTCCTTTATGAATTTTTGGCAGGATGTAGAAGCAAGGGACACGTGGAGTTGTATTTATCAAAAATTTGCTGACATCTGCGGAAATGATCCCTAATGCAAAAGCCTCCTCTACCGTCATCTTGATAATTTTCATAATGTGACTGGTAGGATCCTGGTGAATGGGGAGATAGCTCGATTCATCACTGAGTTGGCGGGATACCTCCCAGAGGTAATCCTTGGTATCTAAAATAACAATTTATGTTAAATACTTGGCTTGTAGAGCGCTTCTGCACCAGCTTTTGACCAAGCATGAGATGAGGTCGTGAAATTTGTCAGCTGGAACCGAATGAGTAAACACAGAATCCTGTTGTAAAAAGGTGGCAGATAGGGGTCATTATGTTTTTGATGTTTATTACAGAGAAGCAATTCCTGTGAACAAGAATGCTGTGAAACAGGAAAACATCCGGTATCCTGTTGGGAGTTTATCATCGTTTATTTTCATCCCGCTTCTGTGGGGATCACCATTCAATAATTTCCACTACAAAAGAAATTACACCAGGACCAATTCCACCACAAAAGAAGTCACACCAGGACTAATTATGGTGTTTTGTGTTTATGGACTGGTTAATCTGTAATTGGAGGAGAGTGTATCCATCCTTACAGTTCCATTGCATGCCAAATACAGGCTTAATTTGTGTTTATGTATTACAACACTTTGATTTCGTTCGTGTTTTCACACCTGATATAAATAGTGGTTTAATTAGTTTACTTTCCCATATGGGGGCATTTGTCTTTATTAGCATCCAAATTGCAGCATATTCCTGCTATTTTGTCAGCAAAAAACATTGCAAAGGTGTTAAAGCTAATTGTCTTTTTTTGAGACAACACAGGTTCAGGAGTCAGAAGGGGTTAAGACACCTTAAAACAGCTGGGATAGTTGTTAAGCAGCCAGTGCAACGGGTACAAAGTCATAATCTTTCTCTGCTACTATGACCACTGCTTAATAGGTTTTCTTCTAATGGGATCTATAGCATGCTTTATCGGATTCAGTGTGAATTTTAGTGGCAGTGTCTTTCTAGAAATCTTTCAGCTCTCTTTAGGTCACCGAGCTCCATGGTAAACCCTGGGATCGGCTTCTGCCCCAAGAGAGGGAGAGGTTGATGAGGAGCATCTTGTCAATATATTTGAGGAGCCTCATATTCCACACTCCCACAAGGGCGTAGACTTTCCAATTTCCCAGGGGGGGCTGGGGCCGGGCCAGAGGTATTGCTATGCCAGTGACATCACAGGGAGGAGCCAATGACATCACAGGGAGGGGCTTCCTTTGCCACCATCTATGGAGGCGGGGCCATGGGAGATTTAGGGAGGAGCTCCGCACAAATTTAGGGGGACCCAAGCACCCATGGGGACCCCCTTAACAATGCCCCTGAGCTGGGCCAAACCTAGGAAAATGTGGGAGTTGGTCAGAGGTTATAGTGCTATTTCAGCGATCTCTTGCTGTGTCCTGTTTTTGAAATTCACTTTTAGGATAGTCACTTAATGATCTATAATCATACATACCACGTGTATAGGACAAACCAATGGTCACAAATTTGACACTAAGAAAGGCGACACAGAAAAGCCTGTGAGGGAACATTTTTAAAGTTTTCCTAGACATTCATTTACAGGAGTCTTGATTCTGCCTTATTCATAAGGGTGACTTAGTACTGAAATTTACTAAATTATGGCATTGCAGATCCCTTCGTTTGGTAAATGCATGGTTGAAGTCTAAACTAGGGCAGAATACAAAACAGTTGCCGTGCACTCGATTTCTGAGCAGTGTACAGAGTGCAAAGTAGTAGCAGACTCCCATCTTTTCACTTTAAACTCATATCCTATAAGTGAGTACAATGCACATTTTGAGGCAATTCAGAACAGTGCTAGTCATGACCCCAGGAAAACTCGCAGTTATACTACCTAGGATTTTATATACCATGCTTTCTTAGCACACTGCTTAAACTCCACCTTAAAAAACATTATTAACCAAATCACAGCCTGAACACAGGGCAAAAGGAAATTTTTAAAAGGCCTCTGATCTGCACACACCCCCCTTCCAATCTTGTTCATGCAGATAGGGCTGGCTTCTCATTGCGTCAGAGAGACAGCACTCGTTTTTAGGAATTGTCCTTTTCTGCAATAGATACCACCTCTCCATTTAAACATGGAATGGAAATTGAAAGAGTTTAGGAGTGGCTGAAGCAGCCCCCCCCCGCATACATTACCATGAAAAAAACTAACTGTTCTCCCACACCCAGCAAAAAAAAAAAGCCACAAACAGAACAAACAAACAAACAAAGAAGAAGCTATTTCAATAAGGAAACATAATGCCTACCCTTTCCCAGTGTTCCATTTCCAAAATACAATGTAATGATAAGGTTACTGGAAAGTAAAATAGATACTCACTTTTTTCCCTGTTAAAAGGAATAGAAACTGGTCCTTAACAGAGTAGAATTGACTGCAGAGAAAACGTGATGATGGGTGGCTGGAGCATGCTGGCAGGTGTGTGTGTATAAGTTTTAAAAGGGAAGCAGTTGTTGAAAAGTTTTAGTTTTAAAAAAGAAGTCAGAGTTCTTTACTATAGAAACTCCATACTTTGATAGGAAAGCGAAGAGAGCTTCCTACCTACAGATCTGTTCTGAGGAGGAAGTCTTCATGAGTAGACATGGAAATGGAACAAAAAACAACAATGAACAAGCAGGTTCGTGATTCGTGGGTTTCACGAACCACGGTACTGGATCAGTTACGAACCAGTTCGTGGTTCGTGGGGTTTAAATGCCCCTTTCTGGCCTTAACAGCGGCAGGGAAAGGGGCATTTAACAGTTTAAAGGGCCCTTTCCTGCCTTGCAAGCAGCAGGTCCCTTTAAACTATCATCTGGCAGGTGGCAGGGGGGATCCCCCCCCCCGCAGCCTGCCTGGCAGGGCCCTTTAAACTGCCCAAACCTCAGCCCCCCTACTGCTGGGATGCTGCAGTGCAGCATCCTTCCTTTCCTCCCAGGAGGGGCAGGAAAGCCATTTTCGGCCTCTTCCACCTCCCTGGGGGCCTGCAGCAGCCATTTGAAGGGCAGGAAGGCCGTTTTCAGCCTCTTGAAGGGCAGGAAGGCCGCTGGGGTTTGGACAGTTTAAAGGGCCCCGCCAGGCAGATCCCTTTAAACTATCAGCTGGCAGGCGGTGTGGGGGGGGGGGGACCTGCTGCAGCAGGGTCCTTAAAGGGGCAGTTTAAATGGCCATTTAACTGGGGAAATGGCCATTTAAACTGCCCCTGTAAATACGACCCAATAAACCAGCATACAGTTAGTGGAAGTTCCGTGGAAAGGAGCTTCCATGAACACTGGTTTGTGAACCCCGAACCAACCTGGTTCGTGGGTTTTTTGGGGTCGTATTTAGGTTCGTGCCCATCTCTACTCCTGAGTAGTAATCTATATATCAAAGGGCAGTAAAGGAATAAACAGTAAACAGATGCTTTGACCTGTCTATCTTTCTAACTCTCTGGTTTCTCCCGCTCTGAAACCTGAGGAATGGGACAGCATTAGAAGTGGAATCTTCTAACATTCCCTGAATGTAAATTGTAGCCATGCACTTACATTGCACTTATATCCAACAGAGGTCTTGCAATCTGACTGTTGCTACATTGAAAATGGGTGGAGCCAGCCAGGGTTAAGGACTAAGCTAATTAGTGTGCCGTAGTCAAAGGTATTTTAAGGCAGTGTATAAATTCTTTTTTATATAAAAATTATTTTTATAAATATAAGCAGAACAGAAAAAAGAAAATAAAAACAATAGCACAATTATAATTATATCAAAAGAAAAAGAGTAAACATAATATAACAAACTATAAATAACTCATGTTTTTTATATCCAGCACATATCAATCCTTGAATGTGTTTGGTGTCTGTCAGAAAAGAAAGTATAGTCTCCAATATTCAGATTTTTGATCCTACAAGCATCTTCCAATTGTAACATTTCCATACAATTAAACACATTTTGGAGAAGGTGGGGGGAAGTGAAGAGAGGGGAGAGACTTCTGAGGTAAATGCTGTCTGGATTTATGGCTGTCAAAATCTCACAGGCTCTCTGGTCCTTTCTTTTATTTATATAAACCGCTTCAGTCGCCCACAATGTAAAAGAGACAAGCTTGGATGATAGTTTGTAAGCTTTGTGTTCCCTTTGTAGGATCAAAAATCTTTTAGACATTTAACCCACTGAAGCCATCATATACTATTTAAGATATTACTTCAAAAATAGTTTCTTGATAGGAGGGGAGAGAGCACATTTTGGGGAAGGTTGCCTTCTTTGGTTTGTTTTTTCACCTATCTTTTTCTGAGATCCATTACCCCATTCATGTCTCCAAAGATCATTATCTTCTTGAAAACTGAAAATGGAGTGGAAAACATTTTCATGAAAACTTTCTCTTGCATTTTTTGATGCATATATTGTTGCTAGTGTGTAAATCTTGCCTTCCAGGAGCCTGATTTTCAAAATCAAATATCTTCTATCAGAGTCTCTTAATTCTTCTGTAACATTTATTTGTAAATTGTTTATACAAACTGCCAGGGCTTTTTTTCAGCAGGAACGCGGTGGAACGGAGTTCTGGCACCTCTTGAGTTCTTTCGACCCTCGGCGAAAATGGTCACATGGCCAGTGGCCCCGCCCCCTGATCTCCAGACAGAGGGGAGTCTGCATGGAGGGCAATCTAAATTCCCCTCTGTCTGGAAAGCAGGGGGTGGGGCCACCGGCCATGTGACCATTTTCGCCGAGGGCAATTTAAACTTTAAAAAACTCCCCCCTTGTTCCAGCTGACCCAAAGTGACGTCATTGTGTGGTCCTGAGTTCCACCACTGAGTTCCACCACCTCTTTTCCCAGAAAAAAAGCCCTGCGAACCGCAATACCTTTAAAAATGATAAATTCTTAATAAACACACTAATACATACAAGCAAAAAACAAGAACAAAGAGCCAAAGAATCATAGAAATTATAATATGATATAACAGGAAGGGGGGGACAATCCTGTGCTTCATTGGCTATTGTAACTGAGACCCTCATGTGAGATCTGAGGGGGCTTGAGCACCTTAGCCCCCATGTAGTTCACTGGCTGCCCGGGGGAGGCTCAGCCCCCCCTTGCCAAATCCGGGGGGGGCTCGAGCCCCTCAGCCCCCCCGTAGTTTACACCTATGCACTCCCACCACTGCCTTAACAGAGAATCTGTTACAAATTCTAAAAACCCCCAGAGCATTCTGGAATCCTAAAGGACCCATAAGCCTCCATGGGTGGACCTTGTTAACAGCCTCTCCTTTTGCAGGTAGGGAGGTCATATTCATCTTTGTTTTCAGTATATAATGGTCAGACCATGGTTCAGGCTGAATCTCCAGTCCAGAAAGAAATATTTCCCTCAAAGTTTCAGTACAAAAGATTAATTTCAAGTTGGCACCTTGTTTATTTGTTGAGCCAGTCACTATTTGAGAGAGGCCCAAGGCAGCCAAATAAAACTGTACAGTCCTGGGCCAGCCCCGACATACAGTTGTGTGACTGAACTGAAGTCTCTTAAGCTTTCTGTGATTATATCAGCAAGCAGGAATTTGAATGGAGTGCAGAGTGTGTACCCTGATGGAAGAAAATTCCTCATGAGTTCTCAGATGGGAAATAAGGTTTCCACACACAGAGGGGAAGTAAGGTTTGTTCCCTGTGTAAATTCTTCAATGGGCTGTAAGTGTTCCGCTTCACCAGAAAGGTTTTCCACACTCTGAGCACTGATATGGTTTCTCTCCTGTGTGGACTTTGTGAAGGAAAACATGATTTGTACTGGGTTTTTCCCTTCTGTTGGTTCTTTGACGGGAATCAAGTTTTCCACTCTTGGTGAAGTTCCTTCCTTCTCTAAGCATATATATGGTTTCTCCCTTGTGTGCATTCTTTGATGTTGTATAAGGATATTTTTCCTTCTGAAGCTCTTTCCACACTCTGAGCATAGATATGGTTTCTCCCCTGTGTGGATTCTTTGATGGGAACTAAGGGCTGCACTCTGCCTGAAGCTCTTTCCACAGTCTGTGCATGTATATGGTTTCTCCCCTGTGTGGATCATTTGATGTTGTCTCAGATTATCCGTCCTTCTAAAGCTCTTTCCGCACTCTGAGCATTGATACGGTTTCTCCCCGGTATGGATTCTTTGATGAGAAATAAAGTTTGACCTCATACTGAAGTTCTTTCCACAATCTAAACATTTGTATGGTTTATCCCCTGTGTGGATTCTTTGGTGGGCTGCAAATTTTCCACTCCACCTGAAGTTCTCTCCACACACTGAGCACGTATACGGTTTCTCTCCTGTGTGGATTCTGTAATGGGAAGCAAGGGTCCCCTTGCGACCAAAGCTCTTTCCACACATAGAGCATTTATATGGTTTTTCCCCTGTGTGGATTCTTCGGTGGACTGCAAGTTTTGCACGCCACCTGAAGTTCTCTCCACACACTGAGCACGTATATGGTTTCTCCCCTGTGTGGATTCTGTAATGGGAAGCAAGGGTCTGCTTGCCACCAAAGCTCTTTCCACACATAGAGCATATATATGGTTTTTCCCCTGTGTGGATTCTTTGATGGGAAATAAGTTCTGCATTCCACCTGAAGCACTTTCCACATTGTGAGCAGGTGTGCGGTTTCTCTTGGGTGTTCGCATTTTTCTTTGAAACATGTTTTTTGCTTCCCTTAGAAGTCGTATGTTCTGGTTTCTCCCCTGAGTGGATTCTTTGATGGGAACTAAGGGCTGTACTCTGCCTGAAGCTCTTTCCACAGTCTGTGCATGTATATGGTTTCTCCCCTGTGTGGATCATTTGATGTCGTCTCAGATGATCCTTCCTTCCAAAGCTCTTTCCGCACTCTGAGCACTGATATGGTTTCTCCCTGGTATGGATTCTTTGATGAGAAATAAAGTTTGACCTCATACTGAAGTTCTTTCCACAATCTAAACATTTGTATGGTTTATCCCCTGTGTGGATTCTTTGGTGGGCTGCAAGTTTTCCACCCCACCTGAAGTTCTCTCCACACACTGAGCACGTATATGGTTTCTCCCCTGTGTGGATTCTGTAATGGGAAGCAAGGTTCTGCTTGCGACCAAAGCTCTTTTCACACATAGAGCATTTATATGGTTTTTCCCCTGTGTGGATTCTTCGGTGGTTTGCAAATTTTGCATGCCACCTGAAGTTCTCTCCACACACTGAGCACGTATATGGTTTCTCCCCTGTGTGGATTCTGTAATGGGAAGCAAGGGTCTGCTTGCCACCAAAGCTCTTTCCACACACAGAGCATTTATATGGTTTCTCCCCTGTGTGGATTCTTTGATGGGAAGTAAGCTCTGCGCCCCACCTGAAATTCTTCCCACACTCTGAGCAATGATACGGTTTTCCTCTTCTGTGGTGGAGCTTTTGATGTTGAATAAGGCTGCCCTTCCTTCTGAAGCTCTTTCCACAATGTGGATACGTGTGTGGTTTCTCCTCTGTATGCAGTGTTTCCTCTAAGAGAAGGGTTTTTATACTCATGGCATTTATCATACACTCTGATTCTTCTAATGGCTTTTCTTTATTTTGCATTCTCTGATGTGACGTAAGGTTTGATTTCCCAGCTAAGAGTTTTGCACATTGAGTTAAGTTATTTCTTTTGTTTCCTGTATTAATTTCTTCTTGGACTGAATTTTCCTGGAAATCCACGCCTTCAGAAGCAATGGATTCCTTGCTCCAGTTTGATTTTGATTCAGTTCCTCCTCTCCACTCTTCTCCCCTTCTGTGGCATTCTTGCCCTGTAGAAACAAAGAAGGAAACCAGGTAGAGAAATAGAGACTCTTAAGTAAAAGGAAAGCAGCAGCCTTAGCCAGATTGCAGCCTCTCCCTCAGCAGCATCTCTTAACATTTCCCCAGGAAAGTCAGGAATGGAACAGAAGCAGATTACTTTTTGGACACAGAACAGGGAAGGAAACTCATCGATGAAACTACCTTCTACTGGGACCAAGCAGCAGTCTACCAAGGTCACTCTTGTCTCCCCTGGCTGGCAGTGGCTCTCCAAGGCCTCAAGTGGAGGGCTTTCCCATCACCTCCTTCCTGACCCTATTAACTGGAGATGCCAGGAACCAAACCAGGGACCTTCTGCATGCAAAGCAGATGCTCCACACCTTGCCCACCACTAGGCCAGAGGAAGATCTCTTTAGACCTCCCCAGTTCCTCCAAGAGCAAGCCAAAAGGCAGCCTGCCACAGCCACATAGGAAGCCTCCCAATGTAGCTTCAATAAAGGGGTCCGAGAGGGGGCTCCATGTCTCTGTGAAGAGACCAACTCCTTCGCAGTGAAGGATAGGAAGGATTGGAACACAGCAAGGCTGTGGAAGAGCTGAAAGTTATCTTCTAAGGAATCGAGTGTTCTTATCAGAACATTGAATGCATTGCCCAATGAGCTCCTGTTGGAATACTGGCAATTTGGCTCAATTAAGAGAGAAGATCAAAGGAAACGGAGCTGCTACTTGTGACTCGAGGTTGGACTAGATGACCCTGGAGGTCCCTTCCAACCCTATGATTCTATGATTCCCCTGTGGCGCACAGGGGAAGACCGACAATATCATCAATTCTTGCTCTCCCTATTGGACAACAAAGGGTAGCAACATACCGAGAGTGATCAGATTCCTGTAATTCTCCTCCTTGACTTCCCAGTGCAGAGCCCTTTGGCCAGGATCCAGCAAAGCCCACTCCTCCTGGGTGAAACAGACAGACACCTCCTCGAGAGTCACCAGCCCCTGAAAGACAGAAAAACTTACAGATGATATCACCATCCAAAACCAGAATGAAGCAGAGGTGAGCAGGATTTCTCCTGAACATGTGCAGCGGACTTCTAGTGACTCAGACTGCTGGGCTGCCAAGGTCAGTATTGCCCACTCATACGGGCAGCAGCTCTCCAGGGACTCAAGTGGAAGATATAAAGCTTGAGCCAGGCCATTCCTAGTGAGCCATTTCGACAGAAAGGGAAAAGACGGGGTCCACCTGGGCCCAGGGGACTGGCAGAAGATACAGGCCCCTGGGATGCCCCCAAGGAGTCCTTCCCTACCTGGTCTGGTTGCTCAGGAGATGCTTCCCGTCCCCCACATTGGCTTGAAGGTCCACCCATCAGCGTCCTCCCATTGCCTGTGTGAAAAGCAAAGGAGGTGAGAAGAGACTGATCCTGCTAACTGCTTCTCCCAGTTCCGTGTTTTGATTCTTAGATAGGGGAGATCAGAGACCTGCATGCTTCAGAGAGCCCTTTAGGGCACTTGGAGAACTGTGTTTCACATCTCTCTATGGACTATTCTAACATCTCAGAAAGTGCATATGACGCCCCCCCCCCCCCCGCCAATCTCTTGCCGTCATGAGTATTCGGCTGACACTCACCATGTAGCTCCCACCCCGAGACGAATGTTTGACGTTTGGAATCTGAAGGTGTGTTTTTCAACTCTAAAACACTTTTAAATGACCAAACATGTTATGAAGGTAGAAAGGGGAGTGGGAAGTATTCCGTGTTTGGCAGGGGGTGCTAGACATACGATTATCTGCCCACTAGGTAGAAATTCTGGATGTGTGCTCAATGCATGGACCTCTCGGCTCACAAGGGTCAGTTTCGTTCCCTTGAGGCTAGGGTTGCCAGCCTGGAGAAGCTGAGGGAGGGAGAGAAGTTGGTGGAGAAGACCTTCAGGGACCTATCAGAACTTCCCACTCCTTCACTGACAGGTCTTCTGCGGTCAGGGAGAGTGAAAGTCTCGAGGTTGGAGGGCATCACGCTGAGGAGGACGGACATGATCTGTTCCTCAGATGACGGACTTATTACACTCTCTTGTACAGACTATACCCCTCTGGGATTGGAGAGAGGTGGGCTTTTGATAGTGGGAGACCCAGTTATTAGGTATACAGAGAGCAGGAGATGTGAAGGGGATTTTGATTGCACAGGGACCTGCCTGCCTGGTGCAAAGCTTGTGGACATCATGCACTGTCTAGACAGGTTGATAGTCATGGTGCACATTGGCACCAATGACACTGAGGAATGTAGAAAAGAGCAGGCATCCAGTAGCACCTAGAAGACTAATGAAATTTGTAGTAGCTTTCGTGAGTCACAGCTCACTTCTTCAGATACCTGGTAAATGTTTCTGAAGAAGTGAGCTCTGACTCACAAAATCTCCTACTCTACCACAAATCCTGTTAGTCTTATAGCTACTACTGGACTCTTGTTCTTTTCTGCGGCTACAGACAGACTAACACGGCTACCCCTCTTGATCTATCCCTACTGTGTGATCCTGGAGGAAAAATGTAGGTTACTAGGCAGGAAGTTAAAGGCTGCCCTGCCAGACGTGCTCCTGGTTCCCTGTGCAGGGCCAACTAGACAGGCACAGAATAGGGGTCCCTGTGCGTGGTTGAGAAAGTGGTGCCAGGAGGAAGGGTTTAGATTTCTTAGGCAGTGGGGAACTTCCTGGAGCATGCGGAAGCTGTGTGCAAAAAAGAGAAGCCTCACTTGAGCCGGCACTTCATATCCCAAAAGGTGGCAGGACAAGTTTTAAAAACTAATCTCAGGGGGAAAGCGGACAGGAGCTGGGGAGCCTTCTGTTTGGGACAAGGCAGTCCAAAAGGCAGTCCAAACAGGGTACTGGGAGCACAATGAAACTTGGGAATGAGAATAACATGGCAAAGGAAGGCCATGGGTGGAGGCAAAGGGGCCAAGAGCTGGCAGGGAGGGACACACCGGGCAGGTGTCTGTAGGCCAATGCTAGAAAGCTCTGAGCCGAGATGGAGAGCTGGAATGCTTGGTGCTAAATAATGATGTAAATATAATGGGTGCCTTTAAAACATGGGAGGACTGGGGAAATCAATGGGATACGCTCATCCCTGGGAATACGCTCTTTAGACAGAACAGGGAGGGAGAGGCTGAGGGAGGGGTTGTACTGTATAGCAAAGAGGGCACAGAATCAAGTAAGGTAGAAAATATTAGGAGAGTTTTCCCAGAGAAAGCGATATGGCTAGAAAGACTGGGCTATAAAGACTGGAAACATTCAGTCTACATTTGAATTCTAAAAAAAGAGATGTCAAAGAGTGCAGCGACTATCAGACTATAATGTGGAGGGGGGGTGGTCATTGCCTCCTGCTCCGTGCCTAACTCTGGCCCGGTGAAGGTGGAGGGATGGGTATTGCCACCTGCTCCACATCTGATCTTGGCTGGGTGAAGGGGGAGTGGGCATTGCCACCTGCTCCACACCTGATCTTGGCTGGGTGATGGGGGGGAAAGCATGGCCTTCTGCTCTGCTCATAATCCTGGCTGGGTGAAGGGGTGGCAGGCATTGCCTCTGCTTTGTGCCTGATCTTGGCAGAGACATGAGTGGGGAAAGCATGGCCTCCTGCTCAGCGCCTGATTCCGCCCGGATGATGGGGGGAGGGAGAGCACGATGGTGGTTGTGGATTTTCCGGGCTGTATAGCCGTGGTCTTGGCATTGTAGTTCCTGGCATTTTGCCAGCTGACGAAACGTCAGAAACTACAATGCCAAGACCACGGCTATACAGCCTGGAAAATCCACAACAACCAAACACACGACTTGGTGAGAAACAATCCCCCCGCATTGGGTGGGGGTGGGTGGGAATCGAGAACAGAAACTAGCAAGCAGCAAGTCAGGTCTTTAAAACAGAAAAGGAAGGCAAACCAACAGCAAGAGGAAAAAATTTGTCCCCCCCCCCGACACACACAAAAATATCAATTCTCTCAAAAATGGCAAGCAGGAGGAGCTATTCTCTCTTGCTTTTAAACTACTGTGTGAGGCGATGACAACAGGAGAAAAATGACCCTCCCGCCCCCGAAATCAGTCAGTAAAAATGAACAGCAACTGTCTAGAACACTAACACTGAAATTCAAACAAACCATTTGGCAAAAGTCAAAGCACTCCCCCACAACAGTAAAAGCAATCTTTAAAAGGTTAACTGTAGGACAAACCTTGTCCCTTTCCCCCCTACCTCCCCTGCCCTCAAAGACAGGAAAAAACAGTGAGTCTACTACTCCAGCAAGCAGGCAGGCCTTTTCCTCTGGGTAGTATGCAACAGCAGTAGGCAGGCAGCAAAAGCACCGATGAATCCCAAAGGCAAAGAGAAGAGAGCAGGCCAGGCAAGAGAGCCAGCAGCACTCAGCAGAAGTTGCTGTCCAAGAAGTTGCTCTGACCCAAGCCTGCTTTTTAAATTCCTTGCAGGCAGTTTTAAAAAGTCTCTCTTCTTCTCCGAGAATCCCATTGGCCAGACAAGGAGAGATCCTGCATGGATTGGCCACTTATTCCTCTCTCCCTGCCTCTCTCCTCCCCCTTCCCACTTGGGGAAAAAACATGGAAGAAGTCCCGGAAGGAGGCAGCCAGAGGTTGATGCCGTGTTTCCCGGATAAACCTGAATTTATCCAGGCTTCTTGATCTGGGTTTCCAGATCAGAGCCAGTATTCTCTAACTGACCTGGGAAAGCCAGATTTAGCACGATTGGCAAAAATCCGTCTTTTGGGGCCAGTTCACAGACTTAAATTGCACATCTCTAAATCCAAGGATATGTAAACTTCCAAAGAGCAACTATGGACTAAAACAAGCCCATAAAGGGCACAGAGTGAACAAATGAATCAAATGCTCATTAAGGAAGGACTGAAACAAGACAGCGCAGAACGTCGCTACATGAGCATGAAAGGAGCCAAACCGGCAAATATTTATATGGGGGAAAGTACCTGAAACAACAAGGAAACCTCTGATGCACAACAAGCAATACGGAGAAACAACTGGAAAACTGTTGTATGTAAGCACAGTGACACAGCTTGACATCACAGCAGCTACGAGCATACTATGCGGGAAAACTGAATCACCAAGCAAAAGTGACTGGATCTCAGATAAGAGGCTGGCAAAATACCTCAATGGCACTGAACGTCTGAAACTAAAGTTACTACAAAGTGACAATCCCAGACTAGTGGTATGTCTGGATGCAGACTGGGCAGGAGATGCTACAGACAGAAAGTCCACCCGTGGACACTTGTTCTTCTATGACAGTGGAAAACAAGGAACTATCACCGGGTCCTCTACTGAAGCTGAAAATGTATTGGCATTGGAAATGTGCAGACAATGCAACTGGATGCTGCAAGACTTTGGGACAGATGAACCCAAACTTATAAAATTCTTTGAAGACAATCAAGGCTACATGCATAAACTTTGCAAAGACAAAGAAGATCAACTCCAGAATTAAACACTAAGCACCATGTAGTAAGAAACATGCAAGAAGAGGGGCTTGTTGAGTTACAATGATTGCTAATGTACTCAACAAGCCACTTGCCTGAGAAAAATTTGGAAGTCAATGTAGAAGATGGATCCTATGGACTTTGTACAGTAAACCTTGAGAATGGGTCTTGGAGAAGCAAAGTCTTGTGTACAAAAATGGGGGGGGGGAGCAAGGTCTAGTTAGATGGGACCGTGAGGGCAGTACCTTCTTCCTTTCCTTGTCTTCGGGCAATATCCTCCTCCTTCTCAGAACTCTCTAGAACACTCTCTTGCCCAGCAAGGCAGCTAGGTTTCTGTCTCTCCTTTTCCCCATCTAGGATGTTAGTTCCTAAATAAACCTTGTCCAGAAACTAGCTTAGTCGTAGCCCATTTCTTGGCTAAACTTTGGTTCAGGATTCTCGGCCAAGTCAGGCGTCAAAAGAGACCTCTCGGAAACGTCATGAAACTTGAAGCTAGAAACCAGGTGTGAGGGAACTCATCAAGGACAACATTAAGGAGAAGGAGTTTTATCCTCTGCGTTCCATCTCATTAGAGCTCTGCTCAAGTGGGGGCTCATCGGCATGGTCACCTGCCTTAGATGATCTACCTCACAGAGCTGAATTCATGACTAACGTCTGGTACAGCTGGAGATTCTTTCCTCAGACTTATAGGAGAACTGGTGGCAGTGTTTTACTTTGAGGTGCAAGGACGCTTGCCCCCCAGAAGTCTGCCTTGACCTTGAACCCCCCTCCACCAGCCCTGGGAACCTGAGGTCAGCGTCCCAACAGCTGCATAGTCACTCTGCCAACACTGATTACGCCCTCAGATTTTAAATTCACACTCCTCTTAGACTAACCCTTCTCACCCTAGCCCAACTCGCGACTCTCAGTCTTCCAAACCTGCCTTCTTTCAACCAGATCTTAACTCACTCCCAGAAAAGAGCTCCTATTGGCTGGTTCATTGCACTGCTCTGATTAGCTCCAATCTCTGGGGTTCATTTCTGTGCTCTGCCTCTCCCAGGTGGGTATACGAATATTTTAAATCAATGAGCTAGCAAATGCTTTCTTTCCTCAGACTGGCTGTTTCCACTTTCCTCCTTGCCAGAAGCTGAGACAACCACTTTTCCATGGAGAATTCCTGGGAAAATACAAAAGCATCCCAAAGAAATGCACAAATGGAATCCTTACCTGTCAAGTTGGCACATCTGTCAGTCTCCCACATTGTCCCACAGAAGAATGACTTCTGCCCTGGATTGGATGGTACCTTCTCTGCATCAGGGAAATCAGCAGTCCCTTTGGAGGTTCTCTGAAACTGGAGACAAGAAAGGGGAGAGGGATTAGAACAGGAAGAGGGCAGAGAAACACCTGGGAAAGGGACATTTCTAGACTGATTTCTCAAAAAGGTTGGGCACTTGGAGCAAATGGACTTCTAGAATAATCTTTTGAGTATTCTGCTTAACTGAGTTCTCAGGATCAAAGCTCCTCACCTGTCCTCCTTGCTTCTCCTCCTCTGCCTGGCTCAGGAGGAAGCCTTCTGCCAGGGCCACCGCCTGGGAACTGCTCTCCGGCCCGCATTCCCTGACCCAGCTCTCCATCTCTGGGGGCAGGACGGCAAGGAACTGCTCCAGGAGCACCAGGTCCAGGATCTGATTTTTCGAGTGCTGTTCTGGCTTCAGCCACTGACGGCAAAGATCATGGAGTCGGCTGCAAACCTCTCGGGGCCCCTTGGCCTCCTGGTAGCGGAACTGCCTGAAGTGCTGGCGCTGTACATCCCCGCTAGTGGTGCTCCCATCCAGGGCCTTCTGTGCCATTGTTTCCCTGAATTCCCCTCTGCCCCCAGCCTGGGTGGCCTCAGGGCCTTTGTCTGCTTCAGACCCAGATGATTCTTGCTTTCCCATCTGTCCCCGATCCAAGAAGGGTGAAGGATCTTCTTCCTCCACTGCCAAGTCCTTTCTGAAGGCTCCCAAGTCCTGGAAAGACAAGAAGATGCTTTGTTAGCAAAGGCAAGGGAACACGGAAGTACCACACTCTCTTCTCTGTGAATTTGCCTGTGCCCTGTTGAAGGAAATCTGAAGTAACGTCCATCACCACATTACGGGACACTGGGCTTAGAAAAGCTGCTTAAGGTCCCTTAGACTGGAAGAAGGTTTCACGCTTGGGCCGGAAGGAAAGATGGGTTATCATTATTTTAATAATCAAATAAACAAACGCGCTTTGTTCAGTGAAGGGATAGGATCAGGGTAAGATCCACTCCACTGAATAAGTTTGTTCTTTGTTAAGTAAAAATGACACAGCTTCTTGGACTAGATTTTTAAAGACTACAGGAGACAAAAGTTCAGTCTCTGCAAAAGAATATCAGAGACATTTGAAAATTTGCCTGACCTGTCAGAAGGGAGGGGGTCAAGACAGAAACTCCTGTGACGAGCCTCAGCCCCACGGGCACAGCCTTGTATCCCCACCACAATGAGTGGGACATGAAGGTGCACATGAGAATCACACCAGAGCTCTCCCAGAAGATGCTGCTAGTCAGAGGGACGGAAGACGGGGGATATCCATATGATATGAATGGATCCAATCAGACATTTTATCAATAGTAAAACAGGATAAGACATGGGAAAATAAGACATTAATGACAAGGAAGACATGGTGTAAATATATAAGATGGGTAAGGGGAGGAGAGACCAAGCAAATTTTATTAACGAAACTCCAAAGAGTGTGCTCGTGGTTAAAGATATAAGGCAGGTGATTCCTATCGTCGTTCTTCTTGGGGGGGGGAGCTTGTATCGGATGTATGGATAGCTAAATTTATTCTATATGTACCCACTCCACTGAATAAGTTTGTTGTTTGTTAAGAGAAAATGCCAAAAAACTACAGGAGGCAAAAGTTCACAGTCTCTGCAAAAGATTATCAGAGACATTTGAAAATTTCCCTGACCTGTCAGAGGGAAGGGGGTCAAGACAGAAACTCCTGTGACGAGCATCATTAACGTCTAAGACATTAATGACAAGGAAGACATGGTCTAGATATACAAGATGGGTAAGGGGAGGAGAGACCAACCAAATTATATTAAAGAAACTCCAAAGAGTGTGCTTGTGGTTAAAGATACAAAGCAGATGATTCTTATGGTAGTTCTTCGGGGGGGGGGGGGAGAAAAGGGGGAAAACAAGCTTGTATCGGATGTATGGATACCTATATTTATTCTAAATGTATACATACATGAAGTATAGATTGTATGTGGTGGCAATATTAATGCATACATCACTATAATAAAAAAAGGTTTTTAAAAAAAGGAAGATGGGATATGAAATTGGGCACTAGTTACTAAATGAAAGAGGGAAGATGGCTTTCGTTCTTACAATCTCCTGAATTTGTTTCCTAGAGATTACACTGAGGGACTAAGTTCAAGAAATATGGGAGAGGAAGAAAAGGGCAGCTCCACTTCCAGGCCCAATTCTTACCTTCACAGCCCTTTATGCTCTACCTTCTTCAAGGACCAGCTCTTCTCTTTGGGCAGAAATCCTCAGAAATCCTGTCCTTTACAGACATGTTTTCCGTAAGAGGCAGGGCCTTTTCAGCTATGGCACCTTAGCACACAAACTCCATAGTAGCCTGCCTGGTGACAGGCCCTTTTTTGTTTTTGGGCAACCATGTTAAAACCGGATCATAGCTGAGATTCATTTTAACTGGCCAACCTTTAATACTGTCAGATTTCACCATCTTCTAAGTATTTTAGAATCTTTGATGGCCGCTTTCAAACTTTGTCATTGCTGTGGATGCCTGAATTATCGTTATTACTGAATGCTCTTTGTACTGTGACTATGTTGTGTTCCTATTGATGATTTTGTATTTCAGTGTTCCAAGATTTACTCAGAAGAGCGACCTTTGGATCTAGTACCGCCTTAAAGTGGGTCTTGAAGGTGCTACTGGACCTGAATCTTGCTCCTCTAGCGGAGACCAACAGAGTGACTCTCCTGAAACGAAGGTTTCTCAATATCCATATATGTTGCAACGATTGTTTCTTTTCCAAGTCATATTTTCTTTTGCTTCTTTGTTTCCTACAATATCTCTTCCCTTTCCCCAGTTTTCTCTCAGATTGCTAAAAGTAAGATTCCAGTATTTGCTTATATTCACAATGCTCTAGGTAGGCAACTAAGGCATACTTCTTAATTCCTAAAATATGCCAAATGGTACAGATACCGATGCAAAACCATGTATTGTGCATTGCTTGATGTTAAGGCAATAATCTAAATGTTGATGTGATTAGAATTTAACCACTGAATTCTGCCCTCCCTTACAAAAGCAGTATTTTCTTATTGATTCCGCCTTTTAAAAACGTTGACATCTTTCATGCAGGCGTAACTGCTTGAAATTGAAGGAAAGGAGTTTTGAGGCCCTTGGGGATCATTTCCCACTTCTGGAGAACCTCATTTGCTCTCAGCTCGGGGCTTTGCCGTCCAGAGTAATCAGACACCGCCGCCCCCCCCCCCCCGACTCGGCCAGCTCCGCGTCCATCATTTACAAACAAGCTACGGGTCCTTACGAAGATGCTGGTACTGGGGGGAGTCCCACTGTTCATTCCCCCCCTTTGATGAGTGTGTGCGTGTGTGTGTGGAATATGCGTTCCTGCCCCGAGCCAGCCACTGGACCCTAAGAGAGCCCACCCGAGGTCAGGCCCGAAAAGCTCCCGCAGCCGGCCAGCCCCCCTTCCCCGCCTTTCCTTGGCCCGCAATCCCCCTCCAGCCTCCCCGCTTCTTCTTCCCATCCACCCTGCAAATCTCCCTCCCTCCCTCCCTCTCGGGGTCTCTAGGGGGGCTCTGGCTCCCTCCCCTGGATCGGGACCTGCCCCTGCCCTTCCGCCCACCCCCGAATGCCCAGCCTTGCACCCCCCCCCCCCCCTTTAACGCACCCGGGTTGGCAGAGACGACGCTGCTGCATCCGTGGGAAAAACCAAGGCCACTTTCTCACCGGGGAGAGGGGTGTGGGCCGGAAGTGACCTCAACGCCACCCTTTCCTCCCTTCTACTCTAGGATTTCGAGCTCGCTCCCCTTAATCATTTCAGTACCGGTGAGCAGAAAGGAGGGGTTTGCTGCCGTGCAAATCGACAAGCCCGAAAAGAACCCAAATGACACTTTTTATTAATTAAGGCCCACCCGAGGACAGCCAGCAGGGCGCTGGTTGCTGAGGACCCCGGGTTCCCTTCGCATCTGCATACCCGCTCAGCATAGGCGGCCTTCAGCAGGGCTTGGCATCATGTCCTGACTGAGCAATCCCGCCTCTGACCCCTAGTTCGTCTAGGCTCCTTCTCAAGCCTCACCATCACCCTGTCGGCCTCCTCCAGTCTTGTGGCGGTGAGTTCCGTAAGTTAACAGTGCATCGTGCAAAACAGCATTTCCTCTTCTCTCATCAAACAATGCTGCTCATCAACTCGCATCATTCATTCTGAACCCTGCAGTAAAGGGAGGAGAGTCTCTCTGTGTCCACTTTCTCCTCTCTTCCTGACCAGCTGCTAACTCCACATGGCAGATAAATGTTATAGAGATGCAACCCACCCTAGAAGTGGCTTCTTTTATGCCCGGCTCTGGAAAAGTGTGGAGTCTCAGCAACATCCTAAAAGGTGCTGAACTGGAGGGGAACTGTCCCGTAGTTAAGGGAATGCTTGTGTAGGTAAAACCACCAATTATACATGTAAGGGGTTGTCTTAAGGGGTTTTGCGCACCTTGTAGGCTTCTTGTGTTGTAAACAAAATATCAAAATAAAATAAATTTTGGACTTGGTGTGTGTGTGCACACACATGTGTGCGCACACACATGGTGCACATGAGATAAACATGTTTTCAAGGAATGCATAGTTGGGCCAACATACAGCACATTACAGAGACATATCAGTGCATAGATAAGAGGTGTGGAATTGCTTTTGGAGAGGGGTCTAAATTTAAATGTTGCATCAGTAACCAAACCAAGCTTTTAGCTGCAATGCCACATTTTTTTACACATCACAGAGTCCGAATGCAGAGTCTCGTTCTTCGGACTGCATCTGAAGAAGGGAGCTCTGAGTCAGGAAATCTCCCGCTGGAATAAATGGAATAAATGTGATGTGTTTGCTGGCCATCAGATTGTGAAAGGGAATGTGGTGAGGGAGGTGGGAGAGGTCAACTCCTCCCTGTGGTCTAGACGCTTGAGACCCGAGCCGGCTGAGTTCATCTCTCCTTCTCCGTAAAACACAGGCCTGAGAAATTGCTTCTCCCCCTGCACATACTCATCCCATTTAGGGTATTCCTTTTCCTTTGCAAGGGAGACAAACATTGTGTCTTAGGGCCTGTTGGCAACACTGTGCTCAGAGGCTGACCTGTCTCACACCCCTGTTGCGAGCTTTAGTGAGGACCCAGTTTTCCCAGGAAAAAATAATTCTATTTTGTTTTGGGAGGCACTGTAGCTTCGGTACAGTCTTCAAGGCCAGCCCCACAAATAGCTCATTGCAGTAATCCAATCCAGATGTTACCAGGGCATGCACCAGAGTGGTAAGATTTTTCCAGCCCAGGAAGGGCCATAGCTAGCTTACCAGCCAAAGCTAATGAAAGGTACCCCTGGTTGCTATTACAACCTGCTTATCCAATAGAAGGCCCATGCCCAGGAGCATCCCCAAGCTATGAACCTGCTCAGCAGCCATTACACATATGTACATATAATAAAACAACAACATTTGATTTATATACCACCCTTTAGGACAACACCCACTCACAATGGTTTACAAAGTATGTTATTATTATCTCCACAACAGTCACCTTGTGAGGTGGATGGGGCTGAGAGCGCTCTGGAAGAGCTGTGACTGACCCAAGGTCACCCAGCTGGCTTCGAGTGGAGGAATGGGGAATCAAACCTGGTTCTCCAGATTAGAGTCCCACCGCTGTGGAACCAGGTGGCCAGATCAGCCATGTCAAGGTAGGGGGCCATTTTCGGTGCTAGACTGAGTTTGTACAAGGCACTTTTTGCACCTGCTTTAACTTGCTTTTCTAGCAGCAGTGCTGGATGTAGTATAATTCTTACACTCTTAACTGAGTTTGCAAGGATCTGCTGAACTTCATTAAAAGTGGGGAGCACAAAGTCCTTCAATATCTTCAACATCCCAACATCTGTCTTGTCTGGGTTCAGTTTCAATTTGTTCGCTTTCAGCTAATTGACAATAGCTGTCAGACAATGACTGAGGGCCTCTGCTGAATCACCAAAGGATTTGGATAGAGAGATATAGAGCTGGGTGTCATCTGTATATTGATAACATTCAGTTCCATAGCTATAATTTCTTCTAAATGCCTTACATAGAGGTTGAATAACATGAGGGATAAGATTGTGTCTGTGGAACCCCACAAGATAATTCCTACACTTAGGATGATCTCCAAAAGCAACTCTTTGAGTCCATTCCATGAGGAACTATTTAAACCAGTCCAAGGCACATCCCTTGATACCCACTTTTGCCTCCAAACACCTCAAACAGCATGGCATGATCTACTGTATCAAAAGCTGCAGACAGATCCAAGAAGAGCAACAAAGAATGTCGACCTTTGACTACAATCAGATAGAGATCATCCACTAAAACCATTAGAGCCATCTCTGTCCCATAGCACAGCCTGAAATCAGACTGAAAAGGGTCCAGGGCACCAGAGTTATCCAGGAAGGCCTGGAGCTAATCTGCTAGTGTTCTCTCAACCACTTTACCCAGAAAGGGTAGATTAGAAACTGGGCAATAACTGGCCACATCATTTTTGTCTAGGGTTGGGGATCTAATCATTTCTTTGAGTGGAAGACATTTTGGGTTATTGTCTGATTAGATCCCTGATTGTCTGATTGTCTGATTAGAGCCTGATAGACATCAAGGCTCACTTATGTGCTGTTTACATGGTTTTAGCAGCCAAGACGGGCAAGGACCCAGAGCATTAGTGGACTTTGCAGATGCGAGGATCCTGTCAATATTCTTTCCTTTATCCCCTAGAAGCTCCCTGATAAATAGATCTTGTGCAGTGGAATTATTTAAACCTTAAGTGACAGAAAGACTGCAATAAATTTCACACCTGTTAGTGTAGAATCCCTGTTATTTAGTAAGAAGGGCATTACCTTGGACACAGATAATCCAGAACAGTCTATTAAAAGAGGAGTAACTCAATGCAATCTTAGATCTTCATAAAAGGGACATTCCAATAGCATATGTGCTATAGAATCAATCGAAACAGAGGAGCACAAACAAATCCTTTCTGAACAAGGTAGTTTATTATCAGTGCAATCCTAAACAGAGTTGTTCCAGACTAAGCCCATTGAAATCAATGGGCACAGACTGGCGTAACTTTGTTTAGGATTACACTGTGCCCTAGTTCTTAGAGACATTTGAGCATGGAGAACAGCACTTGCAAAAACATTGTGGAACATTTAGCAACTTTCACAAAAATTGAAGAGGACAGTCTATAGACTCATTGATTGAAGTCTTCCAAATGGCAGAACCAAAAATACAATCGGAATAACTTTTAGATTAAAAAGCTGAATAGCTTCCAGAATATATTTTCTGCCTTTATTATTTAAAAAAGTTTATAATAGATCCAAATACTGGGTTTAATTTTATTACATACTGGCTTTTGGTGTGAATTCCAGTTCAGGTTACATGAAAAAATAATGCCAAGCTAAACTAATCTATTCAACTTCAACACCAAATAACAGCTAATGAAAAGAGGTCAGTTTGTCTTAGAGATCCAGAGGAGTTAGCCATGTTAGTCTGCAGTAGCAAAATAGCTAAGAGTCCAGTAGCACCTTTTAAGACTAACCAACTTTATTGTAGCATAAGCTTTCGAGAGCCACAGTGCGCTTTGTCAGCTCTCTTGTCTTAGCTGTTTTGTCTTAGAGAAGATCATAATCTTTGACTTATGATAATTTATCAGCAGACTTTCCCTAGAGCAGTACTAAGAGAAATCTGTGCAATGCCACCCCTGTGTGGGACAAAAGAACCACATCATCCGCATAAACAAGATGGAAATAGTTTGCTAACTTTGGGGAGTGACAAATCTCCTGAAAATTTTCTGATAAATCGTTTAAATATAAATTTAACAAAAACGGGGACAAAAGACATCCTTTCTTACCCCCTTATCCAAATAGAAAGGCTCAGTGAATTGCTCATCACTGCAACAGACTTGAGATGTAAGATCAATATGAAATTGTTGTATGAGCCAAAGCAATCTCTTTCCTATTGTGGAAGTAGATAATTTTCTTGAGAATCTTGCTCTAGGAATAGCATCAAAAGCTCCTTTAAACCCATAAAGTCAACAAAGAGATTATCATCAGGGAGAGAAGAATTTTCTCATCTAACTGGAATAGAAACAAACAACGGTCCAAAACAGACCAACTCCTTCAAAAGCCAATCTGCTCCCAATCGAGAACACATTGCTCCATTCAGTCAAGTAATTTCCTTTACAAATAAGAAGAGCATAACTTCACCCTTTTTAAAGATCTGGACTGTTATAGTATAGTATGCCTCCATGGCTTTGAAATAAATCCCAAGAAGTTTATCTGGGTAAACAACGGAGTCAAGAATATCAGCCCACCAACTAGGATGTGCCCTAAACAACTCATTTGGGATTAAATCAGATCTACTTTCCCCAGGGCTCGCAGCTAGCCTGTGGGGCAGAAGATCTCAAATGACTAAAGACCCCAAATCCTGTGGGTTTAAAAGTGCATGGAAAAATGGCCCTTGAAATAAGTTTCCCAGACATAAGAAAAAATATAAGCAGGGATTTTTACTGGACCATTTATGGCCGAGTTGACAATAGACCAAAATGCTGAGTTATCATCATTAGAGAGCTTCAGTTCTTATGTAATACCTCTCTTTTTCTCAATTTAATCAAGTGCTTATAACTTAAGAGCTAGCAACTTGTTCAACACATGACTTTGTTATTACTTGTAAACTATGTTTCACCTTCGTTCTTCTGTGCCTCCACACATGGGACTGCGCAGGCGCAGGCCAGCCGCCGGTAGATTTTTCATCGCTTTTCTCGGCTCCAAAGGGGCCGTTGGGCGCGTGCCTCAGCGACCGTTTCCCGCCCAAACGGTCACGTGTCTAACGGCAACCAACGGCCCCTTCCCTCAGTTCTCTTCTTGCCGCCGCTAGAAGGGAACGTCTGCCTCGCAGCTCCGTGCTTAATAGTAATTGATTACTTCGTGATTGATTATTTCGGTATTGACTTGGATTTCGGACTTTGGCTTACTCTTCTTCTGACTGATTTGGACAGATTTTGGACTCGGTGTGTATTGACTCGGACTGTTATTTGACGACGCGTATTGCCTGAACCCCTGAAAAATGGCCTCTAAGGCCTTATTCAAGCACTGTGCTCAGTGCCAGATGAAGATGGCCCAAACGGATGGGCATGATCTGTGCCTTTTTTGCCTCGGGGAGGGTCATAATGTCCCAGCATGTAAAATCTGCCAGAAGTTTACCCATAAGGCCAGACAGGAGAGGTCTGCGCACTTGAAGGCATCGCTGTGGCAGAAAGTGTTGGATGGAGAGGAGACTCCCAGACCCCCTTTGGTGGCGGGGAAAACTCCATTGTCCTCCCCAAAGGCTGCCCTTAGCTCCTCGGCCGAACGGCATTCACGAGCGGGCTCTGTGGCATCTGCTAAGTCGGTGTCGACATCTTGACCGGCGAGTGTAGCAGTCTCAAAAGCGGGTTCACAGGTGGCGATGTCCCCAAAATCACCGGGAGAAAAGGCGTCGTCAAAGTCGGATCCGAAGAAGTCGGCTTTGGGATTGGATCCGAAGGGATCGGATCCTACCTCTCTGTCGACACCGACGCCGGATCTGAAGACTACCTCGGTTCTGAGACCACACACAGCCGGCAAGAAGTCTTCCACCAAGAGGGCGTCGGATCCGAGAGCCAGCTCGTAGCCGCCGTCGAAGAAGCCTAAGAAGTCCAAACATCGGCGCTCTCAGTCTCCACAGCGCAAGTCGGCTGATGAAGTGGTGCTAATATCTCCACGCACGCCTTCACCTCATCTGAACTCTCCAGATTGTTCTGCTCCGGAGGAGGAGGTGCCGGATCCGGGTGCGTATGTCGTGGTCTCGAGTGAGCATCGTTCCCCGTCACTGGAACCAAGCCCGGCTGCCCCTCGTCGGATCCGATGCACACCCAGAGAGCATACGTCTGTGTCCCCGGTTTCCTCCACTCGGAGTCGACACCCTTTCTCCGATGTGGAAAGTGTCGGTTCCGAGCATTCCTTGGCGTCACGACACCGGCAGGCCTCCTATATTCCACCTGCATACCATTGCCAATGGAAGGGGGCTCCTGCGGGGTATGGCTCCTCGGATCCGAGGCCATCAACATCCAGGCAGCATGAGTGGCTACCTCCACCGTTTCCAGCTGATGAGGTGTCGGCTCCTGCTTCTGATGAGGAGGAGGCTGTTGTTGACTACGAGTATCGCTCTGATTCCTTGTCGGAACCGTCTCCAGATGACAATGTGGCCCCCAATATGGGTTCCCCTTATGAGGATCTCCGTATCTACGCCAAACAGATGGCCCGTATGGCAAAGGCGTTGGAAATTGATATTTCTTCAGCCACGCCTAAGACGAAGGACAAGCTCCTGTGTCGCATCTATGGTGACAACCCAGCTACGGTGGGTTTCCCTATGTTGGAGGGCTTGGAGGAGATTATGGAGAAAGTGTGGAAGGTGCCTTTGGATCTGCCAGCTACATCAAAGCACATTGAGCAGATGTACAAGATAAAGCAAGGCACATGGCAATCCCTTATCAAACATCCTCCACCATCATCCTTGATAGCTGAGGAAATCCAACACCGACGGTCAGGCTCCTCTTCCATCCCCGCCAGATAAAGAGGGAAAGAAGATGGATGCCCTGGGCAGACGCCAATACTCCATCTCGGCACTCGCCCTCCGTATAGCCAACTACCAAACCATCATGGCTGGCTATCAGTTGTACCTGTGGGAGAAGCTGGCATCTTATGTCGCTGACTTGCCTGCAGATAAGAAGGCAGTGGTGTCCCTGCTGCAGAATGAAGCCATTCGCCTTTCGAAGCAGCAGATGAATGCAGGGAGCCATGCAGCTGATACTGCGGCCCATGTTATATCATCAGCGGTGATCTTGAGACGGCACTCTTGGCTCCGGTCAACAGCTCTCCCACAAGAGGTGAAAACCAAAATTGAGAATCTGCCATTTGAAGGGGATTCCCTCTTCTCAAGCACCACGGATGAGGCGCTGAAGAAGAAGGAGGAGGATAGGCAGACGGCTTGGTCGTTGGGAGTGACCTCGGCAGACAGGGCTGCTTTTAAGCCATGGTACCCTACGGGATACAACCCGTATCAGTACTATGGAAGATACCAGCAACGTCCTTACTTCCAGCTATATCCTGCTTCTCAGCGCCATTACACTCCTGCGCAGCAACCCAAGAGGTGTAGGCCTTTCAAGCCCCGTCCATCTCAGCCTCCTGCTCAGCAAAAAGATCCGCAAGGAGCAGGGAGGCAATTCTGACGGAATGACCCAGTCACAGCCCTGACTTTCTCGGACAGGCTGAAACCTTTCCTATTCGAATGGGAGTCGATAACATCTGACTCATGGGTCTTAACAATTGTGAATAAAGGATATGGGCTGGAATTCACTGAACTGCCTAGGTGTATCTCACCATCAAGGGCTGTGAATAATACCATGGCTGAGCTAGAGGATGAGATCATATCTCTCTTGGCCAAGGGTGCTGTGGAGGAGGTGGCGTACAAGGAGTCTGAGAAAGGCTTCTTTTCTCGTTTCTTTCTGGTCCCCAAAAAGGCTGGGGGTTTACGTCCCATTCTAGATTTGAGGGGTCTTAATGCTTTTCTAAAAGTGATGAAGTTTAAGATGGTCACACTGTCTGCTGTAATTTCCTTACAAAAGAAAGGGAATTGGTTTGCTGTCCTTGACTTGAAGGACGCTTATTTCCATGTTGGAATACTAGAGGAGCACAGAAAGTTTCTGGGCTTCGTTTACAAGCGAAGGGTGTTCCGTTACAGAGTGCTTCCCTTCGGCCTATCCACGGCGCCATGAGTATTTACCAAGTGTGTGGCGCCTGTGGTGTCCTTCCTTCGAGAGGAAGGCTGTACCATCTTTCCTTACCTCGATGATTGGCTCATTGTGGCAGATTCTGAAGCTAGGCTTTTGCAAGATGTGGAATTAGTACCAAGCACTTGCAAACGTTTGGGTCTGCTGGTAAATTTGGATAAGTCAAAACTGGTACCCAGCCATAAGCTCTTTTACATTGGTGCAGTATTAGACTCTGTTGAGGGTAAAGCGCTACTTCCACAGGAAAGGGCTACATCTCTAAAGGGATTGGTTTCCATGTTTAAGAGAAATCGTTTCCAATCTGTGCACATGACACAATGCTTACTGGGTCATATGGCAGCTGCTACGTCAGTAGTACCCTTTGCAAGACTGCGTATGCGTCCGCTTCAAAATTGGTTTGTGCAGAGGTACGATGCTATACGCCACCCTCCATCTCTCAAGTTATCCATACCTAGGGTCATTCTATCCTTCCTTGATTGGTGGTTGTCAGATGACAACTTGTTTAAGGGGACCCTGTTTGGCTATCTGCATCCTGAGGTTACAGTGACCAGTGATGCGTCCCTGCAGGGATGGGGTGCCTATTGTGGTGCTGTGTGCATACAGGATGTATGGTCAGAAAGGGAAAGGAACCTGCATATTAACGTTCTTGAACTAAGAGCTATTCGTTTTGCACTTCTGTCCCTTGCAGCGCTTCTGCAGAACCGTCAAGTGTTGGTGCAGACGGACAACACGACTGCCATGTATTATCTAAACCAGCAAGGGGGCACAGCATCTATGATTCTCTGCAGGGAGGCCACGCTCATTTGGCAATGGGCGATCCAGAATGGTGTGATGCTTTGGGCTATACACGTAGCGGGATCAGACAATGCTCGGGCGGATGCCCTGAGCAGAGTGCACATGTTGGACCACGAGTGGGAACTAAACGTAAAGTACATTGGGCCGATCTTCCAAATGTGGAGCCAACCGAGCATAGATGTGTTTGCGACGTCAGCAAACACCAAGGCCCAGATATTTTGTTCAAGGGCGGGGAGCGACCCCCTCTCTATTGGGGATGCCTCCCAATTTACATGGACCCACAAGTTGCACTATGTGTTTCCACCATTCCCGCTGATACCAAGGGTGTTACGCAGAATAGAGAACGACAATGCAGATTGCATTCTGGTAGCACCCTTCTGGCCAAGGCAGGTGTGGTTCCCCAAACTGTTACAGATGTCCGATTAGACATATGTGAGTCTACCTCCCAGGCAGGATCTTCTGTTGAACGGGAGCTTGTTCCACCACGAGCCCAAGAAGTTGCACCTGTCTGTCTGGCGGATTCTACCCCACCTGTAACTTATTCTGAGCAAGTGGAGAGAGTCATGCTAAATGCAAGGAAACTCTCCACTAGACAGGCTTACAAAGCTAAGTGGCTTAGGTTTGAGACTTGGGCAGTTTCAAGAAATGTAGTGCCTATTAGTAGCCCCTTAGGGTTCATCTTTGACTACTTATGTCATTTGAAAGACCAAGGGCTTAGGGTTACCTCCCTAAAAGTACACCTTGCGGCAATTTCCGTTTTTCACGATCAGGTTGACGGTTGTACGGTGTTCTCACACCATAAATCTCATCAGTTTCTGAAGGGGATGTTTAATCTCTATCCTCCTGTGTCACCACCAGTGCCTCAATGGTCTCTCTCCCTAGTACTATCTAGGTTGATGCTGCCTCCTTTCGAACTGTTAGCTACATGCCCTTTGGACTTCATGTCCTACAAGGTAGCGTTTCTGGTGGCTGTAACGTCTGCCAGAAGGGTTAGCGAGTTAGCAGCTCTCAGGGCTGACCCCCCATTTCTTCTTTTCCATAAAAATAGGGTGGTCCTGTGACCGTGCCTTAAGTTTCTGCCCAAGGTGGTGTCCACCTTCCACCTGTCGCAGGAGATCACGTTACCTGTGTTCTTTCCGAATGCATCCACAAGTGGGGAGAAGGCCCTGCACACTTTAGATCTGAGGAGGGCCTTAGCCTTTTATTTGGACAGGACAAAGGACTTCCGTAGCAGTCCCCATCTTTTTGTCTGCTTTGGAAGTAAGGACAAGGGTCACAAGGCATCATCCCAAACAGTGTCCTGATGGATAGTGTCGGCCATTACTAAGGCCTATGCTCTGGCCAGGGTGGATTGTCCACTGGGGATCAGTGCTCACTCCACACACTCTCAGGCAGCTTCGTCAGCGCTTATCAAGGGTGTGCTGCTGGTTAACATCTGCAAAGCGGCTACATGGTCATCTGCTGACATGTTTGTAAAGCATTATGCTATGGATGTTAATGCTGAGCAAGATGTTGCTGTGGCCAAGGCTGTCCTCCACTCCTTGTTTTCATAACGATACACTTGAATGCCTTGCTCCAATGATGGAGAATGAAACTTTGTATATGTATATACGTATATGGTTTACTGAACAACTCTAATGTTTGTTGAACAAGTTATTTATCTTGTGCTAATGTTTTTGGTACTTAATAAAATTGAGTTGGATTTCACCCCACCTTTCTTATTGTGTGAAGCTTGGTACTCTCCCATGTGTGGAGGCACAGAAGAACAAAAATGAAAACAGGGTTAACATACCTGTAACTTATGTTCATCGAGTTCTTCTGTGCTGACACACATCCCTCCCTCCTGCCCACTCTGTGAACTCCTATTACAAAAAAAAAATTAATTAAGAATTATTACAAGGAGAATTAAATTTGTGTATGGGATAGCGGCGGCAAGGATGAACTGAGGGAAGGGGCCGTTGGTCGCCGTTAGACACGTGACCGTTCGGGCGGGAAACGGTTGCTGAGGCGCGCGCCCAACGGCCCCTTCGGATCTGAGGAAAGCGATGAAAAATCTTCCGGTGGCTGGCCTGCGCAGTCCCATGTGTGTCAGCACAGAAGAACTCGATGAACATAAGTTACAGCTTTGTTAACCGTTTTCTGAAGAATCCTTCTTTTAAGGAGTCTGCGCTCCTTATTAAAGCATAAATTACGTTTGGAAGGAGCTAGTGATTTTTTAGTAATTAAGTAATTTTAGCAAATTTAGTAATTTTAGCAAATAATGGTTCAAATAAGTTAATTAAATTTTAAAAGATACCTAAATCAGCAGGAGCCCCTTGAGGCCTAGGCAGTGCCCTCTTATGCGTAATCACTGCTGGAGACTCCATTCTGGCACACACTAAAATAGCTGGTGTAGGGCTCCAAGAGACACGAGTCAGACCCTTATGATTTTGATATTCCAATACCAACTGATGGTAAGCTGGCCTTAAGCAATGAATACATGATAGTTGAACTAAAAGGGAGATGGGTAGATGATCAATGCCCAATGCCCACATAACCACATTCATATGTATAATTAAAGGTAAAAATGCTATGAAATGAGGAGGTTATCAATTACACTACCACCCCTCAGAGCTAAAATCTCCATTTCGATCAATCTCTGAAGGACCATTTACTATTATCAAGTTTCTATGAATACCTAATTGATCCAAAAGTAAACGGGCAGTGTTTATTGCAGAGTACATGGAAATTCTATCAAATCACACAGAGATAAGAAAGACTCCATTATAAGGTTCTATCCATTTTTTTAAAAAAGAGCATTATCACCATGCTTTATCCTTGCGTTGAAATTATGTGCCATAAGGATTAAACTGGCTGGGTCATAATTTTATGTATCATTAAATATTTCCCCCAGAAGAATCCAATTTTATGCACTGCTGTTTGGCTTGGCTGGTGGAACATAGATTGAAAATAAAAACAAGGAAAAGGAATTCAGTTGTAAGTTAAGTACAAGGGACAACTTTTCTGCAACAAGGTGCTCAAGAGATTCTGTATACAGGGAGGACCTGTCAATATCTGTCACTAGCAGTGGATCAAAATGGTCCATCAGCAGACCAGATGGTATATTAAAGATTTCTTCCACCTCACCTAAATTACAGCCAGCATCCAGATTGCAGCATATTCCTGCTATTTTGTCAGCAAAAAACATTGCAAAGATGTTAAAGCTAATTGTCTTTTTTTGAGACAACATAGGTTCAGGAGTCAGAAGGGGTTAAGACACCTTAAAACAGCTGGGATAGTTGTTAAGCAGCCAGTGCAACCGGTACAAAGTCATATCCTTTCTCTGCTACTATGACCACTGCTTAATAGGTTTTCTTCTAATGGGATCTATAGCATGCTTTATCGGATTCAGTGTGAATTTTAGTGGCAGTGTCTTTCTAGAAATCTTTCAGCTCTCTTTAGGTCACCGAGCTCCATGGTAAACCCTGGGATCAGCTTCTGCCCCAAGAGAGGGAGAGGTTGATGAGGAGCATCTTGTCAATATATTTCAGAAGCCTCATATTCCACACTCCCACCGCTGCCTCAACAGAGACTCTGTTACGAATTCTAAAATCCCCCGGAGTATTTTGGAATCCCAAAGGACCCATAAGCCTCCGTGAGTGAACCTTGTTAACAGCCTCTCCTTTTGCAGGCCATATTCATCTTTGTTTTCAGTATATAATGGTCAGACGGTGCTTCAGGCTGAATCTCCAATCCAGAAAGAAATACTTCCCTCAAAGTTTCAGGACAAAAGATTAATTTCAAGTTGTGACCTCTTTTATTTGTGGAGCCAGTCACTTACTGAGAGAGGCCCAAGGCAACCAAATAAAGCTGTACTATCCTGGGCCAACCCTGACATACAGTTGTGTGACTGAACTGAAGTCTCTTAAGCTTTGATGTCTAAGAAAAGATATTTCTTTGATTATATCAGCAAGCAGGAATTTGAATGGAGTGCAGAGTGTGTACCCTGATGGAAGAAAATTCCTCATGAGTTCTCAGATGGGAAATAAGGTTTCCACACACAGATGGGAAGCAAGGTTTCCACACACAGAGGGGAAGTAAGGTTTGTTCCCTGTGTAAATTCTTCAATGGGCTGTAAGTGTTCTGCTTCACCGGAAAGGTTTTCCACACTCTGAGCACTGCTATGGTTTCTCTCCTGTGTAGACTATGTGAAGGAAAACATGATTTGTACTGGGCCTGAAGCTTTTCCCATATTCTGAGTATTTATAGAGTTTCTCCCTTCTGTTGGTTCTTTGACGGGAATCAAGTTTTCCACTCTTGGTGCAGTTCCTTCCTTCTCTAAGCATATATATGGTTTCTCCCCAGTGTGCATTCTTTGATGTCGTATAAGGTTAGTTTTCCTTCTGAAGCTCTTTCCACACTCTGAACATAGATATGGTTTCTCCCCTGTGTGGATTCTTTGATGGGATCTAAGGTCTGGACTCCGCCTGAAGCTCTTTCCACAGTCTGTGCATGTATATGGTTTCTCCCCTGTGTGGATCCTTTGATGTTGTCTCAGATTGTCCTTCCTTCCAAAGCTCTTTCCGCACTCTGAGCATTGATATGGTTTCTCCCCAGTATGGATTTTTTGATGGGAAGTAAGTTCTGCACTCCACCTGAAGCTCTTCCCACACTGTGAGCAGGTATGTGGTTTCTCTTGTGTGTCCACAGTTTCCTGTAAAATATCGTTTTCACTCCCCTTGGAACTAGTTGAACATTCTGATTTCTCCGCTGTGTGAGTTCTTTGATGAGAAATAAAGCTTGACCTCATACTGAAGTTCTTTCCACAATCAAAACATTTGTATGGTTTCTCCCCTGTGTGGATTCTTTGATGGGAAAAAAGTTCTGTACTCCACCTGAAGCACTTTCCACATTGTGAGCAGGTGTGTGGTTCAACAATGAAATTCGCACTTTTCTTTGAAATATGTTTTTTGCTCCCTCTAGAAGTTGTACGTTCTGGTTTCTCCCCTGAGTGGATTCTGTCATGGTAAGCAAGGGTTTCCTTGCGCCTAAAGCTCTTTCCACACATAGAGCATTTATACGGTTTCTCCCCTGTGTGCATTCTTTGATGGGAAATAAGTTCTGCACGCCACCTGAAGCTCCTTCCACACTGTGAGCAGTTGTGTGGTTTCTCTTCTGTGCCCACATTTCCCTGTAAAATATGGGTTTTGGTGCTGCTGAAACTTGTCATGCGCTCTGGTTTTGACCCTGTGTGGATCCTCTGATGGGAAATAAAGCTTGACTTCTCACTGTAGCTTTCCCCACAGTGTGAACATATGTATAGTTTATCCCCTACGTGGATTCTTCGATGCGATGCGAGTTTTCCACGCCCCCTGAAAGTTTCTCCACACACTGAGCATGTGTATGGTTTCTCTCCAGTATGGATTCTTTGATGTTGCATAAGATTGTTCTTCCTTTGGAATCTCTTTCCACAGTGTGAGCATGCGTGTGGTTTCTCATGTGCGTCCAGAATTTCCTGTAAAATATGTTTTTCGGTTCCCAGGGAAATCATTGTCCACTCCAGCTTTTCCCTTCTATGGATTCTTTGATGGGAATGAAAGCTTGATCTCACACTGAAGCTCTTTCCACAATCTGAACATTTGTATGGTTTATCTCCTGTGTGGAGTCTTTGATGGGCAGCAAATTTTCCACTCCACCTGAAGCTCTCTCCGCACACTGAGCAGGTATATGGCTTTTCTCCTGTGTGGATTCTTTGATGGGCAGTAAGTGTCTCCTTACGACCAAAGCTCTTTCCACAGTCTGTGCATTTATATGGTTTCTCCCGTGTGGATTCTTTGATGGGAAGTAAGCTCTGCGCCCCACCTGAAATACTTCCCACACTCTGAGCAATGATACGGTTTTCCTCTTCTGTGGTGGAGCTTTTGATGTTGAATAAGGCTGCCCTTCCTTCTGAAGCTCTTTCCACAATGTGGATACGTGTGTGGTTTGTCCTCTGTATGCAGTGTTTCCTCTAAGAGAAGGGTTTTTATACTCATGGCATTTATCATACACTCTGATTCTTCTAATGGCTTTTCTTTATTTTGCATTCTCTGATGTGACGTAAGGTTTGATTTCCCAGCTAAGAGTTTTGCACATTGAGTGAAGTTATTTCTTTTGTTTCCTGTATTAATTTCTTCTTGGACTGAATTTTCCTGGAAATCCACGCCTTCAGAAGCAATGGATTCCTTGCTCCAGTTTGATTTTGATTCAGTTCCTCCTCTCCACTCTTCTCCCCTTCTGTGGCATTCTTGCCCTGTAGAAACAAAGAAGGAAACCAGGTAGAGAAATAGAGACTCTTAAGTAAAAGGAAAGCAGCAGCCTTAGCCAGATTGCAGCCTCTCCCTCAGCAGCATCTCTGAACATTTCCCCAGGAAAGTCAGGAATGGAACAGAAGCAGATTACTTTTTGGACACAGAACAGGGAAGGAAACTCATCGATGAAACTACCTTCTACTGGGACCAAGCAGCAGTCTACCAAGGTCACTCTTGTCTCCCCTGGCTGGCAGTGGCTCTCCAAGGCCTCAAGTGGAGGGCTTTCCCATCACCTCCTTCCTGACCCTATTAACTGGAGATGCCAGGAACCAACCAAACCAGGGACCTTCTGCGTGCAAAGCAGATGCTCCACACCTTGCCCACTACTAGGCCAGAGGAAGATCTCTTTAGACCTCCCCAGTTCCTCCAATGGCAAGCCAAAAGGCAGCCTGCCACAGCCACATAGGAAGCCTCCCAATGTAGCTTCAATAAAGGGGTCTGAGAGGGGGCTCCATGTCTCTGTGAAGAGACCCTCCCAACTCCTTCGCAGTGAAGGATAGGAAGGGTTGGAACACAGCAAGGCTGTGGAAGAGCTGAAAGTCATCTTCTAAGGAATCGAGTGTTCTTATCAGAACATTGAATGCATTGCCCAACGAGCTCCTGTTGAAATACTGGCAATTTGGCTCAATTAAGAGAGAAGATCAAAGGAAACGGAGCTGCTACTTGTGATTGGGGGTTGGACTGACCGTGGAGGTCCCTTCCAACCCTATGATTCTATGATTCCCCTGTGGCGCACAGGGGAAGACAGACAAGATCATCAATTCTTGCTCTCCCTATTGGACAACAAAGGGTAGCAACATACCAAGAGTGACCAGATTCCTGTAATTCTCCTCCATGACTTCCCAGTGCAGAGCCCTTTGGCCCGGATCCAGCAAAGCCCACTCCTCCTGGGTGAAACAGACAGACACCTCCTCGAGAGTCACCAGCCCCTGAAAGACAGAAAAACTTACAGATGCTATCACCATCCAAAACCAGAATGAAGCAGAGGTGAGCAGGATTTCTCCTGAACATGTGCAGCGGACTTCTAGTGACTCAGACTGCTGGGCTGCTAAGGTCAGTATTGCCCAATCGTATGGGCAGCAGCTCTCCAGGGAGTCAAGTGGAAGATATAAAGCTTGAGCCAGGCCATTCCTAGTGAGCCATTTCAACAGAAAGGGAAAAGACGGGGTCCACCTGGGCCCAGGGGACTGGCAGAAGATACAGGCCCCTGGTATGCCCCCAAGGAGTCCTTCCCTACCTGGTCTGGTTGCTCAGGAGATGCTTCCAGTCCCCCACATTGGCTTGAAGGTCCACCCATCAGCGTCCTCCCATTGCCTGTGTGAAAAGCAAAGGAGGTGAGAAGAGACTGATCCTGCTAACTGCTTCTCCCAGTTCCGTGTTTTGATTCTTAGATAGGGGAGATCAGAGACCTGCATGCTTCAGAGAGCCCTTTCTTCAGTACGCTGCTCTTTGTTCCTTGTTCCTGGATGTGTCCTTAGAGAGGGAAGATCAGAGACCTGCATGCTTAGGAGAGCCCTTTAGGGCACTTGGAGAACTGTGTTTCACATCTCTCTATGGACTATTCTAACATCTCAGAAAGTGCATATGACGCCCCCCACCCCCGCCAATCTCTTGCCCTCATGAGTATTCAGCTGACACTCTCACCATGTAGCTCCCACCCCGAGACGAATGTTTGACGTTTGGAATCTGAAGGTGTGTTTTTCAACTCTAAAACACTTTTAAATGACCAAATATGTAATGAAGGTAGAAAGGGGAGTGGGAGGTATTCCGTGTTTGGCAGGGGGTGCCAGACATATGATTATCTGCCCACTAGGTAGAAATTCTGGATGTGTGCTCAATGCATGGACCTCTCGGCTCTCAAGGGTCAGGTTCGTTCCCTTGAGGCTAGGGTTGCCAGCCTGGAGAAGCTGAGGGAGGAAGAAAAGTTGGTGGAGAAGACCTTCAGGGACCTACCAGAACTTCCCACTCCTTCACTGACAGGTCTTCTGCTGTCAGGGAGAGTGAAAGTCTCGAGGTTGGAGGGCATCACGCTGAGGAGGACGGACATGATCTGTTCCTCAGATGACGGACTTATTACACTCTCTTGTACAGACTATACCCCTCTGGGATTGGAGGGAGGTGGGCTTTTGGTAGTGGGAGACCCAATTATTAGGTATACAGAGAGCAGGAGATGTGAAGGGGATTTTGATTGCACAGGGACCTGCCTGCCTGGTGCAAAGCTTGTGGACATCATGAACTGTCTAGACAGGTTGATAGTCATGGTGCACATTGGCACCAATGACACTGAGGAATTTAGAAAAGAGCAGGCGTCCAGTAGCACCTAAAAGACTAATGAAATTTGTAGTAGCTTTCGTGAGTCACAGCTCACTTCTTCAGATACCTGGTAAAGGTTTCTGAAGAAGTGAGCTCTGACTCACAAAATCTCCTACCCTACCACAAATTCTGTTAGTCTTATAGCTACTACTGGACTCTTGCTCTTTTCTGCGGCTACAGACAGACTAACACGGCTACCCCTCTTGATCTATCTCTACTGTGTCATCCTGGAGGAAAAATGTAGATTACTAGGCAGGAAGTTAAAGGCTGCCCTGCCAGACGTGCTCTTGGTTCCCTGTGCAGGGCCAACTAGACAGGCACAGAATAGGGGTCCCTGTGTGTGGTTGAGAAAGTGGTGCCAGGAGGAAGGGTTTAGATTTCTTAGGCAGTGGGGAACTTCCTGGAGCATGCGGAAGCTGTGTGCAAAAAAGAGAAGCTTCACTTGAGCCCAAAGGGAACTATTCTGCCGGCACTTCATATCCCAAAAGGTGGCAGGACAAGTTTTAAAAACTAATCTCAGGGGGAAAGCGGACAGGAGCTGGGGAGCCTTCTGTTTGGGACAAGGCAGTCCAAAAGGCAGTCCAAACAGGGTACTAGGAGCACAATGAAACTTGGGAATGAGAATAACATGGCAAAGGAAGGCCGTGGGTGGAGGCAAAGGGGCCAAGAGCTGTCGGGGAGGGACACACCGGGCAGGTGTCCGTAGGCCAATGCTAGAAAGCTCTGAGCCGAGATGGGGAGCTGGAATGCTTGGTGCTAAATAATGATTTAAATATAATGGGTGCCTTTAAAACATGGGAGGACTGGGGAAATCAATGGGATACGCTCATCCCTGGGAATACGCTCTTTAGACAGAACAGGGAGGGAGAGGCTGAGGGAGGGGTTGCACTGTATAGCAAAGAGGGCACAGAATCAAATAAGGTAGAAAATATTAGGAGAGTTTTCCCAGAGAAAGCGATATGGCTATAAAGACTGGGCTATAAAGACTGGAAACATTCAGTCTACATCTGAATTCTAAAAAAAGAGATGTCAAAGAGTGCAGCGACTATCAGACTATAATGTGGAGGGGGGTGGTCATTGCCTCCTGCTCCGCGCCTAATTCTGGCCCGGTGAAGGTGGAGGGATGGGTATTGCCGCCTGCTCCACATCTGATCTTGGCTGGGTGAAGGGGGAGTGGTCATAGCCACCTCCTCCACACCTGATCTTGGCTAGGTGATGGGGGGAAAGCATGGCCTTCTGCTCTGCTCATAATCCTGGCTGGGTGAAGGGGTGGCAGGCATTGCCTCTGCTTTGTGCCTGATCTTGGCAGAGACATGAGTGGGGAAAGCATTGCCTCCTGCTCAGTGCCTGATTCCGCCCGGATGATGGGGGGAGGGAGAGCACGATGGTTGTTGTGGATTTTCCGGGCTGTATAGCCATGCTCTTGACACTGTAGTTCCTGACGTTTCGCCAGCTGACGAAACGTCAGAAACTACAATGCCAAAGACCAAGAGATTCCTGACACTTGGAAGGAGGCCAACATATCATTGATTCCAAAAGAAGGACAAGATTTGACTAATGTTAAAAATTATAGACCAATTTCATTGTTGAATAATGACTATAAAATATTTGCAAAGGTATTGGCGGAAAGAATTAAAGGATGGATGTCGGAATTCATTGCAGAGGAACAAGCGGGATTTCTACCTAATAGACAAATTAAGGACAATCTGAGAACAGTAATAAATGCTATTGAATATTATGATAAGCATTGCGATAGAGAGGTTGGTTTCTTTTTCGTAGACGCAGAAAAAGCATTTGACAGTTTGAACTGGGACTTTATGTTTGCCACTATGGAAAAGCTGCAAATGGGAGAAAAGTTCATACAAGCAGTTAAAGGAATTTATAAAGACCAAAGTGCAGCGATTGTAGTGAATGATGATCTGACAAAAAAACTAAAAATAAACAAAGGTACAAGGCAGGGCTGCCCATTGTCTCCATTGTTGTTTATATTGATCTTGGAAATACTGATGATCCAGATACGAGAGGACGATACAATCCGTGGTATAAAGATAAGAGAGTTTACCTACAAGGTCAGAGCATTTGCAGATGATATAATGTTGATTGTAGAGGATCCAATCGACAATATGCCAAAGGTAATAAAGAAGACAAAGGAATTTGGAGACTTGGCCAGTTTTTTCGTAAACAAAAAGAAGTCGAAGATACTATGTAAAAATATGACTAAACAGAAACAACAAGAATTGATGGAATTAACGGACTGCGAGGTAACAAACAAAGTAAAATATTTGGGAATTGAATTAACTGCAAAAAACATAGACTTATTTAAGAACAACTATGAGAAGTTGTGGATACAAATAGAGAGAGACTTGATAAAATGGAACAAGTTGAATCTATCATGGTTGGGCAGAATTGCGACAATAAAAATGAATGTGTTACCTCGTGTGATGTTTCTGTTAAAAACGATTCCGATTATCCGAGACTCTAAACAATTTGAAAAATGGCAAAGAAAAATTTCGAACTTTGTGTGGGCAGGAAAGAAACCACGTGTTAAAATGAAAATGTTACAGGATGCGAAAGAAAGAGGGGGCATGCAACTGCCCAACCTAAGACTGTATTATGAAGCAATTTGTTTGACATGGATAAAGGATTGGATAACGTTGAAAAATCACAAACTTCTGGCATTGGAAGGCTATAAGAAAATATTTGGATGGCATGCATACCTATGGTACGATAAAATAAAAGCGGACTCTCTGTTTCTGCATCATTATATCAGAAGAAGCCTCTTCACAATCTGGAAGAAATATAAGATGTATCTGGAAGATCAAATCCCCTCTTGGGTGGTCCCGTATGAAGTAATAGACCCGAGAACTGTCGATAACGAACAGCAATGTTTAACTTACAAGGAGATAACACAAATACAACAGTTAACGTTAAAAATAAAATCAGAAGAAGAATTGTCTCCTTGTTATAATTGGTTTCAATATAGACAGATCAGAGATCTTTACAAATCGGACGTTCAAGAGGAGGAATAAGAATGGAAAACTCAGAATTGGAAGAAGTAATGCTACAAGAAGGCAAGAAACATTTCAAAGATTTATAAGATACTTCTAAAATGGTACACTGAAGATGAAACAGTGAAAGTACAGATGGTGAAGTGGGCAATAAACTTTCATAAAGAAATAACGATGGAGTCCTGGGAGCACTTGTGGAAGAATACAATTAAGATTACAACGTGCATGAATATTAAAGAAAATGTGTATAAGATGATATACAGATGGTACCTAACACCAAAAAAAATTGCGCTGGGGAATGCTAATATGTCAGACAAGTGCTGGAAATGTAAAAAGCATGAAGGATCACTATATCATATGTGGTGGACATGTGAAGTAGCTAAACAGTATTGGGGTGAAATAACTGAAGTAATAAATGAGATTTTACAAATACAAATAAATAAGAACCCAGAATTGTTGCTACTGAACTTGGGAATGGAGAACGTTCCAGTGCAGCACAGAACACTGTTATTTTACATGACAGCTGCAGCAAGATTATTGTATGCGCAGAAATGGAAAGTGCAAGAAGTACCTACTGTAGAGGACTGGATTTACAAATTGCTGTACATGGCAGAAATGGACAAAATGACAAGAAAACTTAAAGACCAAGACCCAGAACAATTTATGGCAGACTGGGCGAAAATGAAACAATATTTGGAGAAAAAATGGGATGTGAAAGGAGAACTGTGGCAGTTCGAGAACTTTTAAACTATGATACTACAAACAAACAGAAGAGAGAAGTGACTTTACCAATAGAAGAAATGTGTGTTTATATTAATCTAAGCTAGGATTATAGTTAACTATAGGAGGGGTAGAATTTATAACTGATACTTAGAAGTGGGATTGATATACTAGAAAAAGTAATATAGCATACATATAGTAAGGGAAGAGGAAATTATTTAGAGTAATAAATGTTATTAAGTTAGAATAATAACTTAACTATCATTAAGTTTGAATTATGGTTAAGTATAAGATATGAGAAGTATGCTGTTAATTATGGGAAGAAGTATTAGTAAAATTAATTTGATAAGTATGTTATTAATTTTGGGAAGAAATATCAGTAAAACTAATATAGTATGTATAGATTATAGACTAATTAGGGCTTAGAGTAAGGATCGCTATGTAGGGATGCTTGATTGTCTAATATAGGATATGTTAAGTAATAAAGGGGGTAGAGGGTTGGAAAGCTGTTGGAAGTCAAGAAGGAGGGGGGGAAAGGGTGGGGGTTAGGTTAGATTTAATCAGATAGGGTTTAATTGAAATATTGTTGTTGTTTTTTTAAAGAAACTACAATGCCAAGACCACGGCTATACAGCCTTGAAAATCCACAACAACCAAACACACTACTTGGTGAAAAACAATCCCCCCGCATTGGGTGGGGGTGGGTGGGAATCGAGAACAGAAACTAGCAAGCAGCAAGTCAGGTCTTTAAAACAGAAAAGGAAGGCAAACCAACAGCAAGAGGAAAAACTATTGTCCCCCCCCCCAAACACAAAAATATCAGTTCTCTCAAAAATGGCAAGCAGGAGGAGCTATTCTCTCTTGCTTTTAAACTACTGTGTGAGGCGATGACAACAGGAGAAAAATGACCCTCCCGCCCCCGAAATCAGTCAGTAAAAATGAACAGCAACTGTCTAGAACTCTAACACTGAAATTCAAACAAACCATTTGGCAAAAGTCAAAGCACTCCCCCACAACAGTAAAAGCAATTTTTAAAAGGTTAACTGTAGGACAAACCTTGTCCCTTTCCCCCCTACCTCCCCTGCCCTCAAAGACAGGAAAAAACAGTGAGTCTACTACTCCAGCAAGCAGGCAGGCCTTTTCCTCTGGGTAGCATGCAACAGCAGTAGGCAGGCAGCAAAAGCACCGATGAATCCCAAAGGCAAAGAGAAGAGAGCAGGCCAGGCAAGAGAGCCAGCAGCACTCAGCAGAAGTTGCTGTCCAAGAAGTTGCTCTGACCCAAGCCTGCTTTTTAAATTCCTTGCAGGCAGTTTTAAAAAGTCTCTCTTCTTCTCCGAGAATCCCATTGGCCAGACAAGGAGAGCTCCTGCACGGATTGGCCACTTATTCCTCTCTCCCTGCCTCTCTCCTCCCCCTTCCCCCTTGGGGAAAAAACATGGAAGAAGTCCCGGAAGGAGGCAGCCAGAGGTTGATGCCGTGTTTCCCGGATAAACCTGAATTTATCCAGGCTTCTTGATCTGGGTTTCCAGATCAGAGCCAGTATTCTCTAACTGACCTGGGAAAGCCAGATTTAGCACGATTGGCAAAAATCCGTCTTTTGGGGCCAGTTCACAGAGTTAAATTGCACACCTCTAAATCCAAGGATATGTAAACTTCCAAAGAGCAACTATGGACTAAAACAAGCCCATAAAGGGCACAGAATGAACAAATGAATCAAATGCTCATTAAGGAAGGACTGAAACAAGACAGCGCAGAACGTCGCTACATGAGCATGAAAGGGGCCAAACCGGCAAATATTTATATGGGGGAAAGTACCTGAAACAACAAGGAAACCTCTGATGCACAACAAGCAATACAGAGAAACGACTGGGAAAGTGTGGTATGTAAGCACAGTGACACAGCTTGACATCACAGCAGCTACGAGCATATTATGCGGGAAAACTGAATCACCAAGCAAAAGTGACTGGATCTCAGACAAGAGGCTGGCAAAATACCTCAATGGCACTGAACGTCTGAAACTAAAGTTACTACAAAGTGACAATCCCAGACTAGTGGTATGTCTGGATGCAGACTGGGCAGGAGATGCTACAGACAGAAAGTCCACCCGTGGACACTTGTTCTTCTATGACAGTGGAAAACAAGGAACTATCACCGGGTCCTCTACTGAAGCTGAAAATGTATTGGCATTGGAAATGTTCAGACAATGCAACTGGATGCTGCAAGACTTTGGGACGGATGAACCCAAACTTATAAAATTCTTTGAAGACAATCAAGGCTACATGCATAAACTTTGCAAAGACAAAGAAGATCAACTCCAGAATTAAATACTAAGCACCATGTAGTAAGAAACATGCAAGAAGAGGGGCTTGTTGAGTTACAATGATTGCTAATGTACTCAACAAGCCACTTGCCTGAGAAAAATTTGGAAGTCAGTGTAAGAAGATGGAGCCTATGGACTTTGTACAGTAAACCTTGAGAATGGGTCTTGGAGAAGCAAAGTCTTGTGTACAAAAATGGGGGGGGGAGCAAGGTCTAGTTAGATGGGACCGTGAGGGCAGTACCTTCTTCCTTTTCTTGTCTTAGGGCAATATCCTCCTCCTTCTCAGAACTCTCTAGAACACTCTCTTGCCTAGCAAGGCAGCTAGGTTTCTGTCTCTCCTTTTCCCCATCTAGGATGTTAGTTCCTAAATAAACCTTGTCCAGAAACTAGCTTAGTTGTAGCCCATTTCTTGGCTAAACTTTGGTTCAGGATTCTCGGCCTAGTCAGGCGTCAAAAGAGACATCTGGGAAACGTCATGAAACTTGGAGCTAGAAATCAGGTGTGAGGGAACTCATCAAGGACAACATCAAGGAGAAGGAGTTTTATCCTCTGCGTTCCATCTCATTAGAGCTCTGCTCAAGTGGGGGCTCATCAGCATGGTCACCTGCCTTAGATGGTCTACCTCACAGAGCTGAATTCATGACTAACGTCTGGTACAGCTGGAGATTCTTTCCTCAGACTTATAGGAGAACTGGTGGCAGTGTTTTACTCGGAGTTGCAAGGATGCTTGCCCCCCAGAAGTCTGCCTTGACTTTGAACCTCTCCCCCACCAGCCCAGGGGTCAGTGTCTACACTCTAATCAGGTCAGCATCCCAACAGCTGCATAGTCACTCTGCCAACACTGATTACGCCCTCAGATTTTAAATTCACACTCCTCTTAGACTAACCCTTCTCACCCTAACCAAACTCCCGACTCTCAGTCTTCCAAACCTGACTTCTTTCAACCAGATCTTAACTCACTCCCCGAAAAGAGCTCCTATTGGCTGGTTCATTGCACTGCTCTGATTAGCTCCAATCTCTGGGGTTCATTTCTGTGCTCTGCCTCTCCCAGGTGGGTATACGAATATTTTAAATCAATGAGCAAGGAAATGCTTTCTTTCCTCAGACTGGCTCTTTCCACATTCCTCCTTGCCAGAAGCTGAGACAACCACTTTTCCATGCAGAATTCCTGGGAAAATACAAAAGCATCCCAAAGGAATGCACAAATGGAATCCTTACCTGTCAAGTTGGCACATCTGTCAGTCTCCCACATGGTCCCCCAGAAGAATGACTTCTGCCCTGGATTGGATGGTGCCTGCTCTGCATCAGGGAAATCAGCAGTCCCTTTGGAGGTTCTCTGAAACTGGAGACAAGAAAAGGGGAGAGGGATTAGAACAGGAAGAGGGCAGAGAAACACCTGGGAAAGGGACATTTCTAGACTGATTTCTCAAAATGGTTGGGCACTTGGAGCACCTGTCCTCCTTGCTTCTCCTCCTCTGCCTGGCTCAGGAGGAAGCCTTCTGCCAGGGCCACCGCCTGGGAACTGCTCTCCGGCCTGCATTCCCTGACCCAGCTCTCCATCTCTGGGGGCAGGACGGCCAGGAACTGCTCCTGGAGCACCAGGTCCAGGATCTGATTTTTCGAGTGCTGTTCTGGCTTCAGCCACTGACGGCAAAGATCATGTAGTCGGCTGCAAACCTCTCGGGGCTCCTTGGCCTCCTGGTAGCGGAACTGCCTGAAGTGCTGGCACTGTACATCCCCACTAGTGGTGCTCCCATCCAGGGCCTTCTGCACCATTGTTTCCCCAAAGTCCCCTCTGCCCCCAGCCTGGGTGGCCTCAGGGCCTTTGTCTGCTTCAGACCCAGATGATTCTTGCTTTCCCATCTGTCCCCGATCCAAGAAGGGTGAAGGATCTTCTTCCTCCGCTGCCAAGTCCTTTCTGAAGGCTCCCAAGTCCTGGAAAGACAAGAAGATGCTTTGTTAGCAAAGGCAAGGGAACATGGAAGTACCACAGTCTCTTCTCTGTGAATTTGCCTGTGCCCTGTTGAAGGAAATCTGAAGTAACATCCATCACCACATTACAGGACACTGGGCCTTGAAGAGCTGCTTAAGGTTCCTTAGACTGGAAGAAGGCTTCACGCTTGGACTGGAAGGAAAGATGGGTTATCATTATTTTAATAATCAAATAAACAAACGCGCTTTGTTCAGTGAAGGGATAGGATCAGGGTAAGATCCACTCCACTGAATAAGTTTGTTCTTTGTTAAGTAAAAATGACACAGCTTCTTGGACTAGATTTTTAAAGATTACAGGAGACAAAAGTTCAGTCTCTGCAAAAGAATATCTGAGACCTTTTAAAATTTGCCTGACCTGTCAGAAGGGAGGGGGTCAAGACAGAAACTCCTGTGACGAGCATCAGCCCTACGGGCACAGCCTTGTATCCCCACCACAATGAGTGGGACATGAAGGTGCACATGAGAATCACACCAGAGCTCTCCAAGAAGATGCTGCTAGTCAGAGGGACGGAAGACGGGGGATATTCATGATATGAATGGATCCAATCAGACATTTTATCAATATTAAAACAGGATTAAGACATGGGAAAATAAGACATTAATGATAAGGAAGAAATGGTCTAGATACATAAGATGGGTAAGGGGAGGAGAGACCAACCAAATTATATTAACAAAACTCCAAAGAGTGTGCTCATGGTTAAAGATACAAAGCAGATGATTCTTATGGTAGTTCTTCTGGGTGGGGAGAAAAGGGGGGAAACAAGCTTGTATCGGATGTATGGATACCTAAATTTATTCTATATGTATACGTACATGAAGTATAGATTCTATGTGGTGGCAATATTAATGCATACATCAGTATAATAAAAAAAAGGTTTTAAAAAAAAGGAAGATGGGATATGAAATTGGGCACTAGTTACTAAATGAAGGAGGGAAGATGGCTTTCGTTCTTACAATCTCCTGAATTTGTTTCCTAGAAGATTACACTGAGGGACTAAGTTCAAGAAATATGGGAGAGGAAGAAAAGGGCAGCTCCACTTCCAGGCCATTCTTACCTTCACAGCCCTTTATGCTCTACCTTCTTCAAGGACCAGCTCTTCTCTTTGGGCAGAGCCCTTCCTCAGAGATCCTGTCCTTTACAGACATGTTTTCCGTAAGAGGCAGGGCCTTTTCAGCTATGGCACCTTAGCACACAAACTCCATAGTAGTCTGCCTGGTGACAGGCCCTTTTTTGTTTTGGGGCAACCATGTTAAAACCGGATCATAGCTGAGATTCATTTTAACTGGCCAGCCTTTAATACTGTCAAATTTCACCATCTTCTTAGTATTTTAGAATCTTTGATGGCCGCTTTCAAACTTTGTCATTGCTGTGGATGCCTGAATTATCGTTATTACTGAATGCTCTTTGTACTGTGACTATGTTGTGTTCCTATAGATGATTTTGTATTTCAGTGTTCCAAGATTTACTCAGAAGAGCGTTTGGATCTAGTACCGCCTTAAAGTGGGTCTTGAAGGTGCTACTGGACCTGAATCTTGCTCCTCTAGCGGAGACTAACAGGGCGACTCTCCTGAAACGAAGGTTTCTCAATATCCGTATATGTTGCAACGACTGTTTCTTTTCCAAGTCATATTTTCTTTTGCTTCTTTGTTTCCTACAATCTCTCTTCCCTTTTCCCAGCTTTTCTCTCACCGATTGCTAAAAGTAAGATTCCAGTATTGCATATATTCACAATGCTCTACGTAGGCAACTAAGGCATACTTCTTAATGCCTAAAATATGCCAAATGGTACAGATACCGATGCAAAACTATGCGCTGTGCTTTGCTTGATGATAAAGCAATAATCTAAATGTTGATGTGATTAGAATTTAACCACTGAATTCTGCCCTCCCTTACAAAAGCACTATTTTTTTAATTGATTCTGACTTTTAAAAACGTTGACATCTTTCATGCAGGCGTAACTGCTTGAAATCAAAGCAGAAAGGGAGTTTTGAGGCCCTTGGGGATCATTTCCCACTTCTGGAGAACTTCATTTGCTCTCAGCTCGGGGCTTTGCCATCCAGAGTAATCAGACACCTCCCCACCCCTCAGACTCGGCCAGCTCCGCGTCCATCATTTACAAACAAGCTGCGGATCCTTATGTAGATGCTGGTACTGGGGGGAGTCCGACTGTTCATTCCCCCCCTTTGATGAGTGTGGGGGGGAGGGGAATATGCGTTCCTGCCCCGAGCCAGCCACTGGACCCTAAGAGAGCCCACCCGAGGTCAGGCCCGAAAAGCTCCCCCAGCCGGCCAGCCCCCCTTCCCCGCCTTTCCTTGGCCCGCAATCCCCCTCCAGCCTCCCCGCTTCTTCTTCCCATCCACCCTGCAAATCTCCCTCCCTCCCACTCGGGGTCTCTAGGGGGGCTCTGGCTCCCTCCCCTGGATCGGGACCTGCCCCTGCCCTTCCGCCCACCCCCGAATGCCCAGCCTTGCACCCCCCCCCCCCTTTAACGCACCCGGGTTGGCAGAGACGACGCTGCTGCATCCGTGGGAAAAACCAAGGCCACTTTCTCACCAGGGAGAGGGGTGTGGGCCGGAAGTGACCTCACCGCCACCCTTTCCTCCCTTCTACTCTAGGATTTCGAGCTCGCTCCCCTTAATCATTTCAGTACCGGTGAGCAGAAAGGAGGGGTTTGCTGCCGTGCAAATCGACAAGCCCGAAAAGAACCCAAATGACACTTTTTATTAATTAAGGCCCACCCGAGGACAGCCAGCAGGGCGCTGGTTGCTGAGGACCCCGGGTTCCCTTCGCATCTGCATACCCGCTCAGCATAGGCGGCCTTCAGCAGGGCTTGGCATCATGTCCTGACTGAGCAATCCCGCCTCTGACCCCTAGTTCGTCTAGGCTCCTTCTCAAGCCTCACCATCACCCTGTCGGCCTCCTCCAGTCTTGTGGCGGTGAGTTCCGTAAGTTAACAGTGCATCGTGCAAAACAGCATTTCCTCTTCTCTCATCAAACAATGCTGCTCATCAACTCGCATCATTCATTCTGAACCCTGCAGTAAAGGGAGGAGAGTCTCTCTGTGTCCACTTTCTCCTCTCTTCCTGACCAGCTGCTAACTCCACATGGCAGATAAATGTTATAGAGATGCAACCCACCCTAGAAGTGGCTTCTTTTATGCCCGGCTCTGGAAAAGTGTGGAGTCTCAGCAACATCCTAAAAGGTGCTGAACTGGAGGGGAACTGTCCCGTAGTTAAGGGAATGCTTGTGTAGGTAAAACCACCAATTATACATGTAAGGGGTTGTCTTAAGGGGTTTTGCGCACCTTGTAGGCTTCTTGTGTTGTAAACAAAATATCAAAATAAAATAAATTTTGGACTTGGTGTGTGTGTGCACACACATGTGTGCGCACACACATGGTGCACATGAGATAAACATGTTTTCAAGGAATGCATAGTTGGGCCAACATACAGCACATTACAGAGACATATCAGTGCATAGATAAGAGTTGTGGAATTGCATTTGGAGAGGGGTCTAAATTTAAATGTTGCATCAGTAACCAAATTCCTAAAAGCTTTTAGCTGCAATGCCACATTTTTTTACACATCACAGAGTCCGAATGCAGAGTCTCGTTCTTCGGACTGCATCTGAAGAAGGGAGCTCTGAGTCAGGAAATCTCCCGCTGGAATAAATGGAATAAATGTGACGTGTTTGCTGGCCATCAGATTGTGAAAGGGAATGTGGTGAGGGAGGTGGGAGAGGTCAACTCCTCCCTGTGGTCTAGACACTTGAGACCTGGGCTGGCTGAGTTCATCTCTCCTTCTCCATAAAACACAGGCCTGAGAAATTGCTTCTCCCCCTGCACATACTCATCCCATTTAGGGTATTCCTTTTCCTTTGCAAGGGAGACAAACATTGTGTCTTAGGGCCTGTTGGCAACACTGTGCTCAGAGGCTGACCGGTCTCACACCCTTGTTGTGAGCTTTGGTGAGGACCCAGTTTTCCCAGGAAAAAATAATTCTATTTTGTTTTGGGAGGCACTTCGCCCATGGTTAAAGACATTCTAACAGTAGATTTTATTTTCCAAAAGGAAAAGATAAGTTGTGTGCGTGCATGTGCGTGTGGGAGAGTGCACACAGGGAAACACTGCACATTCTTCAAGGTCACAGATGTCTCCTTCTAGTGGGCAGTTTTAGAGTTGCCAGCAAAGGGCTCCAGCATGTACAGAGGGACCAGGCTGAGCTGTGTCTCCTCTGGAGGAGGAAAGGGCTGCAAATCTTGCCTTGCAACTGGCTTTGCACCCAGGAGGGTGGGATGGAGGAAAGGAAAGGGAAAAGCCCACACTTGCATCCTTGTGATGTTCTTACAACATGCATTGCATTGAAATTGTCTCCCCCCCTTGATATTTCAAGAGGGATAACCGTGTTTGTCTGTAGCAGTGGAAAAGAGCAAGAGTCCGGTAGCACCTATAAGACTAACAAAATTAGTGGTTCTCCTGCAGAGGAATTTCAAAGGGAGATTAGAAAGAGAGACTTCTGAATTGCAACTGATAACAAAGCTCAAGACAATGCATCCGCCTGGACTGAATCGAGACAAAGGCTTCCTGTCTCATTACCAATGCTAATTTCTCTATACCCACTACCCCACCCTATCCAATCACACCTGCTATTATCATTCACCGGTTATTATCATTCAGCTTCTGCAATCACTCCACTCTCCAAGATATAAGGATAGAGGGACTCACATTCTAGCTGTATCTGAGTTGTTACTAATCTTGTTAGTCTTACAGGTGCTACTGAATTCTTGCTCTTTTCAATTCTTTGCATCTGCATTAAGAATTAGGTTACTCTTACCCACGATGCAGCCTAGTAAGCAAAGCAGATAATTATTCCCATGATGGGAACAAAGAGGGAGGGCAGGAGATCCCAACCCCCAGGTTGCATAGAAGTGAGTCTGGTTTTGTAGCGGGGCTTATGGAAATGCTATTCTGATCAACAGATTAATAAAGGGAATGCTAGTCTGATCAGTAAAATGCTGTATATGTGATTATATGCAGTTATGTTAAGAATAGGTGATAAATCCTGCTTTGAGTAAATTCTAGCCACGTCAAGTAGCTAGACAATGTCTGAGAAAGAGGAAGTCTGTTACTGGTATTTCTCAGGAAGCTTGTTACTTGCGTCTCTCAGAATAGTAATTGCTGAGGTTTGACAAATTGCTATTTTGCTGTCTTTTGCAAGAAGAATGCCCCGTCTGGGGCAACAGATAAGCCTGATGAGGAAGTTACAATGCTGTAGAGAAATGTAACCAATAGTAAGTGAATAATCATGCCATGTGACTAACTGAAGTACAACTGTATTTAGTAACTTGGAACAGACTGTTCGAGGCTCAGTCTGTTCAGTGATTTTTAAATCACACTAAGCCTGCTGGCAAATAAAATCTTTTCTTTCCTAAGAATCTGTTTGGTCTCAATCCTTGGACAACCCCTAATCCTGCTACAGTTTAGGGTAATGAATCCTGAGGATATGCACCTAGACACCCTCAAATGCAACAGCCCCATAGGTCCTTTCTGTTTACAACCCTCCACCCTGAATGAGTCCCAGCTATTGCTTGTTTTTTGGGGGTGCTTCAGTTTGTCCCAAGAATAAACCATTTTTCTGCTATTATTTGTGGGTGGGGGGGAATTTGGGCACCAATCCTGCAGAATCGATCCTGGTGTGCAGCATCCAGGAACTACCTGGGGAAAGAGATGCCTTTGAAGGGGTGAGAACAGAGGACCGAAGAAGGGAGCTTCTCAGATAGGAAACAGCTGGGGGCACAGGGGATGGCTGCTGCTTGGGCGGGCTCAGCTGGCCCTCTGCACATCTGGAATGAACCAGCAACCCCAGCCTGCTCCTGCTCAGCTTCCTTTCTTTTCCAGCCTCCAGACCCAGGATCCACAGGGGCTCCTGCCTTTCTTTCCACCATTCAGATGCGAATCTGGTTGCTGAGAGGGGAGTACAACCCTTTCCTTCTCTTGACAAAACCCTAGCTTCCATTCTCCTGTGTGCATCTGGACCCTCTACCAGCTGCTTCAAAGAGTCTCTCAGGTCCAAACACTTGGCACCTCCAAGCATGTGCAGAGTGTTTCTCCCCCAACCAACACACACAAACAAAGGGAAATCAAAAAGAGTCCAGTAGCACCTTTAAGACTAACCAATTTTATTGTAGCATAAGCTTTCGAGAATCAAGTTCTCTTCATCAGATGCATGATACAAACTGGTCAAATACAGAAGAGGAGGGGGGAGAGGGGAGAGCAGGGGACATATATCAGAAGGGGACAGGATGCAATTAGCGGGGAGGCAACCAAAACATTCCTTTGCTAGTAGGCACCTAAGACTGAAAGAATTCTTCAACTACTCTGCTGAACAAAACAACGAACAAAGCACTGAACAGACACCACCACAGCAGCCCCCACCCCAGCAATACACAACCATCGTTACAAAACTCCAGAAAAAAGAATTCCACATGGACACCCCCTGAGGGCCGCAACTCCTCATTGGACTTTTACATTGAATGCTTCCGTAGACGTGCTCAGGCTGAGATAATTGACAAACAACAACACCTAAAGCAGAACCTCAGCCGTGGAGAAAGAGAGGCCATAAACAGCCTCCAAAATAATTCTGGCATCGTAATCAAGGAAGCTGACAAAGGCGGAGCAGTTGTCATCATGGACAAACATAATTATATACAAGAAGCAGAAAGACAACTCTCCAACACAACATTCTATAAAATACTACCTTCTGACCCCATGGAACAATACAAAAGGGAACTCAATAAAATATTAAAAACACTCCCCATGGACATACAAGAATGCATCCATACGGACACACCCCAGGAACCACGACCAGGAAGATTCTACTTACTACCCAAAATCCACAAACCAGGTAACCCAGGACGCCCCATTGTTTCAGGAAAATGCATTATCACAGTAGGAGTCTCGGGATACATGGACTCTATCCTCAGGCCCTATGCCACCAGCACACCCAGCTACTTACGGGACACCACTGACTTCCTCAGGAAAATACAGTCCATAGACAACCTACCAGATGACACCATCCTAGCAACCATGGATGTGGAGGCTCTATACACCAATATTCCACATGCAGATGGACTGCAAGCCATACGGAATATTATCCCGGACAAAACCACAGCACACCTCGCCACTGAACTTTGTCACTTCGTACTCACTCACAATTACTTTGAATTTGGTGACAACTTATATCTACAGGTTAATGGCACAGCCATGGGCACACGCATGGCACCACAATATGCTAACATATTTATGGCGGACTTGGAGCAACGCTTCCTCAGCTCCCATACACTGGAACCACTACTATACTTAAGATTCCTGGATGACATCTTCATCATTTGGACCCATGGGAAGGAAGCCCTTGAGAGATTTCATCAGGACTTCAATAACTTTCACCCTACTATCAACCTAAGCCTGGACCACTCTACACAACAGGTACACTTCCTGGACACCACTGCACAACTACATAATGGACGAATAAATACCACCTTATACCGGAAACCAACAGACCGATACTCATATCTACATGCCTCCAGCTACCACCCTAAACATACCACTCGGTCTATTGTCTACAGCCAAGCCTTACGTTACAACCGTATCTGCTCCAATGCTCTCGACAGAGACTCACACTTAAGAGATTTACAACAAGCATTTTTGAGACTACAGTACCCACCAAATGAAGTGAAGAAACAAATCAACAGGGCCAGACTAGTACCCAGAAACAGTCTGCTCCAGGACAAACCTAAAGGAACTAACAACAGAACACCACTGGTTGTCACCTATAGCTCCCAGCTCAAACCCATCCAACGTATCATCAGTGTGCTACAACCCATCCTGGAAAATGATACCTCTCAGAAAATGATACCTCTCTCAGAAGCCCTGGGTGGAAGACCTTTCCTTGCCTACAGACAGCCCCCAAACCTTAAATGACTTCTCACTTACAATCATGAATCGGCCAGCAGAGTCACCAGCACAGGTACCAGGCCCTGCAACAGACCCAGATGCCAGCTCTGCCCCTATATCTACCCAGGGAATACAATTACAGGACCCAATGGCATCAACTACACTGTCTCTGGCTCTTACAGCTGCTCATCCTCCAATCTGATATATGCCCTCATGTGCCAACAATGTCCTTCTGCTCTGTACATTGGACAAACCAGCCAACCTCTACGCAAAAGAATAAATGGACACAAATCTGACATTAGAAATGGAAACATCCAAAAACCAGTGGGAGAACACTTCAATCTACCAGGACATTCCACCAAAGACTTAAAGGTCACTGTGGTTCAACAGAAACCTTTCAAAAACAAAATCCAACGGGAGGCTGCTGAATTGGAATTCATATGCAAATTTGACTCTGTCAAGTTGGGACTGAATAGAGACTATGAATGGTTATCACATTATCACAGGTAACAGATTTCCTTTACAGCGGCGTGGTCTGGGGAGCCCAGTGGCGCCTGGTGTGGGCTTTCGAGGACCACAGTTCTCTTTGTCAGATGCATCTGGCAGGGAGAGCTGTGGTTATCGAAGGCTTATACTACATAGGAATTGGATGCTTTTACTGCTGCAAACTAACACAGCAAACTGACTCCACACCAAAAGGAGATGTTTACATTTACTAGCAAAGGAATGTTTTGGTTGCCTCCCCGCTAATTGTATCCTGTCCCCTTCTGATATATGTCCCCTGCTCTCCCCTCTCCACCCTCCTCTTCTGTATTTGACCAGTTTGTATCATGCATCTGACGAAGAGAACTTGATTCTCGAAAGCTTATACTACAATAAAATTGGTTAGTCTTAAAGGTGCTACTGGACTCTTTTTGATTTTGCTACTACAGACTAACATGGCTAACTCCTCTGGATCTACAAAGGGAGTTTCATGACAAAAGAAACAATGTTCCCAAATGCCTTCATGCACTTGCCGTACTTTCTCCAATGTCTCACTCAATATGAACACTTTTCCCCCCATTCTGAGACAGAGGACTTGTGGTCACAGTGCCTCTGAACAAGTGCAGAGTGACTTTATACCAAAGGGCAGCAGGATTTGGATCCAGTGGCACCTTAGAGATCAACAAGAGTTTCAGAGTGTCTGAAGAAAGGAAAGCTTACACTCTGAAAATCTAGTTGGTCTTTGAGGTGCCACTGGACCCACAACCTAATGTTCTGCTGCAGAGCAACATGGCTACCTGCCTAATTTAACCCAAAGGGGACTTGCCCCTCCCTGGAAAAAAATGGGTTCTAATTTACACTCACAACAGCCCTGAAGATTTGACGACCAATATCCAGGCTATAAATATCAGTTCTCCTAGAGAAAATGGCTGCTTTGGAGGGTGGGTTATATGGCATTATAGATTGCTGAGGTCTTTCCCCTTCCCAGACCACCCCCTCCCTAAGCGCCATCCTTAAATCTCTTGGAATTTCACAACTTGCGGTTGGAATCCTCAGTAGAGGGAGAAAGGGGAGGGACTGGATAGATACTCCTACACCGATTCCCATCTCCAGTAGAGGAGCCCGAGAGACAGCAGAAGGGCAGCATAGGGCAAAATTCTACATCCGCAGAGGTGATGTGCTAGGGCATAGAGGAAACATCAAACTTGAACAGGGATTGAAGTGGGCAGGATCCAATTAACCACAATGGTGCCATGGGTAGGCAGCCCCCAGGTAAAGGCAGTCCCCTGTGCAAGCACAGAGTCGTTACTGACCCATAGGGGGACTTCGTTTTCTTGGCAGACTTTTGTTACGGGGTGGTTTGCCATTGCCTTCCCTAGTAATCTACACCCCCAGGAAACTGGATACTCATTTTACTTATCTTGAAAGGATGGAAGGCTGACTCAACCTTGAGCCGGCTACCTGAACCCACCTTCCCCCAAGATTGAACTCAGGCCTTGAGTAGAGCTTGAGCTGCAGTACTGCAGTTTACCACTCTGCACCACGAGGCTCTTCTAAGGTAAAGGTGCAAGCACCGAGTCATTATTACTGACCTACGGGGGGGGGGGGGGACGTCACATCACTTTTTCTTGGCAGACTTTTGTTATGAGGTGGTTTGCCGTTGCCTTCCCCATTCATCTACACTTTATCCCCAGGAAACTGGGTAAATAGACAAATGGCTTGAATCAAAATATCTACAGGAGCACTAGCTCCTCTGGAGATCTCATGATGGTTAAGGTCAGAGGCTAGCCAACCAAGATGAGGCAGCATTTTTCTGGCACTGTATTGATTAAGTTTCAGGTGCCAGGTAGAAATATTTTGATTCTATCATTTGTGATCTGATATTGAATGTGGTTGGGGTTTTTTTTGGATTGCTTTCCTTGATCTGAGCCTTTCTCTGTTTATAGCTTTACTCTCTTGGCACTTGAATTTGATGCTTTCTGTGGAATTTGATGCTTGCTAATTTTAACTGTTGAATCTATGTACCCCTTTTCACTGAAAACTTTTGTAGCCTCAGGACCTCTTTGCCTGTCATGTGGGTTAAAAGTGAGGTGCATAAATATTGCCAAGGATGCATGCTTAGGGCCAGCCTTTTAGCCCCTGGGGGCTGCCTACCCATGGCACCATTGTGGTTAATCGGATCCTGCCCACTTCAATCCCTGTTCAAGTTTGACGTTTCCTCTATGCCCTAGCACATCACCTCTGCGGATGTAGAATTTTGCCCTATGCTGCCCTTCTGCTGTCTCTCGGGCTCCTCTACTGGAGACGGGAATCGGTGTAGGAGTCTACGCATCAGTTTTCTCCAATGGTCTTCTTGTAGCCCTGGTGACGGGGTCTGCTGTGCCCCTCCAGACCTCTGGAATGCAAGACACTTAATTGGAACTGGCTGAGTAGCTGCAGAAATTTCATCCCGGAGTTGTGCTGACTCTGCTGTGCCTTAGTACAGAGCACTGTTGATGTAGTGCAGGAGGCCCTCAGAACTGCAGCTCTGCCACCATGAGGGAAGCAGGCACTCCCAAACTCCTATTCTGGGCATTGACCCACAGCCACACCAGACTTCTCAGGCAGCAGGAAGGTACCTGCTCCTTTTATTTGTGAGACTTTTCAGTCTCAGGTTTAGTTCTGAGGTTGTACTTGCATGCAACAAGTGACTCCAGATACAGGCTAAATAAAATATCTTCATTTATTGAATACAGGTTTTAGAGAGCGTTTGCAAAGCATGAAGCACTCTTTAGACAACAGGCAAGGTAAAACAAATAACACTTACTATTGCTAGCTAAAACTATCTGACTAAACACTTGAAAACTTGTTATCATCGCTTCTCTGACATAGCTTCTTGGCTGTGACGTCCTCACCATTAGTCTAGGCATTTTGATGGCAAGAGGCATGGATCTTCTCTCACACATGATAGTAAAAGAATAATACTTTGGAGAGGGGAACTGTGTACAGCAGGGAGCCAGCTTTTCTGCCCTGCTGACGCCATGCTGTCAAACAAACAGCCAATCAGGGCGTACTTTGCAATGTTAGCCATGTGAAATCAGGGAGCACATCTGGGGAGGGTGAGAGCCAGGCTCCTCAAGGTTGCTCCCCTGAGAACCGACAGAGGCCCACAGGTGCTGGAAATGAACAAACCAGCACATTTTTTTCCTCTGGAGCCAAGCCTGTGAGAACTTACAGAGTAACCAAAGTCCAGCGACAATACCCAGGATCTTAGGAGTTGAATAGGCCTGTTCCGTACACTCGGACACATAATCCAGACCGGTTGATTAAAAGAGGAGTAACTCAATGCAGTCTTAGATCCTCATAAAAGGGACATTCCAATAGCATATGTGCTAGAGAGTCAATTGACACAGAGGAGCACAAACAAATCCTTTCTGAACAAGGTAGCTTATTATATTTGCCTTTCATAAATGAAAAGGGATGGCATTTAATATAGCAAGAACGAAAGCCCTTAAAAAACACGGGATTGTCCACAAATAAGTATATGACAGCAAAAGTCTTGGGGAAGGAGTACAAAAAACTGAAATGAGAAAGCATGATGAGCTTGAATCGCCCTGCTAGCATAATCAATATTTTAAATATTTTTTTAATTATGGTAAAAACATCCATTTTTCCAAGTTCACTAATCGTATCTAAAGATAAACAAATCAATGACTATTTCTCACCTAGATCCTTTTGACAAGAGGACGTAAAAGAATCGTTCTTCAAAAGACCTAAATATCCATCTACTCTACAGAAAAAATTGAGCCCCAGTTTAAAAGTAAACAACCATGTTCAGGAGACCTTTGACCAAATTGAGCATGGAGAACAACACTTGCAATGCACTGTGGAACATTTAGCAACCTTCACAAAAATCGAAGAGGACAGTCTATAGACTCATTGATTGAATTCTTCACAAAAATTAAAGCTTTATTGACTGAATTCCCTCAAATGTTAGCACCAAAAAGAACAATCGGAATAAAGTTTAGATTAAAAACTTGACTACCTCCCAGAATATATTTGCCGCCTTTAGTATTAAAAAAAGTTTACAATAGCTCCAATACTGAATTTAATTTTATTACACACTGCCTTTTGGTGGGAATTCCAATTCAGGTTACATGAAAGAAGAATGCCAGGCTAAACAAAGTCTGGTTTAACTTCAACACCATCCAACAGCCAACAAAAAGAGTTTGATTTTCTTCTCTTCATCATGCTTTATCCTTGGATTGAAATCATGTGTCATAAAGATTAACAGGTTTTGTAATAATTTTATGTATCATCAAATATTTTCCCCAGAAGAATCCAATTTTGTGCACCACTATTTGGCTTGCCAGGTGGAACATAGACTGAAAAAAAACTCAAGAAGGAATTCAGTTGTAACTTAAGGGTCAACTTGTCTGGAACAAGGAGCTCAACAGATTTGGTATATAGGAAGGACCTGTCAATGTCTGTTACTGGAAGTGGATCAAAACGGTCCATCAGCAGACTGGACAGTGTATTAAGCATTTCTTCTGCCTCACCTAAATTACAGCTGACATCCAGATCACTGCATATTCCTGTTATTTCATCAGCAAAAAACACTGCAAAGGTATTACAGCTGTCTTTCCTTGAGACAATAAAGGTTCAAAAGTCAGAAGGGGTTGAGACACCTAAAACAGCTGTGGTAGTTGTGAAGCAGACGGTGCTACGGATATAAAGTCATAACCTTTCTCTGCTGCTATGACCACTGCTTCATAGGTCTTTTCATGGGATCTATAGTGAGCTGTATCTGATTCAGTGCAAGTTTTCTGTCAGTGTCCTTCTAGACGTCTTCCAGCTCTCTTTAGGCCAGCCAGCTTCATAGTAAACCCTGAGGTCAGCTTCTGCCCCAAGAGAAGAAGAGGTTGATGAAGAGTATCTTGTCAATAGATAATAGTCAGACCATGGTTCAGGCTGAATCTCCAGGCCAGAAGGAAATCCGCTCCTCAAAGGTTCAGTACAGAAGATGAAGTTCAAGGTGTGGCCTCTTTCATGTGTAGGGGCCAGTGACTATTTGAGAGAGGCCCAAGGCAGCCAAATAAAGCTATACAATCCTGGGCCAGCCCTGACATACTGAACTGAAGTCTCTTAAGCTTTGATGTCTAAGAAAAGATATTTCTGCGATTACATCAGCAAGCAGGAATTTTAATGGAGTGCAGTGTGTGTACCCTGATGGAAGAAAATTCCTCATGAGTTCTCAGATGGGAAATAAGGTTTCCACACACAGATGGGAAGCAAGGTTTCTACACACAGATGGGAGGTAAGGTTTGTTCCCTGTGTGAATTCTTCAATGGGCTGTAAGTGTTCTACTTGACCTGAAAGGTTTTCCACACCCTGAGCACTGATACGATTACTCCTCTGTGTGGATTCTGTGATGGGCTGTAAGTCTTCCACTTCACCTGAAAGGTTTTCCACACTCTGAGAACTGATACCGTTTCTTTCCTGCATGGCTTCTGCGATGGGAAGCAAGATTTGTACAGGGCCTGAAGCTTCTTCCACACTCTGAGCATTTATAGGGTTTCTCCCCCCCTCTGTGGGTTCTTTGATGGGAATCAAGTTTTCCACTCTTGGAGAAGCTCCTTCCACCTCTAAGGATCTATGTTGTTCCCCCACAGTGTGCACTCTTTGATGCTGTATAAGGTTATTCTTCCTTCTGAAGCTCTTTCCACACTCTGAGCATTGATACGGTTTCTCCCCTGTGTGGATTCTTTGATGGGCAATAAGGCCTGCATTCTGCCTGAAGTTCTTTCCACAATCTGTGCACGTATATCGTTTCTCCCCTGTGTGGATCCTTCTATGTCGTCTAAGATTTTCCTTCCTTCCAAAGTGCTTTCCACACTCTGAGCACTGATAGGGTTTCTCCCCTGTGTGGATTCTGTAATGGGCAACAAGATCTGTATTCAGCCTGAAGCTCTTTCCACACACTGAGCATTGATATGGTTTGTCCCCTGTGTGCATTCTTTGATGGGAAGTAAGTTTTCCACTCCACCTGAAGTTCTTTCCACACACAGAGCATGTATATGGTTTCTCCCCTGTGTGCATTCTTTGATGGGAAACAAGGGTCTCCTTGCGACCGAAGCTCTTTCCACACACGGAGCATGTATATGGTTTTTCCCCTGTGTGAATTCTGTAATGGGAAACAAGGGTCTCCTTGCGACCAAAGCTCTTTTCACACACGGAGCATTTATATGGTTTCTCCCCTGTGTGGACTATTTGATGGGAAGAAAGTTCTGCGTGCCACCTGAAGTTCTCTCCACACACTGAGCATGTATACGGTTTCTCTCCTGTATGAATTCTTTGATGTTGCATAAGGCTGTCCTTCCCTCGGAATCTCTTTTCACAGTGTGAGCATGTGAGTAGTTTCTTCTGTGTTTCCCGAATTTCATTCCTTTTGAGTGAAGCTACCCCTTTTGTTTCCTTTATTTGAGTGAAATTACTCCTTTTCTTTCCTTTTTTAATTTCTTCTTGGACTAAATTTTCCTGGAAATCCACGCCTTCAGAAGCAATGGATTCCTTCCTCCACTTTGATTTTGATTCAGTTCCTCCTCTCCACTCTTCTCCCCTTCTGTGGCATTCTTGCCCTGTAGAAACAAAGAAGGAAACCAGGTAGAGAAATAGAGACTCTTAAGTAAAAGGAAAGCAGCAGCCTTAGCCAGATTGCAGCCTCTCCCTCAGCAGCATCTCTGAACATTTCCCCAGGAAAGTCAGGAATGGAACAGAAGCAGATTACTTTTTGGACACAGAACAGGGAAGGAAACTCATCGATGAAACTACCTTCTACTGGGACCAAGCAGCAGTCTACCAAGGTCACTCTTGTCTCCCCTGGCTGGCAGTGGCTCTCCAAGGCCTCAAGTGGAGGGCTTTCCCATCACCTCCTTCCTGACCCTATTAACTGGAGATGCCAGGAACCAAACAAGGGACCTTCTGCGTGCAAAGCAGATGCTCCACACCTTGCGCACCACTAGGCCAGAGGAAGATCTCTTTAGGCCTCCCCAGTTCCTCCAATGGCAAGCCAAAAGGCAGCCTGCCAGAGCCACATAGGAAGCCTCCCAATGTACCTTCAGTAAAGGGGTCCGAGAGGGGGCTCCATGTCTCTCTGAAGAGAGCCTCTTTGAGGTGCAGAATAGGAAGGGCTGGAACACAGCAAGGCTGTGGAGGAGCTGAAAGTCGTCTTCTAAGGAACTGAGTGTTCTTATTAGAACATTGAATGCATTGCCCAACGAGCTCCTGTTGTAATACTGGCAATTTAGCTCAATTAAGAGAGAAGATCAAAGGAAACGGAGCTGCTACTTGTCACTGGGGGTTGGACTAGATGACCCTGGATGTGCTGAACAATGAAAGGTAGCAACATACCGAGAGTGACCAGATTCCTGTAATTCTCCTCCATGACTTCCCAGTGCAGGGCTCTTTGGCCTGGATCCAGCAAAGCCCACTCCTCCTGGGTGAAACAGACAGACACCTCCTCGAGAGTCACCAGCCCCTGAAAGACAGAAAAACTTACAGATAATATCACCATCCAAAACCAGAATGAAGCAGAGGTGAGCAGGATTTCTCCTGAACATGTGCAGCAGACTTCTAGTGACTCACTGCTGGGCTGCCAAGGTCAGTATTGCCCACTCATACGGGCAGCCGCTCTCCAGGGCGTCAAGTGGAAGATATAAAGCTTTAGGCCATTCCTAGTGAGCCATTTCGACAGAAAGGGAAAAGACGGGGTCCACCTGGGCCCAGGGAACTGGCAGAAAATACAGGCCCCTGGGATGCCCCCAAGGAGTCCTTCCCTACCTGGTCTGGTTGCTCAGGAGATGCTTCCAGTCCCCCACAACGGCTCGAAGGTCCACCCATCAGCGTCCTCCCGTTGCCTGTGTGAAAAGCAAAGGAGGTGAGAAGAGACTGATCCTGCTAACTGCTTCTCCCAGTTCCGTGTTTTGATTCTTAGATAGGGAAGATCAGAGACCTGCATGCTTCAGAGAGCCCTTTCTTCAGTACGCTGCTCTTTGTTCCTTTAGGGCACCTGGAGAAATGTGTTTCACATCTCTCCATGGACTATTCTAATGACAGCCTCCCCACACAGCTTCCATCTGAAGATGAGTGTTTGACCTTTGGAGGCAGAAGTAAAGGTGTTTTTTGACCCTAAAACGCCTTTTTAATAATCAAATGTGTTATGAAAGTAGAAAGCCAACATGGGAGTGGGAGCTATTCAGTGCTCTGCAAGGATGGTCTGTCTGGTGCCAGGGCCGGCCTTGGGAACTCCCCGGGAGTCCCACACCTCGGGCACCCCATGCACAGCACCCTTTCTGGGACCTGTCACAAGGAGGACTCACTCAGAATTGGCAACGGCCAAGGACACCAGGGAAACTGTGGTGGTAGGTGGAGAGGCAGGGAGGCTTGGAAGAGCGGAGGGGAGCAGGCACCCAAATCGTCTGACCCCGCCCCCCAGCACATCAGACACACAGTCAAGTGGAGGCATAGGGCTGACAGATAGGGTGGGAATCACCACACCAAGACACTGGCATGGACAAGCCCCAGCCAGGAGCCAAATGCCATCGGCCAGATGTAGAAGGTGGCCGGACACATGCCCCTGAGCGCCAGCATCTCGGTGGTCCAGCTGAAGGGGGAGAGAAACAGGCCAGATGCCTCCCATCAGTCAAGGAGGAAGAGCGGACCAGATGCCATCAGTAAAGTATGCAGGCACCCGCAAGTGTGGCTACCTAGGGCGGCCCAGGCGGCATCCCGCTCACTGCAGGATGGATGCTGGGATTGGTAAAAAGATAAACGGTAAGTCCATCCTCAAGCCGGGGTGGAGAGAAAGGAGTCAGAGGAGAGCGCACAGAGAGTGATGGGAACTTTTCCAAGAGAGCAGTGAGGGACACCTGGGTGTTGCTATCCCCCCCCCCACTCTCTTTCACTAAGGCTTAGGATGCCCATCTGGTGCCTGCCAGGTCAGCAATGGAACAGCGGAACAAGCAGAGGCAGTGACAGGGCAGAGGGCATCACAGTGCAGTGGGCAGAAATTGTGGGTGTGTGCTTGACACATGGAGCTCTTGGCTCTCAGGGGTTAGGGTCGTTCCCTTGAGGCTAGGGTTGTCAGGCTGGAGAAGCTGAGAGAGGAAAGTTGGTGGAGAAGATCTTCAGGGACCTATCAGAACACTTCCATTCCTTCACTGACAGATCACTAGGCAGAAAGGTACAGATCGGGACCTCAAAAGTAGCACTGCCAGATTTGCTCCTGGTTCCATGCTCAGGGCCAAGGGATGAGAAAGTGGGGCCCGAAGGGTTTGGAGTTGTTAGGCACTGGGGAACTTCCTGGAACATGCCAGAGCTGTGCAAAAGAGAGAAGCCTCTCTTGAGCCAAAAGGGAGCCATTCTGCGGGCACTTAATACCCAAAAGGTATAAATACAAGCGTCCCAAGGTCATCAGCAGCTTCCCTCCTCTTTAGGGGTACTGGTTGTAGGGGGGAAAGTGGCCCCGGCTCTGCCCCTCCCTTCCCCTACAGGTAGGAAAAAGAGCAACGAGTTGAGGGTGGTGTTGTATTATATATCAAAGAGGGCACAGAATCAAATAAGGGAGAAAACGTTAGGAGAATGAACTTCCCAGACACAGTGATGGGGCTGGAAATACTGGGCCTTAAGGGTTACTTGAAAGTGGGGTTGTACTATTGCCCACCTGATCAAACCCTTGAGGTTGATCTCGAGATGGCGAAGGAAATAAGGGACTATAAAGCTATTGAGAGGCTCCTCCCTCACTGGCACCCCTATCTGCCATCCTGCCGGCTTCCTAAGACAGATGTTCTCAGGCAGCCACGGAAAGGGGTTACACCACCTTATTCCTAATCCTGCCCAGGAAGGGACAGCATGCTCCAGTTGCTTCCCCCTGTGAAACCCCTTAGCCCTCCCAGGAACCTGCTTTGAAAGAATTCCCTTCTTCCCACCTCCCTGGGTTCCCTCCCAATCCTCATCTGTCCTCTTGTTGAAAGACATCGGCCTCTCCCCAAGAAACCCAGAACAGGAACTAATAACAAACAGCAATCAGTGAGTGTGGCCTTTATACCAAAGGAGGAAGGCAAACCAAAAACAAGAGAAAACACAAGCACAGCAAATCTTTCTAAGACGGCAAGCAAGAGGAGCCACTCTCTCTTGCCTTTAAGCCACCACGCAAGGCCACAGCTCCCCACACCCACCCTAAAGAACAGTCTGCAAAAATAAGCAGAAAGCTGTCTAGAACACTAACATCAAAGTTCAATGGGATGAGAATAGGATTTCAATTTAGCATTTTGCTCTTGGCCGTCGTGCCTTAGCCACCTTGCTCTTGGACTGCCATCAGGCTTGGGTGTTGGTCCTTGGCTGGTTTGGACTAGCAGTTGGCCCTGGAAGGCTGTTCAGACTTTGTGGTTTGACCTGACTAGGTAACATCCTGGATTATTGGGCTGAAGAAATTTTCTTCGGTTCTAGTCGATTTTATTATTTTCTTTGCTGTCTTCCACAATTTCTATATATGTCCTCTTTTGCACAATTATTAAATAAATATATGACTTATATCCCTGTATCGTATTATTGGGTTTCGGGGCTTCAATCTGAATCCAGGGTTTTGCCCTATTTGGTCCAGCTACCAGTGAACTGTTTTTGTAGAACTCAGACTGCAGATGGTCCACCTTGCAGGGCTGAATTCTTAATTAACATCCAGTACAGCTGGAGACTTTATTTCTTCAGGCTCTAAGCTTAGGGTTAGATAGGTGAAACTGGTGGCAGTGTTTTCCTCTGAGGTGCAAGGATACTTGCCCCCCAGAAGTCTGCCTTGACTTTGAACCTCTCCCCCACCGGCCCAGGGGTCGGTGTCTACACTCTAATCAGGTCAGCATCCCAACAGCTGCATAGTCACTCTGCCAACACTGATTACCTCCTTGGATTTTAAATCCACACTCCCCTTAGACTAACCCTTCTCTCCCTATCCCAGCTCCCCACTCTCAGTCTTCCAAATCTGGCTTCTCTGTACTAAAGACCTCCCATAAGGAGTTAAGAGTTAGCTCTTATCTCTCTCCCACTACTGAGCTCCTGTTGGCTGATACATTGCACTGCTCTGGTTGGCTCCTGTCTCTGGAGTACTTTTCTGTGCTCTGCCTGTCCCAGGTGGGTATACGAATATTTTAAATCAATGAGTGAGCAAACGCTTTCTTTCCTCTTTCCACAGCTCAGCATTTTCCACATTCCTCCTTGGCTAACGCTTCAAAGGCTGTAATGGAGATACGAAGTCTGTTACTTCTGGAATGAAAAGCATGCTTAAAGTGCAGCTGAGACTCTACCACTTTTCCATGCAGAATTCCCGGAAAAATATAAAAGCCGCCTAGAAATGACAGCCTTACTGTGGGGCAGGAGACTGAGCAGCAACACACAAGAGGAATCCTTACCTGTCAAGGTGGCACCTCTGTCAGTCTCCCACCTGGTCCCCCAGAAGAACGGCGTCTGCCCTGGATTGGATGGTGCCTTCTCTGCATCAGGGAAATCAGCAGCCCCTTTGGATGGTCTCTGAAACTCAAGACAAGGAAAGAGGAGAGGGGTTGGAACAGAAGAGGGCAGAGAAACACCTGAGAAAGGGATATTTCTTGACCAATTTCTGGAAAAGGTTGGAGCGAAAGGACTTCTAGAATAATCTTTTGAGTATTCTGCTTAATTGAGTTCTCAGGATCAAAGCTCCTCACCTGTCCTCCTTGCTTCTCCTCCTCTGCCTGGCTCAGGAGGAAGCCTTCTGCCAGGGCCACCGCCTGGGAACTGCTCTCCGGCCCGCATTCCCTGACCCAGCTCTCCATCTCTGGGGGCAGGACAGCCAGGAACTGCTCCAGGAGCACCAGGTCCAGGATCTGGTTTTTCGAGTGCTGTTCTGGCTTCAGCCACTGACGGCAAAGATCATGGAGTCGGCTGCAAACCTGTCGAGGCCCCTTGGCCTCCTGGTAGTGGAGCTGCCTGAAGCGCTGGCGCTGTACATCCCCGCTGGTGGTGCTCCCATCCAGGGCCTTCTGCACCATTATTTCCCCAAGTTCCACTCTGCCCCTAGCCTGGGTGGCCTCAGGGCCTTTTCTGTTTCAAAATGAGCTGATTCTGGCTTCCCCAATCTGCCCCAAGAAGGACAAAGGATCTTCTTGCTCCACTGCAAAGTCCTTTCTGAAGGCTCCCAAGTCCTGAAAAGCCAAGAAGATGCTTTGTTAGCAAAGGCAAGAGAACACAGAAGTACCACACTCTCTTCTCTGTGAATTTGACTATCCTCCGTTTAAAGAAATCTGAAGTAACCACATCACTACATCACGGGATACTGAGCTCAGAAGAGAAGTTGGTGGAAGTTTCCTTAGACTGGAAGAAGGCTTCACTCTCGGGCCAAAAAGAAGGAAGTGGGGCTATCACTGTTTTTGCTACCAAATGCCCAAATAGGCTTTGCTCCGTGAAGTGGTAAGGATAGGGGTAAGATCTTGTATACTTTAAGTTTGTTGTTTGTTAAGAGAAGAAGCCAAAGGGCCATGGATTGAATTTTTTAAGACTACCTGAGGCAAAAGTTCAGAGTCTGTGCAAAGATGATAACAGACATTTGAAATTGCCCCGATGAGTTGGGGAGCTTGAGACTGAAACTCCTGTGATGAGCATCAGCCCTACAGGCAAAGCTTGGCATCACCTACCCCACTGAGTGGCTCATGAGAACTGGACCAGAGCTCTCCCAGAAGATGCCGGTCAGAGGAATGGAAGATACGAAATTGGGCAATTTACAGTCTACCTTCTTGTAGGACTAGCTCTTCTCTGTGGGCAGAGCCCTTCCTCAGAGGTCCTGTTCTTTACAGACATGCTTTCCATAAGGGGCAGGGCCTTTTCAGCTATGGCACCTTAGCACACAAACTCCGTAACAGTCTGCCTGGTGACAGGCCTTTTTTGTTTTTGGGCAACCATGTTAAAACAGGATCACAGCTGAGATTGATTTTATCTGGCCAGCCTTTAATACTGTTAGATTACACCACCCTATAAGTATTTTAGAATCTTTTATGGCCACTTTCAAACTTTTTCATTGTTGTGGATGCCTGAATTATTGTTATTATTGAATGCTCTTTGTACTGTGACTATGTTGTGTATTTCAGTGTTCCAAGACATACTCAGAAGAGTGACGTTTGGATCTAGTACTGCCTTAAAGTGGGTCTTGAAGGTGCTACTGGACCTGAGTCTTGCTCCTCTAGCGGATACCAACAGGGTGACTCTCCTGAAACGAAGGTTTCTCAATATCCATATAAGTTGCAAGTCCTATTAAGATTGAATGACTGTCTTTCTCAAATAATATTTTCTTTTGCTTCTTTGTTTCCTATTAAATCCATTCCCTTTTCCCAGCTTTTATCTCTCCAATTGCTAAAAGTAAGATACCAGTATTGCATATATTCACAATATTCTAGGTAGGCAGCTATGGCATACCTCTTAATTTCTTAAAATATGCTAAATAGTACAGATATAGATGCAAAACTATATACTATGCTTTGCTTGATGTTAAAGCAATACTCTAATGGGCGATGTGATTACAATAAAATATATTTCAGTTTAACCACTGAATTCTGTTCAGCTCTTACAAAAGCTTGGGTGGGGGCTTATTATTTTTTCATTGGCAAAAACTGAGAGTAACTTTGGCATCTTTCATGCAGGCATAACTGCTTGAAATCAAAGCAGAATGGGAGTTTTGAGGCCCTTGGGGATCATTTTCCACTTCTGGAGAGCCTCATTTGCTCTCAGCTCGGGGCTTTGCCATCCTGAGTAATCAGACCCTCCCTCTGCAGACTCGGCCAGCTCCACGTCCATCATTCACAAACAAGCTGCTGATCCTTATGCAAATGCTGGGGGGGGGGTCCCCACTGCTTACTCACCGCCTTTGTGTGTGTGTGGGGGGGGGGGGTTGTACGTATATTATATTATCACACCCTCTGATTCCTGCTCCCGAGGCTGCCACTGGACCCGACCAGAGCCCACCAGCTTCTGTCCCTAAAAACTTCCCCCCAGCCAGCCCCCTCCTTGGCCCGCCCGCCCCCTCCAGGCGCTCCGCTCCTTCCACCCTGCCCCTCTCCCTCCCTCGCAGTGGTCTCCAGGGGGGCTCTCGCTTCCCCTCCCGCTTCAGGGGCGCCCCGGCCACTGCCTTTCCACCGTTGCCTTGACTCACCCCGGATGGAGAAGGCGACGCAGGCACAGCCACGGGAAAAAAACAATGGACCTTTTCCTCCCCCCGGGAGTGGGGCCACAGGCCGGAAGTGACCTCACACCCCCTTTCCCTCGCTTCCGCTCTGGGATTTCGGGCTCGTTCCCCTTAACCCTTCCGGGACTGGGGTGCAGGAACAATCGGGTTGCAGCCGTGCAAATCAACAGCCTTGAGTGCAACCCACATGACACCCTTTATTAATTGGGGTCCACCCGAGGACAGCCAGCAGGGCTCAGGCTGTTGAGGACCCCGGGCCCCTTTCGCCTCTGCATGACTGCCCGGCGTGCCTTCAGTAAGGCTGGGCTTCATGTCCTGAGCAACCCCCGCCCCCTCCAACGCCTAGTCTCCTTCTCACTATCATCCCTTCGGCCTCCTCCAATCTTGTAACGGTGAGTTCCGTAAGCTAATGTTGCATTGTGCAAAAGAGCATTTCATCTCTCGTCAAAAGATGCTGTCTCTTAGCTTGATCTGAACCCTGCAGTAAAGAGAGGAGAGTTTCTTTCTGTCTCCTTTCTAACATTTAACTGTAATGCGGAGCTCGCAGCTGGCCAGAGAGAAAGATGCAACCTGACTCAACCCAGCCTAGAAATGGCTGGTTTCAGGCATAGCTCTGGAAAAGGAGTGAAGCAGAGTCTCAGCACCATCCTGAAAGGTGCTGAACTAGATGGGAAAGGGTGTACAGTGCTTAAAGGTATGCCTTTGTAAGTAAAACCCACTCACACCCATTTTACATATACATTCTGAAGGGGTTTTGAAATAGTCACCTTCTATGCTTCTTGCATTGTAAAGAGAACATCAAAATAGAGCTTTGGGCCATGGTCTGCGTGCATGTGCGCGCGCGCATGTCCTCCTCAGAGAAGCCATTTTTCCCGGTGGCAAGCACTACAGAGAACATGGGCAGGAGGGTGTCAGTAGAGGCCGCCCTGCAGATATGCAAGTCCTAGATCGTGAAGGAAGGGCTTTGAAGGGGACAACAAGGACCTTGGATTGTCCCTGGAAACTGAGAGCCGCTATAGTGATCGCCAAATAGGTGTAACAAATGGACTTGTGGAGACACCTCATTTCCCCCTCTCCCGCTATTTCCTCTTTTTGTTCCTTGAAAGCCCTCATAGCCTCTCTCCTTTTCCTGCTCTCCTTCTCAACCACCAGCAAACCTACCTTTGTCTGCCCACACCTCCCACATTCCCTCCTTCTCTCACCTCGGCAGCCTCTCTCTGGGAAAACTTTAGCTGAGTTGCCCAATGCACCCAACTTCACTAGCTTGCCCCTGTCTGACATTCCTACTCACAGTGTACCTCCAAAGGGTGTGCACTACAAACTACCTTCCCTCCCCAATGTAATCTGCCAATATTTGCAGAACTCACCATCTGGAGCCTTCGATGTGAACTAACATCACCTCTCCTTTCTTACAGGCTGCAGCCCTCCGGCTAAAGACAACTCCACATCCAGGGTGCCTCTGGACCTTCAAACGCCAATGTTGCAAAACAGAATTGAAAACCAGACAGTAGAGCAGTGCCTGCCTATGTGCAACGTATCCACCATACAGCGAGTCTACTTTTAAAAACAGTGCTCACGTACAGATTGTCAGCTATTACCGTGCTAAATAAGAACATAAGAATATAAGCAAAGCCATGTTGGATCAGGCCAGTGGCCCATCCAGTCCAACATTCTGTCACACACAGTGGCTAGAAATCCAGTGCCATCTAAAGGACTGTCAGTGAGGCCAGGACACCAGAAGCCCTCCCACTGCCTTCCTTCCAGCACCAAGACAACAGAGCACCACCTCCCCACAAAGAGAATACCATCTATCTCCTGTGGCTAATAGCCACTGATGGACCTCTGCTCCATATATTTGTCCAGTCCCCTCTTGAAGCTGGCAATGCTTGTAGCTGCCACCACCTCCTGTGGCAACGAATTCCATGTGTTTATCACCCTTTGTGTAAAGTAGTATTTTCTTCTATCTGTTCTAACCCGACTGCTCAATAATTTCATAGAGTGCCCACGAGTTCTTGTATTGTGAGAAAGGGAGAAAAACACATCTTTCTCTACCTTCTCTAACCCGTGCATTATCTTGTAAACCTCTATCATGTCTCCCCTCAGTCGTCTTTTCTCCAGGCTAAAGAGCCCCAAGCGCCTCAATCTTTCCTCATAGAGAAAGTGTTCCAACCCTTTAATCATTTTAGTTGCCCTTCTCTGTACTTTTTCCAGTGCTATGATATCTTTTTTAAGGTGTGGCGACCAGAACTGTACACAGTACTCCAAATGAGGCCTCACCATCGATTTATACAGAGGCATTATGATACCGGCTGATTTGTTTTCAATCCCTTTCCTAATAACCCCTAGCATAGCATTAGCTTTTTTTATGGCAGTCGCACACTGTGCTGACGTTTTTAGTGAGTTATCTATCATGACTCCAAGATCTCTCTCTTGGTCAGTCTCCGCCAGTTCAGACCCCATCAACTTGTATTTATATTTTGGATTTTTGGTTCCAATGTGCATTACTTTGCACTTGGCTACATTGAACCTCATTTGCCACCTGGATGCCCACTCTTCTAGCCTCGACAGATCCCTTTGGAGTGCCTCACAATCCTCTCTGGCTTCCACCACCCTGAACAATTTCGTGTCATCTGCAAATTTAGCCACTTCACTGCTTAATCCCAATTCCAAATCATTAATAAACAAGTTAAAAAGCATTGGACCCAATACCGACCCCTGTGGCACCCCACTGCTCACCACCCTCCCCTGTGAGAAGTGCCCGTTTATACTCACTCTCTGTTTCCTATTAATTAGCCAGTTTTCGATCCACAAGAGGACTTGGCCCTTTATCCCATAGCTACTGAGCTTACTTAGGAGCCTTTGATGAGGAACTTTGTCAAAAGCTTTCTGGAAGTCAAGATAAACAATATCTATCGGGTCTCCCTTGTCCACTTGTTTGTTCACTCCCTCAAAGAACTCTAACAGATTGGTGAGACAAGATCTTCCCTTACAGAACCCATGCTGAGTTTTCCTCATCAGCTTTTGGTCATCAATGTGCCCACTAATTTTATTTTTGATAATAGTTTCCACCAACTTACCCAGTATTGACGTCAGGCTGACTGGCCTGTAATTTCCCGGATCTCCCCTGGAACCTTTTTTAAAGATGGGGACAACATTAGCTACCTTCCAGTCCTCAGGAACAGATGCAGAGTTTAATGACAGATTACATATTTTTGTGAGGAGATCTACAAGTTCACACTTGAGTTCTTTCAGAACTCTTGGATGTATGCCATCTGGGCCCGGTGATTTATCAGTTTTTAAATTATCTAGCAGTCGCATAACCTCCTCTCTCGTCACCTCAATGTGACTCAGGTCTTTCAAAACCCCTCCCAAAGTCAATGCTTCCAGAGTGGGCATGCACTTCTTATCTTCCACAGTGAAGACAGAAGCAAAGAACGCATTCAGCTTCTCTGCCATTTCCCTATCACCCTTTAGTAATCCTTTTACGCCTTGGTCATCCAAGGGCCCCACTGCCTCCCTAGCTGGTTTCCTACTTCTAATATATTTAAAGAATTGTTTATTGTTTCTCTTTATGTTCTTTGCAATATGCTCCTCATATTCCCTTTTTGCCTGTCTGATCACAGACTTGCACTTTTTTTGCCACAGCTTATGCTCCTTTTTATCAGCCTCACTCCGACTAGTTTTCCACTGCCTAAAAGAATCCTTTTTACCTTTTACAGCTTCTATTACATTGCTTGTTAACCATGCTGGCCTTTTCCTAAACCTATTTGTGCCTTTCCTAACCAGCGGTATATATTTAATTTGAGCTTCCAGGATTGTAGTTTTAAATAGTCTCCAAGATTCCCCAAGTGTTTTGACCTTTTTTACTTTCCCTTTCAGTTTCTTCTTCACGTACCCCCTCATCTCAGAAAAGTTACCCCTTTTGAAGTTAAACATGGCTGTGTTGGTCTTGTTTGGCAATTTCCTATTTATACATATGTTGTACTCAATAACATTATGGTCACTGTTCCCAAGTGGTGCAATCACATTTACATCTCTCACCAGGTCTTCAGCATTACTGAGGACCAAATCCAGGATCACCTCTCCCCTAGTAGGTTCTGTAACCATCTGTTCCATAGCACAGTCATTGAGACAGTCTAGAAACTCACTTTCTCTCCCCCGATTCGAACACCCATTGGCCCAGTCAATGTGTGGGTAGTTAAAATCACCCATTACAACACAGTTTTTTTGTTTAGCAGCCATCTTTAATCCTGTCATCATTTTATAATCCTCCTCTATTTTCTGATCTGGAGGGCGATAACAAACTCCCACAGTTAAGTTTCCATTTGGGCCCGTAATTTCAACCCATAGCATTTCCAGAAGCGAATCTAATTCAGTTACCTTCTCAATCTTACTGGAATGTATACCTTCTCTGACATATAGAGCCACCCCACCACCAACCCTTCCCTCCCTATCCTTCCGATATAATTTATATCCAGGAATCACCGTGTCCCACTGATTTTCCTCATCCCACCAAGTTTCTGATATGCCCACAATGTCTATGGATTCGCCCAACACTAAACATTCCAGCTCCCCAATTTTACCTCGGACACTTCTAGCATTTGTATATAAACACCTGTAACTTCCCCGGCACACTTTGCCTCGAGACGTAGTTAGGTCATCTGCACTGTTTGTCTCCATCTCAGTTGACAACTCTAATCTATCTCCCTGTAGAAGTGTTATACCTAGCCCTTCATCTCTCTGAGATGAACCATCCTGAACCAGAGACACTTTATCTCTTGTCGGCTTTCCCCTAGCATTTAGTTTAAAAACTGCTCTGCCACCTTTTTGATTTTAAGTGCCAGCAGCCGGGTTCCTTCTCGGGACAAGTGGAGACCGTCTCTCTTGTACAGCTCCCGCTTGTCCCAAAAAGAATCCCAGTGCCTAACAAACTTGAACCCTTCCTCCCCACACCATCGTCTCATCCACGCATTGAGACTCCTGATCTGCATTTGTCTCTCTGGCCCTGCGCGTGGAACAGGTAGCACTTCTGAGAAGGCTACCTTGGAGGTCCTGGCCTTGAGTCTCCTGCCTAACAGCCTAAATTTTTGTTCCAAGACCTCACGACTGCATTTCCCAACATCGTTGGTTCCAACATGGACCACGACCGCTGACTCTTCCCCAGCACTATCTACCAGCCTATCTATAACACGTGTAATGTCCGCTACCTTCGCACCAGGCAGGCAAGTCACCATACGGTCAGAACGCGGTTGTGCCACCCAGCTATCTACTTGTCTAAGGATCGAATCACCAACTACCAAGAGCCTCCCTCCCGCCCCACCCAGGGATGGTTCCTTGATGCGAAAGGAAACCTGCTCACCAACTGAAGAAGAGGTCCCTTCTGAGGGCATGTTCCCCTTATCCTCAGTACGGTGCCCTGATTCCACAAGATCCTCATTCTCCTTGACAACAAGAATGCTGCCATTTTTAGAGTGGGACACATCTATCCTGTCCCTGAGAATCTTGTCCTCGTGCCTATCTAACTGTGTCCGCTTCTCCAGGTCAGCCACCTTGGCCTCAAGGGTACGTACTCGTTCCCTGAGAACCAGGAGCTCCTTGCAGCAAGCACACATCCAGGACTTCTGACCAGAAGGCAGATAGTCATACATGTGACACTCAGTGCAATACACTGGAAAGCCCCCAACCCCCTGCTGGCATTCTGACTTCATTATTCTGTTTTAGGAATAACACACTAAGAGGAAAGAAAACGGCTATGATCCCCCGGCCAAGAGCCCTTTAGCTCTCGCCCTTCGGCTCGCGCCAAAGGCTCGCGCCCCTGCCCAGCAGTTGCCTTTTCAATGCAAAAGGTCACTTCCTGCTAAGCACAGGAGGTGAGCACAAAGGGGGTGTGTGGCTTGTACTCCAGCAACCCCCAGCAGCCTTACAAACACACTCACCCTCAAACACAATCAAGCCCAAACACACTCAGCCTCAAAACTACACTCAAATCAACACAAAACTACACACAAAAAGCCCCAAAGCTTGAGAGGACCACCCTTAGCTTCTCAGCTTAACCCACCACAGCCAAGAAAGGCAAAAAGCCCTTACCTCCTCTAGCAGCTGCAGACCATGTGCTCATGGTCATGGTAAAAACTGCTCAAGAAAGAGGACACCCATAAAAAATGAGGCAACTGGCACCACAGTCAATGCAAGAAAGCCACTTAACCAGTAATCACCAATACTATGCCAAACAGACATAAAACAAACCCTTGCAGGAAAGATGTGTTCATATAGAGCCAACCTACAGAAGGCAAATATCAACCCTAACAACACTTTGCCAATATTGAGGGAACTGTCTTATCACAATATCTCTAATTTTTACCCAGATCCCCAAACACTGCCAGAATATAGCCAGCTGTACATCACTGATACTGCAGAAGCTAATCAAATAAAAATACCAAGAAAGGAAAATTCAGGCTTTGACATACAACTACTGAACACTTTAACAAACTTAATGCAACCAATAAACCTGTATGTAAAAACATATATACTAATGGTCTGCTCGACAACAAACAGCAAAACAACAAAGCTGAAAGCCACAGGAACACTCCGTCTGTTTTGATCATGAACCAAATGAAGACTTCAGTTATAACCACCCGCAGATGGCAGAAATCACAGCCAGTACTGTGATCCACTATCGTACATGTTAGCCTTTCCTTATGGTGAACCAAGGTGGCACTGTAAACTAGTACACAATTCAAAACCAAAGACAGCAATTAGAAACAAGGTCACACAACTACAGTTTGTGGCTTACTTTGGGGAGTGACCATCAATGCTATACATAATTTGAGCAAACTAACACAACAACTGGCAGTAAACTGATGATGACATCAGACATCATCAGAATAAAGTACGGGTAGAAATCTATACTGGCCTCTCAGTTGCCTATCAAAGCTCAAGGTAACTCTTTAAGAATATGCAGAATTATTGTGCAGCCTTCTGCTTACTTAGAAAGCCCAAGAAACTTGTTATAGCTTTATCAAAATGCCATGGCAATGGCAAAACACTTTGGAAAATCAAATTTATTCATTATATTCATGTGTAATCTAAAATGGAGAGGAATCTAAGATGATATTGAGCAATACAAACAGCCACGGCACAAACCAGACATTGTAGTGCGTGTTTTCCATCAAAAGATGAAATAAATAAATGATAAAACTGTTAAAAGCCATGCAAATTTTGGGACAAATTTCCAACTACCTCTACATCATAAAATATCAAAAAACGTGCACATCCTTCTAACGTTGGATAATCAAGATAAATTACACAAGCAACATAAGACTGACCCAATTCTACACGAATATGTTACTGAATACATGATACACAATCCATGTGGCCACTTTAATCCAGAGACTCTGTGCATGAAGCATGGGTTTCTCAAAACTCTATAAAGATAGCATCAACACAGATGTTAATAGGTACCCTCTGTATAAAAGAAAGAAAGAAAGAAAAGAATGTACAAACTGTAACTAAAAAATTAAGGGAAAATGTGTACACATAGAGAATGCATACGTAGTTCCATATAACCTATACTTATTAAAATACTTTCAAGTTCACCCTAATGTGGAGGTGTGCCCTAGTATAGCTTCTATAAAATACCTACACAAATATATATACAAGGTCCATGATTGTACAAACCTGGCAATCACAGTCACAGCTGGAGTACATAATTACAATGAAATCACAAAAAAAGTCAATGCAGGGTGCATTGGTCCAACTGAAGCTACGTGGAGACTATTTGAATACTGCTTACATGACAATCACATACTGTATCAAACTGTGCTTTAAGAATTATGACTGGCACTGTAACAGGAGTCTACATAACAACTTCACAACAGAAACAATTCTGCAATGTTCCATGTCTGTAATCTTAGCTTCTAAAAAATGAGCACTGTGTTTATATTAATGCTATAATTTCTAAAATGGTAGGAGAAAACAAAACTTATTATAGTGTAGATGAAGTGAAATTGGATGAACCAAGTGAAATTATTTATTTATTTATTTAATCACATTTCTAGACCGCCCTCCCTGTCAGACGGGCTCAGGGCGGTTTAACAACAGATTAAAAACAGTAAAAACATTATAAAAACATTAAAACATCATATCAAAACAATTAAAATTGGCGGGTATAAAATATTAAAATACAGCATTGTCCTGCATGGGTGGTGGAAGGTCTTCAGTGGTATGGCCAGCGAGAGGACAGCCTAGCCCCCACCAAATGCCCGGTGGAACATCTCCGTCTTGCAGGCCTGGCGGAAAGATAACAAATCCTGCCGGGCCCTAGTTTCCTCAGACAGAGAGTTCCACCAGGTTGGAGCCAGAACTGAGAAGGCCCTGGCTCTGGTAGAGGCCAGGCGGACCTCCCTGGGGCCAGGGACCATCAGCAAGTTCTTAGTGGCTGATCAAAGCAACCTCCGGGGAACATATGGGGAGAGGCGGTCCCGAAGGTATGCTGGGCCCAGTCCACATACGGCTTTATAGGTCAACACCAAAACCTTGAACCGGACCCGGTACTCAACCGGTAACCAGTGCAGCTGATGGAGGATAGGTGTTATATGAGCCGTGATTGGTGCTCTGGCAACCACCCATGCAGCTGCGTTCTGAACCAGCTGCAGTTTCCAGATCAAGCCCAAGGGAAGCCCTGCGTAGAGTGAGTTGCAGTAGTCTAATCTGGAGGTGACCGTTGCCTGGATCACTGTTGTAAGGTCATGGGTCGATAAGTAGGGGACAAGTTGTCGAGCCTGTCTTAGATAGAAGAAAGAGGATCTGACAACCGCTGCGACCTGTGCCTCCGTAGACAAGGAAGCACCCAGGACCACCCCCAGGCTCCTCACTCTCGACACCAGCGTAAGTGGCGCTCCCCACCGAATTTTTGAACTCCCTACAAACTAGCAGATTACCGCCACATAAACTAACACCTGAAAAAAAGGAGCCATTGTCATTTTGCTGAGAAACTTCACCCCAAAACATGGATTGAGGAATGGATCCCATCTACAAATACTGAATATGTTTTCAAACAGTCCGCATCTCAAAATAATTGGAGAAGCAACTGAACAAACTGTTGTACTTCCAAGAATTGATTTAATGGCTACAGACACAACATTTCCTTTCATACTACAAAGATGACAATTTCCCGTTAAACTAGCCTTTGCCATTACATTTAATAAAAGCCAAGGGCAAACATTACAAAATATAGGCATCTACTTGCTGCAACCTGTCTCCATGCATGGAGAATAATATGTTGCTATGTCTAGAGTAAGATCCTTTTAAAATTTAAAAATCCAATTTTGCTCCATCCCAGTTCAAGGATATTTTAGAAATGGTACACATGCATCAAATGTGGTGTTCAAAGAAATACTTTAAAGAAATAAGCCGGACAACAATATGTTGGGCAAATTTCTTAAAATCCCTTTTTAGTGGGTGTTAACATCATGAAAGGAAAGTTCTCCCCAAATTTCATTATTCTAGGTCCAGGGGTTTGGGCTAGGCATTGACGAGTCAGTCAGGAGGCTTGTCTTTATACATATAGATGTTCTACTGTTTGACAAATATTTATGGTCCAAGCCCTTCAGAATCCCTTAAAACATTGCTGTATGAAGGGGTGGGGAGGTAAAGTGTGTTCATGTGTGCACTGGCTGGAGTTGCTTTGGGTCACATATCTGTGGTAAGGCACATGCTTTCCAAGCGGAAGTTCCCTTGTTCTGTCCCTGCCGTCTCCATCAAAGAGCTCTCAAAGGTTAACAGGGCTGGGAAACAGCCTTGTCAGAGAGCCACTGCCTGGATGAAACTTAGCTCAGCTTGGAAAAAGGGATCAGAGTAGGTAGAAGGAAATCACTTATTTTCATGATCTATAGGGACCATATCAGCCTCCACAATCCATCCAAGCTCTTCTGTGCAGAAGCAATTGTGAGGATAAACAAGACTACAGAAATCCACCAGACATTTGAAGTAACCATAAGCAACAAATTTGCAGTTCTCATTACAGACCTACCTGCCAGTCCTTCCTCTTCATCAGAGAACATGACAAGAAGTTCTTCCTCTTCCTCCGGCCAGGATATGAGGTCAGGCTTTGCAGTCAGAAGCCCTTTTTATAGAACCCCCCCCCACCAAATTATAGTTCTTTTCCGTGCACATAAATCCCCCAATTTCTATCCAGGCTAACTCCATCTATCAAGAAATACACAATAGGCAAGTCGTACAGGTGGGGGATGGAGTACATTATAGGCCAAGAATGATGTATTAGGCATTGCTAATTCTGCACCTGCTCCTTGCCAAGCTGCAATTAAAATGTCAGCTGAGAACTAAGCAAATAGCAGAGTTCTCTCCACAGGTACATCTCAGCACAGGTGAGGCAGATCTAGACTGGATAGAAGCCCCTGCTTAGACTGCCTCACCTACTCCAGACCAAGCACGGCACCTCTTCTGATGCTCTCTCAGACACAGGACTGCCAGATAAGGTCTCCCTCTCTGCAAGGAGAGCCCACTACCCATCCCACATCAGAGGAAGGATCATGGAGCAGACTGAGATCTGTCATTGGGTCTGGGGCACCATGGGACAAAAAACTCCTCTACTTTCAGCATAGGCTCATGGGGTCTGAACTGGCTACGGCTGAGAGGGAAAGAGGTTGCAGTGGAAATATTTTTGTTATCTCTAGGTGGGATCTGGAGCTCTCCTGGAATTGCAACTGATCTCCAGATGACAGAGATCTGCTCCTTTGGGGGACACGGCTGCTTTGGAGGGGGAATTCTTTGAATTATACCCTGCTGAGGTCTCTCCCCTCCCTATCTCCTGTCCTTCCCCATAATCCCTCAATCTGGAGCAGAATTCCCACAAGGAAAGTCTGAAGTGTCTGGGACTTTTTAGCTTAGAAACGAGACAAGTAAGGGGAGACATAATAAAGGTTTGTAAAATTACAAGCAGGGATCCACAAGGACTTGTGGGGAGGGATTTCAATTCCCGCCCCCCATTTCCTCTTTCCCTTCCTTGAAAATCCTCATTTTCTTACTTCCTTATGTCCTTTCCATAGGGTTGCTAGGTTCCTACCACCTCCCAATGGGAGGTGGGGGACTCAGCACTTACCTTGCACCTCTGGTGTGTGTTCATCCTTACATAGGTGCAGTCACATCTGGGAAATGACATCATCACGCCAGCTACAGGCGTGCTCCCAGCATGGGGCTAATTCTGGCCTGTTTTGGGTGTGTGTGTCAAATTTGGCTTCAACAAAGCATGGGAGCGTGCTTGTGGCTGGTGCGACCTCACTTCAGGACAAAAACAAAGACTTGACAGCTGGCAATACTGCTGTGGTTGCCTAGCAATGGCCCCTGAAAGCATTTGTTTTGTAAAGCTACAGGTACTGCTTTTATTTGTGAAGTTATCTCCCCCTGCCCCGGCAGTGATTTTTTCCTTAGATTTCAGATTTTTCTGCAAACATAGGCATTTCTTGAGTTTGTAGAAAGATCAGTCTTCTCAGCCTACAACTCCGTTCTCCAGATTTAAGTATCCACAGATGGGGCCATGTTGAGAATTATATATATTGATGCACAGGATAAGGTGCACAGAAAGAACTTTTTCTCTCCCCCCAAATACTAGAACTCAGCGTCACCCAATAAAGATGATGGCCAGAACAGATGAAAGAAAGCACTGCTTTACTCTATGAGTGATTAAAATGTGCCGTTCACAGGCACAGATACCTTTAAAAGGGGATTAGACAGAGCCATGGAAGATAGGTCTACGAGTGGCTACTGGTCATGGTGACTAAAGGGAACCTCCCCCATTTAGAGGCAGTAAAGCTCTGAATAGCAGTGCCAGGAGGCAGCATCAGGGGAAGGCCTCTGTGCCCTTCCACTGGCCCACCAGAATAACTGGCTGGCCACTGTGTAAGACAGGGTGCTGGACTGGATGGACCGCTGGCCTGATCCAGCAGGGCCCTGTTGACATTCTTATACCTTAATCAGACACTTTAACCACTTTGCCACCCTGTCCTGGAGTGCTTACGGAAGTTGTCTGTCCCCTTTGTTTTGTAAAGGTGGGGGTTGTTTCCACCCTACCTGTCGGAGCTTTCCTCCCAAACATGGACTCAAAGCAGCTTACATCATTACCCTGTCCTTTATTTTATCCTCACAACGTTGTCTTCTTTGTTGTGGTTTTTGGAGCTTCCTGTGCCCTCTGCAACCCACCTACCCATCCATACTGGACCATGTAGATGCCCTTGTGGTATCCACAGTTTTGTCTAGTTTGAATCAGGCGGACACTGGCAGCTCTTCCCCCCAGGTATATATTCTGGGTGATGCAAGGTACTGCATTTCCACTTTCACTGATGAAAGCAGAAAAGTCAGCTGTGCAGCAGGAGATCATAGAGCCAGTATGACAATGTTGCAGACTCTTGTCTGAAATAGAGTCATAGCATCATAGGGTTGGAAAGGATCTCCAGGGTCATCTAGTCCAACCCCCTGCACAATGCAGGAAATTTACAAGTACCCGCCCCCCCCGCCCCACACACACACACCCAGTGACCCTTACTCCGTGCCCTGAATATGGCAAAATACCGTCAGGATCCCTAGCCAAACTGGTCTGGGGAAAATTGCTACCCGATACCAAGGTGGTGACCAGCCTTATCCTGAGCATGTAAGAAGGGCCCACAAGAACTAAACATCCTGCCCTCCTTCTCATGATCTGCCAAGGTTCACAGAATACGCTCCTTCACCCTTTCCCCGTAGGACTGAGTCTCCAGATCCCTCACCTTCTTCATAGCGCTCCTCCGGACAGCCCCACCCCTGGCTGCTCAAGCCTTGAGGAAGAACAGCAACTCACCGAGGAGAACTTGCCACCCATGTCAAGCATTTCCACCTATAACGCTACCAGTAAAAAACGTTAGTTTTATTCATGGTTGGTTATTTGAGGTTTGTGTTGTATTATAATAGGATATTTGTTAGCTGCCTTGAATGTTCTTCGAACAGAAAAGTGGAGTATAAACAAACACACAACATAACTGTGAGGCAGGTCAGGTGAGAGCGTGTGGACCGGCCTATGGTTACGCAACAAGTTTCCATGGCAGAAGGGGGATAATAATAACAACAACAACAACAACAACAACATTTGATTTATATACCGCCCTTTAGGACAACTTAATGCCCACTCAGAGCGGTTTACAAAGTGTCATTATTACCCCACAACAATCACCCTGTGAGGTGGGTGTGGCTGAGAAAGCTCCAGTGAACCGTGACTAGCCCAAGGTCACCCAGCTGGCTTCGTGGAGGAGTGGGGAATCAAACCCAGCTCTCCAGATTAGAGTCCCGTGCTCTTAACCACTACACCAAACTGGCTCTCTCCAGGATTTGGACCTGGGCCTCTGATCCTATTCAGATACTCTAATCACTACTCAGGCTCTGATAGATCAGGGAAGTTGATAACCATGATCATTTCCAGCCTCTTTATCTGTGCTGTCTTTGTCCCCATGTGGATCCAAAGCAGCGGACATTGTTCTCCTGTCCTCTCTCCTGGGTTTCCCAGATCTTAGTCTGAAACTGTAACCCTACACTACACTAGCTTTTGTGGGGTGTACTGCTACTGAACACTAGTGAACAGTGAGGCCTGTGTGAGTCATGGAAGTCATATGTATCAAGGTGCCTGGTGGCCTCTGGGCCTGGTCCTAACAAGTCCTTCCTCAAAACCCAAAACAGCTCTGGAAAGAGCCCTGCCTTTGACTGACAAAACCCAAGTCTTGAAGGCTGGCAATATTGTTGTGGTTGCTTAGCAACGGCCACAGCGAGGGCATCTGTTTCTTAAAACTAGAGGCACTGCTTCTATTATTTTGGGAGGTTTAACCCACAATGTATTCTTTTTTTAGTTCAGCTTTTTCTGCAAACTTGAAGAGTTTTCTCAGGTTTGTAAGAAAGATGTCTGTTCATTGCTCATTTCCTGATTTAAATATGCACACAAATTAGACATACTGCTAAGCCTTGGCCTTCTCTAACAGCTGGAGTTTCCTAGAAGCCTTCAACTTGTTTACTTTTATCACAGCAGTCGGACACTGACTTATGACCACAACAGCAGCACCAGGCAATCTCAATAAAGAGTACCAGGAAGAGAGGTTTCCACCCACTAGTCAGTTTACTTTACGTCTTTACCCTCTTACATTCTTTGCATTTGTGGGACTAGTTTGTGGCCTCTTAACCTTTTGTTTCTTTTTACATTTTTTAATTAAGAACAAAGAATCGCGACAATAGAGAAAGAAGAAGAAAAGAGCATTACCAATAATCAAATGCATTGCTTATACATAAGGTATAACCCATATTATATATCTGAAGAAGGGAACTCTGACACTCAAAAGCTTATTCTCTGAAAATAACATTAAATAATAATTACATTAGATTTATATACCGCCCTTCAGGGCGGCTTCATGCCCACTCAGAGTGGTTTACAAAGTATGTCATTATTATCCCCACAACAATAATCACCCTGTGAGGTGGGTGGGGCTGAGAGAGCTCCTAGAAGCTGTGACTGACCCAGCTGGCTTCAAGTGGTGGAGTGCGGAATCAAACTCGGCTCTCCAGATTAGAGTCCTGCACTCTTAACCACTACACCAAACTGGCTCTTGTTGGTCTCTAAGGTGCCACTGCATTCAAATCCAGCTGTTCTACTACAGATCAACATGGTTACTGACCTAAAATACAAATCATATAGAAACCTTTATAAACTAGTCAAACCATCTGACTCCAGCAATCTACAATCTACTGCAATCATATACACCTCAAGACTTCCTTTTCCACACTTTAATTATATTCCACCCTGAGCTGGATGCTAGTCAAAACTAGGACTAGTCAAATCTTGGATGCTGAAAGAGAGTCAACCCTGGTAAATACTTGAATGGAAGGCCACCAAGAAAGTCCAGTAGCAAATCACCTCCAAATGTCTCTTGCCTTGAGGGGCAATCCATGAGAACTTGCCATACGTTGGCTGTGACTTCTTGCATGTTCTTTTTTCCATTTCCAATTCTCCTTAACTGCTATTATCTCATTCTTCAAGAATTCATTCTCTTGGAGGGGGGGGAACTTTGATTTCTATGAAAAGATATTTCCATGGTATGCCAGCAATCTGGAACTTTAATGGTGGTGACATGGTAGTGACTGAAGCCCATTCCACATGATAATTTATATGGATTTTTTCTGCATGAGTTCTCAGATCAGAAATGTGGTTTCCAGACACAGTGGAACTCTTTCCACACATTTAGCATTTATGTGGGTTTTCCCATGTCAATTCCTCAATGGGTAGGATTGAATCTCTTTCTAAATCTGTATATATAGTTTCTCCGCTGTGTGGATTTTTGAACGATAGCAAAGCTTGAGGTGTGATTGAAATTCTTTCAACAGTCAGAACATCAATACGGTTACTCCCCTGAGTGGATTCTTGTATGGGAAGTAAGCTGTGTACTCCACCTGAAATTCTTTCCACACACTGAGCATTTATATGGTTTTTCCCCTGTGTGGATTCTGAGATGAGAAGAAAGGTGTGAGCTCTGACTGAAGCTCTTTTCACACACTGAACATTTATATGGTTTCTCCCCTGTATGGATTCTTTGATGGTAAGTAAGATCTCCACTCTGCCTAAAGCTCTTCCCGCATTCTGAGCATTTATATGGTTTCTCCCCTGTATGGATTCTTTGATGGGAAGTAAGATCTCCACTCCACCTGAAGCTCTTTCCACACTCTAAACATCTATACGGTTTCTCTCCTGTGTGACTCCTTTGATGGGAAGCAAGTTTCCCACTTTGGCTGAAGGTCTTTCCACATTCTGAACATTTATATGGTTTCTCCCCTGTGTGGATTCTTTGATGGGAAATCAGGACTGCATTCAGCCTGAAGCTCTTTCCACAATCTGAACATTTATATGGTTTCTCTCCTGTGTGTATTCTTTGATGGGAAGTAAATTCTGCACTCCACCTAAAGCTCTTTCCACACTGTGAACATAAATATGGTTTCTTCTGTGTATGCAGTGTTTCTTGTACAATATGGTTTTTGTTCCCCCCAAAGTTTAAGAGTTTTACACATTTAGTGAATCTTCTCCTTTTGTTTCCTTTATTAATTTGTTCTTGGAGTGGAATTCCATGGAAATCAGCACCTTCAGAAGCAATGGATTTTTTGTTCCACTTTGATTTTCCTTCATTTTCTCTTTTCTGCTCTTCTCCTATTCTCGGGCTTTGCTGTTCTATAGGAAAAAAGAAGGAAACCAGGTGAGGGAAAAACAGAGATTCTTTGGTAAAAGGAAAGCAGCAATCTTTAGGGGACATGAAGATAGTGACTGACTAGGAGCACATATCTTTTTGTGCTCGCATGCTGGCTTTGTTTTCTGATCTTAACTGCCAGGCAGGATTGGGGAAATCAACCTGAGCCCGTCTATTTACTGATAAGGGATGCTTCTGCTCTTGTGTCCAAAGGAAGATTGGAAAAGTTGGGGGTTCTTTTTTTATTAGAGGGCTTAAGACTCTTCTGTGTCCTGTTGAAGTGAACAACATCAAAGCAAAATCAGAGTCAGGCCAGCCGGAAGACTGAGTAAGTCTGCCCATGGATTATTTGTATATATACATTTAGCTTATTTTTTCTCTTCTTTCCTTGGACCTCTGCTAAAAACTATCAACTACAGGCTGTGTGGAACCTTCGGAGATTTTTGGATGGAGAGAGCTAACAAAACCTATAGCTCTCTGTACATCACAACTATTTTTCATTCAGATACTAAAAGAAATAAAGCAGCACTTTTATGTCATAGTGCGGTCTCTCCCCCTGGGCAGCATCTGTCCAAATTTCCCAGGAAACTCAGTAGTGGAAGAGAAGCAGATTGTTTTTTGGCACCAGAACTGGGAAGAAAATACCCATGAATCTGCTTTTTACTGAGCCTGAACACGAGTCTATCAAGATCAGTCTTGCCTCCTCTGCCTGGCAGTGGCTCTTCAAGGTTTCAGGCAGAGGTCTTTACCAGATCCTATTAATTGGAGGTGCCTGAGACTGAAGCAGGGATCTTTTGCATGCAAAGCAGGTGCTCCACCCCTGGCCCAGCACCAGCTCAAAGGCAAGACCTCTCTCAAATCTCCCCAGTTCTTCCAAAGGAAAGCCAGAAGGAAGCCTCCATCAACCACCCCTGAGGCAAGGAACACTAGGGGAAACAGGATGTTCACTCACAATTTAGTGAGATGAGCAGAATGAAAGTAATACACTTCATTGCTTTCTTCAAATATTTCATGTAAACCAAATTTAGTTATCCATCTGATTCATCATTTGTCTCCACACATCAATATTTTTAAAGGCTTTCTTTTAAAATAAGCTGTCAATTTAATCAAGCAAAATGTATCTTTTAATTTCTTTCTTGAAAGGGAGTTTTTCTTCTAGTGTCTGGAACTGATCATATAAGCAGTTATTCCATACAGATCCAGTTCTTGAAGAGAAAATAGAATATATAGAAAAAATTTAACAACAATCATTCTGGTGTACAAGCAATTGCAGATCCTGTGCCAGCTGAAATACTTGCTACTATTCAGAGGAGTTAGCCGTGTTGTTTCCCCAATATTTTACAGCTTGAAATGAAGGAAATGACCCACAGAGACACTCTGGAAAATGGACAGGGAATGTAGACTATACTAACATGAATTGTTTGTTGGTGTAGATATGCTCCTTCGGGGATTTTCTGCATTGTTTTAATATGTCATGTCAAATTACTTATGTTTTGTTCCTGCAGTGTTTCATATCTGTATTTGGCAGGGCTTTTTTTCAGGGGGAATGCAGGGGAACGGAGTTCTGGAACCTCTTGAAAATGGTCACATGGTTGGTGGCCCCGCCCCCTGATCTCCAGACAGAGGGGAGTTTAGATTGCCTTCCGCGCCAGGGCAATCTAAACTCCTCTCTGTCTGGAGATCAGAGGGCGGGGCCACCAGCCATGTGACCATTTTCTCTAAGGGCAACCCACTGGGTTCTGCCACCTCTTTTCCCAGAAAAAAGCCCTGGTATTTGGATCTATGTTTGTTTTCAAATTTCTGCAGTCAATACCTAATTCTGTTGTTTCTTGAAAGTCCCACTGGGGATCGTATTGGCTTACATTGTGTAATACGCTTTGAGTCTCAGTGAGAAAGGCAGACTATAAATAACATAAAATAAAAATAGCTGATGATATTAGACTGTCCTACCCTACCCTTATGCCATTGATCCTGTGCAGTAGTCAAGTTTATTTGTGGTTTCTTAGTTTTCCAAATAAAGCTATTTATGTGTTTTTGCAGTTCATGTAATTTCTTATCTTGTATCAAAATTGGGACATTAGGAAACATCTTTGGGTGTATAGATATTTTTATAACATTAATTCTGCTCTGAAAAGATTAAATTTTAACAAGATATCTATTTTTATCTTGATTTTAGAAATTAGTGGAATAAAACTACATTTGAAGAGATCTTTATTACCTGTGGAGATATTAACTCCTAAATACTTAATTTCCTCCACTCCCACACACACACGATTTGGCTACAATAACATGGCTGCACTCAAGTCTTCTTTATTCACCATTTTAAAAAAGCTTCTGTCTTGCATACATTAAGTTTATAACCAGATACTGACCCATGGTCATCAATTATTTGTTTTAATCCTTTTTCAGATTCTAGTGTGCCAGTTAAGAATATGACAATGTCATTTGCATATACATTGATCTTAAAGTGATACTACTTCATTTTTATGCACTGAATCTCTTCTGATTGCTTCACCACCAAAGCAAAGGTTCGATTGCTAGCTAATGTGAATAACAAAGCAGATAGGGGGCAGCCTTGACTAACTCCCCTTTTAATCTCCATTGGGTCAGATAAAGCTTTATAAATTGTTATTTTAGAAGTGGATCTGGTGACTTCCAAACGGATTCTCTAAATGTTGAATTGTTTTTGGAAACTGACAACCCAAACCAATACAGAGACAAGGTCAAAGAAACATGGGTCTGCTACCCACGGTCTCAGTGATCTACCTGTGGCACACTGAAGAAGACCATTGAGAGCATCACTTCTTGCTCTCCCTTCCAATTGTCAGGTGTTGGGATCATCTGTCAGCCTGGATGCTGTGGCTGTGGAGGTTGGGAACCTGTCAGCCTTGATGAAGTGACTGAGGATGAGAAACTGGGGAACTGTTTGCTTAATCTCTCTTCCTGGGAAAGCTGCTCTCCCTGAGAATCTGTGGCCTTGAGAAGCACATGAATGCCACGAATAACATAGCTTATCTTTCTGCTTGTCTGGTTCTCTTGCTGGGATAGCTAGGAGAAAGCGGGGAGGGGGTGAAGTCTACCTGCTTGATACCAGTATGGAACCACCATTCCTGTCAAGAACTTCACAGAGGTATGAACTGGCAATTTATCAATGAAGACCTTATACTCATGCAGTGAAGTGGCTTATTGAGAATATGCCTGGCATCCCGACACCGATCAATTAAAGGCAAAGAAGGAGCCGTACCAAAAAAGGCCAGATTCCAGCGATTTTCCGCCATGACTTCCCAATATAGAGCCCTTTGGCCCGGATCCAGCAGAGCCCACTCCTCCGGGGTGAAAGAGACGGACACCTCCTCTAGAGTCACAAGAACCTGAAAGAGAGAAATGTTTTCTCCTCACAGATCAAGCCACAGTCCAAAAAGGGAGTGAAGCAGAGGTGGGTGGGAGTTCTTCTGGACATACCAAGCTGCCTTAAGCTGACTCAGACCGCTGGTCTGTCAAGGTCAGTATTGTCCACTCAGACTGGCAGTGGCTCTCCAGTGGGTCAAGTGAAGAATCCAACACTTCAGCCAGGCCATTCCTAGTGAGCCATTTCGACAGAAAGGGGAAAGACAGGGTCCTCCTGGGCCCAGGGGACTGGGAAGATACAGGTCCCTGGGATGCCCCCAAGGATTTTCTCCCTACCTGATCCGGTGGCTCAGAGGCAGAGTCCAGTCCTGCACAAAGGCTCAAAGGTCCAGAACTCCCCGCCAATGTCTTTCCATTGCCTGTAAGAAAAGCAAAGGAGGCAAGAAGCGACTGATCCTGCTAACTGCCTGGCCCGCTTCCAGATTTTGATTCTTAATAAATATTTTAATAGAATGTACAGCAATAAAACCATGTATTTAGAACAATATCCATATATATGGTTACACAGTTTAGCACCTTCCCCTTGTGAAATACAAATATAGAACAAAAGCTGCCATTCAAAACAGGGCTGTCATACAGAGAGCTTCCAAAGGTTTAACTACTGAGGCTCGGGTCACAGCCTGATGGCTGTGGTCAAATAGCTGAAAGCAAACAAATTGAAACTAAACCCAGACAAGATGGTTGGGAAGGCAGAGAGCTTGAAGGACATTGTACTCCCTACTTTTGATGGAGTTCGTCTGACCCTTGCAGACTCAGTCAAGAGCCTAGGGATTATACTGGATCCAGTGTTATTACTAGAAAAACAAGTTAAGGCAGCTGCAAAAAATACTTTCGACAAATTCAGTCTAGCCTGGAAGATGGCCCCATACTTCAACATGGGAAATCCAGCCACCTGGAGCCATGCCATGGTAACATCGAGACTTGACTACTATAATGCACCCTACATAGGTCCACCCTCTAAGTTAAGTCAGAGACTCCAGTTGGTGCAGAATGCTGCAGCTCAGCTATTATCAGGAGCTAGGAAGTGCATGAATATTACTTCTACTCTGCAGTCACTCCATTGGCTATCAGTTTCTGGGGCTCAATTCAAGGTTTTGGCTATCACGTACAAAGCTCAGCAGCTTCACTCATCAGAACAGGGCCTTCTGCAGGTGCCACCTTGCACACGGCCAGAATTGACAGCTGCCCGCACACGTGCATTCTCTGCGGTGGCTCTCACTTATCTGAAGAGTTTAGGAAAGCTCCCACTCAACTGACTTTCTGCAAGCTAGGCAAAAATGAATTACTGAATAAAGTTTCTTATTCATACAGGAGGGCTGTAATATAAGGAAGCAGTCTCAGAAGGATGCATCCGTTAAGGGGCTGGGAGTGACTATAGACTCTGCTACAATTGCTGGGAGTATGACCTACTGGGTAGCTCCTATGTTGTTTAATGTGTCAGGCTTAGAATTGCTTATGCTCTGTTCCAGCATTTCTTCAGTGCTGGATTTAAACCTTTATGAATTTGCATTTATATACCCTATTTACTGAAATGCATGTTTATTGCAATGCCTTTGAAATTGACTGTACTGACTCACGCAGTGTAATCCGCCTTGAGACTCACTGAGAAAGGCAGTTTGTAAAATAAATAAATGAATAAATAAAATGCTGTGTTTCAGATTTCTGCTTATTATCATATTTCTGCAGTCCAAACCCTATTGCGCTGTTCCTTGGTTGCCTCATCCCGTTGACTATATTTAATATACACTGGGTAACCCATCTTGAGTCTCGGTGAGGAAGGTGGACTATAATGTAAATACCTCCCTGAAATTTTAAATTCACATTCCTCTCAGATCCAGAGGAGTTAGCCGTGTTAGTTTGTAGTAGCAAAATCAGAAAGAGTCCAGTAGCACCTTTAAGACTAACCAACTTCATTGTAGCATAAGCTTTCGAGAATCACAGTTCTCTTCGTCAGATGCATGGAGGGCAAGAAGAAACTGGTCATATATATAGGTGGAGAGGAGGGAGGAGTAGATGCAAACAGTAGCTTCTGATATGGAGATCAGTTTGCTTCCGTCAAGGAAGTCAGTTACTTCTGATAATGAGATAACCATTCATAGTCCCTATTCAGTCCCAGCCTAACTGAGTCAAATTTACATATGAATTCCAATTCAGCAGTTTCTGTTGAACTACAGTGACCTTTAAGTCTTTGATGGAATGTTCTGGTAGATTGAAGTGTTCTCCCACTGGTTTCTGGACGAGACCTCTCTCTCAGAAGCCCTGGGTGGAAGACCTCTCCTTGCCTACAGACAGCCCCCCCAACCTTAAACAACTTCTCACAATCATGAATCGGCTAGCAGAGTCACCAGCACAGGTACCAGGCCCTGCAACAGACCCAGATGCCAGCTCTGCCCTTATATCTACCCAGGGAATACAATTACAGGACCCAATGGCGTCAACTACACTGTCTCTGGCTCTTACAGCTGCTCATCCTCCAATATGATATATGCCCTCATGTGCCAACAATGTCCATCTGCTCTGTACATTGGACAACCAGCCAACCTTTACGCAAAAGAATAAATGGACACAAATCTGACATTAGAAATGGCAACATCCAGAAACCAGTGGGAGAACACTTCAATCTATCAGGACATTCCATCAAAAACTTAAAGGTCACTGTAGTTCAACAGAAACCTTTCAAAAACAAAATCCAACGGGAAGCTGCTGAATTGGAATTCATATGTAAATTTGACTCAGGCTAGGACTGAATAGGGACTATGAATGGTTATCAACATTATCAGAAGTAACTGATTTCCTTAACAGAAGCAAACTGATCTCCATATCAGAAGCTACTGTTTGCATCTACTCCTTCCTCCCCTCTCCTCCTCTATATCTGACCAGTTTCTTCTTGCCCTCCATGCATCTGACAAAGAGAACTGTGATTCTTGAAAGCTTATGTTACAATAAAGTTGGTTAGTCTTAAAGGTCCTACTGACTCTTTCTGATTCCTCTCAGAGTAACCTTTCTCTCCGTAACCAAACTCCTAACTCAGTCTTCCAAATCCAGCTTCTTCAAATTAACAGCCTCCCCGTCTTGGATCTAAATACTGTCCCAGGACTCAGCTCCTATTGGTTGATTCAGAGTACAGCCCTGATTGGCTCCTGTCCTCTGAGTACGTTTCCACGCTCTGCCTGCCACAGGTGGGTATACAAATAGTTTAAATCAAGGACATAAGGGAATGCTTTCTTCCCTCTTTGCTTAACCTGGCTCTTTCCACATTCCTCAGCTGAAGCTCCAAAGGCTGTTCAGGAGGTACAAAGTCTGATACTTTTGAAATTAAACACTTGCAGAAGGTACAGATGAGACTGGAACAAAACAACGTTTCCAAGCAGAATTCCCAGGGAAATATAAAAGCAGCCTAGAAATGGCAGGCTTACTCTAGGGCAGGAAACCAAGCGGCAAGGCACAAGAAGAATCCTCACCTGGCAAGGCAGCACCTCCCTCACTCTCCCATCCAGTCCCCCAGAAGAATGGCCTCTGCCCTGGATCGGATGGCACTTTCTCTGCTTCGGAAAAATTAGCAGCCCCTTTGTATTGCCTCTGAAACTACAAAGAAGGAGAGGGGAGAGGATCAGAACAGGAAGAGGGCAGGCAAACACTTGGGGAAGGGACAGAGGACATTTCACAGGATCACAGTTCCTCACCTGTCCTCCTTGCTTCTCATCTTCTGCTAGGCTCAGGAGGAAGCCTTCTGCCAAGGCTACGGCCTGGGAGCTGCTCTCCGGCCCACATTCCCTGACCCAGCGCTCCATCTCCGGGGGCAGGACGGCCAGGAGCTGCTCCAGGAGCACCAGGTCCAGGATCTCCTTCTTGCTGTGCCTTTCCGGCTTCAGCCACTGGCAGCAAAGAGCATGCAGTTGCCTGCAAACCTCTCGGGGCCCCTCAGCCTCCTGGTAGCAGAATTGCCTGAAGCGCTGGCACTGGACATCCCACCTGGTAGTGTCTCCATCCAGGATCTTCAGCACTGTTCTTTTCCATAATTTCCTTCTGCTCCTCGCCTGGGTGGCCTTAGGGCCTCTTTCTTCTTCAAGCCCAGCTGAGTTCTGCTTTCCCATCTTAGCCCAAATCCAAGAATACCAAAGATCTCCTCACTCGGCTGTCAAGTCCTTTCTGAGGGCCACAACGGAAAAAATAGGTGCAGCTCCTAAGTCCTGCAAAGACAAGAAGGCACTTTATTAGCTCAGACAGGAGAGCAATGAAGTATCTCCCTCTCTTCTGTCTGATTTTGTCTAACCCCCTTTTAAAGACATTTCAAAACCAAAGGCCATCACCACAGCCTGAGATGATAAAGCATGATTTGTTGAGTGAAGATGGCAGCAGAACCTGGGTTTAATGGTTAATTATTGTGTGCAAAGATTTTAATGGACATTTGTAATTTCCTAGAAGAGTTGGGGGTGTTGGAGATGGACGTTCCTATGCCAAACATCATCCCAGCAGGGGGTGCCACAGAGCATGGCATCACTTACCACAGTGAGCCAGACGCGGACGTGCCCAGGAAAATAGCACCAGAGCCCTCCTAGAAGATGCTGCTGGTCAGAGCAAAGGACGGGGGCTATGAAACTGGGCACCAGTTTCTGAAATGAAGGAGGGAAGATGGGGCTTCTAATTTTCCTTCTCTCCTGAATCTCATTCCCATTGATTGCATCAGGGGACTAAGTTCTAAGAATATGGAAGAGAAAGAAAAAAGTCTCCACCATCAGTCCCACTTCTTACCTTCCCAGCCCTTCATGGTCTTCCTTCTTTAAAGACTGGCTCTTCCCTTCTCAGATGAACCCTTCTTCTGCTCTAGACAGGCTCAGATGCCAAAAGAAGCAGGGCCTTTGAGGCTGTGGCTCCCAAATCTCCCTCCCTCATATCAATTTGCCAGGTAAGAGGCCTTTTATGTTTTTGGAGGGCTATGTCAAAACATGGTTATAGTCGAGATTTATTTTAACTGGCCAGTCTTTAATACCATAATATTTCACCATCTTCTATCGACCAAGTATCTTAGCATCTTTTAGGGTGCCTTTAAAACCTTTGTCATTGTTGTGGCAGCTTGAATTATATTTATTACTGGATCCTCTTTGTACTGTAAACATGTGTGCCCCTATTGATGATTTTGTAGTTTAGTGTTATGAGATTTACACTCTATGCTATACAAATCCTATTAAGACAGTATAACTGTTTCTGTCCCAACTACTATTCTATTTTGCTTTTTTTACTACAAAAATCTGCTCTTTTCTCAATTCTGCTCTCTCAGACCACTTAAAGTAATATAACAGTACTGTGTATATTCACAATATTCTTGATCAGAAACTAAGCCATACTTCATAATTTCAAAAATACAACAAATAGTATAGATTAACATGAAAAATCATAAACTGCACACTGTTAAAGCAATATAGATGTGAATAAAATTAAACGTATTTCAATTAGCCCACACAGGCTTCTGCCCGTCCCTTTCTAAAGCCAAGGGAAAAAACTAATTATTTCCCCATCGGTTCAAACTTTTAGTAACTTTGACATCTCTCACGAAAGTATAAGAACAACGTAAGAAGAGCCCTGCTGGCTCAGACCAACGTTCCCTCCAGTCCAGCATCCTGTCCCACACAGGGGTCAGCCAGTTACCACACAGGAGAGCCAGTTTGGTGTAGTGGTTAAGAGCACGGGACTCTAATCTGGAGAGCCGGGTTTGATTCCCCCTCCTCCCCCTTAAGCCAGCTGGGTGACCTTGGGTCAGTCACAGCTCTCTGGAACTCTCTCAGCCCCACCCACCTCACAGGGTGATTGTTGTGGGGTAATAATAACACTTTGTAAACCGCTCTGAGTAGGCATTAAGTTGTCCCGAAGGGCGGTATATAAACCGAATGTTATTATTATTGTTGTTATTATTATTACTCTGAAGGGCCAACAAACAGGGAGTAGAGTCCAAGGCCTTCCCCTGATGTTGTCCCCTGGCACTGCCGTTCAGAGGTTGGCTGCTTCTGAAAGCGGAGGTTCTCTTTATTCACCATGCCTAGTAGCCACTGATAGATCTCTCCTCTGTGGGTATTTCTGGTTCCCTTTCAAAACGGTCCATGCCAGTGAAAATCACTATGTCCTCTGGCAGCGAATGCCACAGCTTAATCACTCATTGTGTAAAGATGTAGTTCCTTGGGTCGCTCCTGAATTTATTGCCCATCAGCTTCATTGGATGCCTGTGAGTTCTAGTATTTGAGAAGAAAAAGTTCTCTGCCCACCCTCTCTACTCCACGTATAATGTTACAAACCTCTATCTTGTTCCCCTTTAGTCATCTATTTTCTAAAGTGAAAAGTCCCAGCCTCTTCAACCATTCCTCATAGGAAGAGTCAGTTTGGTGTAGTGGTTAAGGGTAGCAGGACTCTAATCTGGAGAGCTGGGTTTGATTCTCCACTCCTCCACTCGAAGCCAGCTGGGGGATCTTGGGTCAGTCACAGCTCTCTCAGAGCTCTCTCAGCCCACCCACCTCACAGGGTGATTGTTATGGGGATAATAATGGCATACTTTGTAAACTGCTCTGAGTGGGCATTAAGTTGTCCTGAAGGGTGGTATATAAATTGAATGTTGTTGTTAATGGAAAAATGCTTTCCCCCTCCCAATCATCTTGGTTAGCCTCTTTGGTACATTTTCCAACTCTGCAGTTTCCTTTTTGAGACACGGTGCCCAGAACTGCACACAGTATTCCAAATGCGGCTGCGTCACAGATCCAGCCAGGGGCATTATAATATTGGCCGTTTTAGTTTCAATCTCTTTCCTAATAATCCCAAGCAAAGAGCTTGACCCTCTGGCACCCTTTCTCCCTTCCCCTGGGAGCTCTTTGCTGTCTGCTCAGGGGTTTGACGACCTGGATCGGATTTCCTCTGCAGCCTCGGCCATCTGAGGGTGCTTTATTTTGCAAACACATCAAACGCTCTTAGGGCAGATCCCAGGGCTTCCCCCGCACCCCGACCCCCGCTTACCCTCCGCCTTTGGGTTTGTCTGGGCCATCCAGATCAGGACCGGGCAAATATTACCCCCCTCCCCCTCCCTTTGCAAATTTCTCACTCGTTCCAAGGTAACCTGCTGGGGATCTGTCCCGAAAACTCTCCCCCGGCATCCAGCCTCCTTTCCCCTTGACCCACAATCCTTCACCCCGCTGCCTGCTTCGGGGCCGCCCAGGCTCTCCGCCCCTTCCTTCCGTCCACCCACCCTGCAAATCTCAGTCCTTCTCAAGGTCGCCGAGTGGGGCTCTCACTTCCCCTCCCGGATCGGGGCTGCCTCTGACCTCCTTTCCCTTCCCGGACATCTGCCCCCACCCCGCCCCGCGATTCCCCTTAACTCACCCCGGAAGGAGGAGCCGAGGCTGCTGCACGCGTGGGAAAAACAAAGGCCACTTTCCCACGGGCGGAGTCCGGGCAGGAAGTACCCTCGCCACCGTGCCCTTTCCTGGCGGCTTCTCTAGGATTTCGGGCTTGCTCCCCTTAACCATTCCGGTTCTGTTGACCAGAAAAAATGATTTGCGTCCCTCCAAGTAAAAAACCCAGAACTCAAGCCACAGAACACCTTTTATTGGGGGCCAGCCCAGTGACACAGAACAGCTGCAAGCTTCCATTCTCCAGAACGTTGCAATGTAATAATAAATTTTAAAAAGTATTAAAAGTACACCAGCCCCATTTCGAATCTGAATGCCTGCTCAGCATTTAACTCCGTGCTGCCTTGAACAGGGCTTAATAATAATTATACCTTGGCTTGAGGCGTTCTCCCCAACCTCTTTTGACACATAAATGTGTCTAGTTTCCTTCTAAAGTCTTGTTATCGTACTTTTGGGCTCCTCCCGAATTCTGGCAGTGAGTTCCATAAGATATTCATTCATTCATTCATTCATTTTTTTATAGTTCACCTTTCTCACTGAAACTCAAGGCAGATTACAGTGTGAGTCAGTACAGTCAATTTCAAAGACATTTCAGTAAACAATGTAATACAATGTAAGGGTATCTAAATGCAAATGTCCATAAATATGTGTGTAGATAGTGCTGTCAAGTCTTGACTGATAGATGGCGACCCCTGGTGGGGTTTTCATGGCAAGAGACTAACAGAGGTGATTTGCCATTGTCTGCCTCTGCAACTCTGAGTCCAGTAACACCTATAAGATTAGCAAAATTTGTGGCAGGGTATGAGTTTTTCGTGAGCCACAGCGACCTTCTGACTTCTGCATAATTCTTCGTCTGGCTGAATGTTACTATTAAAAAAAACCCACACTATTAAAAGGACACCAGCACCACTTCGAATGTGCATGCCTCGTGTCCTGATGTCCATCCCCCTCCCCCCAACAACACACTTCCCTTTACACACCATTTATTTATTTTTGGTAACATCCGCTCTAGCGAAGAGTTCTGGAGAACTCGAAAGCTTGCTCGCTGCCGTGTGTCATTTGTTGGCCGTCATAAAAGGCATTGCGCCGATTTGTGTTCTGTTTGGCTGTTGAGCAGAGGCAGGAATGAAAAGAAACTCTTCAGCAGGGGTATCGCCCCTCTCCATCACCCCCTTGATTGATCCACAGAGAGGACAACCCCCCCCCCTTCTGTTACCCTCCCTTCACTTTGCAAAATGGGCTTCACATTTGCTTTGGGAGAAAAAGCAGGATTCCAGGTGAAGGATCTGGGAAGGCGCAGCCCCACCATGGGGCTGGGGGGGGGGGGGCAGGCTGAGCAAGGAGAGGTGGAATTGCTGGAGAAGATCAGAAATGTTTGGACAAAGGAGGAGACCCTCCCAGTGTTGACGATCCTTAGCAGAATTTCTCTAGGCTTCTGCCTCTTTTCCTATCCTCCCCCAGGCTGGACTAGATGGAGCTGGCAGGAGAGCCTCTCTTCTGCTTCTGGAAAGTTTGTTTTTCCAAAGAAGCAGGGAATTAAAAACTCAGCACTCATGTTCAGTAATGGGGCTTTGCTACTATTAAAAAGACTGACAATGGGATATCTATCCAGAGGAGTTAGCCGTGTTAGTCTGTAGTAGCAAAATCAAAAAGAGTCCAGTAGCACCTTTAAGACTGACCAACTTTATTGTAGCATAAGCTTTCGAGAATCACAGTTCTCTTCGTCAGATGCATGGAGGGCAAGAAGAAACTGGTCATATATATAGGTGGAGAGGGGAGGGAGGAGTAGATGCAAACAGTAGCTTCTGATATGGAGATCAGTTTGCTTCTGTTAAGGAAGTCAGTTATTTCTGATAATGAGATAACCATTCATAGTCTCTATTCAATCCCAGCCTGACTGAGTCAAATTTACATATGAATTCCAATTCAGCAGCTTCCCGTTGGATTTTGTTTTTGAAAGGTTTCTGTTGAACTACAGTGACCTTTAAGTTTTTGATGGAATGTCCTGGTAGATTGAAGTGTTCTCCCACTGGTTTCTGGATGTTGCCATTTTTAATGTCAGATTTGTGTCCATTTATTCTTTTGTGTAGAGGTTGGCTGGTTTGTCCAATGTACAGAGCAGATGGACATTGTTGGCACACGAGGGCATATATCAGATTGGAGGATGAGCAGTTGTAAGAGCCAGAGACAGTGTAGTTGACGTCATTGGGTCCTGTAATTGTACTCTTTGGGTAGATATAAGGGCAGAGCTGGCATCTGGGTCTGTTGCAGGGCCTGGTACCTGTGCTGGTGACTCTGCTAGCTGATTCATGATTGTAAGTGAGAAGTCGTTTAAGGTTGGGGGGGCTGTCTGTAGGCAAGGAGAGGTCATCCACCCAGGGCTTCTGATAGAGAGGCATCATTTTCCAGGATGGGTTGTAGATCACTGATGATACGTTTAATGGGTTTGAGCTGGGAACTATAGGTGACAACCAGTGGTGTTCTGTTGTTAGTACCTTTAGGTTTGTCCTGGAGCAGGCTGTTTCTGGGTACTAGTCTGGCCCTGTCGACAGGGCTATGATACATGCTGTAATTAACTGTACTTCTGCGAAGTGCAGAAAATTAGCATCTGTCCTGCGAGAAAAAGCCTATGTCCTGATTCAACCCCGAGGGATCCATTGTTCCAAATTTGCAAATAAACTCATCTCGCGTTGTAGTTTTCTCTTGAAGATTTTCTGTTTGAGAACTGTTACTCTTAAGTCAGCAGTGGGCTGTCCTAGCAGATTACAATGCTCTCCCGCTGGCTTTTGAATGTTGTAATTTTTGATATCAGATTTTATGTCCATTCATTCTTTTGTGAAGGGACTGACCCGTTTGTCCAATATAGAGAGTTGAAGGGCATTGCTGACACTTGATGGCTTATATAATGCTGGAAGATGATCAAGTGAATGATCCTGACATGGTATAGCTGGTGCTGTTGGGTCCAGTGATGGTGTGGCTGGAGTGCACATGGGGGCAGAGTTGGCCTCTTGGTTTATTGCAGGCCCTCGTCCCGGAGTCTGTGTCCCTATTGTTATAATTTAGGTGAAAAGGCTGCATAGACCTTTCTGAAAATTAACTCTGTGGCAGGTATCAGAATAAGGGGCAGAGGGAGAAGGTTGCCTAGAGCAACAAAAACATTTGCAGTAGAGGGTCAGTTGATCAGTGGTCAAGTGTCTGTTTCGCATGCAGAAGTTCCCAGATTCATTCTCAGGCATCTTCAAGGATCCCAGAGCAGGAGAGGCCAGGAAAGGATCTCAGTAGGGTTGCCAGCTCCGAGTCGGGAAATTCCTGGAGATCTGGGAGGTGAAACCTGGAGAAAGTGGGGTTTGGGGAGGGAAAGGACCCTGGCATGGCATAACTCCATAGAGTCCACCCCCCCCCCCCCAAGTAGCCATTTTCTCCAAGTGAACTGATCTCTATGACCTGGAGACTAGTTGTACTTCCGGGAGATCTCCAGCCACTACCTGGAGGCTGGCAACCTTAGTTGAAGGGCATTGGGAGGTCTTCCCCTGAAGAGCCACAGCCAGTCAATGCAGGGTTTGACTCTACCCTGAAACTTGTAAATCCAAACAGGATTTTGCCCTAGAGGCCCACGCTGAACCAGTAACAGACTCGGACTCGGTAATTTAACTGAGACTAATTAACAGTTTATTGAAGCATAACACACAGTTCTCTTCAGAATTCAGCGGTGGGGAAAGTGAATAAAATGGAGCCCCCCGTGAACAGAGCAAATGCAGTTGTGAGAAAGACACTGTCAATTGATTCATAAGGCCTCTGAGCAAGACTTGAAAACAGTTCTTCTAAGAGTCCACCCCACTGATCCATGCCCCCTCTGACCCATTGAGTTAAAAGCTGGGCCCTCTCAGTTATGCTAAGGGTTTCTATATATCTGAGGAAAGATCCATCAGAACGAAGGACAACAGAGAGCAAGAGAGAGCCCCTAACTCACCCTAGGTGATATCCCTTGGTCCCAGGGGTGGAGACGACGGAGTGGAAGCCATTTTTCCACCATTCCGTTTCCCCTTTTTGCCCATTTTATACCAGGGACAAGATGACCACGGTTCTCATAATATCTCCCATGTGATAGCCCAGGTGAGCCTGATCTCATCAGATCGCAGAAGCTAAGCAGGGTTGGCCTTCATTAGTAATTGGATGGGAGACCTCCAATGAAGACCAGGGTTGCAGAAGCAGGCAATGGCCAACCATTTCTTAGTCTCTTCCCATGAGAACCTGACCAGGGGTCACCCTAAGTCAGCGATGACTTGAGGGCACTCTCCATTACCACCCCATTAACAAGGACCACTCAGAATAGGGACTCAGCTTTGCTCTGAACTCTGCCATCTTTCTCCAAGACGTAAGCCAAGACCCCAGACACAGTTCTCAGCTCCTTTGGGACATTGAGACTTTGCCTCAAAAAGTTTTATGGTATTACCTACTGCATGTATTGTACTTCTTTATTGCATTGCCATCTCATTTTATAATCCAGTTTGCTCCAATGCAAACTCTTTCCATGCTTGAAACGTTTCTGTGGTTTCTCCCCTCAGTGAATTCCCTAATGGGAAGCCAAATGTGTACTGTGACTGAATCCTTCCCTGCACTCCAGGTATTTAAACAGTTTTTCCCTGTGTGAATTCATTGATGGGAATGAAGGCTTCTACTCTTCACTGAAGCTTTTTCCACACTGCAGACATTTATATGGTTTATTGTCGAAGGCTTTCACGGCCGGAAAATGATGGTTGTTGATGATGGTTGATGACTCAGCTCAACCCCACCCCTCCTGAGTACATATAAATGACCTGCCAACATCTTTTCCACACTGTGACACTGAGAGATCTCTGTCTTTTGGTGCTACACCTCTGAAGATGCCAGCCACAGCTGCTGGCGAAACGTCAGGAACTACAATGCCAAGACCACGGCAATACAGCCCGGAAAACCCACAACAACCATTTATATGGTTTCTTCCGTATTGTTTGATGGGTAAGTTGTGTCTTATGACTGAATCATTCCATACTCCAAGCATTAACATTTTTTCCTCCCATGTGAACTACTTGATGGGAAGTAAGGTGTAATATTTTGCCAGATAAATATTGTTGTTGTGTTTTATGTCAGTTAAGGAATGCAGGATTTTGAAAGTGTGTTTACTATGGTTCAAAATATAGGCCTCTAATATAAGGAAAGAGTTAATCTGCAATTTTTTGATGGCAGCCAAGTCATTATTAGCATTCTACTGGAAATCACCTAAAATCTCCACTGTTGACAATTGGTTAGTTAAATTATGGGATTACTATACCCAGGACAAGATCTCAGAACTTATTAGCCAAATACAACTCTGCCCAAAAGAAACTAACTTTGTATCTAAATGGTTTCAATTTTTTGAATTCTTAATTGTTAACGATATACATCCTCCTAAAGATTTATCATCTTTTTTTACTGATTACCCTAAATAATGCAAGTTTACTTAGCATTGTAAGTTATGTAACTATTCAATAATATCAATAATGTTAATGTTTTAATTTCTACGAGATGGATGTTTTATGCTTGTATGTTGATCTGTTACGTGTTGTTACATTGAACTGTTAATTAAAATAAAATACTATTTTAAAAAAATACAGGCCTCTACAGCGAGGAGGAGGAGGGCTGGATGGGTGATTGGGGAGTGCTGTGATTGAATGGGCGGAGTGAACAGCAGTTTAGTCAGACGGGACCTGAGGGAAAAGTTCAGTCAGTTGATGGGTGAATGTTATTCTGTGAAAGAAGTGCTGAGGGAAGAGGCCTGTGTGTTTGACTTCATAGACTAAACCAGCCTAAGAGACATTTAAAGGAAATAATTCTCTGTGACTGAGGCTATTTACTGTTTTGACCTAAGCAGCAACTGAGGAAAATTACTCTTTGTGATGGATAGATCAAGATAGGTAGTTGTGTTAGTCTTTCTGTACCAGTAGAAAAGAGCAAGAGTCCAGTAGCACCTATAAGACTAACAAAATTTGTGGTAGGGTAGACGCTTTTGTGAGCCACAGCGGAAGTATCTGAAGAAGTGAACTGTGGCTCACAAAAGCTCCTACCCTACCACAAATGTTGTTAGTCTTACAGGTGCTAGTGCTACTGGACTCTTGCTCTTTGTGACTGTGAGGAAACATTTGAAGAGTTTTACCTATTTTGAAACCCCTATTTGCTTATTAATTCCATTCAAAGCACAACACATATGTACTTAGAAATAAACTCTACTTTTGTTCAAGTAAAATACCTGTTTCATCTAGTATAAAGAATCGCCTTTTTAATTCAAAGCTGCCAACACACGCTGACTGTTCTGTCATTCTACCATCTATAACTAAGCCTTCCTATATTATAAGTCAAACAGAGAACTAAGGGGAGAGCCCTTGGTGAAAGCAAAAATCTAAGGGAACACCAAGAAGGCAGGGATCTGGTATAATATAGGTACCGTAACAGGGGAAAAACGCAACATAAGGCATCCACTTTGACTGAAGCTTTTTCCATACTCCAGGCATTTATATGATTTCTCTCCTGTGTGAATTTTTTGATGAGAATTTAGGCTTTCTTTCCACCCAAAGCTCTTTCCACACTCCAGGCATTTATATGATTTCTCTCCTGTGTGAATTCTTTGATGAGAATTTAGGCTTTTCTTCCACCCAAAGCTTTTCCCACACTCCAAGCATTTGTATTTTTTCTCCCCTGTGTGAACTCCTTGATGGGAAGTAAGGCTTCCACTCTCACTGAAGCTTTTGCCACACTCCAGACATTTATATTTTTTCTCCCCTGTGTGAATTCTTTGATGGCGAGTAAGGTGGCCACTCTGCCTGAAGCTTTTCCCACAATCCAGGCATTTATAATTTTTCTCCCCTGTATGAATTCTTTGGTGGGAAGAAAGATTTACCCTGTGACTGAAGCTTTTCCCACACTCCAGACATTTGTATTTTTTCTCCTTTGTGTGAATTCTTTGATGGGAACTTAGATTATCCTTCCTCCCAAAGCTTTTTCCACATTCCAAGCATTTATATTTTTTCTCCCCTGTGTGAACTCTTTCATGAGAATTGAGGTTTTCCTTCCTCCCAAAACTTTTCCCACACTCCAGGCATTTATATGGTTTCTCCCCTGTATGAATTCTTTGATGGGAAATAAGGTTTCCACGGTGATTGAAACTTTTGCCACACTCCAGACATTTATATTTTTTCTCCCCTGTGTGAATTCTTTGATGGTGAGAAAGGTGTCCACTCTGACTGAAGGTTTTTCCACACTCCAGGCATTTATATGGTTTTTCCCCTGTATGAATTCTTTGATGGGAAGAAAGGTGTCCACTGTGACTGAATCTTTTTCCACACTCCAGACATTTATATTTTTTCTCCCCTGTGTGAATTCTTTGATGGGCACAAAGGTGTCCACTCTGACTGAAGGTTTTTCCACATTCCAAGCATTTATACTTTTTCTCCCCTGTATGAATTCTCTGGTGGTAAGTAAGGCTTCCACTCTGACTGAAACCTTTTCCACATTCCTGACATTTATAAGGTTTCTCACCTGTGTGAATTGTTCGATGGGAAGTAAGGTGTCCACTCTGACTGAAGCCTTTTCCACACTCCAGGCATTTATATTTTTTCTCTCCCATGTGAACTCTTTCATGAGAATTTAGGATTTTCTTCCCCCCAAAGCTTTCCCCACACTCTGGACATTTATATGGTTTCTCTACTGCGTGAGTTCCTTTATGGGAAGTGAAAATAACTTTCTTTTCAAAGGTTTTTCCACACGCTGGGCATTTAAATGTTTTCTCTCTGTTACAGGTGTTCCTATGCACACCAATGATTGATTTTTCAGAAAATCTTTCTCCACTTATTGAGAATTCATACCTACTGTTTTCTTTATATATTTTTTGAAGGGGTGGAATTTCTATAGAATCTTCATCTTGTAAAAGCCCAGGATGTTTCCTCCTATTAAGTGAGTATTTTCCTTCCTTCATCCTCAGTTCATCACAATATTCAACGTTCTCTTTCAGATCTGAATATATATGCTCTCTCTCCACCACTGGATGCTCATTTGCCAACTCCCACACACCACCTGCTGAAAGAAAGAGAAAAAAATAGAACATGAAATTAGGGAATGAACTGAAATAACTGCTTTGGAGAATGCAAGAGTTTGATGACTTGATGTCCCAACATTTTCAAAACAAAATCTTCATCTTCTTTTTTCCCTTCCAGGATGATAAAGGAGAAGGGCCCCCCACAAAGCCTGTAGTTTCAGCACTTTTTTTTTTTAGTAATGAAATATGGGAAGAAATACGGAGCGTGGAAAAAAAAAAGGGTCAAAAATAAAGGGACATTTAAAATAGGACCCCAACCTGGGGAATGACTTTGCTCTCCATTCACCATGAGTTTGTCCAGCAGCAATATGGCATCTAGTTGCTTAGAATCGGTGTTACATCTGACTCAGCTCTGGGTCACTCCCCCACTCCAGCTGGACTAGTGAATACTCTGTGCCTCCCCATCAAGGTATCTGTAGAGCAGAGCTCTCCTGCTAACACTGTGATGCTTCCACCTAGCACCCCAGCAGGCTATTTCACTCCCACTAAGGCAAACAGCCCTCAAGAGAGAGAGAGACGCAGCCCTGTTCAGAAGCTAGGATGGAGGTCTTCCTTTTGGGGAGGGAGGTCTGCTCAGCTGAGCTGAAATCCCTCATGACTCTCCAACTCCCTGTTAAATGGGACTGAGAGCCTTCCCCGTCAGTAAATGCTGGCACCTCTTGTTCCCTGCCCCCTCCCTATTTCAGCAGCCAGGAACAGCTGCCAAATGGGGCAATGTCCACAGACTGAACCAGAAGCAGGGCACATGGCTAGGAATCCAGGGCTCCACTGCCCCCGGCACCATTTCAGCCCCTGCCTGGATAAAACTCAGCTCAACTTGGAAAAAAGGATCAGATTGGGTAGAAGAAAGAAGCTGACTGTTTTCATGATCTTCAGGCACCAGAACGCTGAAATGGTGCCTGAACCCATCCAAGACCTTCTGAGGAGGAGAAACAAGATCTCAGAAACCTACTGGCCCTTGGAAGGAACCACAAGCAACACACAGTCCCACAACAGACTTAGGAACCTACCTGCCAACCCCTCCTCTTCATCAGAGAACAGGACAAACCGCTCTTCTTCTTCTTCTAGCCAGGATATGAGGTCAGGCTTGGCAATCAGAGGTCCTTTTACAGGGAAGAAAACCAACATAATCATCATTCTTCGCTGTGCACCTTTATCCAGTGATTCTGATGCAAGTTCATCCTGCCCTGACCCAACTGGCAGTAATAGGAACAGGGAAGGGGGCAGAGTACATTATGGGCATGTATCATCCATTTGGCACTGGCAGTTCTGTGCCTGCTTCTGGCTCAGCTGAGAACTCAGTCAGTGGCAGAGAAGCCAGCAGAGTTCCCTCCACAGCCGTATCTCAGCAGAGGTAAGGCAAGGCTCAGACTGGAGGGAAGCCCCTATATAGACCCTCCTACCTTCTCCAGACCAAGCATAACTCTGCAACTCTTCTGATGCCTGCCATGTGGTCCAGGCACAGGGAGGCCAGGCAGGGGCTCCCTCTCCGCAAGGAGAACCCACAACCCCTCCCACATCCAAGGAAGGATCATAGAGGTTAGCAGAGATAGGCCACTGTGCCCATGAACAACAGCCTGGCCATATCCTTCTGAATCAGTGGCTTCCTTGCAGAGCACTGAGATGTAGGGGTGTATGCTTCGGGTTTCCGATTCGGGGAAAATGCCCGAATCGGAACCAATTCATAAAGATTTGGGGTTCCTGAACTGGGGCTAGCATGCTGGCCCTGTTTTGGAAACCCTGAGTCAAAGCTTCCCAAAGCGATTAAGGTCGCTTCGGGAAGCTTTGGGGCCTTTCAAAAGGGCTCCCTCCCATCACTCCACTTAACTCTGGCCTTCCTCACCGCCCAGCTGGCCACCACGGAAACCCGTATTTTTCCCTTGTGCACACCCCTAGCCTTAATCACTCCTTTCAGCATGTAGGAGACAGCAAGGAGAACATGACCTTTACCTAGAGAGGCCACGTTCCCAAAATTCTCCAGCATGACCTCCTTGTAGAGAGCCCTCTGGGCGGGGCTCAGCAGGGCCCACTCCCCCTGGGAGAAATATACAGCCACCTCTTCAAAGGACACCCCACCCTGGAGGAAGAAGGGAAGAAAGAATGTGTTTCTTTAAATATCCAAACAGGGACAATAAAACTATTATTGACCAGCAAGAAAAAGCAGGAGGGAAGAGGAACTTCGTGGTGATATTTGGTTTCCCTCTCCAAACCTTTCTTGGTGGCATTATTTTCCCATAAAAGAACGAGACCCTTGTTTTTTAAAAGATTAATTTGTAGGAACTACAATTGGAACAACTGAAGGCAAGACAACAGGAAAATTTAAAAGGCAGTTGGCAGTCAAGATATTTGGTAACTGAAAGGAAAAAATATTTCATATATCTACCTTGGCAAGTCCTAATCCAATCATTATTAAAGTATTTGGCAATTAAAACACCCCATTCTGCGTCACTCTTGGCCAGTCCATGACAGTTCTGTGAATGTGAGCTCGTCTCTGAGGAACAGGACAGACGGAAAGAGAATAAAAGACAGTGCCACGGGAAACGGGGGGATGTTAAGAGGAAGAGTTCTCTGGAAGCATGGGAAAATGGGGGGGGGGCGCGAACAGCAGGACACCGAGAACTAGGAGATCGAGAGAGGAGTCTTGGAATGGACGGAGCCCCCAAGGCAGGAACCAGGAGCAATGGGGAGGAAAAGCCCGGGGACTGTAGTGAGGGGAAGAGGGGAGATTAAATCATAGCTACCCATCTTGAAAAGTGCATCTTTTCTCCTTAGGGGTGGAGGTGGGCTTAGATGGGAAAACCTGGCCTGAAACGTACAGCTCAAACCCAGGCTTTCTCTACCTTATTCCTTCTATTCCTAATTCCCTGCCTTAGGGCAGTATGCACGTCCTGTAATTGTTCCTGGAGTCGAATCAAATTATCAGCAAGCGCGGTATAGTGGTTAAGGGTGTTGGACTAGGATCTGGGAGACCCAGGTTTGAATCCCCACTTTGCCATGGAAGCTCACTGGGTGATCTTGGGATGGTCACACACTCTCCGACTAACCTACCCCACAGGGTTGTTGTGGGGATAATACAGAATAGAAGAAAATTATGTAAGCCTTTTGGGTCCCCGCTGGGGAGAAAAGGTTTGAGTATAAATGAAGTAAATAAAAAATAAATGAATAAATAGTTATAGGCTTCAAGAAACTATTTTCTTTTGTTAATACTGGGGCAAAATCTAATTGTGACAGGAGATGGGTGTGTTATCACGATGAACTCAAAACAGTTTGGGTAGAAACTGGCGTACAGATGTGTTGCGCTCGAGTGAAGGAGAAGAGTTTTTCCATTCACACTGGAAGGAGTCTAGTTTGCTGTCTTTGACCTGTTAAGACGTTGTCTTAAAAATCCTGTTAAGTCAGGATTAAGTCAGGGAACCAGTTTGGGGAAGCCAGTTTGGTGTAATGGTTAAGAGCGGTAGGACTCTAATCTGGAGAGCCAGGTCTGATTCCCCGCTCCTCCACTGGAAGGGCTTGGGCTAGTCATGGCTCTCTGGAGCTCTCTCAGCCCCACCCACCTCACAGGGTGATTGTTGTTGTGGGGATAATAATGACATACTTTGTAAACTGCTCTAAGTGGGTATTAAGTTGTCCTGAAGGGCGGTATATAAATCGCATGTTATTATTATTATTTTCTTCTATATGTCCTTTGTTTTTACAAACAATGATAATATAAATGCCTCCCCATTAGAAGCACACAGCTGTGCAGTCATGCTCCAGGGGTGACCAACCTGAGAGGTGAGATATTCTAAGACCAGCAGCTTCTCCTCTGCTTCCATTTTTACATGGCTCAAGTGCTCCAAGACATCCTGGACATGGGAGGAAAAAACCAGAAAGTCTGAAATGTTACAGTCTTCATTCATTCTGACACAAATCTAAAACTCATTTTTTTCAAGATCTCATCAGATCTTGGAAGCTAAGAAGGATCAGTAGTTAATTGGACGGGAGATCACCAAAGACGACTCTTCAGAGGAAGGCAACAGCAAACCACCTCTGCTTTTCATTTGCCTTGGAAGCCCCTTGCTGGAGTCGCCAAAAATAGTTTGCAACTTGAGGGCACGTACGTATGTAAAGGAAGGAAGATTAACAGTCTGAGATATTCCGATGACACCATATTACCAGCAGAAAATAGCAAAGACTTGAAACAACAACTGATGAAGGTTAAAGAACAAAGTGCCATGGCAGGATCTCAGTTGAACATCAAGAAGACAAAAGTAATGACTACGAGGAATTGCACCGTTTTAAGGTTGACAACAAAGAATTTTAAGTTTGACATAGAAGAAACTGAAATTATTAAAGATATTCTATTCCTTGGCTCAGTCATCAGCCGAAAGAGAGACTGCAACCAAAAAATCAGAAGACTGACACTTAGAAGAGCAGCCATGAAGGAGATAGAAAAGATCCTTGAGGATAAGGATTATGGATGTGAAAGTTGGACAGCGAAGAAAGATGACAGGAAGAAAGTTGATTCATTTGAAATGCAGTGCCGGAGGATAGTTTCACGGATACTCTATATGATATCTAAAAAGACAATAAGTGCGTTCTAGATCTAATCAAGCCTGAATTCTCCCTAGAAGCTAAAATGACAAAACTGAGGTTATCGTACTTTGGTCACATCATAAGAAGACAAGACTCACTGGAAAAGACAATAATGCTAGGAAAGGCAGAAGGCTGTAGGAAAAGAGGAAGACCCAAAAGGAGATGGCTGGACTCAGTAAAGGAAGCCACGGCCTCTGATTTACAAGATCGGAGCTGTGCTTATTCACAGAGTCACCACAAGTCTGAAGCCATTGGATGGCACATAATGCGCATACATAAAATAACGATCCCTAATTTAATGTGTACCAAACACAACTTTCCTAGATTCCTGGACTCCAGCTCCAAGGGAGATGAGAACTTCCCCAAAGTGGATCAATCCAGACTCATAGACTGCAGCCCCCACCCTCCCGCAATAAGATGGCCTGAGAATAAGACAGCCAGTGTGTGTGTATGTGTGATATTGTTAGAATTTCCCACAACCGCTTAGATTGCAGCCAGCCCCAGCTGCTTAGATTGCTACCAAGCTCCAGCTGCTTTGCACATGCTATGTGAGATCAGGGCCCCAATCTCTACACTATGCCACCCCTTCAAAAACACAAAGTCAGACAGACTTGCTCCCAGCATGACCTGTGATGGACAGGGGGGAGCTGTTTGCTTTGGGACAATGCACACATCTTATGTGAAGAGGAAAATCTCATCATTAAGAGGACCTGTCCCCAGGGGGCATGGATGGATTTGTCTTAATATTCCAGTCTAAAACCCTTAAAATATCTTGAGCTGCGGTGGGGTAGTATGTGTTGGCAACACAGGTCTCGTGGGTAGTGGGTAGCCAGACCCTACCTGAAATATGATTGCTACCAAAGAGTCCCTACCAGCTGTGAGATGGGGGTGGTGGTTTTAAAACTGCCCACTTGTTTGTGAAAAGCATGCCAAGGTGGGAGGGTGCCTGATGCTCGGCCAAGGTTGGAGAGCAGCTTTTGTTAAGCTCCTACTTCCCTTGGGCCCATCCCCTGGAAGAGGAATGTCGAGAAGTAAAGTAATCAGGTTATATTAGCTGGTTCTCCTCTTTTGGATTATTTCCAGTACTCCAAAACATCTTAGGCTGTGTTCTGATTAACTCCCATTAATCAGTGTTGGCTTTTTGGTAGAATATATCCTGCTGTAAATTCTTTGTAAAAAATAATAAAAACCCTTTTTCTTGCCATGCGGTCAGACTGCATTGAAATTCCTACCCATGTGCCTGGTAGCTGATACACAAGCACAGCCCACCATCTAGTGGTTTGGGGATGTGAGATTGGGAGGCAGAATATTTGAAGGTCCACGAGCTACTGAAGAAGAGGGATCCCAAAAATTTAGGAGCAGTTTTGGGGTGGAAGGGGTGTCACAAAAGGGATTTGAAACACCCTAAACATACATGCACATACGTCTATGCAGGGAGCGAAGCCTCTTGACAGCTCGCAGGCTTGGAGAAAAAGATTGGGGGGGGGGAAGGGTATCCTGACCAACCTTGCATGAAGGATCATCCGAGACCTTTGGCTTCTCCTCCACTTCCATTTTCATGCAATTCAGGTGCTTCACAATCTCCTGTGTATGGGGGGGGGGGGAACGCCATTCTGAAATTTACATCATTTTTAATTCATGTTGACATACAAGTTAAATGCTCATTTAATCAAATGTTTCCAGGTTCAGTCTTTCCACCCGGAAGCCGAGGGCTCAGAGCCACAATTGACAGGCTCAGACTGATTTTAAATGTTTAAACCCAGCAGAATCTGTACAATAAAATACAAAACCTGACAATTCAGCAGAAAACACCCCACAGCTTTCTGAAACCAAACAGTCTGCACAGACTGCTAAGCAGTGAAGAATTCATTCACTATGGCCCGCTACATTTAATAATGTTATAGAAGCTAAAAGGCAGAACTACAAATCAGGAAGCCCTTGGTGCGAATCTTGCTTCTGCCAAAAAGTCGCTGGTGGCTTTAGGAAACTAATTCTCGCTCAGCCTTTGTTTCTCCTTTCCAATAAGGGAAGAATATTAGCCTGCCTCTTAGGGACATTACAAGGTCTGAGATGATGTACATGAAGCATTTCGAAAATGCTAAAGCAAGTACTTTCTCTGCATGCGTTATCATTCATGCCCCCAAAATGTGCAAGCTTAAATGGCTATAAAAGGGGTTTAAACAAATTTGTGGATGCTTATCTGTGATGGCTAAACAGAACCTCCATGTTCAGAGGTAGTATATCTCTGAATAATAGTTCCTGAGAGGAGACAGCAGGGAGGCTGCCTTCCAGCAGCCTACTAAACGAAGCAAATATTATCCTGTGATGGGAACGGACGGGGAAGAGGGGAGGAGGCGATCCCCCAGGCTGCTTGGAAATGGGTCTGGCTTGGGGTGATGCATTTTTGGAGTCCGTAACTCCCAAACTCATGGGCAGGGAAGTCCTCCCACGAATGCCAGCATCTGCTCACTATACAGAGAAGCTTTGGTTCGTCTTAAGAAAGGACCCGGGGCCTCTCTCGCTGCGTGGCAAGTGCGGATTTGGACAGGGCTCGACTGCGCATTTTCCAGCCGGCGTCCCCCAATCCTTACCTGGCCCAGTGGTGCCGCCTCCATCCCTCTGGAGCCACCTGGGCAAAAGGGCGCCTTTGATTCCGGGAGGACAAGTCGGAGGGAGAGGCAAGAAGGGAAATCCTCGGGGAGGAATCAGCTGGGGTGTTCGGCCGGTGGCTGCCGGTGGCTGCCGCTCGGGGGTGCCCCGGCCGGCTCTCTGCACTTCTGGGGTGACCCGGAGCCCCCCGGGCCGATCCGGCTCCGCCTCCCCCCTCTGCCCGCTGCCAGACGACGCCAGGATCCTGGCGGGCTCCCTCCTTTCTTTCCCTCCCTCCTCCTCCTCCTCTCCCGGATGCAAACCCGGCCGCCGAGAGAGAAGCGCGGCCCTTTCCTGCTCCGTTTGAGCGCACCGGGGCCCTCTGCTGGCCGCTTTACAAGAAAGGGAGGTGGGCAAGCCTCTAAGGTCCAAAAGCCAGGCGCCTCCGAGCATGTGCAGAGCGCTCTTCTGCCCCAGCATACAAAGGGAGGGAGGGGAGGAAGTTTCGTGGAAAAAGAACGGATGGTCCAAATGCTTTTACGCATGTGCAGAGATGATGGTGGGTAACCTTTCCTCTCTGCCCTTTCCTCAGAAGCTCCGTTTGCATTTTCTCTCCTGGGTCCCTTGAAATGTGAAATGCTTTCTCGGGATTCCCGGAGAGACACATTGGAGCCATTTCCAGCTTCTGAGGGCCAAGCTACAAGTGACGAATGACACTTGCCTGGCAAGTGAACAGACTCACTGTATTCCTCCCTGTTCAAGTGGAGGGCAAGTGAATGGCAAGTGAACAGGGAGGAATACAGGTGAGTCTGTTCACTTGCCAGGCAAGTGTCATTCGTCACTTGTAGCTTGGCCCTGAGTCTCCCCACAGGCTACTGCTTGAACGGCTAGTGGGGATATGGTAAGCCTGGATGTTTGCTCTGCGGCTGGGAAAGTGAAAAACTCCCCGCCCGCCCCTCCCCCTCCTGCCATATCCATTGCAAGGGCAGCAAACCATGGATTTGGTGTGTGGAGCGAGCAGGTACCCCTTTAGTAAATAAATAAAAATGCCAAAGAAAAAAAATCCTTATGAAATACTTAAGACCAAGGGGACGTGAGAGTCTTCTCTTTCTCTAAGTGAAATTAGAGAACTAATTGTGAATGAGTTCAGAAACTTTGAGGACAGAATAATTATAACTATTGGGGAAAATACTAAATCCCTCGATAAAAAATTGATTATAAATGGGAAAAAAGACAGAAGGGATTTTAAAAGAGGTGAAAGGCCAGGAAAGAGTAAAGATCAAAGTTGAATCTCTGGATTCCAACTATGCTGTAAATGAGGAAATAACTAATAAATAGCAAAGATAACATGTCTGAATTAGAAGAAAAAAATTGGAAACGTTGACAACAAGCTTCATAGAAGTTCTCTTAAAATTAAGGGTGTCAAGAAAAGGAGGAAGGGGAAAGCTTGACAGACTTTTTAGAAAATTTATTTGTAGGCATCCTTGGTTTGGATTTCAATGAAGACGTCAACATTGTGTATGCTTTCAGTGTAAATTCCCAGACTGTTAGGAAAATACAAGTCTGCTGTAATAGTACTGTAACTTGTGAAAAAGTTGGTACACACAGGATCAACGTTTTCTTCAAACTTTCCACTTAGGGTTGGGAAATTCCTGGAGATTGGGGGTGGGTGGAGGTGGAATCTAGGGGTGGGTGGGATTTGTATCTTACTGCAGAATCCCGCCTCCAAAGCAGCCCTTTTCTCCAGGGGAAGTGAACTCTGTCATCTGGAGATCAACTGCAATTCCAGGACATCTCCATGTGATGCCACAACTTCCATATTGCTACGTTCCAGCATCAGTTTGAACACACCTCCATGAAATATGCCTAGACCATAGAGAAGCTGTGATCACACAGCTCCATTCTGCTTTGACACACAACGATAAAATGTTTCATTTCTGGGCCAGGCCTAGCTTCATGGGCAGATATTAAAACTTCAAAGGGCTATAGGTAAAGGCAGCAATCTATGAGCACAACCTTGTTTTCACTTGCATGGGAAACGAATCAGTGTGAAACAAGAGGACCTTTCTCCTGCCTCATGTTCTCCTCCCCCCACCCAATTATTATTAGTACCTTCCTCAGTTCTCTGCTGTCTGGCTGCATTTGTGCCACTTTAATGAAGAGCAGAGCTTTTTTTCAGCTGGAACGCAGTGGAACGGATTTCTGGAACCTCTTGAAAATGGTCACATGGCTGGTGGCCCCGCCCCCGATCTCCAGACAGAGGGGAGTTTAGATTGCCCTCTGCGCCCCTGGAGCAGCAGGGAGGGCAATCTAAACTCCCCTCTGTCTGGAGATCAGGGGGTGGGGCCACCAGCCATGTGACCATTTTCTCTGAGGGAAACCCACTGAGTTCCACCACCTCTTTTCCCAGAAAAAAAGCCCTGATGAAGAGGATTTCCATTCTGTACTCAAACAACAACAACATTCAATTTATATACCGCCCTTCAGGACGACTTAATGCCCACTCAGAGCAGTTTAAAAAGTATGTTATTATTATCCCCACCTGTGAGGAGGGTGGGGCTGAGAGAGCTCTGAGAGAGCTGTGATGGACCCAAGGTCACCCAGCTGGCTTCAAGCAGAGGAGTGGAGAATCAAACCCGGTTCTCCAGATTAGAATGTTTTTTTTTTTTGAAAATTTTTTTATTGGGTTAGGATCATATATTTACACATCACAGTCAATTTTCCCATTTCCCAATTTCTAACCCCCTCCCTTTCCCCCCCTTTTTTGTTGACTTCCAACAGTTTTCCAACCCTTTGTCCCTTTTCCCTTACTCTTTATATATTCCTCTATCTAATCAAATGTATATTCTCCTTTTATTCTAAGCAATACTTCTTTAACTATTTTTAATGCTCTGTACCCATAATGGATAAACAATTTATCCCATAATTCCGTTTTCAAATATTTCTGTATAACGTAAACTATGTAAACTATATAAGCCATACAATCATATAAATCAACCAACTGAACTTATACTCTATATATTATTCATTCTATCTTCTTCTTTCTGTTTTAGTTATATTTGTTTACATTGATATTTCTATTCCCTTCAATCATAGATCTATATATGATATCAATCAATTTGACTCATATATACCTTCATATAAACATATTCAGTTTGGTACATTGTACAAAATCAGAAAGAAAATATTATTAGTTAGTCAATCCTTATAGTTAACCCTTATGATTAGTTATTTTCTATCAATATTCTATTTATTATTCTATATATATCAATCTAATAACATAACTGCTTAGAGATTCATTTTTACCTCTTCTCCCCCCCGGTAAAGTCACCCCCCTCTGCATTTTATTATACTTCAATAGTTCTCAAACTGCCACAGTTCTCCTCCCACCTCCCATTTCTTCTCCAAATATTGTTTCAGCTTCTCCCAGTCTGTGTTAAGCTGTCCTGGGTCCAGATTTCTCAGTTTTCTTGTCATTTTATCCATTTCTGCCATATACAGCAATTTGTAAATCCAATCTTCAATAGTTGGCACTTCTTGTACTTTCCATTTTTGCGCGTACAAAAGTCTAGCTGCAGCCGTCATGTAAAATATCAACGTCCTATGATGGGCTGGAATTCCCTCCATTCCCAGGTTTAGTAGCAGGAGTTCTGGGTTCTTATTTACTTGAAATTGTAAAATCTCACTCATTTCTCTTATTATTTCCCCCCAGTACTGCCTAGCTACCTCACACGTCCACCACATATGATAGAGGGAGCCCTCGTGCTTCCTGCATTTCCAGCATTTATTAGAAGTATTCAAATTCCCTAGCGCAATCTTCTTTGGTGTCATGTACCAACGATAAATCATTTTGTAAATGTTCTCTTTAATGCTGGTGCATGTCGTTATCTTCATTGTAGTCTTCCACAAGTATTCCCATGCCTCCATTATTATTTCTTTGTTGAAGTTTATGGCCCATTTCACCATTTGTACTTTAACTATTTCATCCTCAGTATACCATTTCAACAGTACTTGGTATACCTTGGATATTCTTTTCTTATCCTCTTTAAGAAGGGTCTGCTCTAGTTCCGAATTCTCTGTTCGTATACCTCCCTTTACAGAGTCCGAGTTATATAAATCTCTAATCTGTCTGTACTGGAACCAATCGTAATAAGGTGATAGTTCCTCCTGAGTCTTTATTCTGAGTTTAGATGCTTCAATTCTAGTTATTTCTTTGTAAGTTAAACATTGTTGCTCATTATCAACAGCTCTCGGGTCTATCACCTCATATGGAACTACCCACAAAGGGGTTCCTTCTTGTAAATAGATTCTGTACTTCTTCCAGATTATATATAAACTTCTCCGTATATAATGATGCAGGAACATTGAGTTCGCCTTTACTTTATCATGCCATAGGTATGCGTGCCATCCAAATATTTTTTTATATCCCTCTAGAGCTAGTAGTTTCTTATTCTTTAATGTCATCCACTCTTTCAACCACACTAGGCAAATTGCGTCATGGTAAAGTCTTAGATTGGGCAGTTGCATTCCGCCTCTTTCTTTTGCATCTTGTAAAACTTTCATTTTCACTCGAGGCTTCTTGCCTGCCCATACAAAGTCTGATATTTTCCTCTGCCATTTTTCGAATTGCTTAGAGTCTCTGATGATTGGTATTGTCTGTAGCAAAAACATTACTCTTGGTAACACATTCATCTTCACTGCTGCAATCCTTCCCAACCATGACAAATTCAGTCTGTTCCATTTGATCAGATCTCTCTCTATCTGAGTCCATAGTTTTTCATAGTTGTTTTTAAATAAGTCTATGTTCTTTGCAGTCAGTTCAATTCCCAAATATTTCACCTTATTTGTTACTTCACATTCCGTTATTTCCATTAGCGATTGTTGTTTTTGCTTAGTCATGTTTTTGCATAATACCTTTGATTTCTTTTTATTGATATAAAAACCTGCCAGATCCCCAAACTCCTTAATCTTATCTATCACTTTTGGCATGTTCTCCATTGGGTCTTCTACAATTAGCATTATGTCATCCGCAAATGCTCTGACCTTATAAGAATAATCCTTTATTTTTATTCCACTGATTTCTTCATCTTGTCGTATTTGTATCATCAGGATCTCCAATACCAAAATGAACAACAGCGGAGACAGCGGGCAACCTTGTCTTGTTCCTTTACTTATAGCTAATTTCTTAGTCACTTCATCATTCACCACAATTGCTGCATTCTGGTCTCTGTAAATTTCCTTAATTGCTCTAATGAATCTTTCTCCCATTTGTAGCTTTTCCATAGTGGCAAACATAAAGTCCCAGTTTAAATTATCAAACGCCTTTTCAGCATCAACAAAGAAGAAACCAACCTCCTTATCACAACGCTTATCATAGTATTCAATAGCATTTATCACTGCCCTCAAGTTGTCTCTGATTTGTCTGTCTGGCAAAAAGCCTGCTTGTTCCTCCTCAATAACTTCCGAAAGCCACCCCTTCAGTCTCTCCGCCAGTATCTTCGCAAAGATTTTATAGTCATTATTAAGTAGCGATATAGGTCTATAATTTTTCACGTTTGTCAAGTCTTGGCCTTCTTTAGGGATCAGTGATATATTCGCTTCATTCCAGGTACCTGGAATCCGTTGATCCTTTAAAACTCCGTTGATCACCTCTTTTAGGAATGGTGCCAGTTCATTGGCCATTGTCTTGTAAAATTTAGCCGTAAGTCCATCTGGCCCTGGCGCCTTTCCCAGATTTGCAGATTGTATTGCCTTACTTATTTCCTCATCCGTTACTTCATTATTCAGTCTATTTCTCCAAGCTTCCGAAATTACTGGGAGTTTCATTTTCTCCAAATATGTCGCTATTGATTCTTTATTCACCTCTTTCTTATTGTATAACTTAGCGTAAAATTTGTAAAAGGCTCTACTAATGGTAGTCTGTTCCAGATACGTTTTATTGTCCTCACATATTTTGTTTATTATTTTCTTTTCCCTTCTCTTTTTTAGTTGCCATGCCAAATACTTTCCAGGTTTATTTGCTCCTTCAAACACTTTCTGATTCAGTCTTTTAAGGTTCCACTCCAATTCTTTATTATTCATTGCTGTCAGCTGTTCTTGAAGTATTTTAATTTCCTGGTATAATTTCTTTTTCCCTGGTCTCTTTTTTAACTGTATTTCTTTGGCTTTTATTTTCTCCTCAATCTCTTGTCTCTTCTCCTCTTTCTTTTTTCTCACTCTGCCATTTAAGTCCATTAGTATGCCCCTTATTACCGCCTTGTAGGCATCCCAAACTTTGTCAGTTGGTACTTCTTTATTCACGTTATATTGTATGAAGAACTTTGTCTCTCTTCTCAACATCTCCACGTTCTCTCCTTCCTGTAACAAGTCCTCATTTATTCTCCATGCTTTCCTTTTTCTCCTCCTCCCTAATTTCCACATGATTGGATTATGATCTGAGCCTACCATCGGCATTATTTCTACCTCCTTAGTCCATAACGCTAAGTCTTTTGAGGCCCAGATCATATCAATTCTCGATAGCGTACAGTGTCTTGAAGAGTAAAAAGTAAATTGTCTACTTTTAGGATTTTCTCTTCTCCATACATCTTCTAAAGTCTCCTGTTGTATCAGCTCAAAAAAAAGCTTTGGTAACAATCCTCTTTTCTTTTGTACAGTTGATGTCTTTTTATCTAGTTCCAAGTTCGTCACTCCATTGAAGTCTCCAGCAAGAATTATCTGGTCGTATGAAAGATCATCTAATTGCTTCCTCAAATCCTCAAAGAAGTTCTCTTTTGCACCGTTAGGTGCATAAATTCCGACTACCAATACTTTTTTTAAGTTCCATGTACATTCCACTGCTATAAATCTGGCTTCCACGTCTTGTATTACAAATTTTGGCTGTAGCTCCTCTTTTATATACAACACCACTCCTCTTTTTTTCTTATTAGAGGCCGCTACAAATTCATTGCCCAGTTTCCCCATTTTTAAATATTTTGCATCCTGCTTTCGAATATGGGTTTCTTGCAAGCAAACAATATCACATTTTTGTTTTAATAGCCAGTGGAAAATACTTTTTCTCTTGTTTGGTGAATTTAGTCCATTTACATTCCAAGATAAAACTTTACACTCCATACTCATGATCTTGTTGGTAAGTCCTTTTCATTGTCCCTTATAAATCGCTCCATCTCTCGCTCAGATCTGATACGCTTTTTGGCCCCTCCAAACTCAAAGGACACACCTTCTGGTAACTCCCATCTGTACCTGATTTTCATGTCCTTCAAGATCTGAATTAGCACTTTATATTTTTTCCGATCTAATAACACTGACCTGGGTAATTCCTTCATTATGATAATCGTCTTGCCATCAATCTCCAATGGATCTTGAAACTGTTTTGTCACAATCTTCTCTTTCATATTTCGTGTCGTAAACTGCACAATCACGTCTCTTGGTAGTTTCCTCTGGGTTGCAATTCTCGAATTTACACGGTATGCCACATCTAGGATAGCCACAACTTCCTCCTCCTCCTTCCCCAGGTATTCAGCTAACACCTCAGTCATCTGTTCTTGCGCTGACTTTCCTTCCACTTCTGGCAAGCCACGAAACCGTAGCTGCTTCTCCATGTGTTTAGTTTCTGCAACCGACATTCTTCCCCTCATCAGTCTCATCTCTGTTTGTTGCGTGTCTGCTAAGTTCTCCATCGCGTCTTCTACTGTTTTAACTCTCTGCTGCGTTCCTTGTAGTTCACTTTGTATTGTTTCCATACCTTTTTTCACTTCTGACAGCTCCGATTTTACTGTCTGTTTGACCTCTTTAACCTCTTTAATCAGCTCCAATTTCGTGTCCTTAAGTTCTTTAATCACATCTAAAAGTTTTTTGTCCAGGTTTTCTATTGCCGATTGCCACTCTTTTTTTGACATCGTGGGGCTTGCTTTGGCTCGCTCCCACGAGTCCGCTCTCTTCCTTAACTCCGTGGCGTAAAATTTAAATGTCTTTTTATTTCAAATGTCCCGGTCTTCTTGCAAAAATTAATTTTTAAAGAGTCCAAAATGTCGGGCGTCTTTTCTCTATGGTTCCTCTATGATTTTGTAATCCAAGATGGCTTACTTCCTTTTCCGCTGAAGCCGCGACCCTTCCCCTTTCAAAGATGGCGATTCCCTTCTTCCTGCCCTCCGGCAAGGGCCGCTTCTCTCCAGCAACTCTATTGTTATTACGTACTTCCTGTCTCCCGACTTCCCACAGTAGGTCTCGTGATGGTATCTTTTTCTCACAGCTCCATAACCGCAAGTATTCAAAACAATAGTCCAATTTCTTTAATAACTTCTTTAAACTTAGTCTCTTTTCAAATACAACTCTTGCCGAGTCTTCCCCTCCTTATTATTAGCCTGTTGCAGTTTGAAAATCTACTTTTCTTCCTCTCTGCTTTTATCAATCTGTCCCGTATCAGAAGATAGTGATCTTTACCTTCTCTTTCACTTTTCTCGGGCTGTAATCGCTGTTTCGATTATAACTTCTCTCCACTTCTTTCCCCAATCGAAGCTTGGGTATGTAGGTCTTATGCCAGCCGAATTGGCCCCAGAACTGCCGCAGAGATCGTAGCCGACCTGTCGCAGGGTGGGACCTCAAGGATCGGGAGGGGACCCGTTGCGCAGAGCCCCCCCTCGTCCGAGATCTAGCACACCCTAGGGTCTTGAGCGTTCTTTGCCTGCTCTCCGCCTGAGAGCAGTCGGCCGTGGGCTAGATTTCCCCCGCCGGCTGCTTAAAACGGCAGTCCGGTCAGCTCCGCGAATGGAGCTGCTTCAGACCTCCATGAATCCCAAACCGGAAGTCCCTCCAGATTAGAATGTTTGATCATTTAGTTTAATGAATTTTGAAGTTTCCCCCCACTTGTTTTAAGGTACGTTATATTGCTACAGCTTAATTTGTACATCGAAACCATAAAGGGTAGTGAATTGTCCCTTGATTACCGTTCTCATCATCCCAGGTTCCATTTATGTTGCCACATCAAACACACGGTCATAGCAGAGGCAGACCACTTGCAGGTAAGTACCTGGCTCATGGAAATCTGCCGGCTCCAGTTCCCAGGTATCCAGATTTCTGTCTCCTCTCAGCCCCTTTCCCGCTACACTCCCTTGCACCCCTTATTTTCCTGCTGCGTCCTTAACAATCCAGATTTCCAATCAGATTTCCAGATTTCAGATTTCTCTGCCACAACCCAATCCTGATTGAGACACTTACCAAGTGTCCATATGAATTATCCTAGTTTATGTATTAGGCCTATACCTTTAGTATGAATATAGCAGCCCATTGGGAGCAAAGGACTAACTTTGCCAGCTTTTTTTCTGCTCCAGCTCTCCTTTGGAGTTCAGTTGTTTTGTATGTGGTACATTATCACTCTGGACCAGCGCTCTTCAGGACAGGTCACAGGATTTATTATTGCACTCACAATTACACATATACCAGGACTCTTAGGAACATCAGGCCCACTCAGGGCATTCAGTATCAATATTAACTGCTAGATTGGTGTGCAAACTTGGATATGTTAGGATATGGAGTTGGTCAAGTGAATAGTCCCCCATTTGTAGTCTACAGCTTAGTTTTTGCCTTTGTAGCAATTCCCTTTTTAGTCTACCTGCTAGTAGTAAAATCCCATAATTGTGCTTGTGTGTTCTCCAAACATTCACCTAACTCAGGGCCAGATCTACATATTTTGGGGGGGAGGGGGGAGTTAAAAATGGCATCCCTTATATTTTTTCTTTATATATATGTGTGTGTATATGATTAGTGTTTTTAATATAGATAATATATAACAACTTTTAAACAACCCTTTTAAACAACAGAATAAATGGTATTGACATCTATGAATCGTTAATAACAACACTTTTACATTATATTATCCATCATTAGCTAAGCATTCCTCCTAGAATTCCTTTTGTTGTAGGGAGCTAAGGGAGTTCATAGGCAGACATGCATGTTAGATATTAGGAAAGACAGACTTTAAGGAACTCAGAGGTATGATGAGAGTCATTCCATGGAAAAAAATCCTGGAAGGGAGAGGAGCAAGTGAAGGGTGGTAAGTTATTGCAAGTGCAAGCTGTCAATATTCCGGTAAAACAAATGTGGTAGGGAACTCACTATGATGGGGGAAATTTAAACTCCAACAAAGGAAGCCCACTACCCAAATAAAGAAAATAGATTCAAATTCTTTATTCTAGGAAAAATAACATTTATTGGTTAGCCAAGGCAAGTTCTGACACCCAAAAGAATCCTCAGCAGGTGCAAAGCGGAGATACAAGAAAAGTAAACTCTCTTGCTGGGGCATCATGTCCTTAGCCGAAAATACAGATCAAATAGCACAGCATGTAAGGACATTTCTTTCTTGAATAAAATCAAGCATTAGTAATAATGTATATATTGAATATAAACCATAATCTCCCCTTCAACTAAAAGTGAACTTTTCTGGATTTTTTGCTACAAAGCTTCTCACAGCATCATGATAATTTATGGTATTTGCCACATCACTTTCAATAGACAATGTAGCCAGGCTTGATGAATGTTCCTCGTACATCGCGGACCTAAGATAGGTTTTTATCAGCTTCATTTTGCTAAAACTTCTCTCACAGGATGCTGATGTTGTTGGTAGAGTGGCATACATTCTTAACGCTATACACAAATTAGGAAATACATCCTGTAAATCATTTGTGTAAATCACAGATAATAGATCGAGGCAGCTCATTTGTTCAGTATTTTTAGAAAAATTAGGCGTTTGATCTCTGAATGTTTCCAGTTCACATCTGAATTCGTCAATATTTAAGTCCTCTGAATAATTTTTTGCCAAATGTTCTGCAGCCACCATTAAGTCTGCGCTGCTCACTTTCATTAATTTTTCACCACCAAGAAAAGAAAAATCTGTGTTTAGTTTTTTGATGTTTTCAAGTCTTGTATGCAATTCTGTTAGTATTCTGTCAAAAACCATGTTCGTCTCATGCCTGAATCGTTCTTCCGTTGAAAATGTACAGGCCTCATTGCTTGCAAGTTCACCTGCCAGCTTCTTTTTCTTGGATCTTCTTCTCTCTGGTAATGCTGCCTCCACAGACATTGTAGTGGCGATATTTGTTGCATCTTTAAGCCAAACTTCAAAGCCAGATTTTTGCAGTCGCTATAAAGAGGTGATCAAACCTTCCATCAAGGAAACTGATCTGTTCAGTATGATGTCACTCTTCTGAATTTCTGTATTTACACGATTAATCTCTCTCAAAATACTGTTCCATATTACCAGATTCAGAATAAACCTAAAATTCATTATCAAACGTAAAAGGCTTCCTGCATCAGATCTAGTTTCGGGAGGAAAATCTCCACCCTTAATTTCTTCCAATGCTTGAGCTACTTTGCCCAAGTTTTTTTTAAGGGCACTCACAGCTTCCAACTTTGCAGACCACCTTGTCTGGCTGGTTCCTTTTAAAGTACTGTCTGTATACTTTTTCATAATTTCCCAGCGTATTGTAGACGATACAAAAAAACAAAACACTCTCTGCACAATGCCAAATAAATGCGATGCTTCTGGACGCACTGAAGAAGCATGAACGGCTATTAGGTTGAGTGAGTGAGCTAGGCATGGCACAAACACAGCCAACGTATTTTTTTCTTGAATTCTTGCCTGAACCTCTTTGTAAATTCCAGCCATATTAGATCCATTGTCATATGACTGTCCTCGACAATTATTTATATTCAGGCCATCACTCTCTAATTTCCTTAGAATTTGACTAGCAATGTAGTCTCCAGTCTTTGCATGTACTTCTATAAAGTCAATAAAGCTTTCCTTTATTTCACATTTCCCACCTTCATCAATTTTCACAAAATGAATGATTTGACTCATCTGCTCACAGTGAGAGATATCAGGTGTACAATCAAACATGATCGTGAAGTATTTTGCAGACATAATATCCCTCAATATTTTTTCACGGACCTTCTGAGCCATAGATCCAGAGGAGTTAGAAAATCAAAATCAAAAATCAAAAAGAGTTAGTCTTAAAGGTGCTACTGGACTCCTTCTGAGCCATGAGTTCTACTATCTCGTTTTGAGTGGTACTTGATAAGTAAGACACTTGCCCTTTTTTTAGTTATCCAACATGTTCTTTAATGTAGAATTGTGCTTTGCTAAAAGAGCTATTAAGTTTAGGAAATTTCCTTGTTTTTTTGAAGTACAAGTCATGGCAAGCGTGTGTGGATTTTCAAGAGAACCTCGAAAGGGAAGACAATTTGTTGCCAGAAAGAGGACTGCATCGATTACAATGTGAATAATTTGGGTCCACTTTTGCTTTTCTGCCTCTATTGCTATTTCTAATGCTTTGCTAACACCACTGCAACTTTTGATAGTTTTCAAAAGAGTTTTCCACTTAACTATACACACTTTGTGCACTGATGATGATTCGTGCTGGGGTAGTTTTTCTGGGATCTTCTTCCAATTTGTAAACCCCGTGGTTTGTAAGGCGGACAATGTTCCTGAAGTGCTTACTACATCAAGAAACAGCTTGCATGGAGCACAAAAAAGAGCATTCTCTGTTTTTGAATATATTAACCAGCTTCTTTTGGCTTTCTCACCATTTGGTAGCTGTTTATACCACATTGAAGATGTTAAACACCTGTTTTGCCTTTCTGTTGACATGAAGTGAACACAATTTGGATATTTTTCAGCTTGTGTGGCAACCATTTCAGTTAGAAAGTACAGAGTTTTGTCATCTATTTTATTAGCAGCTGGCCAAGTGCTAGGATCTGAGTAGTCTTTTGACAACTTTGACGCCTGCAGAATTCTTTCACATTCAGTTGAGGTTTCTTTTTCTGTGTAGGTACTGGAAACAGCAGATGAACATGAAGGTCCAGAAGAATCTTCAGTAACTTTCTGGCTTTCAGATTCTGTCTCTTGTTGTGGAACAACCGTATCACTTGAGTTTTTCAACCATTTTTTCATTGAGGCAGCAGTTTGAGCAGCCGAATGTTCCTTCTCTTTCGCTCGCTTTCTGAACTGCGCACCCGAGGGCTTCTGCCTTGAAGTACTCGTGACTGTCACAAGCTTGGGAGATGCCACCAGTATGCAGACAAATTTCACCTTGTAAATGAGCTAAAAATAAATCAAACATGATCAGAGACCTGAATATAGTCCAGGAGGCACAGAATACTGAGATCAGCTGAGAATCAAAAGGGGGAAAAGGGGAGAGGGAATCGGGGAGCAATCCTAAACAGGTACCACTTTCTTCAGTGGGGCTTATTCACAGGTAAGTATTTTTAGGCTTGCACTGTCATGCCTGGGAGAGATAAGAGAATCCTGAAGGGGGAGATACCAAGGGGATGGTACACTTTTGCTCTGAATTCTGGCAATTTCCTCAATGTGACAAATGTGCGTTTTTTGTGGGGCCAAGGCCCAGGGCCTCCCCTGCCCCTTATCTTCCAGCCTTGGTAATGATCATCTCCATGCCGATCTCATGGAAGCATTGAAACCCTGAATCATGGGTCCATGCAAGACTGATGCTTATTGGCCAAAGTCCCTTCAAAAGTCAAGGGTATGGAAGAGCAAATGGTTGGCTTCCAAATAGCAACTCTAGCTGCAGCCAAGGACTTAGAATAATAAAACTGAAAGGGACTGTAAGAATCATCTAACCCAACCGCCTGCATAAGGCAGGAAGTTCAGAGCTACCTGCCGCTTCCTCCACTGATCTCCGCTCAGTGCCAGAGGAAGGCAAAAAACCTCCAGAATCTCTGGCCAATCCAGCCTGGAGGAAAAGTTGGGATTCTGTCTGCCATCTTCAGAAATTGACCATTTAAACATCAAGTTTCCCCAATGTAAGATTTTGTGTTTTACACAAAGCAAAGCTAATCTAAGTGTAGAGGAGTTAGCCGTGTTAGTCTGTAGTAGCAAAATAGTAGAGTCCAGTAGCACCTTTAATCGATATGCTGATGACACCCAACTATATCTGATGATGGACGGCTGACCCGACTCTGCCCCAGATGTCTTGGAGCGTGCCTTCGAAGCTGTGACTGGATGGTTAAAGCAGAGTCGGTTGAAATTAAATCCCACCAAGACGGAGGTCCTGCATGTGGGTCTGGGGGCCATGGGCACGGGACTCCGGCTCCCCGCCCTTGATGGAGTGCTACTTGCACCGGTTTCAAGAGTTAGGAGCCTGGGGGTGATCTTGGATGTCTCCCTGACTATCCAGGCACAGGTCACAGTGGTTGCCCGGTCTTCATTTTTCTATCTAAGACAGGCCCGGCAGCTTGTCCCCTACCTATCAACCCATGACTTAACTGCAGTGATCTGAGCAATGGTCACCTCTAGATTAGACTACTGCAACTTGCTCTGTGCAGGGCTTCCCCTGGGCCTGATCCGGAGGCTACAGCTGGTCCAAAATGCAGCTGCACTAGTAACTGCAAGGGTCCCAATTAGGGAACATATAACACCTATACTACGCCAGCTGCATTGGTTACCAGTTGAGTACCGGGTCCGATTCAAGGTTTTCGTGTTGACTAATAAAGCCCTATGCGGACTGGGCCTAGCATATCTGCAGGACCGCCTCTCCCCATATATACCCCAGAGGATGCTTCGTTCAACAAATAAACAACTGTTGGTGGTCCCTGGCCCAAGGGAGGCCTGCCTGGCCTCGACCAGAGCCAGGGCCTTTTCGGTCCTGGCACTGACCTGGTGGAACTCTCTGTCTGAGGAAACATGGGCCCGGCGGGATTTATTACCTTTCCGCTGAGCCTGTAAGACAGAGATGTTCCACCAGGCATATGGTGGAGGCTAGGTTGGGCCCCCACTGGCCACACTAAAGATCTGTCCACCACCCCACATATAAGCCAGGGCTTGAAAAGCAGTATTTTATCATCGCCATCTGAAGAGAAGCTGTATTGTATAAAGTTGTTTTAATGTTATTTGTATACTGTTTTATCTGTTTTTAACTGTATTTATGTAATTTGAAATGTACTCCGCCCTGAGCCCGCCTGGCGGGGAAGGCGGACTAAAAATCTAATATAATAAATAAGTAAATTTAAGACTAACCAACTTTATTGTAGCATAAGCTTTCAAGAGCCACAGCTCTCTGCGTCAGATGCATCGTCAGATGCATCTGACAAAGAGAGCTGTGGTTCTCCAAAGCTTATGCTACAATAAAGGTTAGTCTTAAGGTGCTACTGGAATCTTTACTTTTTTCCAGTCTAAGTGGCATCTAGAGCTAAGGAAGCTGCTACCAAAGGACATCAATAGTTTTTTCCTAATGTTTTGAATTTGGTTAACTGTTCCGCAATAACCCTTCTAAATCATTCATTGATATGCAATATGATAGGAATTGTACATTTAAAAATGTACAGATTTACACTCCAGGATCAGCATTAATGAGAATGGCTTGGAGTTACACTGATCTCACCACAAAGCCATTACCCTGAAACAAAACGTAAATCAGTTGAGTGGCTTTCCAAGTTCTGGCAGCATGTAAACACCCTTTTACTACCGCTAATGCACGTGTTATGCATTTTAAACTGATTTGCAAAATCAAGCGGGCCGATTTGATTGGATTTGTTTGCACCCAGGTCACAACTCCGTTTGATTTCTATTCAAGCAAACAAATCTATGTAACTTGGGCTGCAATCCTAGGAGCATCTTCCTAGGAGTAGGCCCCATTGAAGAACATGAGTAGACGTGCTTCGGATTGCTCTCACAGACTTCCAAGTTTATGCTATTAAGAGTGGGGTATCAACTGGAAGTCGTCAGCTTTGCTGTACTGGCACTATCCCCTTACTTCTGGGAAGGCGCTGAGCTCTACCTTTTGCTTTGAATTCTGGTGGTCATTTATTCAATACATGAAATGTGCCGCTGGCCTCCCCACCTCTTACCTCGCCTTGGTAATCATAATCTCAGTGCCGATCTTATGGAAGCACTTTCAGAGCTCTGCTCTCTGCAGCTCCACCCGAAGTACTTGCTGGGCAAGCAGAGGAGAAGCCGGCACCCCAAACGCTATTTGCAGCCATCGCCCTCCCCTTCCACACGCACTTTCCACTTTTTGGCGCGCCTGGAGCTCTTCTCACCTCAGAGTCACCAGAGACAGCAAAACACAAGCGCATGAGCCAGGCTGCACTCATGTGTGGGCCGCCCCCTTTGCTGCCGGCCAGGTCAGTTGACCACCCTGACCCATCCCACGATCCGCTAACTAAGCACTTCCTGTCACAGCGCTGGTGGCTCAACCAGGAAAAGATCCCAATAAAAGTTAACCCTAGTGATGCCGTTCTGCACTCTCGCTTTTGGGGACAGCGAATAGACGTGTGTAGCCGTTCAGATAACATCCAGGCCCCACTTGGAGGTTGGAAACAATTTCCGCACGACAATGCCAAGGTCTCTTGCCCTCTCGGTCTCAGCCAGTTCAGACTCCATTGCCATATATTTAAAGTCAGGAATTTGTTGTTCCATTGGGCATCCTCCTACACAGAGGTACTGCCACTCCCTGCATTTCATGACGTTGCATCTGTTTATTTCAGCTTTTTTTCTTCTCTGCATTTTCAGGCTGTTTTAGTGTTCCATCTTATTTCTTCATGTTAGTTAAGTGCCTTTGTCCTTGTCATGATATTAGAGAAGAAGAAAGATGTGGCCAATTATCACCCAGTGTCTAATGATTGTCACAAGCTGGGGCCAGAGGCTGAGGAGCTGAGCGGCCTGTAGCAGGTAAGGCTGCCAGCACCAAATTGTGAAATTCCTGGAGATTTTGAGGGGAGGGACCTCAGCAGGGTATAATGCCATAGAGTTAGGGCTGCTGCCTCCAGGCTGTAGCTGGAGATTTCCTAGAATTCCAGCTGTTCTCCAGGGAGATCAGTTCCCCTAAAGAAAATGGCTGCTTTGGAGGGTGAACTCTATGGCATTATACCCCACTGAGGTCCCTCCCCTATCCAAACCCTTCTTCCTCAAGCTCCACCTCAAAATCTCCAGGAATTTCCCAACCCAGAGCTGGCAACCCAACATCGGATAGGAAACAGCACATGGGGATGGGGTGGGAACCAGCACTTCCGGCCCAAATCCTGCTCAGCCCTCTGCTGTCTGCTCTGAAGATGCCAGGGGAGAAGGGGCTGAGATTCAAACGCTGGGGGCTTCTGAGCATGTGCAGTGTGTTTCCCTTACATGCACAGACATAAAGGAGCTGCCCCCCCCCATGACCAAAATGCTTTTAGGCATGTGCAAAGCCACCCCAAACTCCCACTCAGGGTGAACCATTTTTCTTTCTGGGGAAAAAAGTACCTCTGGATCACAGTACCCCTAAGCATACACAGAGTAATTTTCTCCAAAAAGAAAAGGTTTCCCCCCCTTTTTAGAAACACAAGCTTTAAAAAAAACAATGCTTTTGAACATGGAGAGTGCTTTTCTTTCATTTTATTCTTACCCTTCTTGCAAGGAGACCAAAGTGGCATACCTAATTACCTCTTCTTCATTAGGGAAATAAGCTTAGGGGAGGAAGTTTATTTTGGGGTGATCAGTACACCCCCTGGTAAAAGCCAAAAGCACCACATCTACCTAGGCAGTTTCTGATGACCAGAAACTGTGAAGTGAAATGGGAAGACTACAACTTTGAGGGAACCTGTGTTTTGGTAACCAGATCCTGTAACAGAGTCCACCCTCCAAAGAAGCCGGTTTCTACTGGAGTACTAATCTATTTTTTGGAGATCAGCTGTAATCCTAGGAGGTCTCTAGGCCTTAGCTGGGGGTTGGCAACTCCCAATATGGCAGCAGACATCTTATGACATACCACTATGACATCTTAAAGTGATTTTAAAATCCACCCCACCTTTCCCATTTTTAGATTTTTCTGTGTTCCTAAGGATTCCCCTGGGGTTGCACAAATAATCTTCCTGTCTGAACATGGCCTTTTGTGTGTGTGTGTGTGGGGGGGGGGTTGTTATAGTGATGGACAGGGCAGAAGGCACGGGGAGGGGGGAACTGTAACTGGCAAGGAAATTGTAATAAGTGTCAAATGAAAATTTTGTCAAATGGGCAACCTTCTGTTTTCCACTTTTTAAAATTAAAAATGTAACTTAAAAACAAACAAAAATATGGTTTGCCAGCACTCCAGCATCAAGGCTGAAAGCCGCACAGTGAGACATGCATATTTTTTGTTTAAAAAAATTATTATTGTAAAAGAGGGGGGAAAACACCTTGAATCTCAAAGTATTTTTTTTCAGAATGTAACAAAGACCCCTCTCCTCTACAGGACTGGAAACTCATCTCCCCTCTTGTGTATTTATTCTTCCTGGTCCTCGCCAACAGCTCAGGTCCCAGGAGTGAGGGAGAACCATCCAAGGGGAAGGGAGAAATCTAGTCCTTCCTTGCCTTTACATGTAGAAAAGCCCTTCCCTCAAGGTCACATTTAGCTGAGCAGCTCTACTCATGGGAAAACTTAGCAAAGGATGTATCCAAGAGCCTCTGAACACCTTGGAGACATTTATTCTAAAGCGCAGGCAGAGATACAAGGAAGACATATAAAAGGAGGAGATGGTACAGTTCAAAAACAGAAATCAAAACTACATTTCTAATGAAAACCACTCAAGCGGCATCTCTAGTTAACTACTTACATCTCTGCCAAGACAGGATAAGTCTTCCAGACAGTTTCTAGTTGGTGAAGGCTGAGAAAATCCTCCCTTCTGAGCCTTGACAAATGCAGAAGAAAGAGGGGTCCTTATATACAAATTCTTCCACCCAGAAGCCACGGCCATCAAAAATGTTTTTTCCAAAGTTATATGATTTTGGCCAGATAGGTCAAGGCTATTTGCCAAAAGTTTGCTTTCCTGTGGGGTGCAGTTTCTACCAGGATGGCAATTCAGGCAGAAATGAGCGAAGGTTTTACCTCTTGTCTTTTAGCAGAAATAACCATCAAGGGAGGAGGGAAGGCAGCATGGCGTAGCTCGATCTTGTTGGATGTCAGAAGCTAAGTGAGAGCCAAGGATGACTTCGCAGAGGAAGGCAATAGAGAACCACCTCTGATGCTTACTTGTTTTGAAAGCCCCGTGCTGGGGTTGCCATAAGTCAGCTGTGACTTGACAGCACATACGCTTGCATTTAACCATCAAGGGAACATGACACAGATTATGTCTCAGGTCAGTTATCTGGCAGGACCTAGAGACTGAAATGGATCTTTACTAGAAAAATAGATCCAGAAGAGTTAACTGTGTTAGTCTGTAGTAGCAGACAGCATGCATGTGATGAAGAGAGCTGTGGTTCTCAAGAGCTTATGCTACAATAAAGTTGGGCAGTCTTAAAGGCGCTACTGGACTCTTTACTATTTTGCAGAAAAATAAGAGTTTCTTTCCGCTAAAGCAGCCAGAGTGGGGAGCTCCTCTATTACAAAGGTCGCTGTTGTAACCTATTAGTATTATTTTATTTTATAATCCATCTTTTTTTTTTACTGGGATTCAAGGTAGATTACAGGTATGATTTAAAAAAAAACTCCTTCAGTCAATTAGGAAACAGGTTACAAGATACAATAACACATTTGAATCTAGCAGCAAACAAAATAGTGCAGTTGAGTCTGGGATTGTATAAATGGAAAAGGCCAACACAAGGAAACCTTTCTCTTTAAGGAAACAAGACCATCAGCCTAGGAAAAATATCCCTCATAAAAAATCACCTCCAGAGCAGATCTGTTACACCACAGCTCTGCTCCCTCCACAAGTAAGCCCCCCCTGAACCATTCTGCTTTGTGCAGTTTGCAAAATGATAGAAGTGTGGGGGCCCTCGGGTGCAGGAGCCACAACAGAGAATGCTTGTTAATGGGCAGTTGGTGCCCGTTTGCAGGTTGGCACCTCCAGAAGGCTTTGCTCCAGAGGAGAAGTGCTCCTTGCAGGTACACGGATTCAATGCCTTTAAGAACTTTGTAGGTGATAGCTACCACGTTGAACTGAACCCAGTAATTAATGGAGCATATGCAGAGCGGGAGTGATATACAGATTCTGCTCAATATTTTAGTAATCTTGGCTTCATCCAAATTCTCTTAGTGAAAGAGCCCCATCCCACATAGAAGTATTCCTCTAAAAGCAAGGAAATCTCCTTTTATCAGCAAAAAAAGTTATTCTAACAGCAGTGAATAAATTTGTCACTAAGCTTTCTTGCACAATAATAATTTTCAAACAGACTAACGAGACACAGAATGGTTCCACCAGCACTCGGCATCAATACATTAGGACTGCTAATCTCCAAAGAACTTTTACCCTAATTGCTTCCAAAAAATTATGTATCGAAGTCTGTTATTAGATGATCCACATCTCACACATACACTTTCAGATTTAGCAAGTAGAACCACAATGTTATGGACTGGCTTTCTTCTTTCTGCCCATTTAGAGGCGCAATCAAATCAGAGAAGTGCTATACCTGTGTGATCATAGCGACCACAAGACTAGAAGGCGGGCAGCCCCGCTCCTATATTTTCTTCAGAACTGAAAAGGAAGCTTGCACTAAAAATATTTTGAAGAATTGTCCTCTCCCATTTTTCCAGGGCTATCCCATAAAATGTGGCACGTGCTTTCTTGCTGGTCAGAGCCTCTTTCCTCAATGCTCAAGCCACAATAAATACATTTCCCAGAATTCAGTCACATGTTCCAGCTCCTTCTCAGCTGGGGCAAACACATCAGCCATTTTCTAAGAGGGCCATCTTGCTGTGGCACGTGCTGTGTAGCAGCAGCCCTCCAGATGGAAACTGAAGTCAGCAGACATGGCGGAGAAATTCCACCTTCAGAAGATAAAAAAAACAAAAGCTCCCATGCAAGGAAGAAGTAATTCCAGAGGTCTTGGTGCCTGTAGTCAGTTTACTGACTTATTACCCAAATGCTGGGCAAAAGCAATACTCCACATATGTTATGAAAGAACAAGTGCCAGGCAGGAAAGAGGATCAAGCCAAAGATGTCGGTCATCCTCAAGACTTGGGGTGGAGGGCAATAAGCAAGACCAAAACCTTAATTTGTAGGCAAAGATTATTCACTGGTTATGGATGCAGCTACCAGCGTTTATCAATCCCACAAGACTCTGGAAGAATGCAAATTAGAGCAACTCTTATGCAAGCATTAAATGCTTAATATGTGGTTTGATTCCTAAAAAGAAAGTAGTAACCAAGAAGTCACTTTCAAACTGACAAACACGCTATGAATTTGGGGTATCAGCAACACTGGTGAAGTTTTGTAGTTATGAACACAACACTGGCCATTTGGCAGAATTCACAAAATAGAACTGTATATTAATTTTAAGAGCTAGAAACTTGGTTAGTCTGATCAGATTTAATTCATCTACCATTTAAGGGTTAAATAGACATTTTAATTTATTCATATTTTCTTAATCACAATTTTAAGGTCCACTTTATTCATAAGGTCATCTTGCCTATTTTAGGCATCTTGGTTTTTATCATCAACTGTTCCTTTCATGTTTGAACTATTATAATCTGCTCATTTAGATAAATAGTAAAGAACTGGAAATTTTCTTCTTGGTTTGATTCGTAAGTCAGGGGATTCTGGGAACAGCTGACATTCTGGGATACGGGGAGAACTTCTGAACCTACAGTGGGAGGAACCAGGTGGTTACTCGCAGAATTCTTCTTCCAACCCCCTGAGTGTACCCTTTGATGTGAAATGAGATTTGTTTTCTTATTAAAGCTCTTTCCACACTCTAAGCACTGAAACGATTTCTCCCCTGTGTGGATTCTTTGATGGGATGTAAGGTTATGGCTCCAACTGAAGCTTTTCCCACATTGTAAACATTTGAATGGCTTCTCCCCAGTGTGCGTCCTTTGATGTGAAGTGAGGCTTGAGCTCCGACTGAAGCTCTTTCCACACTCCAGGCATTTGTATGGTTTCTCCCCTGTGTGGATCCTTTGGTGGGAAGTCAAGTGGGCATTCTGATGGAAGCTCTTTCCGCATTCCGAGCAGGTATAGGGTTTCTCCCCTGTGTGGATTCTTTCATGGGAGTTAAGGTCTCTCCTCTGAGAAAAACTCTTTCCACACACAGAGCAACTATATGGTTTTTCCCCTGTGTGGATTCTTTGATGAGAGGTAAGGTTATGGCTCCAACTGAAGCTTTTCCCACATTGTAAGCATTTGAACGGCTTCTCCCCAGAGTGTGTTTTTAAATGGGAAGTCAGGCATTCATTCTGGATGAAGCTTTTTCCGCACTGCAAGCATTTAAACGGCTTCTCCCCTGTGTGGACTCTTTGGTGTGTAATTAGCTTTGCCCTTTGTCGGAAGCTCTTTCCACATTCCAGACATTTAAATGGTTTCTCTCCAGTGTGAATTTTCCAGTGGGCCTTGAGGCTAGACTTCCAACTCAAACTTTTCCCACACACAAGACATTTTCTCTTCTTTTTTCCTTTCTCCATTTTTTCTTCAATTGGAATTTCATAGACATCAACACCATGAGACGTTACGGATTTATTCCTCTTCCTCCTCCCTGACACTTCAGTTTTCCTTTTCTGGTGTTCCACTTCTTTGAATGGGTCTTTTCCCCAGGGCAGCCCTTCTGGTTCAACCTCCTTTTCATTCTCCCATTCATTGCCTGCTAGAAGAGAGAGAATAAAAGGTAACAGCTTGAGGCAGGAATGTAGCCTCAAAATAGGGAACAAACCCCATCAAAGAGACTTGGAAGAGAGGCAGATCTTGCCAGCTATTACTGTGTGAGTCTGTAGTAGTAGGAAAAAAATTGAGCCCACCACACATTAAAGACCAACAAGCTTTACTACAGTAAAACCTGGACAATTTTGTTCATCGTTAAAATGCTGCTGGACTTGAATTTTTAACTTTTACTTAGAGTCTGAAAATGGCCTTTTACTTGATGCCCAGCATGGAGGGGAAAAATAAACTTTGCTCGCTATTCCCTGATATGTCTCAAAGTGGCTTTGGGCAAATTACTCAGACTAGCCTAATTCAGAGGGGCTTCTGGTAAATCCCATGTTCACTGCTCTTAAATTATGAAAGCATGACAAGTAAACAGTGTGAGTACACATGGAAGGGAGCGAGTGGCATAGACCAGCGTCAGAGCACACGGTTTGTGTTCAGAAGTCTCCTGGTTCAATCTCTTGTCACATTCATCTAAAGGTTCTGGTTTGGAACTCTCATGCATGACTACTGGAAAGGAAGCCAAGAGTTGGACCAATAAGATGTTCATATGTTGCATGATTTCTGGTCCTGTATAAACCAGATCATGTATAGATCAGGATACAACAGTTTGGATACAAGAGATCGGTCAGTTCACATTATCACCAATTCACCCATTTGCCTAGCAGGATTTATACCCTGTTTTTTCACAATCGAGTCCTCCAAGCAGTTGACATTTTTTGGAAAAAATACCATTTTAACTTTCCCACACACCACACTAATTTCTGTTATCACAGATCTTGTTACTAGTTATATCATCCGTCTTTACCAATATCTTGTAACCGCTTACTGAAAAAGAACATTACCCTATCAGCCCCCAAAGTCCTGCCACCAAATATTATGCAGGCCCCCAAAAGATAAGCACATGTTTGGGTTTTAAGGCATTTAATTAAGGGGTTTTATCTTTTTTAAACCCTACATCAAAGGGCCAGTTTGGTTTAGTGATTAGAGTGTCAGGTTAGGACCTGGGAGATCTAGGTTCCAATCCCAGCTCTGCCATGGAAGCTTGCTGAGTGACCTTGGGCCAGTTACAGGAACTCAGCCTAACCTACCTCACAGGGTTGCTGTGAGGATAAAATGGAGGAGAATTATGTAAAAATCCCCATTGGGGAGAAAAGCAGGGTATAACTGTAATAAAATAAATAAACAAATAAAATAAAGGCTGGTTAACAGCCATTTTTAAAGGCTGATCAGGGGCTGTTTTGATGCCCCTCTTTTTAAAATGTTTTAAATGACTTGTTTGGTTTGTATATTGATAATCTGTGATTTTTTGGGTTAATTTTATGGATTTCTGCCCTCCCTTACAAGATACCTTCTTAAGCAGGTCTCTGTAGAGGGCAGTATATCATAAAACATAAGAAGAGCCCTGCTAGAGCAGAATAGTTGTTCGGCATCCTGTCCATCTAGCCTCATCCTGTATCAATACCCTAAATAAATAAATAAATAAATAAAATGTTAAGCAAAGCGCTAAGATGAGACAGGAGGGACTCCATTAGAGATTCATGTCGGAAGAGACTAGGATTGTAAAACTGGCTCAGCAGGCCTTGATCAGATGGCCAGAGACTTTTGAATAAAATAATATATGATGTGAATTGGTGAGTTGCCCTATAAAGTTGTAGCCTGTTTCGTTTCAGAGAAGCGTGTCCGAGTCTGTGTGTGTGGAAGGGGGGGGGGACTTACTAAAATTCAGGCGCAGCTTGGCTTAATCACCCCCCACACCCATGGGACTAAAAGCAGACATGACCATGAAGGTCTTCCCTCCCTGCTATTGAGAGTATCTAAATAGCTATATACATCAAATGTTGTTGTTATCTTCTCCTGTCTCTTCCTTCTCTGCTCCAGGTGGGGAAAGGACCAGCCAAGCTCTGCCACATTCTGTGATTGGTGAGCTGTGAGCTGTGTTGTGTGCACATTATTATGTGCACTCTTATTGATCGGTAGTTGTTGGGAGCTGGAGCAGCTGTGTTGGAATAAACCCATTTAACTCACAAATCTTAAAAACGAGTCTGTGCATTTTATTCTCCATCTCTACTTCTACTGGACTTAGAAAGATATGCAGCTGTTACAATTCCATTTAAAGGACGGGTACTCCCTGACTGCAACAAGCATGTGAACACATGGAAACACACAGAAACACATGAATACATGAAGCAGCTATATGGAATCAGGCCCTTCCTTGGTCCATGAAAGTCAATATTGTCTTCTCCAGGGTCTCAGGTTGGGTCTTTCATATCATCTGCTACCTAAGCCTTTCAATTGGAGATGCCGGGGATTGAACTTGGGACTGTCCGCATGCCAAGCAAATGCTCTACCACTGAGCCACAGCTCCTTTCCCTATTGCAAGAAATTCCCACCTCCTGAAAGGGTCCCAGAAGCAGGCAGGAAGAGGTATATACAGGGTGTTGAGACATCACAAGAGTCAAAACTGTGCTTTTTTAAAAAGAAGCATTTGGAAACACCTTAGATCAACTCAGAGAAAGGGAGAACCTTACTTACCCAGAGAGGCCACCATCCCATAATTCTCCTCCATGACTTCCCTGTGTAGGGTTCTTTGGACCGGATCCAGCAGAGCCCATTCCTCCTCGGAGAAACCCACGGCCACCTCCTCAAAGGTCACGGGACTCTGAAAGAAGGAATATTTGGCCTTGACATATAAGGTACCAATCCTTTTCTCTTGAAAGCTCAGTCCGAAAGCCAAGCCAAGGAAAGGCAACTGGCTGCAGGACTCAGCCCTCCACAAGGCAGCCAGTTTGGTGTAGTGGTTAAGAGTGGCAGGACTCTAATCTGGAGAACCGGGTTTGATTCCCCACTCCTCCACTTGAAGCCAGCTGGGTGACCTTGGGTCAGTCACAGCTTCTAGGAGCTCTCTCAGCCCCACCCACCTCACAGGGTGATTGTTGTTGTGGGGATAATAATGACATACTTTGTAAACTGCTCTGAGTGGGCATTAAGTAGTCCTAAAGGGCGGTATATAAATCTAATGTTATTATTGTTGTTGTTGTTGTTATTATTAAGAAGGACTCAAAGTCTTCCAAGCAGGCACCTCTGGTAAACCAAGGAGAAGGTTCTTTTGGGTCCAGGAAGGTGTGTTTGTGTGTGTGCGCGTGAGTGCGTGCATGCATGCATGGGGGGGGGGAGTTGCAGCCAGGACATCCTTTGCTGGGTCTCTTTCCTTACCTGACTTGGAGGTGTAGAAATGTTTTCCACTCCATCACAAAGAAAAGAGGATCTAACAGATACTGCCGGATACATTCCATCACCTGCAAAGTACATGAATGTGGTGGGAAGACCTTTTCACACACAGGTGAGATTTCAGTACATTGTGTGTGGGGGGAGGGTGGTATTGATCATGACTAACAGCCATTAGTAGCCATAGATAGCCCCCTCCTTCATGCATTTGTCCCCTCCCCTTTTGAAGCCTTCCAAGTTGATGGCCATCTTCACATCCTGGGGAAGTGAGTTTCACAAGTTAACTATGCACTGTGGGAAGAAGTACTTCCTTTTTTCTATCCTGAATCTCCTACCCTTCAGCTTCAGTGGATGACTCTAAGTTTTAGTATGCAAGAGAGGGAGAAAAGCCGTTACCTCCACCCACCACAGCATCTTGAGAGCTTTCCCCCTTATGCTCTCTGCACAGAGGCTGCTTCCCTAGTTTGGGCTTTTTTAAACACCCCCCCCTTTCCATTTTTCCTGCTTTTAGATTTTTTTGCAAAGTGGGGGAGGGGGTACCCCCAAGTTTGTAGGAAAATCCTTCTTCTTTCTACATCGTCCCAATCCACAAATATAATTATGGGCAGATAGAGTCATTTTAAAAAAGAAAAGTGACAATTTAATAGTTTTGGTGGGAGGGCTAGCAATTGAAATCCATTTCCTGGTTTGACATTTGCAACTTAATTTCAAGAGTGTCAGCTTAAAAAAGGGGGGGAGGAGACAAGGACTAAACAGAAATGAGGGCAAGAAAGAAAATAGGACCGTGTTGAGAATCAGAAATATTGATGGTGATTTGTGGATCCCAGATTTCTCACTATTTTTTTTGCCAGTCAATCAACTTAAAAGTTATCTTTTTGGAAGTCAGACTTATTTCCAAGTATTCTGTTCAGGTTATGCCAGACATGGGCTTGGTAACTGAGGACATCACAGGAGCAGCTACTCAGTTACTCCCAGCAAGGGTAAAAGCAGTTTAGGTAAAGGGGTAGCTTTTATAGAGCAAGAAACTGGGGAGGGGGGAGTTAAAAGACCTGATCGCTCCCCCCATAGCCTGCTCCTCCTTGAAAAAGTAAACCACAACAGGTGCATTTGCAAAGGAAGTTTAAACTAAACAGGTGTTTAGCTGTAAACTAGCATAATATGCAAGATCCTAGAATATTTTTATTCAATGTGGAATTTACGACGGGAGGTTTAGTTTCCAGTTCCTTTGACTTTGGGGGCATCAGCGAAATGGGTAAACTCTGCTTAAAATAAAGATCTTGGAGTTAAAATCAGTTGATTGTAGAAAAAATCAGACATCATAGGAGAGGCTGGAAACCACAGCCACAGCAACGGGGAAAAGCACAGGGACACATAAAAGGGTAACACATGGATTTCAGGCATCCACAAAAGGCAGGGTCCAAGCAGAGATTTCCCCCAAGAGTCCTTACTCAAAGATGCTTCTTGAGAATTCCCCTCCTGTTTGACCCCCTTCTGCAGCAGCTTCGGCCTGGTACCTAATGGGTCGTTCTCTGCCTCTGGGAAGCCACTGGCCTTTTCCGAAGGCCCCAGGACCTGCAACGGGAATCCCCGGAAGGGAATGCATCAGAAAAGGAACAAGGCAAGCAAAGGGTAGGAGGTTGAAGACATCTCATACTCGACTGCAAGAACAATCTACGCCACTGACTAAGATTGTTGGCATATTTTTCTCTCCCTTCCTCCACTTCTTGAAATTACTAGGATGAAACCCTCTCACCTGTTGATCCTGCTCCTTGGCCTCTGCCTGGCTCAGGAGGAAGCCCTCGGCCAGGGCCACCGCCTGGGAGCTGCTCTCCGGCTCGCATTCCCTGACCCAGCGCTCCATCTCCGGGGGCAGGACGGCCAGGAGCTGCTCCAGGAGCACCAGGTCCAGGATCTCCTTCTTGGTGTGCCTTTCCGGCTTCAGCCACTGGCAGCAAAGACCATGGAGGCGGCTGCAAACCTCTCGGGGCCCCTCGGCCTCCTGGTAGTGGAACTGCCTGAAGTGCCGGCGCTGGACATCTGAGCTGCTGGTTTCTTCACCCAGAGAGTTCTTCTGCATGGAACTTTCCCACAATTCCCCTCTACTCCCAGCATGAAAGGCAAGCTGACCTTGCCATGATATGGAGCCAGATGAGTCTCCCTCTTCCATTTTCGGTCCCTGCTCCGAGGGACCCCCAGCCAGGCCAAAAAATTGACAACTTCTTCTTCTGCCAAGCCCTTTCTCAAGTCGAAAATTGCCCCTCAACTCTGATTTCCTGCAAAGACAACACAAGAGTTGTTTCACATGCAACTTACAGCATTCTAGAGGCTTTTTGACAAGCCCAATGAGAGCCTATTAGCGACCGATGCGTCTCCTGGTAGGAAAGGCAGATGAACTCTGCAACCCAAAGAGAAGCCACAGACCGTTCCTACAGTCCAAATACTTCCTCTGTATTGGGGCGAGGCCTCATCCTTGCCACTGATCTGCCCCCTATATCCCCCCTTTTCTCTCACCCTCCTTTCCCACATAACAATTGCATTCAGATCTTACCCCATGCATATGACTCCTGTTCTGTCACCCAATTGGCTGCCCATCATTTACCAGGCTCAATTTAAGGTTTTTGCTATCACATAGCAAGCCCTTCATGGCCTTGGTCCCGCCTATCTGTGGGATCGCCTCTCCCCCTATGTTCTGCTACTACAGCTTCACTTATCTGTGGGTGCCATCTTGCAAAAGGGCAAAATCAACAACAAACCATACGTGTGTAGTTGCCAGGAGCAAGAGTCCAGTAGCACCTATAAGACTAACAAAATTTGTGACAGGGTATGAGCTTTTGTGAGTCACAGCTCACGTCTTCAGATCACAAATTTTATTAGTCTCATAGGTACTACTGGACTCTTGCTCTTTTCTACTGCCACAGACAGACAAACACGGCTACCCATCTTGATCTACCTTACATTTATTTTTATTATTTATTTATGTCATTTATAGTCCACCTTTCTCACTGAGACTCAAGGTGGATTACGTAGTGTGAGATGAGTACAAACATTATCAAGGACATTTCTATACAGTTACAAGTTTACAGAGACATAGCATTAGCAAGGATCCAATACAATATTGAAGAATTGCTGAAACAGAACGTACTCAATTCCAGGACTGACATTAGGCAGCATGAAGCACAGGAGCACATATTTAAAGCAACAGATAAAATGTAAGGCAACATAGTGGCAAAGTCGATGGTCCCTAACTCATTAGCAAAGCATCTGACACCCCCTCCCTACAATACAGCCCTCCTCCGTTGTTAGACTGGCCACAGGCTCTCCGAGGGCCAAGCGACACATGACGAATGACACTTGAACGGCGTGGATTGAGTGGAGGGCAAGTGAACAGGGAGAAATACACTTGCCGTTCAAGTGTCATTCGTCATGTGTCGCTTGGCCCAGAAACACAATTATTCAAGAGGGCCTTTTTGCATGGGTATAGGAGGGTACTGTACAGAATGGCTTACCTAAATACATACATACATAAAACAAGCAGCGGCAGCAAAATCGAGCAGGAGTCCAGGGATCTTCAAAGACTGAGAAGCTGTCTTTTGGCTTGCTCGCATGCCCTGGGCACCTGCTCGTCCCCCTCTCCAAAGCCCCCAAACTTCTCCACTCTCCCTGCGGCAAAGCAATTCTCCAATAGTCCGAAATGGCTTCTAACAGGCATAGATCTCGCCCGGCGGACGAGATCTTTGCAGGGGGAGAAGAGAGGGTCCCTTGGCACGGCAGGGGGCCTGGGGCTGGGGGGGGCACGCTCGATTGGCCCCCTCAGCCCCTTCTCAAGCGTTGCGTCCTTCGGCAAAGCATCCTTTGTTTGGCCTCTCTTGCACCTTCCCTTCGCGTGAATGCAGCCGGGACTCACCGCGGGCCAGGAGGGGGCCGGATCCTGCGCACGCAAAGCATCAACAAAGGCCGCTTTCCCGCAGGAGCAGGCGGGGCAGGAAGCGGCTCGCCCCCCCCCCCCCCATTCACAGACCCGCTTGCCTTTCGGTCCGTCTAGGAAAGCAGCCGCGCTTCGTTTTAACCCTTAGCTGGGAACCACAGCGAGAAAGAAGCCCCTCTTTCCCTGCTCGGCAAGAAGCTGCGCGGGCATGCGCTCGCTCTGGTCATCGGAAGAGCGGGTACACTGCGCCTGGACATGGAGGTTCCATTCAGGAAGAGAGACAGGGAAACAAAGAGCGATCCAGAGCTGTGGCCAAGGGGGCAGAGCTGCAGCGTGGCGAAGGGCGATAGTGACAGAGGAGTCCTCTTGAGTTAAAACTATGAAATGTCAGACAGGAGTAGGGTTGAAAACAGGCCTGGAGAGAGAGAAAATCCCATCCTTTTAATAGAGACTTAATGTGTGGAAATGGAAAATGTGGGAAATTAGAATCCTAACAAAAACAACAGCATGGGAAAACACGTCATTTTTTAAAAAAAAATTATTTATACCCCACCTTGACCCAAAGCAGCTCCACATCCTTCTCATTTCTTCCGATTTATCCCCACAACAACACTGTGAGGTAGGATAGACCAAGTGTGTGTGGGCAGCCCAAGGCCACCCAGTGAGCTTCCGAGGACGAGCAAGTATTATTATTATTCATTTATAGTCCGGCTTTCTCACTGCGATCCAAGGTGGATTACACAGTGCAAGTGAAAATACAATATAATCAACAGCTTGGAAATTCACTGAGCGAAGAACAATAAGGAACAACTGTTGGAACATTCAGTGAAAGAGATACAGTAGGGTATGGTGGCAGAAAATCTGAAAAATGAGCATAAAGATGAAATCTTTCTGAAACTCATTTACACAGCATATTTAGCAGTGTGGAAACTCCCTATAAAATACATGTCTACATCAGCAGACAGTACCCAACAGAGCAGCATACAGTCCCTGCCCCTAACAATGCATCTCTCTGAGCTACTTCTTAGGAGACAGCCCTATAATACTGCAGTTCGACTGTTATCAGGAGCTAGCATCACTCCCATCCTACAGTCACTCCATTGGCTACCCATCGTTTACCATGCTCAGTTCAAGGTATTGGTTATCACATACAAAGCTCTTCATAGCTTTGGCCCGGCATACCTACAGGACTGCCTCCCTTCCTATGTTCCTCCATGGCAGCTTCGCTCATCTGAACAGGGTCTCCTGCAGGTGCCAGGCTGCACATGGGCAAAATCAACAGCAGCCTGTACACAGGCTTTCTCTGTGGTGGCCCCCTACCCTGTGGAACCACCTGCCTGAGGAGGTCAGGAAAGCCCCCACTCTCCTGGCTTTTTGCAAATGACACAAAACAGAATGATTCAAAAAGGCTTTTTACTCAAATGGGAGGGTTGTATTGTAGGGAGGGGGTCTCAGATGTTTTGCCAATGAGATAGGGATCATAGACTTCACCGCTAGGTTGCCTTACATATTATCTGCTGCTTTAAATATGTACTCCTATGTACTACCTGTGCTTTATATTATCTAATGTTAGTCCTGGAATTGATTATGTTCTGTTTCAGTATTTCTTCTGCTTTGTATTGGATCCTTGCTAATGCTATGTCTTCTTAAACTTATATCTATTTACCCAATGGCATTGTTTATGGAAATGTCCTTGATGCTGATTGTACTAACCTCATACTGTGTAATCCACCTTGAGTCTCAGTGAGAAAGACAGACTATAAATATAATATAATATAATATAATATAATATAATATAATATAATATAATATAATATAATATAATATAATATAATATAATATAATATAATATAATATAATATAATATAATATAATATAATATAATATAATATAATATGGGTAGAAAGCCCTCCTGAATAATTCAGTCTTGCATAGTGTGTAGAAAACCAGGAGAATGGGACCTTTCCTGACCACCTCATGCAGGCCGTGCCATAAGGTGGGGGCTACGGCTACCACAGAGAAAACACGTGTGAGGGCAGCTGTTGATTTTGCCCAACAGCTGGGTGGTATCTGCAGAAGGCCCTGTCCAGATGAGTGAAGCTGCCATGGCAGAACTTGAAGGGGGGGAGATCTGAACCTGGTTCTCCCAGACCCTATTTTGAAACCCTAATGACTACACCACACTGGCTTTCGTACTTAAAACCAGTCATTATTAAAGGAGTATTATCTGACAGCCGCCATCTCTGGCAAATCAAGCCTGTTAAAATGGTGACCTTAAAAAAATAAAATTGATATCAAACATTTTCCTAAATAAATATGTTTTTAATGCCAAACTCCAGGATACCAATGGTACCACTGTTTTGTATTTATTTAGTGCATTTTTACCCAAACTTTTCACCAAGGTCAGGGATGTGCCAATGTACCTCAATCTCCCATTTTACTTTCACAACTGCCCTGTGAGGCAGGCTAGGCTGAGGGACAATCATTGGCCCAAGGTTGCCAGGCAAGCTTCTGTGTTTGAAGCAGGGATTTGAACCTGCTCCCCTCCCCAAATCTTAGTTCAATACTTTAACCACTCTACAACACTGCCTCCACTACAACTGGCAAGTTCTACACAGCCAGTTGGGGAGATTCCCTCAACAAAGCACTGCTGGTTGACCCCCACATCCTGGGTGAGTTCATATGAATGGTGACTATCCTTTTGGTATTTGGGGCCCATATTGGATGAGGGATTTAAAGGTTAAAACCAGAAATTGTGTTTAGGCCTGGAAACCAAAGGAACAAGTAAAGTATTGGTGTTAGACATTTAGATGGGAGTGGGATATTGGTTACATTCTGACTACGACATTCCCCATTACCTGCCATTTGTGGCAGTCTTCAAAGGCCGCCCCTGGAACGAGTGCTGCAGTAATCAAACCCAGCTGTAAAACCAAAACATGTGTGACGGGTCATGTCTGCTTTTTCTAGGAATGGCAACCACTGGTGAACCTTCAACACGTAGAAAACACTCCTGTTGATCTCTGCCATCCATCTCTCCAGGGACAAAGAATAACCCAACTTGCAAGTCTCATTTCCAAGAGGAGAGCTCCCCCATGGGCAACGTGGCTGCAAACCTACTCCCAAGTCAGCTCTGCCTCTATCCTCAGCCATTCAGTTTTGTTTTGAAAGCGTGCAGTACTACTTTTAAGACTGGGGCCCTGAGGGACAACAGGAGAAGAAGCTGTTTTGTTGCCCCTCCCTCTGGAATAATTAAAACGAGGGATCAGCAGGTAGGAAAAGCCTCAGGAAACAGGACAGAGGTGATAAACAGAGTTATACCCTTCTAAGCCCAGTGCCTACCCTGGGCTTACTTAGAAGAATGTAACTCGGTTTAGGCTTGTATGTGTGCGATGTGCCACCAAGTCTCTTTTGACATGGCAATCCTATGAATTAATGACCTTCAAAACAATGTGTTATTATTGACAACCTTGCTCACAAGGGCAGAAAACACATGCGGGGGGAGTGAGAGAGAGCACATTTGGGGCTCAGATCCAGAGGAGTTAGCCGTGTTAGTCTGTAGTTGCAAAATAGTAGAGTCCAGTAGCACCTTTAAGACTAACCAACTTTATTGTAGCATAAGCTTTCGAGAACCACAGCTCTCTTCGTCAGATGCATGGAAGGCATGAAGAAACTGGCCAGAGATATATAGGTGGTGAGGGGAGGGGGGAGAGGGTGCAGGGAGTGAGGGCCATGGAAATGCAGATCAGTTGCAAAAGTCATGAAAGGGGTGGAGTGCATAATCCAGGCTGGGTGGGACCCCTTCCCACCATGGCTGAATCTGAATGGAAGGCCTGAAGGCATTTGGGACTTGGCAGTGGCTGGCATGCCACTCAGTTTGGGGAGGGCCAGGTGATAGTTGGAGAGGAATACTTGCAGCGAGGGACAGGTGGTTGAGAATGAGTGAAACCATAGTATATTTGAATGGAAGGAGGCCAAGAAGATGGGCAGATTGTTTATGGGACAGAGAGGAAGGAGGATTAGGAAGGAATGGCAACTGCAAGGGACGGGACAGAATCTAAGGGGTACATGCAGGGGATAAACAAGGTCAACAGGGAGCAATGGGGAGCGGATATTGGAGGTGCTGTAGGAAGGAGAGCAGAAAAAGAAAGGAAATGGAGGGAGAGAGAGTAAATATAAAGGAGGTAGAGGCTTGAATGGAAAGAGAGGAAGGGGCAGTTCTCAGTGTGGCATCAAAAATGGGGAAGTCGCCCTGGGGATCCTCAGAGCTGGTGTGGATCCAGGAGAGGTAATCGTGTCACTGAAGGTGGGTAGAAGGTGGGTGAGAGGAGGCCTTTACCATGGATGAAGGCAGCCAGCTCTCCTAGTCTCCTCTAAAGGTGTTCAGCACTCAGGTACACAAATGGTAAGCCTGAAAGGCAGGAAGTGAATTCAGGAGGGGGGGGGAGAAAATGGTTTTGTAAGAGGCTGGTGGCAAAGACTCAAGAATTACAGGACGAGTCTTCCGAGAAAGCCACGGAACCAGCAAAGGATAACAAAGACAGCAAAAGGCATACTGATATTTTTGCACCACTTTTATTCCAAGCATATGCATCTCGAATCATCATCCGGGGCTCAGATCACAGGGCTGTGAAACGCCCGGACAGATACACAAGGCTGACAAGAACTCCGGCAACGAAGAGGGTCAGACTAGTGACTGCCCCCCCACCAATGAACTATTAAGACTGACACAGCATAACACATCCAGGGTTTTTTTTAATGTTAGAGAGTGGCAGGCCTTCTGGAATCCCCCTTTTTCCTGGGTCAAGAACAACAGCAACAAAGCTCCCTCCCCAGTTCCTAAGAAAGGTACTGGAGACTGACTGTACTCCTTGGCATCTTCCCCCCCACCAGACCACTTTTGAGAAAGGCAAAGTCCTAGAAATGCAGAACATGACCAATTATTCTGGTATTTGGTCATTAGAAAACCATTTTCCTCTTGGGGATCCAGCCGGGAGATCCTTTTCCAGTTCTACAGATTGAATTAGGAGAATTGCCTTCTGGATGGCTTTGTCTTTATTTTTAAGAAGAACCAAAAGGAAATGTCTACTTTTCGTTTTCCAAGCATTTGTAGAAAAACATTTGAGGTCACAAATCGAGGGGGGAAAGCCGCTTGGGAACACGGCTTCTTTTTCTTACTCTCCTCTTTAATTTTAAAAAGAACAATGAGTCTGGATCAGTACCCCAGCCTTGTGGTTGAAAACTGCACAGAGTGGCATGCAATTTTGGTTTTTAAATCACTGCAGAGAAATCTTTGCATATGAACGTACACCATAAAATTGGAAAACAATACAGTCCACTATTGCACAAAGCACGGTTCAGGAATCCAGCCTTCAGCCAAATATTAGTTTCAGTCAAACAGACAAAATGCACAGAAACATACGAATAGCTTACTTTTTCCAGTAAAAAAAGATTGCAATATTAACAGAATAATTAAATTTATTATAAGTTCTAACTCCAAACCTTGTTTTCCATTTTTTTCCATTTTTTCTTCCTAACAGCCTAACAAAACGTAGAATAGTCATTGTCATTTATATTTCAGGAATACCAACCTCCAAAGTTTTTACCCTAATCTTTTTTTCTTTTTTTTTAAATTATGCCTAAAGTCTACATTCTTGGTGATAGTTCCACCATCAGTTTCCAGAGATTATTTCTCAACATATAGCTTCCAGGCCAGAGTCTGTTCCTCAAAGACTTCCCATGAATTGTATCAAAATAAATGTTTGTGTTTTTTTTAAGGTGCTTAAAGCTCGTCTGCTATTATCATAGATTGCTTCCCTGGACATCATGTACACAAACACACTCTGCCTTGAATGATGCACACATTTTCAAGATAAACTATCTTGCACTCCTTACTGGGGCTTTGCTATAGATCTCTGGAATTTATGTCAATGGCAAAACTCACTTTACTGATTAGGGGAAAGACATTAGTTACATTTTTGACTGAATGGAAACCATTTATAGACTTTTAACACGAAATGGATAATAAGGACTTGATGACATCTGGATTTATGGATTAAGAATAATAAACAATAGAAAAAAGGGCTCTTATGTTTAACTTAGAATCAATGAGACTCTGAAAATGAACTATATTTGTGGCGGAGAAAATTGGAACTCAATCTGTAGTTTAGTTTAAGAGTTTTTTTTTAATGTATTGTTAGTGTGTCTTTTTTTTTTAGAATGTTGGTTTTTTATCTTCTTTGTTTGTTTTCTATAGCTTTTATGTTATTGTTTATAGTCCAAATAAAGAAAATTCCATGCTATAGATCTCTGGATGAGAGCCAAAGTGGACGCAGCAGTGAAGCACTGAGAAGATGATTTCTAGTTTAACTTCAAGACTATAAACAGCTCCCATGCAGAGCCAGAAGGAGATTTGGAAGTTCATTATGACCCAATATCCACTGCAAATGGAATGGCATGTTACTTGAAGTTTGGGATAGAACAGTATTCCATTTCTGTCATGAAATATCAGCCGACAGACAGAAAACGTGACTGTGTCAAAGACGGTGTCAATGCCAGAAATAAGGCTTGCATCAACAGACTAGGGGAAAAAAATCTGATCTAAATAGTCAGTTTTCAGCGAAAGGTGTCAAACTTGGATGCATGCTCCCCATAAGGCTATTTGGAAATAGTGTGAAAGTAGGTTCATTGAAGTTGGATTGTTCCATATTCAAAATAATAAATCCTGTCAGATTTCTCTTGTGTCTGATCAGAGTCTGGGGCCGTGGGACCCTTCAGCATCCCCTTTTCTTGGTTCAGGTGTGCATGAACCTCAGAATTCGAAAAGCAGAGGAGGGAGGTGGCTGCTGGTGGTGATTGTTGCCCTCTCCCTCAGCTCCTTGGAAGTCGTCAGTCCCACCATCCTTGCCCTTCCCTGGGCTGGTCTGATAAAGAATGGTCCAAGAGTGGAGAGAGACTGCACTCCCCCAATGCCCTGTCTTCAAGTGTGGGCCCAAGGTGAGTGACAGGAATCTTGGCCAATGGCCTCCCTTGCTAGCCCTCCCTTCTCTTCCCTTGCCCTCCTCAGAGGATATAAGAGCCTGCTCTGCCTGCCTGCCCAGCCCCTGGCTGCTGCCGGGCTACACTTCTGGTCTGTTCCCAAGTGCAGCCTGCTGCCTGAGCCCTGCCTTTCTCCTGAATCCTGGGTGGGCCTGCAAGAAACAGTCAAGAAATCACTTTTGACACCAGCAATGATACCAGTTTAGGTACCATCAATACACACGCCATAGGAAAAATCTAGGCCAATCTGATAAGAACTGACAAGGTACAGAGGAACAATAAAGTAACAGGAATTGATATTAATGTCAAAGGAAGCAAGAAACAGTGCTGATCGTATTAGGTTAAAGTATTCTATCAATGACTTCTTTAGTTAAATTGAAACTTCTTCCTTTGTTAATCAGATTAACATTTTTTTAAAAAATGGCGCTTTAAAGTCTCGTTCATAAAGTCGCTGTGTTATTACTTTTTCAACAGTTTATTTATTTCCAATCAAGCATTTCATGTTTGAACTACTATAAATTCCTCATTTAGAAACATAGGAAAGAACTGATAACTTCCTACTTGACTAGATTCTTGGTTCACAGGGTTCTGGGAACAGACTGCATTCTGGGAAATGGGAAGAATATCAGAACTGAGAGGGGGAGGAACCAACTGATGTCTAACTGGCTCCTTCTTCCAACACCCAGAGTTTATTCTTTGATGTGAAATGAGATTCTCTTTAGCACTAAAGCTTTTTCCACACCCTAAGCATGGAAATGATTTTTCTCTAGTGTGAATATTTTGATGTACCTTTAGGCCTGAGCTCTGGCAGAAGCTCTTCCCACATTCCAGGCACTTATATGGTTTCTCCCCTGTGTGGATTTTTTCATGTGATGTAAGGTTTATCCTGTGACTGAAACTTTTCCCGCATTCTGAGCATTTAAATGGTTTCTCCCCTGTGTGGATTCTTTGATGTGACCTCAGACCTGAGCTGTGACAAAAGCTTTTCCCACACTCCAAGCATTTATATGGTTTCTCCCCTGTGTGGATTCTTTCATGAGAAATAAGGTTTATCTTCTGATTGAAATTCTTCCCACATTCCAAGCATTTATACGGTTTTTCCCCTGTGTGGATTCTTTGGTGATTAATTAGCTTTGCCTGTGCAAAAAAGCTTTTCCCACACTCCAAGCATTTAAATGGCTTCTCTCCAGTATGAATTCTTTGATGTGAACTAAGAACTCTACTCTGTGAGAAGCTTTTCCCACACTCCAGACATTTATATGGTTTTTCTCCTGTGTGGATTCTGTGATGCGAAGTAAGATCTCTGCTCTGATAGAAGCTCTTCCCACACTCCAGGCATTTATATGGTTTCTCTCCTATGTGGATTCTTTGATGTGAAGTAAGGTATCTACTCTGTGAGAAGCTCTTCCCACACTCTGAGCATTTAAATGGTTTTTCCCCTGTGTGAATTTTTTTATGTCTAATAAGATCTGCGCTCTGAGTGAAGCCTTTTCCACATTCCAAACATTTAAATGGTTTTTCTCCAGTGTGGATTCCTTGATGTCTAATGAGACCTGTGCTCTGCGTGAAGCATTTCCCACATTCCAGGCATTTAAATGGCTTCTCCTTTGTGTGGGCACTTTGATGCAAAGTAAGCTTTACACTCTGGCTGAAGCTCTTCTTATGTTCCAAGCGTCTGTATGGTTTCTCTCCTGTGTGGATTCCTTGGTGTCTAATGAGATACGCACTCTGACTGAAACTTTTCCCACACTCCAAGCATTTAAATGGTTTCTCGCCTGTGTGAACATTTTGGTGTGTGATTAGTTTTGTCCTCTGGTGAAAGCTTTTTCCACACTCTGAGCACTTATATGGTTTTTCCCCTGTGTGAATACTTTGATGCAAGCTAAGAGTTGTGCTCTGACTAAAACTCTTTCCACATTCTAAGCACTGATACGGTTTCTCACCAGTGTGAATCCTTGCATGTGATATAAGGTGTGTTGTTTGTCTGAAGCGCTTTCCACACTCCAGGCATTCATAGGGTTTCTCTCCTGTGTGAATTCTTTCATGGGAAATAAGGTTTATCTTCTGTTTGAAACTCTTTCCACACTCCAAGCATTTGTGTGGTTTCTCCTCCATCTCAACTCTCTGGTGTTTTTGAAGGCTTAATGAACAAAGTTGATCCATCTTGCCATCTGTGCTTTTAAGCGATTTATCCCTCTTGTGGACTGTTAGATGTCTTGCTAGATTGAGCCTCTCGCTAAAGCTCTTCCCACACTCTAAGCAATTGTATGGTTTGTCCCCTTTGTGGATTCTTTGGTGTCTAAATAGGCTTGGGCGGTGACTGAAGCTTTTCCCACACTCTGAGCAAATATATGGTTTCTCACCTCTATGGATTCTTTGACGGGAACTAAGTGTTGTGCTTTGACTGAAGGTCCTTCCAGACTCCAAATATTCATATGGTTCATCTCCTGTGTGGCTTCTCCAATGAGCCTTCAGGCTTAGCTTATGGCTGAAGCTTTCCAAATCAACAGTTCCTTTCTTCTTTTCCTGATCCTCATCTGTTCTCTCCTGGACTGGAAAGTCATGAAAGTCACCACCCCAAGAAGGAAAGGATTCGTTCTCTCCTGTTCCAGTTTCTCCTCTGTCCTCTTTCCTTTTTTGACATCCAGCTCTTTCAAATAACAGTCCATGAGGATCACTCTTATTTTCTCCTCCCCAGTCTGTTGAAATAAAGGGGGGGGGGGCAAGGGGAGGTTGATAAGGAAAAAAGAAGCTTCACATCAGAGAACTAAGTCCAACTATTCTTTCTTTATTCCCATTAAAATCATCTGTAAAGAACAGTAGCTTTTCAAATCTGCTCTTCCTGTACAAAGACTGAATAAAGCACATTACAAACACAAGTCAAGATGCAGCCAATAAAAGAGCAATATAGTTTTTTAAAAATTCCCTCCTATAATAAATCCATCATCGATACACCTAATATTAAAGCCAAAATCAAACTCCAGTCCCTCAGAATGGCTTCAAGACTTTATTACAGAGTTCTGCTTATTTCTCTAAGTAAATTTATACCCTACTTTTCTACCCTCATCATCTATGAAAACATACATACTAAAAACACATCTTAAAAGAAGAAGTAGGCACAGAGGGGTGACACACAGCAATAGTCCAAAAATGGTTCTTATGTAGCATTTGGAATCCATCTGGAATTGCCAGCTATCCTCTGCATCTAGAAGAGTGAGGGGGCCTGGGGCAGGCCGAAAATGGCTGGTGTATTTTGAGCTTGCTAAGGCTGTGCTGAGTTTAGGGCTGGGGAAGGAGCCAAAAACAGTGACTTGCCAGGCTGCGTTAACAGGAGCTTTCTCCTCTTACAATTGTTCTGGCAGTAGGGTTGCTAGCTCTGGGTTGGGCAATTGGGGGTGGAGCCTAGAGTGGGTGGAGTTTGGGAAGGGGACGGACCTCCATGGGGTATCGTAGACTTCACCCTTCACAGGAACCATTTTCTCCAGGGGAACTAATCTCTGTTGCCTGGACATTAGGTGTAATTCCAGGAGATAGCCAGGCTCTGCCTGGAGGTTGGCAGCCTTAGTGGAGAGGTGGCACTTCAGTCTTCTAAACGAATCAATACAAAGCAGACATGTTTTTAAAAATCTGGAAGGAGCCAATGGAAGGGCTGCTGAGAGGAGTGAAAGCCAATCAGGAAACAGGAGGCTTTAAATCCTGTCCTCCATGTTCTGAGGTGATTTTCAAAGGGAAAAACCCTCAGGAGAGGGAAAGAGTAGGATTGCCAACTCCAGGGTGGGAAATTCCTGGAGATTTAGGAGTGGATCCTAGAAAGGGACATCACTGGAGTATAATGCCATACAGTCCACTCATTTCCAAAGCTGCCATTTTCTCCTGGGGAACTGATAGCCATAATTTGGAGATCAGTTGCAATTCCAGGAGATCTCCAGGCCCCACATGGAGGTTGGGAACCCTTTCTGCCAGGCTTGTGGAATGGGCTTTTAGAGGGCCTGAGCTTCCTGCCTGCTGTATTGGAGGGGGGGGAGTTCATCATGTGGGAAGAAGATGAGCAAGTTCCAGTTTGCAACACACACACACAGACGTAGGCGCAAACATATCCTTCTACCCTGGGATGGGGCTTGGCATCTTGCCCCCAGATACCAAGCACTTGCAGCAGTGCATGTACGGGGGTAACAGCACACACTGCTGTCCTGAATGGCCTGAGGTGGTCTACTCAGAAGCAGGTCAAGGAACAAAGCAGTGGTTCATACCCTCCTACAACAGCTGGTGGGGAGGGTAAAGCAGAGAAGCTGGCAGTGGAAAAGTTCAGGGAACACACTGAGGTATCAGATCTATATCTCAGAGCTGCCTGCGGCAGCACTCCCCTTGAGGGCGACCATGAATGCCTGCCCCAGTGTTTCATGGCTTGGGGGAAAGGGCCCTTATCCCTCTCCCAAACATTTGGGCTGGGGGGAAGTCAGACAAGATCCATGAATCCTCAAAGCAGAGATGGCCAGGAAGTTCTCCCCTGGAGGAGGCCTGGCTGCACCAAGTACACCCTGGAGGCAGAACAAAGAACTTCCGCCGTTATATTACTTGTTGCCTTATCATCACCATCAACATCGACATCATCAAAGATTCTCAATGAAACAAAATTTGTTCTGCATCAATAAAGTTTTAAAAAGGGTAAAGGTAGTCCCCTGTGCAAGCGCCAAGTCATAACTGACCCATAGGGGGACGTCGCATCACGACATTTTCTTGGCAGACTTTTTACGGGGTAGTTTGCCATTGCCTTCCCCAGTCGTCTACACTTCACCCCCAGGAAACCGGGCACTCATTTTACCGACCTCAGAAGGATGGAAGGCTGAGTCAGCCTTGAGCTGGCTACCTGAACCCGGCTTCTGCCAGGATTGAGTCAGCCTTGAGCCGGCTACCTGAACCCAGCTTCCGCCAGGATCGAACTCAGGTCGTGAGCAGAGCTTGGGCTGCAGTACTGCCGCTTCCCACTCTGCGCCACGGGGCCCTTGCCGTAAATAAAGATACAGCCCTTTATTTACCATACAACGTTACATGGTTCTTTTGCTTCTTGGCCGTGCAGAAACTGGTTTACATCAACCAGGGGAAGAGGACCTCTTACCCAGGGAGGCCAGACTCCTGCGGTTCTCCTCCATGACCTCCCCGTGCAGTGCTTTCTGGCCTGGGTCCAGCAGAGCCCACTCCCCCTCTGAGAAATACACAGCCACCTCTTCCAAGGTCACGGGATCCTGAAAGGAGGAGGAAACATTCTGCCATCTCAGATGACATAACCTTCTCTTCCGAGCTCAGAGCTGAGAATTTCTATAGTTACGGATGGGGTAGAGAAAGTAGAGAAAAGAGGGAGCTTTTTCTCACTCCCCCATAAGAGAAGAACTCAGGGGTACCTCCATGCCCTTTTTGCCCTCCGGGACAACAGGCTGGCTGCTGTGTGAGGCAGGGCGCTGGACAAGATGGGCCACTGGTCTGATCCAACAGGGCTCTTCTTAGGAACATTCTTGCAGATTCAAACTTTCACGAGCCTTGCTCTGGTTTTGTTTTTATTTTACTTACAAAATTTACACCCCACCTTTCTGCCTAATCAGGGCCACCAAGACCCAAGGGAGAAGAGATGGACTCTCCCAGGGAGATGCAGAGGCCTGGGAACAGCTGCTCCCTTGCCTGCTTCCTTCTCGCTCCTTCCGTACCTGGTCCGGTCGCGCAGAAAATGTTTCCATTCCCTCACAAGGAAGAGAGATCCCACTACGCCTCACCGATCTGACGCCATCACCTGCGAGGAGGTGGAAAGATCTGTTACCCTTTTCTATTTTTAATACACGGTATAGATTTCAGTTCCTTATGTAAGGGGAAAAGATCTCCCCGTATGGATTCTTGGATAGAAACCAAAATGCCGACTTGGATTTATTTCTCCAATATGTTTCACTCTCAGCTTCCCATAAAGCTCAAGGTGGCTAACAACCTAAAAATGGCCTCACTTGGCTCTGCTTTTTCACATGAGATGAGTTTCTTCTTCCCAGATGCAAGTGCTGGAACATAACACTCTCAAGAATCAAACCGCACACCTGCCTGCATCCAACATCAAAGGACAGCATGATGGGCTACAGCATTGTTTATGGAAATGTTCTTGATATTGACTATACTAATCTCACATTGTGTAATCCACCTTGAGTCTCAGTGAGAAGGGTGGACTATAAATGACATGAATGAACGAACGAACGAATGAACGAACGAATGAATGAACGAACGAACGAATGAACGAACGAATGAATAAGATCTGAACCTGGAAAACCTGCTTCCCTTCCACTTCATTTTATAACTTTTGGTAACATCTGCCTGACGAAGGGTTCTGAAGGACTCAAAAACTTGCACAATGTTTTGTGTCATTTGTGTTGGCCTCAATAAAAGCATTATGTGGATTTTCTTACTTTTTCTAATTTCAATCATCGAGCAACATACATGAATGCCTGGAGTCTGCTGCTGAAGTTAAGCTTTGCAATATGGCAGGTGTCACAGTAGGGTGGATTCAATAAAAACAACAACAACAACACTGTGCTTATATACCACCCTTCTGGACAGTTTAGTGCCACACTCAGAGCAGTGAACAAAATCAGTGCTATTATTACCCTCAAAATTCAGCTGGCGAGCTGGGGCTGGGAGGAGTGGCTGACCCAAGGCCACCTGCTGAGCTCATGGCAGTAGTGGCAGTCGAACCAGCAGAGTGTTGGCTCAGAGCGCAGCCACTTAACCACTATGCTACAGCAGCTCACCAACCACCTCCCAAGGAGACTTCTTTTTACTTAAGCATCTCTTCTGTCAACAAAAGAGCCACGTAACTTGGCAGAAGGCTTCTTATACCGGAGGCAGGTTTCCAACTTTGCTCATGACAGCAGAACGATAGAGGTAATATCTAGCCCAGTAGAATTTTAAAAGCATATATCTTATTAGGCATGGGCTATTTCGTCGACCCCAGGATCAGTTTGGCCTCCCAATGTCCGAGCAAGAGAAGTGGGGCTGAAGGACCAAGAGGAACGATCTTGGGAAGCTGGGAGAATAAATGGCCAGTAAACTTGATAGGCAGGACTGAGAGGGATCTTTACAGCTTCTGTGATGCAGAATTGGGGAGGATTTCCTTACTTTCAGTGCATCAATTAATATGTAAGTTTAAATGGAAGAGGACGTGGTCCGAGACTTCTGCCTTCCACTATGGAATCTTGGGATATCTCTGAACCAGTGCAGAGGCTGCAGGAGAAAGTCCCCCCAACTCCGAAAAACCACGAGCAACCACCAACATACAAAGAACACAAGAGGGGAAGAAATGAATTTCAGGCATGCATGCAAGAGGGAAACCCAGGTGCGATACTCCCCCACCCCCCACCCCCCATTCATCCTCACCCATCGCTGCAGCTCCCAGGTCACTCTTTGGCATGATTCCCTGGCACAGCAGCTTCTCTCTGGGGTGCAACGGTGCCTCCTCCATCTTTCCTGATGGCTCTGGTACCTGAAAGTGAAGCGTGTAAGGAAACATAATAAAGGGACCAGAAACTAAATGACATGTCAAGGACCCTAGGGCACAACTAGTGCTTTTTTAAAAAATGCTTTTTCTCCCTTCCTCCACCTCCTGGAGTCACCAGGGTGAAACCTTCTCACCTGCTGCTGCTGCTCCTCGCCCTCTGCCTGGCTCAGGAGGAAGCCTTCTGCCAGGGCCACCGCCTGGGAGCTGCTCTCCGGCCCGCATTCCCTCACCCAGCTCTCCATCTCCGGGGGCAGGACGGCCAGGAACTGCTCCAGGAGCACCAGGTCCAGGATCTCCTTCTTGCTGTGCCTTTCAGGCTTCAGCCACTGGCAGCAAAGATGGTGGAGTTGGCTGCACGTCTCTCGGGGCCCCTCGGCTTCCTGGTAGCAGAAGTGCCTGAAGCGCTGGCACTCTCCGTCTGAATTGGTGGTTTCCTCAGTCAGATATTTCCGCATGGTTCTTACCCAGAATTCCCCACTCCTCCCAGCCTTGATGGCATGGGGGCTTTTTCCTGACTGAATGTCAACTGAGTCTTGTTTTTCCATTTGGGATCAGAGGCAGTGCAAACGGTAACAACGAGCTGATTCCGTGTTCTGTTGATTTCGTTCCCAATGTCAGAATTGCCCCAGATGGGAAGGCTCGAATTTCCTGCCAAAGTTTAAGCAAGAAGTTGTTCTGTGTCTGCATGATTGAGGCAGGAAAATATTTTACTAGCAAAAGAGGTCAAATCCTATTAATGCCGGAGCTCCCCTCTCTTGGAAAGGTGAATGGCTGCCAAGGTCCAGGGAAAATTGTTCAGGAGGGCATTTTTTACAAAGGTAATAGGGCTGAGTTCGATCCTGGCAGAAGCCGGGTTCAGGTAGCCGGCTCAAGGTTGACTCAGCCTTCCATCCTTCTGAGGTTGGTAAAATGAGTACCAGGTTTCCTGGGGGGAAAGTGTAGACGACGGGAGAAGGCAATGGCAAACCACCCCATAACAAAAAGTCTGCCAAGAAAACGTAGTAATGCGACGTCCCCCCATGGGCCAGTAATGACTCAGTACTTGCACAGGGGACTACCTTTACCGTTAACAGGGCTATACTATAACGGAATGCTTCGGGAAGGTGCTTAAATAAAGGGAAATGGACTATATCACTATGTATAATATGTATTATCTATTTGTTGTATGTCTTACCCCTGCTCCTGTTCATGGAACAGCCTTTTCTGCATTATCTAACATTTCATGTCTAATACTTACGCTCTGTTTCTGATTTTGGTAATCCAAGTCCTTTACGTTGCTTGTTAGACACCTCATCCCATCGATTGCATTGACTTACGCAGTAATGTTAGTGAGAAAGATGGACTATAAATAAAGGAAATAGAACAAAATAATATTTTGATCTTTGTACAGATATTTGTACCCTGCTTTCCCCCCAATGGTATCCAAAGCAGCTTACAACATTGTTCTCCTCTCCTTCATTTTTCCTCACAACTGCCTTGTGATGCAGGCTAGGCTGAAAGGGAGTAACTGGCCCAGGGTCACTCAGTGAGCCTGCAAGGCAGAGTGGGAATTCGAACACAGGTCTCCCTGATCCTGATCTAACGGTCTGGAAGGGAGGTTGCAAAACCCTCCTCAGATGGGGCTCCCAGATCCTTTATCCTTTTCATTGGTTGGATCCTCCCAAGCTTCTCTCTCTCATGCAGTCCCCCTCCCTCAAAAGCCACCTCTGCTTCCCTGTTTTCTTCAGCTCCCAAACCTCTCCTCCCCGCACCTACTTTGTCAGGGAAACAATGTCCACCTGCTGAAATCTTCCAGAACTGGAGACATTTTTGCAGAGGGGAGAGGAGATTGTCTCTGATGGGGGTAAGGTTGGGAAATTCCTGAAGATGTGGAGGCGGAGTCTGGGGAAGGTTTGGGAGGGCAGGGACCTCAGTGGGGTATAATGCTATAGAGTCCACCCTCCAGAGCTGCCCTGTCCTCCAGGGGACTGACCTCTGTAGCCTGGAGGTGCGTCATAATACTGGGAGATCTCCAGGACTCACCTGAAGGGTGGCACCCTGAATGGGGGGACAGGGTCTCATGAAGGAACCCCAGATGCATCAGTTGCATTACGACCCCCCCCCTCTACAGGCTCTGGTGCATTTAATGGGGGGGGGGGTTGCTATCTTCTCAACCTGTCCCCAAACAAGATCAGCCTGCCTTTGTCTGAGCTCCCTCCAGTCACCGGCTGGGTTTCTTCTGCTCCTTTTCCCCATGAAGGCTTCCCATCCCCTCCTCAATTTCCTGCTTGCCCCCCCCCATACGCTCTGCCCCAAACTGTACCTGAGACTCACCTGCCCCAGGCTCCCCCAAAGGACCACCGGCCCCCCACTCGCCTGGGAGAATCAAAGACTACTTTCCATAGTGGGGGGAGGGGGAGGCAGGACAGGAAGTGACCCTCGTCCCCCATTCGTTCACAAAAGTCCTCTTCCACGCGGCCTCTCTAGGAATATAGACTCGCTTCTCTTTAAGCCTTATATCTGAGTCTCGCCGGACACAACAACAGGGGGCGTCCCTCGTAGCCCGACCCAAAGCGTTTACACTGCAGCTCTGACTCCATACTCAATCACTGGGAATACTTTCCAAAAATTACTGCATCTGATCTCCAGACTGGTCTACAGAGATCAGTTCCCCCCGGAGAAAACCACATCTCTGGAGGGTGGAGCTCTATGGCATTCTCTCCCACTTAGGACACGCCCCCCTCCCCAGGAATGTCCCTATTCAGGGTTGGCATCCACGTTTCTCCCCCTCCCAAGAAGCAGAAATCAGGCAGTTGCATCTTTCCCTGGGTTGAAGAGGTCGTGCTTTGACTGCCCTGTTGAACTTCTGCCTGCTGTGTAAATCTCAGAACCATGGATCTCCTGCTGGAAAAAAATAAATAGCATCCCTTCCTACCAACTCTGCTTGGTCCTGCAATCAAAATGTAACATGTTGATCATCACCAGGTTCCCTAGAGAGGCGGCAGAGACCTTTTTCAAATAAATAAAATGATTAGTCTGTCAGAGTCCTTATCCCACCCTTGTGATCTCACAAGTAACTCTCAACAGTTAGTTGTTGTGGGTTTTCCGGGCTGTATTGCCGTGGTCTTGGCATTGTAGTTCCTGACGTTTCGCCAGCAGCTGTGGCTGGCATCTTCAGAGGTGTAGCACCAAAAGACAGAGATCTCACAGTGTCACAGTGTGGAAAAGATGTTGGCAGGTCATTTATATCTACTCAGGAGGGGTGGGGTTGAGCTGAGTCATCCTGTAAGTTTCCCAGGGTGTGGAATGCTAATGGCAGGATGCTTCACTGTATCCTGAGGAGGTTCTTTTGCATATGGATTGGTGCTTGATGTGCTAATCTTCTCCGCAGGGCTATTGTCGGGTGTAGAGTATTTTGTTAGCCTGGTGTTTTTCAGAACTGGAAACCATGCTCTGTTCATTCTTAAGGTTTCTTCTTTCCTGTTGAAGTTTTGCTTATGCTTGTGAATTTCAATGGCTTCCCTGTGCAGTCTGACAAAGTAGTTGGAAGTGTTGTCCAGTATTTTGGTGTCCTGGAATAAGATACTGTGCCCTATTTGTGTTAGGCTATGTTCAGCCACTGCTGATTTTTCGGGTTGTCCAAGTCTGCAGTGTCTTTCATGTTCTTTTATTCTTGTCTGGATGCTACGCTTTGTGGTCCCGATGTAAACTTGTCCACAGCTGCAGGGTATACGGTATACTCCTGCAGAGGTGAGGGGGTCTCTACTGTCTTTTGCTGATCGTAGCATCTGTTGTATTTTTCGGGTGGGTCTGAATACTGCTTGAAGGTTATGCTTTTTCATAAGCTTTCCCATCTGATCAGTAATTCCTTTGATATATGGCAAAAACACTTTTCCTGTAGGAGACTGTTTTTCCTTGGTTGTTTGATTCATCCTGGGTTTGATTGCTCTTCGGATTTCATTTCTGGAGTAGCCATTTGCCTGAAGTGCGTGGTTTAGATGATTAATTTCCTCATTGAGAAAGTGCGGCTCACATATCCGTCTTGCGCGATCCACTAATGTTTTCATTATGCCTCTTTTCTGTCGGGGGTGGTGATTGGAGTTTTTGTGTAAGTACCGATCAGTGTGAGTTGGTTTCCTGTAGACCTTGTGACCTAACTAAAAGTTTGCTTTGCGGATGACCAAGGTATCCAGAAATGGGAGTTTTCCCTCCATTTCTTTCTCCATTGTGAATTGTATGTTCCGGTGGATGTTGTTGAGATGATTCAAAACCCCCATCAATTCTTCCTCCCCATGGCTCCAAATGATAAATGTATCATCCACAAACCGGAACCATACACTAGGTTTGTGGGGTGCTGATTCTAGAGCTGTTTTTTCAAAATGTTCCATGTAGAAGTTTGCTATAACTGGGCTGAGAGGGCACTGCAGACTTGGACAACCTGAAAAATCAGCAGTGGCTGAACATAGCCTAACTCAAACAGGGCACAGTATCTTATTCCAGGACACCAAAATACTGGACAACACTTCCAGCTACTTTGTCAGACTGCACAGGGAAGCCATTGAAATTCACAAGCATAAGCAAAACTTCAACAGGAAAGAAGAAACCTTAAGAATGAACAGAGCATGGTTTCCAGTTCTGAAAAACACCAGGCTAACAAAACACTCTACACCCGACAATAGCCCTGCGGAGAAGATTAGCACATCAAGCACCAATCCATATGCAAAAGAACCTCCTCAGGATACAGTGAAGCCTCCTGCCATTAGCATTCCACACCCTGGGAAACTCTTACAGGATGACTCAGCTCAACCCCACCCCTCCTGAGTAGATATAAATGACCTGCCAACACCTTTTCCACACTGTGACACTGAGAGATCTCTGTCTTTTGGTGCTACACCTCTGAAGATGCCAGCCACAGCTGCTGGCGAAACGTCAGGAACTACAATGCCAAGACCACGGCAATACAGTCCGGAAAACCCACAACAACCATCGTTCTCCGGCCGTGAAAGCCTTCGACAATACATCTCAACAGTTACTTCCATTATTTGATACTCAGCACAGCAGCACACTGCCTCTGAATATGGAAGTTTTATTTTTTTTCTCATGGTTCGAACCATTTATCAACATATCTTGTTGCAGTAAATCCCATATATTAACAACAACAACTGCACTTATATACCTCTCTTCTAGACATATTAGTGACCCACTGACAGTAGTGAACAAGATCTTGTTGTTATCCCCACAATACGGCTGGGGAACTGGGGCTGAGAAGAGTGACTTACCCATGCAGAGCTCATGGCAGTAGAAGGATTTGAACCAGCAGAATGCCGATTCACATCCCAACCATTTAATCGCTCTTCTGTAAATTGCCTTTCCTTTTGTTCTGAACCTGCTGCTGATTAATTTCAGTGAGCAATCCTGAGTGAGAATCTTATGAAAGGGGGAGGGGGAAATCCCTCTATTAACTTTTTCCATCATTTAAATTAATTTCATAAACCTCTAATGGGCTCCTCTTTTATCATTTTTTTTTGCTAAGCTAAAAAGCCCCTAAATACTTCAGCTTTTCCTTATAATAAACTCCAGAATAATTTTGGCTGCCCTTTCCAGCACTAATTCCAGCTCTCTGAAATCCTTTTTGAGACCAGTTTCAGGTGGGTAGCCATGTTGGACTGTAGTAGAAGAGCAAGATTCATGTCCAGTAGCACTTTAAAGATGAACTAGATTTCCAGTGCATCAGCTTTCGAGAGTTAAAGCTCCTTTCATCAGATACAAGAACTGGAAGAATCCAGGCAGAGGGTAGGAGGGGTATTGCAGATGAGAGTGTCAGGAAGCTAGCTATAATACATGTTGTAATTAGCTTGATCGAGAAAGGGTGCAAAGTGAGAAAATAAGCATCTGTAGTGTGAGAAAAATCCAATGTCTCATTGTGTAAGTTGACGAGATTGATAGGAAGCAACATCTTATAAGCAATGTGATAGGACTAAGATTGCAGAAATCCAAAACAACCATAAAATATTAGACATGATTCTGAATGAGATACCATGCAGAAGAATGATATTTTATGGGAACAGAATTGGAACTGCGATTTGTTGCAGGATTATGTCTAGTCCCTCTGTTTAGTGTAGTGATACATTCTTGTAGTACAGCAGAGCAGGAGGTAGTTTGGGAAGGGGGTAGAAAAGAGGTATTGAGGCTGTAATCCTAAAAACATTGTCCTGGGAGTAAGCCCCATTCACTGAAATGGGATTTATTTCTGAGTAGACCTGCTTAAGATTGCTTCCTATGTCATGCAATTTCTTCTTAAAACTTGTTACTGAAATCACAAAAGAGAACACAACGCACAAAATTTGTCATTCCAATAGATTACAGATAAAGGCTACTGTAATAGCAAGTAGTAATTCAAATATGCAGAAAGTCAATGTAGTATGTTGGTTTTATTGAAGTAGCCAAATACCAAACAACAAGTAGGCCTTTAAAGGAGAGATTTCTGGGTTTTTTTTTTATTTTAAAAATGATCGTAAAATTTAGCTACCAAAAAGAAATTAGTTACAACCTCAAAGTTGTTCTCCCCAACAATATTTTTCAAATAGTATAAGGTACAGAAAGGTCTCACTAACTCTTGTAATTAATATACTAGAATGGATCATTACCAAAACATTTTTTCACCCTCTTCATTTCAGTCTTTCAAAACTTGTAACAAATTATTTGTGTTGAGGTTTAGACTCTGGTGAAATGCTATGGAACACCTGATACGACATCTTTTCCTCCAAACAGTTTCAGGTCTGTAGCAGAAGAGCAAGATCCAGGTCCAGTAGAACCTTAAAGACCAACTTGATTTCCAGAGGATGAACTTTTGAGAGTGAAAACTCCCTTCATCAGATAGAATGCATCTGATGAAGGGAGCTTTGATTCTCGAAAGCTCATTCCATGGAAATCTAGTTGGTCTTTAAGGTCCTACTGGACCAAGATCTTGTTTTCTAAAGACAACAGAGAAATCCTAGGCAGAGTTACTCCACTTTAAACCCATTAAGTTCAATGTGCTTAGAATGGAGTAACTCTGCTTGGGATTTCATTGTGATTGTTCACAGCGTCTTCTTCCAACACCCTATCAATCTTTCATGGTAAAAGAAATCTTATTTCCCATCAAAGTTCTCTCCACACTCTAAGTATTAAAATTCTTTCTCTCCTGAAAATATTCTTTAATGGAATTCAAGGCTGTGGCTTCACTTGCAGTTCTTTCCACATTGCAAGCATTTAAATGGTTCCTCCTTTGATGTGTAGTTAGGGTGAATCTTCGAGTGAAGTTTTTTCCACACTCCAGACATTTGTGTGGCTTCTCCCCTGTGTGGATTCTTTGATGTGACCTGAGGCTTGAGTGCTGACTGAAGCTCTTCCCACACTCCAGGCATTTATATGGTTTCTCCTCTCTGTGAATTCTTTGATGATTATTAAGGGATCCTTTCTGACAGAAGTGTTTTCCGCACTCCAGGCATTTTTTATGGTTTCTCCCCTGTGTGAATTCTTTGGTGGGAATTACAACTTCCACTCTCAGCAAAGCTTTTCCCACACTCCAGGCATTTATATGGTTTCTCCCCTGTGTGAACTCTTTGGTGGGAAGCTAGATTACCTTTCCTCCCGAAGGCTTTCCCACACTCCAGGCATTTATATGGTTTCTCCCCTGTGTGGATTATTTGATGTAAGGCTTGATTTCATCATGAAGCCCTTTCCACACTCAGTGCAAACATGGGGCTTCTCACCTCTATGTGTTCTTTGATGGGTAATAAGAGCATCTGGGTTTAGATCACATCTGAGGCTTTCCCCACCCACAGTGTTCTTCCTCTTTTGCCATCCTTTGTTTATTCTCTTTGGGTTTTGGATTTCATGAAAGTCACAGTCCTGGTTAGCAGTGGATTTATTCTCTTTCTTCTCTTTTCCTTCAGTTTCCCCGCACTGCTCTTTCTCTTTTTGATATTTAGTTCTGTCCAATGACAGCCCTTGTCGCTCTTTCTGATTGTGACTCTCCCAGCTGACATCTATTAGAATAAAGACAGGAAAGGGAGAAAGAGAGTCTGAAATCTGGGAGGAGCACTGATCAACTGCTGTTTTGAATAACGGAACAGACTTAAAGGGTAGAAAGCTTCTGCCACTGTTAAATTGGCTTTACTGACTGTCCTTAACTGACAGCTAGTGTAGAAAAATAGGGCTTGGCTCAGCCACTGGTGGAAGCATCAAGCCAGCCAGTCAGATAAATATACCCACACAGCCCCACACATAAAAGTGGAGAACCCACAAAGAAATGTGGCAGTCATTTCATCTCCCCCACACTATTTCTTCTTTCTGTCCTCCTGGCAGCTCCTGTATCCTCTCCTCTTTTACTGCTTCCTTCTCTCCTTCCCACTCACTAATAAACCTTTCTTTTATCTGCCCTTTCCCAGTCTTTAGCTTTATTTATTTGTTTATTTCGTTTATATCTCACATTTCCCCCAATGAAGAGCTAAAGCAGTTTACATTATTCGCATTGTCGTTATGTAATCATCACAACAATATTGTGATGCAGACTAGGCTGAGGAAAAGTGCTTGGCCCAAGGTCACCCAGAAAGTTTGACCTGCGTCTTCCAGATCCTAGACAGACACTCTTAACCACTACTCCACCTGACTGTCAGCTTCCCCTCCCTCCCTGTCTCCAGGAAAAGTCTGGACAAGTTGTAGAATTATGCCATAGCAAGTTGCTCAGGTGCGTTGTGTGGTAGATATTGGGCCCAAGTAAGTCACACAAGTTGTGCAGAGGCTGCTGCTAGGTTCAGGCAAGTTGTGAATCATCAAGTTGTAGCCACTGAGACTGCTGGGTGAGTTGTGAAAATTATATGGTGGCAAGTTGCCCAGTGGTTGCTGCTGGGCCTGCCCCCAATGAGTCCTTCCTCCAGGGCATAAGGGACAGAAGGAGGGGTGTACCAGGAGGTCAAAATGCTGACACTATTGTTGCGGTTGCCTAGCAATCCCCAGAATGGCCACCAAGATATCAGAGGGCATTCATTTCTTAAAGTTACACTGCTACTACCACAGGAGTATTTAATCTCCTTTTTTAGACTTCAGGTTTTTCTGCACATCTGGGGATTTTCTCACCTTTGTAGAGAGACCTGTCTTGTCATGGCTCTGATCTCTGGATATATGTATTCACAGATGGGGCCATGAGAAGGGACAGGGACTGTAGACTATTTTACTCGGAACAGTTTGTTGATGTAGGTATCCTCCTACTGGGTAGTTTGTGTGTCATTAAAGATATGTTTAATTACTTGTGCTTTGTAAAAGAATCTGACTACAGAGCTAAATTTCCCCTCAGGTGATCAGGAGAGGGCTACCATCTGATCTCTCATATTCTACAAATTGGCTGCAAGTCACTTGATCCTGAAATGCACCCAAAGAGGGTGTGAACAACCAAACAGCCCTTCAATTAACCAGCTGACTGGTCGCCGCTGGCTAACAGGAAGTTTAGGCCATACCATCAGAGCCAGCCCTAGCCTAGGAAATCAGCGTAGCTTTCCAGTGGAATTAGGAGTTTGAGTCTGGGCCTGCTGGATTATTTTGTTCAAACGTGCAGTGACTGTGTGTTTTTTCTCTCCAGAGTGGGAGAAAAGCAAGATATAAAATATTTCCATAAAGAAAACGGGTCCTGGTACGAGATAATCATTTGTTCCACGACTGAGATACAGCAAAGCTGTTCTCACACTTTTACAATCTTCCTTTCATCGTTTATCTGATTTGTATCTTGTGTTTGTTGGAGGTGGATCCCCAAAGTAGCTTATTTGTATTTATTTTATTAATTTACTACATTTATAGTCCTTCTAGCTCACAGAGACTCCAATGGCACAATCCTATGAAGAGTTACTTCAGTCTAAGCCCATTGATTTCAATGGGCTCAGATTGGAGTAACTCTTCATAGGATTGCACTGAAAGTGGATTACATGGTGTAAGCTGATATCCTCTTTGTGTAGAATGCTTATGGTGTATCATGTTTAGCTTCATACTGTGTAATCAGCCTTGAATATCATAGTGAGAAAGACAGGCTGTAAGTAAAGCAGATAAATAAACACATACATCTGACTAACATTTTGTAACTTAAATCCGGTGGCATACTTTGCATATAGAATGCCCCACTTCAATCCTCGAAAATGCCGAAAACCTGGATTGGCCCTCTTCATGGCAATAAGTCATACTGAGTTTCCAGAGGCAGGTCTTGGACTCTGCATAAGTCAGCTTCACGCACTGACAGTATGTTTCGGAATGGCCCTGGCCTACAATCCGATTGAAGAATGCAGCACTGCAGGAATTGTGCGGAAAGAAACTTCCACTTTGTCCACAGGGTTTGAGAGCCCTGCTTGCCACGCCAGATGCCCTCAAACTCAGTTCTGGTGAATAATCAAAAGTGAAAAGTGTGCGGGGGCGGGGGGGGGGAGGCACAGAATCATGGGAAGACTGCAGATCCTTTTGGTCATGTGACTCTTTTGAGAAAGAAAGCGCCTTACCTAGAAAAGCCACATTTCGATAGTTCTCCTCCATGACTTCCCTGTGCAGGGCCCTTTGGTCCGGATCCAGCAGTGCCCAGTCCTCCTCGGAGAAATACACAGCCACCTCCTCGAAGGAAATCAGCCCCTGAAAGGAAGAGGACACATTTTGTCCCCACAGATAACCTACTGGTTGTTCCCTTTCCAAGCGTAATGATAAATTAAGGTGAGGAAATGCTCTTTCATGCCCCAGTAGATGCACAAGGGTGAGGGGAGAAACTCTGTCCTTCTTGCTGTGGGTCCCTCCTTTACCTGTTCTAGATGCCCAGAAGTGGTTTTCTCTTTATGGTGAAGAAAAGGCGACCTTGGACAGATCGCTGATGTGGTTCCGTCGCCTGGGTTGAACACAAAAGCAGATCTTTCAACCTGTTATGTTTAAATATTTTAGATTTTATTTCCTTATGTGCAAAAAGAAATCTCCCCATGTCATCTCTCATACATAACTCATCCACATGGTGTCTACATATCAGAAGAGGCAGAGGAAAAGGGGAGATTGTTGTAAGCCTCTTTGGGACTTAATGGGGAGAAAAATGGAGCATAAGTGAAATAAATAGCAAAATAATGTCCTTTCAAACACTCACAGACACACATTTGTTTCTATGTGCTTCAGTTGGTTTGGGGAAAATAACACCTCAGAGTAATAGGCTATAAATGGAGTGAGCAGGTTTGAAGTCTGTCCACAAATATGGAAAACCAAACAATGACCCAGAGACTGGAAACACTTAGTCAACATTCCAATTCCCAAAAAAGGGGATGCCAAAGAGTGCAGCAACTACTGGACTATTGCACTAATTTCCCATGCAAGCAAAGTGATGCTCAAAATTCTACGGCAAATGCTCGTACCATAGATGGAATGATAAACGCCACATATTCAAGCTGGATTCAGAAAAGGCACTAGAGATCACATTGCATATTTACAATGGCTAATGGAACATACCAGGGGATTTCAGAAGAAAATCAGCCTGTGTTTTATAGACGACAGCAAAGCTTTTAGCGTGGAGGCAGTCAAAACATTCCTTTGCTTGGAAATTTCGTTTATATCTCACATTATCACAGGTAACAGATTCCCTTTACAGAGGCGTGGTCTGGGGGAGCCCAGTGACGCCTGGTGTGGGCTTTCGGGGACCACAGTTCTCTTTGTCAGATGCAGCTGGCAGGGAGAGCTGTGGTCATCGAAGGCTTATACTACATAGGAATTGGATACTTTCACTGCTACAAACTAATACGGCAAACTGACTGCACACCAAAAGGAGATGTTTACATTTCCAAGCAAAGGAATGTTTTGACTGCCTCCACGCTAATTGCATTCTGTCTCCTTGTGATATATGTCCCCTTCTTTTTCCCCTCTCTCCCCTCCTCTTCTGTATTTGACCAGTCCGGATCATGCATCTGACGAAGAGAATTTGATTCTCGAAAGCTTATGCTACAATAAAATTGGTTAGTCTTAAAGGTGCTACTGGACTCTTTTTGATTTTGCTACTACAGACTAACACGGCTAACTCCTCTGGAGCAAAGCTTTTGACTGTGTAGATCATGAAAAGCTATGGAGAGTGTTAAAAGAAATGGGAGTTCCACAATATCTGATTGTTTTGATATTCAATCTGTACGCTGGACAATGCCTTGACCTGGATAGCCCAGGTGAGCCTGATCTTGTCAGATCTCAGAAGCTAAGCAGGGTCGGCCTTGGTTAGTAATTGGATGGGAGACCTCCAAGGACGACCAGGGTTGCAGAGGCAGGCAACGGCAAGCCACCTCTGTTAATCTCTTGCCATGAAAACCCCACCAGGGGTTGCCGTAAGTCAACTCTGACCTGAGGGGTCTCTCCACCACCACCACCACCACCACCACCACCACTCTGGACAAAAGACCACTGTCAGGACAGAATATAGGGAAACAGAATGGTTTCCAATTGGCAAGGGTGTCAGACAAGGATGCATATCCTTGTCTGTTCAAACTCTATGCAGAGCATATCATAAGGAAAGCTGGATTAGATCGAGAAGAAGGTGGAGTGAAAATTGGTGGAAGGAAGATTAACCATTTGAGATATGCAGATGACACCACATTACTGGCAGAAAATAGTGAAGACTTGAAACAACTACTGATGAAGGTTAAAGGAGAAAGCGTTAAAGCAGGATTACAACTGAACATCAAGAAGACAAAAGTAATGACTACTGAGGAATGATGCAATTTTAAAGTTGCCAGTGAGGAAATTGAAGCTGACAGGAAGAAAATTGATTCATTTGAAATGTGATGCTAGAGGAGAGTTTTGCAGATACCACGGACAGCCAAAAAGACAAATAAGTGGGTACTAGATCAAATCAAGTCTGAATTCTCCCTAGAAGCTAAAATGACAAGATTGAGGCTATTGTAGTTTGGTCACATCATGAGAAGACAAGTTTCTCTGGAAAAGTCAATAATGCTAGGAAAAGTGGAAGACTGTAGAAAAAGAGGAAGACACAAAATGAGATGACTTGATTCACTAAAAGAAGCCACTTCTTCCAGTTAGCAAGATCTGAGCAAGTATGCTAATGATAGGATGTTTTGGAGGTCTTTCATTCATAATCACCATACGTTGGAGGCGACTTGACGGCACATAACACAGACACAGAGGTTTGAGGGAAAGAGGACGGAGAGGGGTAAAAGATTGGGGTGATGTGGGCATGGGGGACAGTCCTGAGAAGAACGTTCTCTCCAACATACTTGTGCATATATCAATATAACAGAGGAACAGAAGAGCAACCAATAAACTTTAGGCCCTCTAGAAGGGGGGAAACCAAGTGAAATGTTCCACATTCCTCTATACCCATTGCTTTGGCTCCACAGTCATCCTCGTGCCCGATCTGCTTTGACAGCCATCTAGTGCCCTTCTCTGCCTCAGGGAAATCACTGGCCTCGTCCAACGTCCCTGGCACCTGAAACAGAAGTGGGGATCCGTGGCATGGATTAGAAAAAGGATGTGTTGCAAGAGGAGGACACAGCGCTGTCTCTTTCCTCAGGTTTCAGAGGGGGATAAACCAAAGAGTTAGAAAGATAGAGAGGTCAGGGCACTCTGTTCACTGTTTGCTGCTTACTGCTCGGACTGTCCTTTGATATGTAGATTGCTATTCTCAGGATTTCTTCCTCCTGACTTCCTCCCTCTCACTTCTTCTCTTCCTGGCTTTGTTCCAGGCACAATCTCTCTCCTTCTCCTCCCTCCATCTTGGTAGCATGGATGCAGGCCTTGTCCTGGCATCCATGTCCGTCCTTAGACTAGATAGGTAGTTAGGATCTGTCTCTCCGCCTTTCCTATCAGAGTATGGAGTTCCTACAATAAAGAACTCTTATTTCTTTTCTAAATATAAAGCAAGTGTATGATTTATTGTTTTCTCTCCTGCACACACACCAGCCATCAGAACGAGCTCACAACCGCCTATAATCACACTCCCTATGCCAAACAATTGACTCTTTTAACGGACTAAACATGGAAACTTTTAATTAGGTTCCTTGGGCCTACATAACAATTTATTTATCAGAATGGGCCACCAAAGGCCTTTGGAAACATCTAGCCAGTGTCCCTCAGGGGTTGCAGTGCTGGACTAGGATTGAGTGGTTCCAGAGGGACAACCTTGTTGGCCTATCATAACAAAGTCCAGTGGCACCTTAATGAATGTTTATTCCAATATGAGCTTTCAGGAGACAGAGACCTCCATTCAAACACCCCCTCTTCCACAGACGCTTGCTGGTCTAATCTACCTCACAGGGCTGTTATGAGAATGAAATGAGGTTGCAAGACAATTTAGGTCCCCATTAGCAGAGAAAGGTGATGTATAAATACCTAAAAGGGACAAGGCATGGCACGTTTTAGGATGAAACCCTCTCACCTGCTGGTCCTGCCTTTTCTTTGCTGCCTGGCTCAGGAGGAAGCCTTCGGCCAGGGCCACCGCCTGGGAGCTGCTCTCTGGCTCGCATTCCCTGACCCAGCTCTCCACCTCCGGGGGCAGGACAGCCAGGAACTGCTCCAGGAGCACCAGGTCCAGCATCTGCTTCTTGCTGTGCCTTTCTGGCTTCAGCCACTGGTGGCAAAGGTGGTGGAGGCGGCTGCACGTCTCTCGGGGCCCCTCAGTCTCCTGGTAGTGGAACTGCCTAAAATGCTGCCCTGGTCCAGCTGAATTGGTGGTTTCCTCACTCAGATATTTCTGCACGGTTCTTCTTCTCCAGCGTTCCAAACTCCTCCCAGCCTTGATGGCACGAGGGCTTTTTCCTGACTGAGCATCAACTGAGTCTTGCTGTTCCATCTTGGATCAGAGGCAGTGCAAACGGTAACAATGAGCTAATTGCATGTTCGGTTGATCTCTTTCGCAAGGCCGACATTGCCCCATATGGCAAGGTTCCAATTTCCTGCCAAAGTTTAAGCAAGAGGTTGTTCTGTGTCTACATGATTGAGGCAGGAAAATATTTTACTAGCAAAAGAGGTCAAATCCTATTAATGCTGGAGCTTCCCTCTCTTGGAAAGGTGGATGACTGCCAAGGTCCAGGGAGAATTGTTTAGGAGGGCATTTTTTACAAAAGTAATAGGGCTATACTATAATGGAATGCTTCAGGCAGGTGCTTAAATAATGGGAAATGGACTATACCACTATGTGTAATATGTGTTATCTGTTTGCTGAATGTCTTATCCCTGCTCCTAATCTTTTGTCTTTCTATTTATCGGACACCCTTTTCTGCATTGTCTAACATTTCATGTCTAATACTTACACTTTGTTTCTGGTTTTGGTAATCTGAGTCCTTTTACATTGCTTGTTAGACAGCTCATCCCTTCAATTGCATTGACTTACATTGTAATCTTAGTGAGAAAGATCGACTATAAATAAAGAAAACAGAACAAAAGAATTGCCCCATATGGCAATTCGAACCCAGGTCTCCCTGATCCAACGGACTGGAAGGAAGGTTGCAAAACCCTCCTTGCAGGGGGCTCCCAGACACTTCATCCTTTGTGTTGGTCAGAACCTCCCAAGCTTCTCTCTGTCATGCAGTCCCCCTCCCTCAAAAGCTGCCTCTGCTTCCCTTTTTTATTCAGCTCCTAAATCTCTCCTCCCCGCACCCGCTGCTACTTTCTCAGGGAAACAATGACCACACGCTTGAAACATGGTGAAATCTTGTAGAATTGAAGCTGTCTTTGCAGAGGGGAGAAGAAATGGTCTCTGATGGGGATAGGGTTGGGAAATTCCTGGAGATGTGGGGGCGGAGTCTAGGGAAGGTTTGGGAGGGCAGGGACCTCAGTGGGGTATAATGCTATAGAGCCCACCCTCCAGAGCTGCCCTGTCCTCCGGGAGAACTGACCTCTGTAGCCTGGAGATGCATTGTAATATTGTGAGATCTCCAGGGCTCACCTGAAGGGTGGCACCCTAAATGGGGGGGGGGGTCTCATGAAGGAACCCCAGATGGAGCAGATGTATTATGACCCTCCCTCCACTGGCTGTGGTGCATTTAATGGGGGGTGCTCTCTTCTCACACTCATCCCCAGCAAGATCTGCCTGCTTTTGTCTGAGCTCTCTCAAACAGGAGGAGTCCCTACTCTTTCCCTGCTTTGAGGCCTGACCCAAAGCATCTTTACACTGCAGCCCTGACTCCATACTCAATCATTGGGAATAATTTTCAAAAATTACTGCATCTGATCTTCAGACTTGTCTACAGGGATCAGTTCCCCTGGAGAAAACCACATCTCTGGAGGGTGGAGCTCTATGGCATTCTCTCCCACTTAGGACACGCCCCCCTCTCCAGGAATTTCCCTATTCTGGATTGGCAAACATATTTCTCCTCCTCCCGAGAGGCAGAAATCTGGCAGTTGCATCTTTCTCTGGTTTGAAGAGGTCGTGCTTTGACTGCCCTGTTGAACTTCTGCCTGCTGTGCAAAACTGAGAACCATGGGTCTCCTGCTGGAATAAATCAATAGCATCCCCTCCTATCAACTCTGCTTGGTCATGCAAGCAAAAAGTAACATGTTGATCATCACCACCAAAGTGGATTGCAAGTTCCCTGGAGAGGTGGCAGAGACATTTTCCAAACAGATAAAACAATTAATCCTTCAGAGTCCTTTTCTCACCCTTGCGATCTCACAAGTAACTCTCAACAGTTACTTGCTTCCATTATTTGATACTCAGCACAGCAGCACACTGCCTCTGAATATGGAAGTTCTATTTTTTTTCTCATGGTTCGAAACATTTATCAACGTATTTTGTTGCAGTGAAGCCCATATAATAATAACAACAACCAATTTATATTTATATATTAACAACAACAAGTGCACTTACATACCTCTCTTCTAGGTAGATTACTGACCCACTCAGAGTGGTGAACAAGCTCTGCGTTATTATCCCCACAATACAGCTGGGGAACTGGGGCTGAGAAGAGTGACTTACCCATGCAGAGCTCATGGCAGTAGAGGGATCTGAACCAGCAGAATGCCGATTCACAGCCCAACCATTTAACCACTCTTCTGTAAATTGCCTTTCCCTTTGTTCTGAACCTGCACTGATTAATTTCAGTGGGCAATCCTGAGTGAGAATCTTATGAAAAGGGGAGAAGGAGCCTCTCTATTTGCTTTTCCCATCCCTTAAATTAATTTTATAAACCTCTAATGGGTTCCCCTTTTATCATTTTTCCCCCTAAGCTAAAAAGCTCCTAAATACTTCCTTACCCCAGGATAATTTTGGCTGGCACTTCCAACACTGATTCAAGCTCTCTGAAATCCTTTTTGAGATCCATTTCCTGTGGGTAGCCATGTTGATCTATAGTAGATGAGCAAAATTCTTGCCCAGTAACACCTTAAAGACCTACAAGATTTCCAGCACATGAGCTTTTGAGAATCAAGGCTCCTTTCGTCAGACACAAGAAGCGGAAAAGGGTAGGATTTATTATAATCCAGGCAGAGGGTGAGAGGGGAGTTGCAGATTAGATTGTCAAGAAGCTAGCGATAACACATGCTGTAATTATCTTGATAGAGAAAGGGTGCAAAGTGAGAAAATAAGCACCTGTAGTCTGAGAAAAATCTAATGTCCCAATATGTAAGTCGATGAGATTGATAGGAAGCAACATCTTATAAGCAATGTGATATGACTAAGATTGCAGAAATCCAAAACAACCATAAAATATTAGACATGCTTCTGAATGAGATACCATGCAGAAGAATGATATTTTATGGGAACAGAATTGGCACTGCGATTTGTTGCAGGTTTATGTCTAGTCCCTCTGTTTAGTGCGGTGGTACATTCTTGTAGTACAGCAGAGCAGGAGGTAGTTTGGGAAGGGGGTAGAAAAGAGGTATTGAGGCTGCAATCTTAAAAACACTGTCCTGGGAGTAAGCCCCATTCACTGAAATGGGATTTATTTCTGAGTAGACCTGTTTTCAGGGGTGTGCAAGGAAAAAACTTTCGGCTTTCTTGTTTCGGGATTACCCGAAACAAGATTCTCTACCGTTAAAGCCGAAAGCCGAAACAAGAATCTCTTTCGGGATTCGGGATTCGGGATTCTTTCGGCATTCTTTCGGCATTCTTTCGGGTTTTTTTTTTGGGAAAATGCCTCCGTCTTTCAGGACGCCTGGAGGAGGCATTTTCCCACCTAATAAGTCCAAAATTGGTGGGGACCTTCCTCTAACCCTTCTCTAACAACCACCCAAGTTTCAGACAGATTGGACTTTGGGGGGCCATGTTATGGCCCCCCAAAGCAGGTCCCCCCATCCTCCCATAAGAAAGCAAAGGAGCAGCATATTGTTAGCATGCTGCTGCTGATCTTTCTTCATTATTTCCTATGGGGAAAAAATGAAGAGGCAGGCTTCCTTTGCCAGGGGTGGCATTTTGCATGCAAAATGCCCCCCAGCCCTCAGGGGCCCTTCTCCCACCCCTCCTCCCACCCCCCACCAAGGCTCAGCCTGCTCCCACTTGGGGGGGCCATTTCATGGCCTCCCCAAGTAGGTGCTCTAATCTCTACCACTGACAGCTGGGGGAGGCTTGTGTTGCCAGGGGTGGCATTTTGCATGCAAAATGCCCCCCAGCCCTCTGGGGCCCTTCTCCCACCCTTCCTCCCACCCCCCACCAAGGCTCAGACTGCTCCCACTTGGGGGGGCCATTTCATGGCCTCCCCAAGTAGGTCCTCTCAGCCCCTAAAGTCCACCCCTTACAGCCCCACACAAACCCAATTCCCCCCCAGCTGCCACACACAGACCCAAATCCCCACATTAGCCCCTCACAGACCCAAATCCACCCCCACCTGCCCTACACCCATAACCCCAGGAACAGGCTGGCAAAGGCCAGCCTTCTCCCTTTGTTCCCTATGCTGGGAACTTCTAAACTCTCTTTCCCTGGGCAATTCTGCACAGCCCAGGGGTGCCACAATGGTGGGCACACTTCTGAGTGCCAGCTGGTCCCTGTGAAAGAGCACCTGAACCACTGACACCCTCCCTCAAATCCCCCCACCACCTACAGAGATGGCTGGCCAGCCAGCCCCATTGTTCCCTATGATGGGAACCAACTGCACAACAAAGAATAAAACAAGAACAACACAAAATAAAGTTTTAAAAAAATTATATTCTCCCTTCCAAAGTACAAGTAGGCAAAGCATTATGACACATTACACCAGCAGTCCCCCACACAGAAAAATTAAAACAAAACTCACTTAACATCAGAGAATCACAAAGCATGATTCCTGTCAAAAACACTTTATTTCTTGAACAGCTTTAGGTTACACAGCAGGGGGGAACACCAAAGGGCATGGCAGCACTATCTTACACAAAAATAACACAACTCACTTAACATCAGAGAATCACAAAAACACAATTCCTGGCAAAACACTTTATTTCTTGAACAGCTTTAGGTTACACAGCAGGGGGGAACACCAAAGGGCATGGCAGCACTATCTTACACAAAAATAACACAACTCACTTAACATCAGAGAATCAAAAAAACACAATTCCTGGCAAAAACACTTTATTTCTTGAACAGCTTTAGGTTACACAGTAGGAGGGCACAACAGGGCATGATAGCAATGTACTGCAAAAAATAATACAACCCACTTCACCGTTTTTGACAGCAATTGTGTTTGTGTGATTCTCTGATGTGAAGTGAGTTGTGTTATTTTTGTGTAGTACACTGCTTTCCTGCTCTGTGGTGCCTTCCTAAAGCAGTTACAGAAATAAAGTGCTTTTGACAGCAATTTTTTGGGGTGATTCTTTAATGTGAAGCGAGTTGTGTTATTTTTGTGTAAGATAGTGCTGCCATGCCCTTTGGTGTTCCCCCCTGCTGTGTAACCTAAAGCTGTTCAAGAAATAAAGTGTTTTTGACAGGAATCATGCTTTGTGATTCTCTGATGTTAAGTGAGTTTTGTTTTAATTTTTCTGTGTGGGGGACTGCTGGTGTAATGTGTCATAATGCTTTGCCTACTTGTACTTTGGAAGGGAGAATATAATTTTTTTAAAACTTTATTTTGTGTTGTTCTTGTTTTATTCTTTGTTGTGCAGTTGGTTCCCATCATAGGGAACAATGGGGCTGGCTGGCCAGCCATCTCTGTAGGTGGTGGGGGGATTTGAGGGAGGGTGTCAGTGGTTCAGGTGCTCTTTCACAGGGACCAGCTGGCACTCAGAAGTGTGCCCACCATTGTGGCACCCCTGGGCTGTGCAGAATTGCCCAGGGAAAGAGAGTTTAGAAGTTCCCAGCATAGGGAACAAAGGGAGAAGGCTGGCCTTTGCCAGCCTGTTCCTGGGGTTATGGGTGTAGGGCAGGTGGGGGTGGATTTGGGTCTGTGAGGGGCTAATGTGGGGATTTGGGTCTGTGTGTGGCAGCTGGGGGGGAATTGGGTTTGTGTGGGGCTGTAAGGGGTGGACTTTAGGGGCTGAGAGGACCTACTTGGGGAGGCCATGAAATGGCCCCCCCAAGTGGGAGCAGTCTGAGCCTTGGTGGGGGGTGGGAGGAAGGGTGGGAGAAGGGCCCCAGAGGGCTGGGGGGCATTTTGCATGCAAAATGCCACCCCTGGCAACACAAGCCTCCCCCAGCTGTCAGTGGTAGAGATGAGAGCAGAGCACCTACTTGGGGAGGCCATGAAATGGCCCCCCCAAGTGGGAGCAGGCTGAGCCTTGGTGGGGGGTGGGAGGAGGGGTGGGAGAAGGGCCCCAGAGGGTTGGGGGGCATTTTGCATGCAAAATGCCACCCCTGGCAACACAAGCCTCCCCCAGCTGTCAGTGGTAGAGATTAGAGCACCTACTTGGGGAGGCCATGAAATGGCCCCCCCAAGTGGGAGCAGGCTGAGCCTTGGTGGGGGGTGGGAGGAGGGGTGGGAGAAGGGCCCCTGAGGGCTGGGGGGCATTTTGCATGCAAAATGCCACCCCTGGCAAAGGAAGCCTGCCTCTTCATTTTTTCCCCATAGGAAATAATGAAGAAAGATCAGCAGCAGCATGCTAACAATATGCTGCTCCTTTGCTTTCTTATGGGAGGATGGGGGGACCTGCTTTGGGGGGCCATAACATGGCCCCCCAAAGTCCAATCTGTCTGAAACTTGGGTGGTTGTTAGAGAAGGGTTAGAGGAAGGTCCCCACCAATTTTGGGCTTATTCGGTGGGAAAATGCCTCCTCCAGACGTCCGGGAAGACGGAGGCATTTTCCCATAGAAAAGCCGAAAGAAAGCCGAAAGAATCCCGAAACGTTTCGGCTTTTTTCTTTCGGCTACCCGAAACGTTTCGGCATTCCCCGAAACGTTTCGGCATTCCCCGAAAGAAGCCGAAACACTTTTGTTTCGGCATTCTTTCGGCATTCTGAATGCCGAAACGCACTATGTCATGCAATTTCTTCTTAAAACTTGTTACTGAAATCACAAAAGAGAACACAACACACAGTTTGTTATTCCAATAGGTTACAGATAAAGGCCACTCTGATAAGAAATAGTAGTCCAAATTTGCAGAAAGTCCATGTAGTATGTTGCTTTTATTGAAGTAGCCAAATGCCCAACAACGTAGAAGCATGCCTTTTCTACTTAAATGATCATAAACTTTAGCTACAGAAAAGAGATTCCTTGCAACCTCAAAGTTATTTTCCCCAACAATATTTTCCAAATAGTCTTAAGATATAGAAAGGTCTTACTAACACTTGTAATTAATATACTAGAATGGACCATTGCCAAAACATTTTTTCACCCTCTTCATTTCAGTCCTTCAAAATTTGTAACAAGCTATTCCTGTTGAGTTATTACTTCACTATAGACACTGGTGAAATGATATGGAGCATCTGATAAGTCATCTTTTCCTCCAAACAGTTTCAGGTCTGTAGCAGAAAAGCAAGATTCAGGTCCAGTGGGACCTTAAAGACCAATTAGATTTCCAGGGGATGAGCTTTTGAGTGTCAAAACTCCCTTCATCAGATCTGATGAATCACAGCAGAGAACACAATGCACAAAATTTGTCATTCCCACAGATCTGAAGAAGGGAGTTTTGACTCTCAAAAGTTGGTCTTTTGAATATCTAGTTGGTCTTTAAGTTCCTACTGGACCTGACTCTTGCTTTCCAAAGGCAACAGAGAAATCCTAGGCAGAGTTACCCCGCTTTAAGCCCATTAAGTTCAATGAGCTTTGAATGGAATAACTCTGCATAAGATTTCTCAGTGACTGTTCACAGCTTCTTCTTCCAATAACCTGGGATCAATCTTTCATGATAAAAGATATCTTATTTCCCATCAAAGTTCTCTCCACACTCTGAGTATTAAAATTCTCTCTCTCCTGAAAATATTCTTTAATGGTATTCAAGGCTGTGGCTTCACTTACATTACAGGTATTTAAGTGGTTTCTTCTTTGATGGGAAGTTAGGCTTGTTCTCCTAGTGAAGGTCTTTCCACACTTCAGGCATTTATGCGGCTTCTCCCCTGTGTGTATTCTTTGATGTGACCTGAGGCCTGAGCTCTGATTGAAGCTCTTCCCACACTCCAGGCATTTGTACGGTTTCTCCCCTGTGTGGATTCTTTGGTGTGCAGTTAGATTTGTTTTCTTGTGGAAGCTTTTCCCACACTCAGAGCAGTGAAATGGCTTCTCCCCTGTGTGTATTTTTTGATGGGAAGCAAGGCAGTCGTTACGAATAAAGCTTTTCCCACAGTCTAAACATTTAAATGGTTTTTCCCCTTTGTGGATTCTTTGATGGCATGTCAGGTGAGAGTTCTGGTTGAAACTTTTTCCGCACTCCAGGCAAATATAGGGTTTCTCCCCTGTGTGGATTCTCTGATGGTTAATAAGGCTTGACTTTACCGTGAAGCCCTTCCCACACTCAGAGCAAACATGGGGCTTCTCACCTCTGTGTCTTCTTTGATGGGAAATAAGACATTCATTCCAACTGAAACACTTTCCACAGTCAGAGCAAACATAAGGTTTCTCTCCTGTGTGGATTCTTTGATGGCTTATTAGACTTGACTTCATCATGAAGCACTTCCCACACTCTGAGCAAGAATGGGGTTTCTCTCCTGTGTGGATTTTTTATGGTTAATGAGGCTGGACTTGAGCATAAAGCTCTTTCCACATTCAGAGCAAACATAGGGTTTCTCCCCCGTGTGCATTCTTTGATGGTTCATTAAATTCAACTTTGCCATGAAGCCCTTCCCGCACTCTGGACAACTATAGGGTTTCTCTCCTGTATGCACCCTTTGATTAATAATTAAACTGATCTTCTGACAGAAACTTCTCACAGCTGGAGCATTTAAATGGCTTCTCACTCATGTGTGTATGTTGGTGTGAAATAAGGTGATGGATCCAGCTGAAGCTCTTTTCACACTGCAAGCATTTGTGTAGTTTCTTACCAGTGTGTGTTTTTTGATGGGAAGTAAGGTTAGAACTCTGACTGAAGCTTTTCCCACATTCCAAGCATGCATACGGCTTCTCCCCTGTGTGGATTCTTTGATGGGAAGTGAGGTCAGTGCTCTGATTGAAACTCTTTCCACGCTCCAGGCATCTGTATGGTTTCTCCCCAGTATGAGTTCTTCTATGAGAAATAAGTTTGTGATGCCATGTGAAGCTTTTTTCACAAACCATGCATTTAAATGGCTTCTCCCCTGTGTGGATTCTTTGATGAGACATGAGGTTTTGGCTCCATGCAAATCTCTTTCCACATTGCAAACATTTAAATGGCCTCTCCCCTGTGTGGATTCTTTGATGGGAAATAAGGCTAGAGCTCTGGCCAAATCTCTTTCTACACTGCAAGCATTTGTATGGTTTCTCCCCTGTGTGGCTTCTTTGGTGCCTCATTAGATTTGACCTCTGGTGGTAGCTTTTCCCACACAGTGAGCATTTATGTTTCTTTTCCTGGATGTAGATCCTTTGATGGGAAGTAAGCACTGTGCTCCTACTGAATCCCTTTCCAGGCACCAAGCATTCATTTGGTTTTTCTTCTGCCCCTCTTATTCTATGGACATCTGGGTTTAGATCACATCTGAGGCTTTCCCCACCCATAGTGTTCTTCCTCTTTTGCCATCCTTTGTTTATTCTCTTTGGGTTTTGGATTTCAGGAAAGTAACCAGCCTGGTTAGCAGTGGGTTTATTCTCTCTCTTCTCTTTTCCTTCAGTTTCCCCCCACTGCTCTTTCTCTTTTTGATATTTAGTTCTGTCCAATGACAGCCCTTGTCGCTCTTTCTGATTGTGGCTCTCCCAGTTGACATCTATTAGAATAAAGACAGGAAAGGGAGAGAGTCTGAAATCTGGGGGGAGCCCAAAATTGTACACAGGACTCCAAGTGAGGTCTAACCAGTGTAGTGTAAAGCAATACCATCACTTCACGTTATTCGGACACTTTACTTCTGTGGATACAGCATAAAATCGCATATGCCTTTTTAGCAACATCCTCACACTGCTGACTCATGTTCAATGTATGATTTAACAAGACCCCTAGATCCTTTTCACCTGTACTACTGTCAAGACAGGTCTCTTTCATCCTATTATTATGCATTTCAGCTTTTCTACATAAGTGCAGACCTTCACATTTGACGTTCATTTTGTTAGTTTTAGCCCAGTTTTCCAGCCTGTTAGGATCACCTTGAATCTTGAGTCTGTCTTCTACTTTGTTTTCACCCCCTCCCAATTTAGTATGATCTACAGTAGCACAGTGGTTAAGTGGTTCGGCTGCGAATCAGCACTCTACTGGTTCGAATCCCACTACTGCCATGAGCTCAGTAGGTGGCCTTGGGTAAGCCGCTCCTCTCTGCCCCAGCTCCCCAGCTGTATTGTGGGAATAATAGCACTAACTTGTTCACTACTCTGGGTGAGGCACTAATCTGTCTAGAAGAGCGGCATATAAGTGCAGTTGTTGTTGTTGTTGTTGTTGTTGTTAAAACTACATACAACACAATCGATAAATAAAGATTGCATGTTATCATTGATTGGCCTTGCTGAGCTGGTACAAGTTTCCACCAGAGACCTAAGTTTCAGCCAGGTATTGATGTATTATGTACGCTTTTCCAAGTAATGCCTTCTTTTGCAGTTCTGTAGGCGTTATGTCAGAAAGCTGCAGTTTTTCCATGTAAGTTGCAAAATTTTTCAAAATAGTTCCCAGTGCCCCGATGACAATGGGGACTACTGCTGTATTCTTCATCCACAGTCGGGCGTTATTGTTATTGTTGTTGTTAAGTTTAATGAACATCCCCTCGATTCCTTCACCCAAGTAATTTATAAAGCTGTCGAGCCACAAGGGCCCAGGACAGATGCCTGAGGCATGCCATCTGTCATTCCTCTCCAAGAGGATAAAAAACTATTTACAAACTCTCTTGGGGTGGTGTGATCTTTTAACCAGTTACAAATCCTCCTAACGATAATAGGATCCAAAATTCATTTTACCAACTTGGGAGCCAGAATATCATGTGGAACCTTCTCAAAAGCCCTACTAAAACCAAGATAAACTATTTCCGCAGCATTCTCCTGATCTACCCAAGTGGTAACTTTCTCAAAATGGAGATAAGCTTAGTCTGACATGACTTGTTCTTAGGGAACCCATCCTGGCTCTCAGTAACCACAGCTGTCTTTTCTAAATGTTTAAGGACTGACTGTTTGACGATATGATCCAAGACCTTTTCAGGAATGGATGTCAAACTGACAGGTTACTTTGCTCCTCCTTTTTCCACAAAGTGTCTGACTCCTGGGAAAATCCAAGGCTTTTACCTACAAGGAAAAATCTTGGTCGTTAACAGGAGTCATGAACTTTTGATTATGAAAATACCTTCCTGCCTCTGCAACTGATGAGCTCCACAACCCTCAGAGAATCCATAGCATGAATCAAGGTTGCCAACCCCCAGGTGCAGCCTGGAGTTCTCCTGGAATTACAACTGATCTCCAGACATCAGTTTGTCTGGAGGAAATGGCAGTTTTGGAGAGCAAGCTATGGCATCATGCATCCCCACTGAACTCCCTTCCCTCTTCAGATTTTGCTCTCCCCCGGCACTGCCTCCAAATCTTCAAGAATTTCTCAAGCTATTTGATAAGCCTAGTCACTGAATGGAGATTCTGTCATGGGAGGGCAATAGAACAAATCCTTTCTCTGCTTAGCACAGCTCAGTGTCTAATTTTTGCCTTTGGCCTGACACTTCCCTCTCCACTACCTCATATGCCCTCAAATCCCGCCCCCCCCTTGCCACACTCTCCTTGTGCCAAAGCAATTCCACTAAAATCACTTTTATCTGAAAAAGATGATCTCTGAAGAAGAGAGTTGTTGGCTCTCAAAAGCTTATGCCCTGAAAATCTTGTTGGTCTCCAAAGTCCCAAAATCGCTTGAACGCTGTAAGTCCTCTGCAATTGGACGATGGCATTTTGCGGAAAGGAGGAAAAGTGATCTCTGACCAGAAAGCTGCCTAGGGCACCTTTTGGGGGAGAGATGAGGGACAACTCTTTTGTCTTTCTCAGCCCTTCCCAAGCAACAACTGCTTTCCTGGCTGGGCTGGGCTCTCCTTTCACTGTCTGGGGCAGGGGGTCCCCCTCCCCCACTTTCCTGCCTTGCCATTACCCACCAGGCCTCACCCAAATGCACCTGACACTCACCAGATCCCAACTGGGTAGAATCCTGTAGATTTGTAGAAAAATCAAAAAACCCTTTCCATCAAAAAGGGGAATGGGGGGTGCATGACAGGAAGGACGTTCCTCATTCATTCAGAGTTCTTTCTTCCTCGGGGGTCTCTCTAGGAATCCAACCTCTCTTGCCTTTACCACTTTGGCTGAATCTCATCAGACAGTGAAAGGGCAGCATCTCTTTCTCTGCTCTGCAGCTCTGGGCATCGTAAAGCGTTTAGCCACTGATTCTCACTCCAGATTCTCTAATCGGGACTAACTGCCAGGTTGGGCTGGCCCTGTCCTTTTTCTTCCTGCACGAAGTGGCTTCTGTGCTTTTAGCTGGCTGCAGCAGAGTTAGAGATTCATGCTTTGCAAGTTGATACGGTTGACCTGTTGGGTTTCTGCCTGTTGCTTGGATCTGAAAAGTCTGGGACTAGTTCAGATTTTCCAACCTTGAAGAGATCTCCTAGCTTTCTAGAGAAGAGGGGAGGCGATCTCTGGTACTGGTATTATGCAGGAGCTATGGAGAGCTCAGCTGCACAAGAAGGGGTTGCCAACACCAGCTTGGGAAATTCCTGGAGATTTGGGGGTTATTCCTGGGAAAAGCAGAGTCTGGGGATGTGATGCCTTGGGATGGTCCTCTGAGGTGGCCACTGCTAACAGATTTTTTTTAAAAACTTTTCTAGTTGTTTCTCATTTGCAAAGCAGGACTGAGCATTTAAAAAAATAGTTTTTCCTATTCTCTGGTTTTCAACGTACTTCTCATTTGTTGCACGGTACTTCTGAAATCTCTGTAATGCTTCCAACAGGGCTGCCTTCTATTTTCCCTCAGTTTTGTTGTTCTTGTTGAACATATAAAGATTAGTGGTACAGCAGATTCTCTTAGTCTTTTTTTTTTGAAGTAAGCCCCTCCCATTGTGGAGATATGCCTTTTCTCTTATATCTCCGCAAGGGAATGGGTTAGAGACTTACTTTTTTCTAAAATGAAAGCTGGGGATTCAGAAAATCCACTACAACTGTTGTTATAGTGCTATTGGCTATAGCAATATTTTGGTGCTGATTTTTTAAATTGCAAAAGCCGTGTTGGCCCAGGGGAGGGGTGTAGACCCTATTGGTGCCAGAAAAAGCAGCACTGTTTGATATGGCCTCAGTGATTCACAGACAGTTCATAAATGGATGTAAACGCTGACACCCCCTCCCATATTGCTTTACATGAAGTCAGGGCAGTATTGGATAACAACCAGGTTACAATGGAAATATGAAAGGTGGCTCTTTCACTCAAATCTACTACAGTGGGTTTAGTTTTATTTTATTTACATTATTTATAGTCTGCTTTTCTCACTGAGATGAAAGGTGGATTACATAGTGTAATTCAATACATTAAATAAATAATACAATTGGGTACAGATCGCAGAAATCTGAAACCATGAAGAAGTCTGATACAGAGCTGAAACAATGTTGAAATAAAACATAAGCAATGTAACATGACTCAGTAAATGACAGTAACAGCCAGTACCCAGCAGTACAGTCTACAGTCCCTTTCCCTTTATCGAAGAACCTCTTTGAACCATTTCATTACAGCAAAACCCCATTACCTGTGTACAAAAGCCCTCCTGAATAATTTGATTTTGCAGTTTGCAGAAAGCAAGGAGAACGGGAGCTTTCTTGACCTCTTCTGGTTGACCTGTTGGGTTTCTGCCTGTTGCTTGGATCTGAAAAGTCTGGGACTAGTTCAGATTTTCCAACCTTGAAGAGATCTCCTAGCTTTCTAGAGAAGAGGGGAGGCGATCTCTGGTACTGGTATTATGCAGGAGCTATGGAGAGCTCAGCTGCACAAGAAGGGGTTGCCAACACCAGCTTGGGAAATTCCTGGAGATTTGGGGGTTATTCCTGGGAAAAGCAGAGTCTGGGGATGTGATGCCTTGGGATGGTCCTCTGAGGTGGCCACTGCTAACAGATTTTTTTAAAAAACTTTTCTAGTTGTTTCTCATTTGCAAAGCAGGACTGAGCATTTAAAAAAATAGTTTTTCCTATTCTCTGGTTTTCAACGTACTTCTCATTTGTTGCACGGTACTTCTGAAATCTCTGTAATGCTTCCAACAGGGCTGCCTTCTATTTTCCCTCAGTTTTGTTGTTCTTGTTGAACATATAAAGATTAGTGGTACAGCAGATTCTCTTAGTCTTTTTTTTTTGAAGTAAGCCCCTCCCATTGTGGAGATATGCCTTTTCTCTTATATCTCCGCAAGGGAATGGGTTAGAGACTTACTTTTTTCTAAAATGAAAGCTGGGGATTCAGAAAATCCACTACAACTGTTGTTATAGTGCTATTGGCTATAGCAATATTTTGGTGCTGATTTTTTAAATTGCAAAAGCCGTGTTGGCCCAGGGGAGGGGTGTAGACCCTATTGGTGCCAGAAAAAGCAGCACTGTTTGATATGGCCTCAGTGATTCACAGACAGTTCATAAATGGATGTAAACGCTGACACCCCCTCCCATATTGCTTTACATGAAGTCAGGGCAGTATTGGATAACAACCAGGTTACAATGGAAATATGAAAGGTGGCTCTTTCACTCAAATCTACTACAGTGGGTTTAGTTTTATTTTATTTACATTATTTATAGTCTGCTTTTCTCACTGAGATGAAAGGTGGATTACATAGTGTAATTCAATACATTAAATAAATAATACAATTGGGTACAGATCGCAGAAATCTGAAACCATGAAGAAGTCTGATACAGAGCTGAAACAATGTTGAAATAAAACATAAGCAATGTAACATGACTCAGTAAATGACAGTAACAGCCAGTACCCAGCAGTACAGTCTACAGTCCCTTTCCCTTTATCGAAGAACCTCTTTGAACCATTTCATTACAGCAAAACCCCATTACCTGTGTACAAAAGCCCTCCTGAATAATTTGATTTTGCAGTTTGCAGAAAGCAAGGAGAACGGGAGCTTTCTTGACCTCTTCTGGTAGGTCGTTCCATGTGGTGGGGGCCACTATAGAGAATGCGAATGTGCAGGCAGATGTTGATTTTGCCTATTTGTAGGGTGGCACCTGCGGAAAGCCCTGTGTAGATGAGTGAAGCTGCAGTGGCGGAGCGGAGGGAGAGAGGTGCTCTCTTGTTTTGCTGATACAGCAGAGGAGGGGCGAACTGGGGCTGAAGTTGCTATGGACACCCATTGGGAAGAAATGGGGGGTCAGAAGTCAAGTTTTTTAAAAGTCTCAAGCACTGTGCCAATCTTCAGTTCAGGAAAACAGCAGGAAACACCAGGGGGCGGCACTGCGGTCTTTGTTGCATAAGAGAGTCACTCGTATTTTTGAAAATACTTCATTAAATAGCCACAAATATGTCAAAGAGTTGAACATGGAGGGAGGCTTCTGGCACAGAGGATGTCTGACATCTCTGCTGGGTCCCTTTTAGCTGTATTTTCATAGGACGGGAGGGGAGGATACTATCACATGCTTCCAGACTTCTGACAAAGGGAACATTGACTCTTGAAAGCTGTTACCCTGGAAAATCTTATTGATCTTTAAAGTGCTGCTGGACTTGAATCTTACTCTTCTTCTGCAGACCAGTGCAGCTATTCACCTAAAACCAGGGCTTTTTTTCCTGCTGGAACGCAATGGAATGGAGTTCCGGAACCTCTTGAAAATGGTCACATGGCTGGTGGCCCCGCCCCCTGATCTCCGGACAGAGGGGAGTTCAGATTGCCCTCCGTGCCACTCCAGCGGCACAGAGGGCAATCTAAACTCCCCTCTGTGGTTAAAACCACTTGGTCTCTGGATGCATTTGATGGAGTGGGGGCATAACTGGCTACACGTTCTGTAAACAGGGTCTGTATTCCTTCTGGAATGGCCTGCCTAACAAGGTTAGGAAGGCTCCTGCTCCCCTAGTTTTTCCACAAACTATGTAGAAGTGAATTACTCAGGGCTTTTTATGGAGGTAGGAAGGCTGTACTGTATAGAAATAGTCCAGAGAGATCCTTCGGAAAGGGGATAGGAAGTGCAGACTATACTACTGTGTACTAACTGTTGTCACCTATTGCACACTGTTTATGGGATATTCCAGCTGTAGTTCGTATCAATTTACACCATGTAATCCATCTTAAGTCTCACTGAGACAGACAGACCATAAATAGTACAAATAAATATTGCCACCATATCAACAGGGCGTGCTGCTTACACACTCTCTAACACAATCCTAACGTTTTCTATCATCTCTTTCAAAAGTCAGACCTTTTTTCTAAGAATCACAGCTCTTCCTACATAATCCTTTCCTCCTCTCCTATGAAAGCAAGATAGGAAAGTTTCACTGCGCTGTAGTTGGACAGACCATTTTCATCCACAGGGAACTCCCCAATGATTACCATCGTTTGGACTGTACCTTTTTCCAGGAAGCCCCGCCCCAAACCCCTTCTTTTCTGGGTGAAGTCATATATGGGGAAACGTCTTCCCAGTGGAGGCATGTCCAGGTAAACAAGTTATTAGGGGAGGTCTGAAAAAGAGAACCTGTACCAATATTTGCACAATTTCCCCAAATTGCTTGGTGCTAGGAAGACTTCCAATGCTGTGTGTAACTTGCTTGGCTCCCACAAGGAAATCTTCCAAGGACTTTCCACATGCCTAAATCAGTGAGAAGAAACGCACTGTCCTTCCATTTGCCCCAATCCAATGAAATAGTTCCCAGTGCAAATGCTATTTGTTGAGCTATTTCTACTGTACTTTTCTGCCCAATGGGGAGACTCCAAGCAGCTCACAACATAAGAACATGGGAAGAGCCCTGCTGGATCAGACCGGTGGCCCATCCAGTCCAGCATCCTGTCCCACACAGTGGCCAACCAGTTACTCTGAGGGCCAAACGAACAGGGCAACATAGAGGCCAAGGCCTTCGTCTGAAGTTGCCTCCTAGCACTGAGATTCAGAGGTTGACTGCCTCTGAATATGGAGGTTCCATTTAGCTGCCATGGCTAGTAGCTACTGATAAAACTATCCTCCATGAATCTATCTAACCCCGTTTTAAAGCTATCTATGCCTGTGGCCATCACTATATCCTCTGGCAGCGAATTCCACATTTTAATCAGTCACCAAGCAAGAGAGTATTCCCTTTCATCTGTTCTGAATCTACTGCTCTTTTGTGTCATTGGATGCCCTCGATATTTTCGGAGAGGAAGAAAAGTTCAGTCACTCTTTCTACCCTGTGCATAATTTTATGTCCCTTCTTAGTCCCCTCTTTTCTTAAAGTCCCAGTCACTTTAGACTTTCCTTACAGAAAAGGTGATCCAACCAACCTCTTTATCCTATCAGTTCCCCTCTTCTGTTCTTTTTCCAGCTCTGCAATGTCCTTTCTTGAGATACGGTGACCAGAACTGCACAGTCCTCCATTTATCCTCACAACAACAACCCTGTGAGGTAGGTTAGACCCGGTGAACTTCTAAGACAGAGTGTTCAATTGAACTTGTGTCTCCCAGATCCTATTCGACACTCTAACCCCTACATTGCACTGTTCAGTCTGAACACGTAAGTATAAATTTTCACATTCTCAGAGCTGTGAGTTTTAAAGAGTCTGAAAGATACCTTCAGTGAACAATTCCAAGAAATCCTTCCCACAGCCTCCACTATGGAGATGCTGACAGTGTGTGTGGAGATGTGCATACCAGCCACCGCCACCGCTAACTTGGAGTCACAGGTTAACACAATTCTTAATTCTCAAATCTAGTTTTCTTTCTTGGACAAATGAAATGAGATTTTCTTTTATTTTGGAAAAAATGCAATATTTTATTAGATTAAAAACCTCAATACCTGGGCAGGTCAATTTGTAAGGCAGAGATCCACGCAGTTCCAATGTTGCACAGGGAAAATTCTGTTCCCCCTTTAGGTCAAACTGTTAGCTACAATACTTCCTACATGAAGCTTTAGTACCAAGTGAAGCAGATAAATTGTGCTAACATACCGACATAAAACCATCTAGCTATTAACCAAGCACTAAATTAAATGGGATACTCCACGTCAGAATAGCGTTTTATTCTACCACGTAACAGTAGCCGTGAAGAAAGGACTGGAAGGCAGTTCCCCTTCCTCTTGCTCATCCTCAGCACCCAACAACCACAGATATACTGTGTTTGAACATGGAGGATTCATTGAGCAATCATGGCTATGAATCACTGGCAGGGCCAGTTCTAGAATTTGAACAACTCCCTTTTAAAGCCCCCACCCTGTCTTGCAGTCCTGAACTCTGTAAGTTAATTACACACCGTACAAAGAAGTGCTGCCTTTCCAATTCCCATCAATTTCACCGGATAAACATGAGCCCCAGCTGTGAGACGGGAAGGAAAGATTTTTTATTTTGCCATTTCCTCTCTCTAAACACTGCTCACTGCTTCATAAAACCTCAAGCACATCTCATCTCTAAACTAAAAAGCGCAAAAACTCTATTACATTAAAAAAAAAATTCTTCCAAGGAGCTCAGCATGGCATACATCTGCCCCCTTTCCTACATTATATCCTCACAACAACCCTGTGAGGTAGGTTAGGCTGAGAAAGAAAGATTGGCCCAAGCTTCATGGCTAAGTAAAGATACGAACCCAAGTTTCCCCAATCGTAGTCCAACAGCATGCCACACCGGCTCATGCTAGCTTCTCGATAATTATTCAACCTGCTCTTTTCTAGAGTTTTCTTAGCTCATAATATCCTTTATGAGATTTTAATCATAAAAGACAACTCCCCATAAGCGATCAGAGAACTGCCACATCACAAGTTTACTTTGACTTCTTAAAGGCTTTGACTGAAGTTTGTTTCTCTTGCTTGCTGAAAATATACATTGAAAGGAGTCACTGCTAAACTTTGGGCGTTTCTTAATACAGTTTTTTCCTCTGTGCAAATTCTCTTGGTTTTTATGGAGATCTGGAACACCGAGCATGTGCAGAGTTCCTTTCGCCCCAAATTTCCACCAAAACATCTGCCTCGCTACGTCCAGCTTTCTTCCACTAACAGTCAACCATTTAAAACCAAGTGGCCACACTACCTCTGCCCTTCACTTGGTTACTGAAGATACCTATTCTCGTTTTTTGTAAAGGGCTGAAACTGCAGTATTAATAGGGAAAGCAACCTGGTAGCAGGATTAAATACGTTAACGTGGGCGAGGAGAGTGCTCTTTGAATATCCTGAACATGGGCGTACAGTAAAAAGGTTTTTCTTTAAAATAGTATTTCATGTAGAAGGAAATCAGAATCTATACGGTATTTATAGGTAGAAAGCAGAAAAAGTTCAAAAATGGCCAAAAAGGGTTATCAAAATAGAAAAATACAAACAGATATCTAAAGTCAGACAGAGCTCAAGTGCATTTATATAATCGTAGTCTCTTCGTTCAAGGTATTTCAAGATGGTGTTTCAAGAATGGTGAAGCAGGAAATGGTAAGTCCTCTATATCTGTGGAGAAGCTCAAGAACAGGTCTAATCCCCCCTCCAACACTCTTTGTAAGTAACAAAAAGCACACTTTCCTCCTTGGGTGGAGTAGATGGCTCCTTACGTAAGAAACCAGCTAGTCAGTCAGATGAGGACTACGCAAACCAGGAGTGAAGCCTGATGTAACGAGCAGTTGGCTTCCGAGCAGGCACCTGAGAACACCAGGCGGAACCAAGGTGTCCTCAGCTGCTTTTGCACTTCCTTTGGGCAGGAAGGATTTTGAGTTCCCATTACAAGGGAGTAGACACAAAGGAATTTCCTAGGAAACAGGTTTGTGACAAAGAGAAGGCAAGGGAGAGCTTTGTCCTGCACAATTAGGGGAGGAGATAAAAAGAACAAACTAATAAAAATTAGGGTTTGTAACAGAGATTAAAGGCTGATCGGTCGGAAAAGTTTTTGTCTGATTGTCCGCATGCTTCCAGACAGGTGTCAGTCCTTCAATATGAAGTAAAATTTGTGCAGAACTTGAAGTTCTTTCCACACTCCAGAGATATCTTGGATTCGTAGGATTTCCCCCCGTGTGGATGACCTGATGCGCTTTAAAGTCTGATTCATCGCAAAAGCTCATGCTACATTCAGAGCATTTGTAGGGCTTTGTGTGAATCCTGTGATGTCTGCTAAGGTAGGATCTCTGAGTGAAGCTCTTTCCACACTCGAGGCATTTGTGTGGTTTCTCCCCAGTGTGGATTCTTTTGTGCGAAGTGAGGTTGGTGCTCTGAGAGAAGCTCTTCCCACACTCCAAACACTGATATGGCTTCTCTCCTGTGTGGATTCTCTGATGGATAGTCAGCTCAGTACTCCGGATGAAGCTCTTTCCACACTCATTGCATTTGTATGGTTTCTCTCCTGTGTGGATTAGCTGATGTGAAGTAAGGTGTGTGCTGCGAATAAAGCTCTTCCCACATTCCATGCATTGGTACGGCTTTTTGCCTGTGTGGACTATTTTATGTGAACGGAGTTGCTCATTCCATTTGAAGCTCATTCCACACTCCAAGCATTGAAATGGTTTTTCCCCTGTGTGGATTCTTAGATGTGAAGTGAGGTGTGAACTCTGAATGAAATTCTTTCCACAAACTAGGCATTCGTACAGATTCTCTCCAGTATGGATCCTCCAGTGAGCATTAAAACTCGATTTACAACTGTAGCTTTTCCCACACACTGGGCACTTACTTCTTTCCTTTCCCTTCCCTGTTTTAACTTGGATTGGGATTTCAGGGAAGTCACCACCCTGAGAAACAGAGGATTCACTCCCCATTTCTTCTTTTATTTCAATTTTCCACGGATGGTCTTCTTCTGTACATTCCACTCCTTCCAATGATATCTGCTGTGGTTCACCCTCACTTCGGCTCTCCCAACCTGCTGAAATAAAAGAAGGAAAACTGGTTAAGATCCTAAAGCAGAAGTGAAGCTTCCAATCATGGAGCAAAACCGATCAACTGAATCTAAGGATGAATAGAAAAAGACATTTTCTAATTTAACATTTTAAATATTTTAATGTCTGCTGTTTGCCCTTTGGGGAACCTATTTGGATAAAAAGGCAGCATATAAATGTTTTGAATAAAACAAATAATAAATACATTCTCTGTATTTTTCATGGCTGTTGGGGAAAATGTATTGCACTGTTTATTGTATGTATATTATTTAGTTGTGTTGTTTTAAATTTAATTTAATTTAAATATTTGTCATGTCGCCATTCTGCCCGACTTAGGATCCCCAAGGCAGCGAACAACCAAAAAAACCTAAGAACACAAAAACACAAAGAAACCAACAGGAATGAGGGACAATGAGATTTAGGGAGAGAATGCCAAGCGAAACAAAAAACGTTCGCCCGCTGGTGGAAGACAATGAAAGAGAGAGACAGACAAATCTCCCTGCAGAGGGAATTCCAGACTCTCACGACTGAGAAGGCCCTTTCTTGGGTCAGCACCCATCTAGCCAGACTATAAATAATAATACATAGAATGGCCCACGAACTTTTATTGATTTCTTTCCTGTGTGAATTCTTTAACAAGCAGTACGGTTCTGCACTCAACAGACACTATTTTCAAACTGTGAACATTTAGCTGGTTTCTCTCATCTATGGGCTCTCCTGTAGGCACAAAAGCTTTATGTAGAACTCAAATTTCTTCCACACGCAGGGCGCTTACTCCTTTCTTTCTCTCTCTCTATTTTTTCTTGGACTGGGATTTCCTGGAAGTCGCCACCCTGAAAAGCAGAGGATTCACTCCCCATTTCTTGTTTTATTTTGATTTTCCACATCGGCTCCTCTTCGGTGAATCCTGCTCCTTCCAATGACACCTCGTGAGAGTCTCTCTCGTTGTTTCCACAAATATCACCTTCTGGAATAGAGAGAGAAAACTGGTGAGATTCCAAAGTATTTTCTCTCGGAAAAAAACCCCATTTAATGGCATTTAAGAATGAATGCCCTTGGCCTGGATAGCCCAGGTGAGCCTGATCTCATCAGATCTCAGAAGCTAAGCAGGGTCAGCCTTGGTTAGTAACTGGATGGGAGACCTCCAAGAAAGACCACGGTTGCAGAGGCAGGCAATGGTAAACCACCTCTGTTAGTGTCTTGCCTTGAAAATCTCACCAGGGAGCACTATAAGTCAGCTAGGACCGACTTTCCACCCCCACCAAGAATGAACGCAGGGCATTAAATAGCAGTCATTTCTGCCCTGAGAGGATTCTTTTGTGGGCAGTGAAATGCCTGAAATAGATGCTCCTTTCAGACTGACAGCATTAAAAGGGTTTCTCCCTTAGGTAAATCCTTCAATGAGCATTAAAACTGGATTTACCACACATGCAAAGGTACTTACTCTTTTCCTTTCCTTCATCCATTTTTTCTCGGATTGGGACTTTATGGAAATTAGCACCCTGCAAAGCAAATGGTTTGTTCTCCCTCTTCCGTTTCACTTCTGTTTTCCTCCTCTGCTGCTCTCCTCCATTAAATCTGACGATATCCAACGGAATCGCACTTGGCTTTCCCTCATTCTTGCTTTCCCGCACATCACCCTCTGCAATAGAGAAAAACCAGTGAGGTCTTAGGAGAGAAAAAGAGTTTTCTACCAGAGGATAAAACCAAGCAACTGCCGATACAAATGGATGGAATTTTATTTAAAAAGTCTTAGAGAGGGGTAGAAAAGAACAAGAGTCTAGGAGCAGCTATAAGACTAACAAAATTTGTGAGTCACAGCTCACTACTTCGGAACTCATGAAAGTTCATATCCTGTAACGAATTGTGTTAGTCTTATAGGTGCTCCTGGACTCTTGCTCTTTTCTACTGCTACAGACAGACTAACATGGCTATCTATCTTGATCTATCTCAGAGAGGAGTGCAGATTACCAAGTGGTGGGGTGTGTACGCACCAAATTAAACCTAGGTTGACAAGACACAGGCTCTGCTGGACAGCTCAGGGATCAGCCAGCATCTCAAATTAACCATCCTCACAGGGCTGTTGTGTAGATAAATGGGAAAACCCTTGAATTTTGAACTTCTTAGAGGTTGGGCAGGAAAAAATAAAGATGTCAGAGGATAAACTTTGCACACACAAAGTCCATCTGCTTCGATTCCTGGCATCTCCACATTAAAGAATCTCAGCAGTAGGGTAAAGACCAACGTGTGAGGCTTTGAGGAGACAACTCCCAGTCAGGGCAGACTTAGGACTGATGGAAATTTCATATATTAAGTATGTCCAGCAACATATAATGTGGCACACACATTTTTCTCATCATATAGGTGTGAGGACAAATGGCATCAGAGGTTGTCTGAGTGATTCAGGGGCCCTGGGGGGGAAAGACCGGGACGAGGCCCCAGAATCACGGGTGCCTCTGCCACCCCTTGTAAGCAGAGCCAGACATGGGAGGTGGAATGGTCTGCCAGTAGCTATTAAGAAGGTGCCCATGTTTCTATCCTTTTGCAAAATGGGCAAAATGGAATTGATCAGGCGGGCATTCTTGTGTAATGGAGCAGCGCAGGAGAGACTTTTATTGTATGGAGAGCCAGTCTGGTGTAGTGGTTAAGAGCGCAGGACTCTAATTTGGAGAACTGGGTTTGATTCCCCACTCCTCCGCTTGAAGCCAGCTGGGTGACCTTGGGTCAGTCACAGCTTCTAGGAGCTCTCTCAGCCCCACCCACCTCACAGGGTGTTTTGTTGTGGGGATAATAATAACACACTTTGTAAACCACTCAGAGTGGGTGTTAGGTTGTCCTAAAGGGCGGTATATGAATCTACTGTTGTTATTATTAGGGAAAAGGTCTGATGGTTTTGTTGCACGCATTGCTCTTGCTTATTTTCCCTTTTTCTACAATCCTGGCCCAACTCTATTTTTTGCTTTACTAGGAATTGCTGCCGTCAGTTCCAATGCTCTTACTGATTGATTGAAAATCCTGTTCGCCTAGTTTCATTTGAAAGGTGCATATGGAGAAAAAGTCCAGAATTTGGAGGTATGGGGGAATCCCATTAAGGGAGAAAGGCATGCTTCTGGGTTATCAGACCAGAAGAAAGCCACGTGACACTGCGCAATGAGTCTTTGAGACACAACTACAACTCAAGGCCTTCCCCTCCTCACTAAGGTAAAGGTAAAGGTAGTCCCCTGTGCAAGCACTGAGTCATTACTGACCCATGGGGGGCGGGGAGGGAATGTCGCATCACGACATTTTCTGGGCAGACTTTTTGTTACGGGGTGATTTGCCATTGCCTTCCCCAATCATCTACACTTTACTCGCAGGAAACTGGGCACTCATTTTACCAACCTCGGAAGGTTGGAAGGCTGAGTCAACCTTGAGCCAGCTGCCTGAACCCGACTTCCGCCAGGATCGAACTCAGGTCGTGAGCAGAGCTTGGGCTGCAATACTGCAGCTTACCACTCTGCACCACAGGGCTCTCCTCACTAAGTTGTTAGATAATCTTACCAGCGAGGGCTGACAAAGTTTATTTTTCAATTTATGTTCTATATAGTCCATCTTTCTCACTGGGACTCAAGGCACATTAAGAAAAGTCAGTACAATCAACAAGATAATGGAATGCTTATGCATGTCTCATTAAGACTTCCCACTGTTCAGCGTAAAGATTTTATCTTTTACTCTGAGCCGGGTTCAGTCCTTGAAGACCTGAAAACAGCTTTCGTTCCTTTAAGAGAGACGGTTTTTCAGTACAAAATAACTTACGGGGATCTTCTTGCAATATCTTCCTCACCAAGACACAAAGACTCCTCTTAAGAGTTTAATGATTTCGTTTATTAAAATAAACTCTAGTCTTTTTAATAAAGCAAGGTATCAAAATATAAATGCTTATTAAGATAAAACCTACAAGGATGGAACAGATAAAGGCAACAAGAATTGTCTCCTAACATTTCTCAATTAAATCTAAGTTTAAATCAATCAGATTTGCTATGAAATGCATTGAAATTCCGTACCATCGATTAAAAATTGGATACAAAAATTGCTGTATATGGCAGAAATGGACAAAATGATGAGAAGGTTGAGAGATCAGAATCCAGAAGAATTTTTTAATGACTGGGGGATACTAAAACAGTACTTAGAGAAAAAGTGGGATGTGAAGGGAAAATTATGGTTGTCAGAAAATCATTGATTTTGTAGAATGGAAGAGATATGGATCTTTACTAGAGAAGAAGAAAGATAAACTATAATTGTTATTACCGGACGGAGGTTAAGGTATGCTGAAAGTATTAGATATTATCTAGTATAATAATATATTAGGATATGTAATAAAAGAATAGAGATGTAGGTAATAGAAATTAACAGAGGGTTGGAAAACTGTTGGAAGTCCTAGATAAAGGGGGGGAGGGAAAGGGTGGGGGGTATTAGAAATAAGGGTATTAATGGAAAATTTGTAATTGCAATTTATACTCACCCAATAAACATTTCTTTAAAAAAAAGAAAGAAATTCCCATAACACACATTACAAAAAAAAGTTTCTCACCGAGACCTTCATGAGATTTCTTTCAGCCCAAACCCTTATCTGCTATTTGGGTTAGCACTTTTATATGTTATCTTATGCCGAAATCTAAGATCTTTTTCATATGATAGCATAGATAAACTACGATTGGTCTGAGATTTAATTAATCATTCATATTTTCAATCATGTGACATTCTACCCAGGCATAGATCCAGAGGAATTAGCCGTGTTAGTCTGTAGTCGCAAAATAGTAAAGAGTTCAGTAGCACCTGTAAGACTAACCAACTTTATTATTGCACAAGCTTTCGAGGACCACAGTTCTCTCATGCATCTGATGAAGAGAACTGTGGTTCTCAAAAGCTTATGCTACCATAAAATTGGTTAGTCTTAAAGGTGCTACTGGACTCTTTACTATTTTTCTACCTAGGCAAAAAGTGACACTATATCCAGTTGCAAGATAAGAGATAAATCAGTAAAGATGACAGGAAAAGTTAAGTGAACAGATCATCATTGGTCCTTTTCTAACAACATTTATCTGATAACTGGCCACTATTTTTAATTCCGTCAAAGATGAAAGAGCGTTTGTGTAGTTATACAACATGTTAGGAAAAAATTAAAGTTCAGAGTTCACTAGACTACACCCGTATCACTAAGCATAATGTGCTTTAATCCACATTTCTGTGACAACAGGACATCCGATAAATAATGCAATTTTAATTTACTTCATTTATACGTCACTTCTCTCCCCAACGGGGACCCAAAGTGGCTTACAGCATTCTCCTCTCCTTCATTTTATTCTCACAACAACCCTGTGAGGTACGTTAGACTGAGAGCCTGTGACTAGCCCAAAGTCACCCAGTGGCAGAGTGGGGATTCAAACCCGGGTCTCCAAAACCCTAGTGTGATGCTCTAACCACTACACCACACTGCCTCTCACAATTAAAAGCGGAGATGTCAGTGAGAGCCGAAAGGGCATCTTTACCCAGAGAGGCGACCATCCCATAATTCTCCAGCATGACTTCCCTGTGTAGGGCTCTTTGGCCTGCATCCAGCAGGGCCCACTCCTCCTCGGTGAAATGCACAGACACCTCCTCCAAGGTTGTTAGACCCTGTCAGGAAAAAGAAAAAGCATTTTCTATGCAAAGACAATATGATCATTCTTTCTCCGTCCAAGTATAGTCCAAGAAGTTAGCTACATTGGCTGGGCCTTATGCAGGATTTAAACCTTTGAGATAGGAATTTAGCTCAGGGGGAAGGGGGAGAGATTCTCTGAGGCTAAAGGGAAGGTGCAGGGAAATAGGATCCCTCTCTTACGTGATCCGGCTGCATAGGAACCACTTCGCCTCCAACACGAACAGGTTGCATCGCTGGGGACGTTCCTCCATCTGTGACAGAAACAACAGTGACAGAAAAATATTGGAACCTTTATCAACGTTTTGTAATTTTAACACCTATTTTTAATTTCAGTACCTTAGGCAATAACAGAAAAAATATTCTCTCCTCACACTGGTGCTCGGGCACATTTCACTCTCTAAAGTCCAAAATTCATGTAGGCTGAGAGGAGAGAGAAGCCGCCCATGGGAATTTAGGAGATGAGATATACAGACGGATGCCCAGAGAGACCAAGTTGAAATATGGCTTACTAGCAACACAGTCTGTTTTTTAAAAAAACTGGCCCTAGAAAACTCGGAAATGCTGGGCTTCCCATGGCAGCAGCTCCCTCCAGAGGGGCAGGCAAGCTCACCTGGCTATCCCATGGCAGTGGCTCCCTCTGGAAGCCGCATTGGCCAGAACGCACTTTTTTATCCTGCTGCTGCTGTGCAGGCACACCAGGATAAAAGTGTGTCATCGGGAACACGGTTTCCCCTTTATATAGAAAGAGTAATCCTTACCTGCACTAAATCTTTACGGCCTAGGCTATCCCAATCTCATCAGATCTCAGAAGCTAAGCAGGGTCAGTTGGCCTTGGTTAGTACTCAGACGAGAGGCCACCGAGGAAGCCCAGGGTTGCAATGCAGAGGCAGGCAATGGCAAAAACCGCCTCTGTTCGCGTCTTGCCTTGAAGACCCTTTGGGATCACCTTAATTTGGCTGAGACTTGACAGCACTTCACACGCACAATCCTTACCCAGCAAGACGGTCCTTTGGTCCTCATCCCGCAAAATTCCCTTGAACAGCAGCCTCTGCCCACTGTCCGATGGAGCATTCTGTGTCACACAGATATTAGGAGCCGCTTCTACCGGCAGGCACTGCACCTGAAACAGAAGCGCAAATGCCACCGAGGCAGTGGGGAGAAGAGTTATAGAAGGGAAGGGGCAGGCAAGGACGTTGGGTGGGGAGAAAACAAGAGTTGTGCGCCTGGGATGATTTTCAGACATGTCTGGGCAACTGCTAGAGGGTGTCAATTTCAAATATTCATATGCTGCCTCTTTCAAATACTGGTTGGGGTAGAACACCCAACAAAAATAAATAATCAGAAGCCAATCAAAGCAACAACATTAAAAAGCAGGCAATAAAAACATCTCAAAAAATGGCTAACCAAACGGATACAACTTAGGTTAAAGGGCAAGGTTATTTGAAACGCTTTGACCTGGCAGGTAAGACAGGCAGGTACAGGCCAGGTGAGCCTCCAGAGGAACGGAATTCCGAAGGAGAGGTGCCACCACCAAGGAAGTCCCGCCTCGCATCACTACCCAGCTTACACCTGCAGGCAAGTTACACTTAAGCAAGTTTGGAAGGAGGATCTTAAATGGCAGACTGGACAGGAGGGAACTAGGGGGTGGGCAAAGGAAAAAGAAAAAAAAGAAAAAAGGGGGGGGAGAAAAAAAGAAAAAGGAAAAAGTCTGTTTTTTAAATGTTAGCTGGGATTTTTTAAAAGGTGACCTACAACTATGTTTACCTGTTAAAAAAACAGTTTAAATTGAAATCTGGAGCTAATGTGAGACCGCCTCTCCCCGTATGTGCCCCAGAGGATGCTCTGACTGGGAGGGAAACATCTATTGGTGGTCTCTGGCCCCAAGGAGGCCTGTCTGACCTCAGCCAGAGCCAGGGCATTTTCGGTCCTGGTTCCAGCCTGGTGGAACTCTCTGTCTAGTACTGAGATCAGGGCCCGGCAGGGTTTGTTATAGTTTCGCCAGGCCTGTAAGACAGAGATGTTCCGCCAGGCATACGGCTGAGGTAGGGCTTGGCCTCTGCCGGCCAAAAAACCCAGAGAAAAATATAAAACCTGAATCCCTCCCTGCTAGGGCTGTCCACCACCTTATCTTGTCGAGCCGTGCTTGCTGCCTATCGATTGCCGCCAATTTTCTCTTTTAAACTTGCTTTCAAAACTATTTATGGTTTTAACTGTATAAATTAATTCTATGTTTCTATACTGTTGTAATCCGCCCTGAGCCCTTCACGGGGAGAGCAGAATAGAAATCCAAAGTAAATAAATAAATAAAAATAAATAAATAAATAATGCAAATGGAGTGATCGCCTGAAACAGACCTTACGAACCCTCTTCTGAACTTATGAAAGGCTGTTTTTCTTGAGGCCCTGAAACAACCCGACCTCTGTAAACAACTCAGTACCCCGATTCATGAATATATGTGACTCTACCTAAAACCATGAGTGGAGCTACCAGATCTGCTTCTGGTGGGAAGTATTTATTTTTCGAGGAATGGGGGCTCAGATGCCAAGGGGTTAGAGACAGACAAAAACCAGATGGAACAGTCGGGAGGCGAGGGGAGAAGCACAATATAATGCCCACTCCAACCCACATGCTATCTGTAAAGATCTGTTACGACTGCAGGCCACAACATTAACCCTATTGGAGCCCATTGGCCCTGTACTCCGAGAAATAAGTTCTGTATCACTGTTTCAAAGAGTAAAAATGTCATGTCAAATATTTAAGACCCTTACGGTGTGCTCTCTAAGGCTTTAATTCAGTTCCACCTGGCTTCTAATTCTAAGTCACCTGGCTTCAGTGGATTTAGAAGGGTGTATGCTTAGGATTGCACAGTATCAATACTGTGTATACTTACCTGGGAGTGCATAATAAACATGCACAGGATTGCACTGGGAAAACAGCAACTCTGAATCTGTCTGAAATGCTCTCACCTGTCCCTCCAGCTTCTCATCCTCTGCCTGACTCAGGAGAAAGACTTCTGCCAGGGCCACCGCCTCAAAACTGGTCTCTGGCCCGCATCCCCTGACCCAGCTCTCCATCTCTGGGGGCAGGACAGCCAGGAAGTGCTCCAGGATCACCAAGTCCAAGATCTGATTCTTCGTGTTTTGTTCTGGCTTCAGCCACTGACGGCAAAGATTGCGGAGTCGGCCACAAAACTCTCGGGGGCCCTCGGCCCCTTGATAGCGCAACCGCCTGAAGTGCTGGCGCTGGACATCAGAGCTGGTGGTTTCTTCACCTAAGATCTTCTGTACTGTCCTTTCCCAGTATTCTGTTCTGCTCCTGATGTCAACAGAACAAGGGCCCTGTGCTCCTTCCGGGCCTGCAGCATTTTCCTCAGCCATCTTCTCTCCGTACTACAAGATGTTCTCCAACGGTGCCCTAGGATAATAATCTTGCTCTGCTTCTTTCCTATGTCCCGAATTCACTAATGTGATGTGGCTTAGGTCCAGCAAGGCCAAAACTTCATTCTGTGTCCCAGTTACTGACAGGATTTTTTCCCCAACAAGATGATGTAGATGATTCCAGCGAGTGACCAATCCCATCCCTACAGGAAAGGCAGGCAAATGTTAAGAATGTGTGAGCGTGAGGTTCCTTTATTTGAAGGCCACTGAGGCCTTCTTCTGCTTAAATCCACTGGTATATTCTTCTTGTCCAGAATAATGAGGAAGGCACAAACCAGAGCAATGATATCCCAGATAAAAGGTAAAGGTTCAAGCACCAAGTCATTACTGACCCATGGGGGACGTCGCATCATGATGTTTTCTTGGCAGACTTTTTACAAGTTGCCATTGGTTTGCCATTGCCTTCCCCAGTCATCTACACTTTACCACCAGGAAACTGGGTACTCATTTTACCGACCTCAGAAGGATGGAAGGCCGAGTCAACCTTGAGCCGTCTACCTGAACCCAGCTTCTGCCAGGATTGAACTCAGGTCGTGAGCACAGCTTGGGCTGCAGTACTGCAGCTTACCACCCTGCGCCACGGGGCACTTCCTGATATCCCAGGAAGACCAACAAAAGTTGAATCCTACACATTGGTTTGTACCTTCTGTAATGTATGGACTCCATGCTCTCTAAAGTTACTTCATCACATTAACTACTGATTTTTATGAACATATCAAGCTGCCATATAATGAAACAGACCCTTGGTCCATCAAGGTCAGTTGTGTTTATTCAGACTAGCAGCAGCTCTCCAAGGCCTCAGGTGGAGTTCCTTCCCATTACCTACTGACTGCAGATGCTGGAGATGAACCTGGAAACTTCTGTATGCCAAGCAGATGCTCTACCACTGAGCCATGAGCCATCCTTTTTATATTCTCCAAGGGTTGGGGGAGAGCCAGTTTGGTGTAGTGGTTAGGAGCGGCAGGATTCTAATCTGGAGAACCGGGTTTGATTCCCCACTCCTCCACTTGAAGCCAGCTGGGTAATGGTTGTTGGGGGTTTTCCGGGCTGTATTGCCGTGGTCTTGGCATTGTAGTTCCTGACGTTTCGCCAGCAGCTGTGGCTGGCATCTTCAGAGGTGTAGCTACACCTCTGAAGATGCCAGCCACAGCTGCTGGCGAAACGTCAGGAACTACAATGCCAAGACCACGGCAATACAGCCCGGAAAACCCCCAACAACCATCGTTCTCCGGCCGTGAAAGCCTTCGACAATACACCAGCTGGGTAACCTTGGGACAGTCACAGCTTCTCGGGGCTCTCCCAGCCCCACCCACTTCACAGGGTGATTGCTGTGAGGATAATAACAACACACTTTGTAAACCGCTCTGGGTGGGCTTTAAGTTGTCCGGCAGGACAGAATATAAATCGAATGTTATTTTTTAAAAATGGCCTTTGTACAGTTCAGCAACCTGCTTTATTTTGCACCTAACATTTAAATTTTGAACACTTCTTGAACTTTATTTTAAGATAGTCAAGGAGCTCTTCCACTTAGCCCACAAACATAACCCCCACTTCCCTTTTGGTACTAAACATCCAACCTGATTTAAATAACTTTTCTTGTTGGGATTTCTTTATGGGTTTAACACAGCAACCTGACTACATAGAAAGCTTGGCTACATTGCAATAATTTTAAATAATCTCCGTACATCCTAGAGGAATGTGTTTTGAAGAGTTTTCTCTTCTGAAGTCTAATATGATAATTTTGGATTTGCTGGGCAAATTTCTACTTTTCTCCCCCCCCCCCCAATCTTTTTACTGGGCATTCAGCCTGAGGAACTCAAAAGTTTCTTCACAACCTTGTAATATTTCGGTTGATCCTTATAAAAAGATTTTAATGAAGATGTTGAATTTGCAAGCACTGTGACCACACTGCCACTTTTACTTATTGACAAAATTTATATCTCATCTTTCTGCCCAAAAAGGGCCACCGAGGCACTTAGGTCAGGATGAAGGGCAAAAGCAGACCTGACCTTACTAGGAGTTCAGTGAACAGAAATCCCAATGAGTTCCCTCCTCCACTTTTAAAAAACAGTGAAAGCAGGCCTGGTTAGGGCTGCAGGGTAAAAGAAAAGGAGGTGGGCTTAAGCATCCTTTCCCTCTCCCACCCCCACCCCCACCCTCCGCAATATATTCCTAATCTGAAATGGCCCTTCAGAGCTACAATTTGTCCCATGGAGTAACACAGAGATTTCCCCTCTAGACATCTCCATGGCTACTCATTCTGAGTCAAAGTCCTTCATTATTGTAATGAGAAATGTTGACTCCACCATGGTTTAGAGATATATCTCCCCTGTCAATGTGAGAATAGCGGATTTAACCATCCCTATATTATCACTTTTGCTTGCCTGCCTAGATTCTCAGGCTCAAGAAATTGATGGTGGGGAAATGGTACATCTCCAGCCGTACCTCCCCAGATGGTTTTGTAGAGGAGTTTTTTAAATTCTTTTTTCCCCCCTGGTGTTTGGATCCTATATGACATTGGCCAAAGAATTCAAATAGGTCTTTCCTGGCCCGTTCTATGCATTTTCTGTCCAGGGATAACCACATGCCATTGTTTCCGCTCCACGACACCCACAATCCAATAGAGACAGTAGCTCTATGTTCTTTTTTAGTGCTAAGCACGCCTTCCTCCCCATCTTGGCGTCGCTTCCCCGGCATTAGCAGCTGCGTCCTTTGCCAAGGACCCTTTTCACTGCCATTTCCCCTTCAATGCTCTCTTCTTGGATGCTTTTTTCTTTGACACTAAGCTCTGGCAATCAGGTTCCGCTGGGTTTCAAGGGCATCCTGCCTCATTCGCACAGGCTCTCCGCATGCCCCAATGCACTTCCTCCCAACACATCTCCACAATGAAACTCCACGCCCACTCTATGAACACATCTGAAACCCAGCCCCCTCCCCAAAAAATCAAAGGGAGGGGCTTGAAGCTACCTCCCAAGGAATACATTATACAGATCACTAGCCTTTCCACACAGGTTCCTGATGGAGAAGATGGGTAGCTGTATTAATCTGTCTGTAGCAGACACCTATAGGACTAATAAAAGTTGCAGCACCTATAAGACTAACAAAATCTGTGGTAGGGTATGATCTTTCGTGAGTCACAGCACACTTCTTCAGATACCCATCTTGATCTAAACTGTGTAAGTCAATGCAGACACATCCTCAGTCAGGAACCTGTATGGAAACTTGCTCTTTTCTACTTACACTGTTTAATCCGCCTTGAGTCTCAATGAGAAAGGCAGTCTATAAATAATGCAAATAAATAAAATAAATAAATGTTGCAGAGAAGGCCCAGGTGGATCAGTGGCATGAGGCGGCGGGGGGGGGGGCAGCTTCCCCACCCCAGGCAAATTCAAAGGGTGCAGCTTGAAAGGATGCCCCCCCTAAATAAACGACAAGCCCCCTCCCAGTCTTTGCAGAGAAGAAGTTTGCTAGTGGAAGAGGTTGCAGAAAAGCCCCAGATGTGTCAGCTATGGGCGGAGGGGGCGGAATGGGGGAGGAAGCAATCGCTTTGTCTGCTCCCTCTCCTCCAGGCCAAATCAGCACATGCCTCCTTGCTTTCCATTTAATACTTATTATTTTCATATTCCCATCCTCTCTAAGAGATTTAGCAGTGGGGAGGGGGGAGGAGAGGCTGAAAACATATATGTGCCAAATGACATTTCCTCGCCTCCCTGCCTTGAGTCACTCAGGCGGTGTCTCACCCCCACCCACCCGCTTCCCTGCCTTGCATTTCCCACCCACCTCGCATTGGCCCCCGGCGCGTTTGCAACTCACCAGACCGCGCCTGGTCCGCGGATGCCGCGAGTGGGAAAGTCAAAGGTCGCTTTCCCACGGAAGGGGGGGGGAGAGGAGAAAAGGGACAGGAAGTGACCTCCCTCGTCCTGTCTTCCTAGATGCCTCTCTAGGAAGTCGCACTCTCTCCCGTAACCCTTAGTGCGACTCTTTCTAGAAAGCAAGGTTAATGGAGGAAAGTGCCGCCAACAGCAAATATGCATGCATGCATACATATCAATTAAAAACCTCAGTAGGTAAAGGTAGCCCCCTGTGCAAGCACTGAGTCGTTACTGACCCATGGAGGACTTCGCATCACGACGTTTGCTTGGCAGACTTTTTGTTATGGGGTGGTTTGCCATTGCCTTCCCCAGTCATCTACACTTTACCCCCAGGAAACTGGGTATTCGGTTTCCTGGGGGTAAAGTACTCAGTAAACAACTGTGTTTTTTTTTAAAGAAGCAGATGTTCCTCTCGTGTCCACATGACAGTTCACAGATCTAGTTTCATCTGTCCGCAGATGTGGACAGATGTGTTCACAGGCGGCTGCAGTTCTTATACATGTGCTCCTTTGGGAGGAGGGGGGAATTTACTATGTGTACGATCAGGACACAGAAACCTAACTTGGTGATTACACCTCTCTACGTGTCATCTTAAACATTTTTGAGCCAAGGCTCAGGATGTAACTATTAGTTTGTTAGGTGGTTCGCCGTGTTGGTCTGTGGTGGAACAGCAGGATTTTAGTCCAGTGGAAGGAGGGACCGCTGACTCTCAAAAGCTTTTAACTAGTCTCACTTTTTCCTAAAGTGGGAGGAAATGATCCTTGTGCTAGTTTGTAAGCTTAACTAACCTCTGCAATACTGAAATTACACAGGGTTTTTATGGCAGCAGACAACAACAGAAAGACAAATATTTTTCACATATGGGAAATTCTGGATGCCATACATTTGTCAAAAGTGGAATCTATCCTTTTAAAGCGTAAAACCTAGGCCTAATGTAAAATGTCTAGCATTTGGAGGTATCCTGCCTCTGACTATGGAGGTTCCATTTAGCTATTAGGGCTCATAACTGTTGACAGAGCTCTCCTCAAGGAACATGTCTAACTGCACTCGAAAGCCAGACAAGCCCATGGCAGCAAACTCAAAATGCTATCCACAGTCACGATGCACAGTCTAGGATCCAAAGAACTGTGCTGCTAGCTCCGTGCTCCATCTGCCACATACGTAGATTTGCTAGTTGGGCAAGTTCCTGGAGATTTTGGGGGCGAAGCCTGGAGAGAGTGGGGTTTGGAAGGGGGAGAGACCTCAGCAGGGTATAATGCCACAGAGCCTGCCCTCCAAAGCAGTCATTTTCTCCCAAGGAAGTGATTTTCATACTCCGTAGATCTCCAGGCCCCAGCTGGAAGCCAGCAACCCCTATGCCATGCCATATCAGAAACAGAGGAAAGTTTCAAGAACAGATGTGGATCTCAGGGCATTAAAATCTTCTTGCCTGAGTGGGTGAGTTTGTAAGCTTGTAAGGGGCAGTGACAACCACAGCAGTGCTTTAGTTTTAGGTGGGTAGCTATGTTGGTCTGTGGTAGAACAGCAGCATTTGAGTCCAGTGGCACCTTTAGAGACCAACAAGATTTTCAGGGTGTGAGTGTTCAAGAGTTAGAGGTCCTGCTATCCTGTTTTAGATGCACTACACTTTTTAAAAAGATATTATAATGGTTCAGGAAGGTGCTTTGATAAAAAGGAACAGGGCTATAGACTGTGCCACTGTGTATATCATGTGTTAAATGCAGTTTTAATGTTTTAAACCCTTAATGTTTGCTGTTCGGGACTCTAAATGGGTAGAAAGGCAGCACAGAAATGGTTTTGATAAACATCAGTACATTTTCTGAGCATTGTTTGATACATTTGTATGGAAGCTGCTGGCTGAGGCCAGGATTCTAGCAGGAGTGGCTGAACATTGGTTCAGTATGATTCAGTGTAGCGTGTATGCAGGCTTTGGCCTAGCGTGGAACATGCTGACTCAGCTAATCAACAATACCTGCAAGTGGTCTCTGAGGGCCAAACTACAAGTGACAAAAGGCACAGGTTGGACACTTGTCAGCCTCCCTCAAGTTTTGATGGGAAATGTAGGCAGCTTGGCAGAATGTTGAACAAGTGACAGTTGAAAAGTCCATTGGACAGCAGTCAGAGAGCGAAGCTGTGAGACCAGGATGCCTACATTTCCCATCAAAACTTGAGGGAAGCTGACAAGTGTCCAACCTGTGTCATTTGTCACTTGTAGCTTGGCCCTGAGTCTCTAGTGAAAGGACCTTGAAAACCAGTCTCAGAGAGTCCTGAAACTTCTCCTAGCAGTAACGCTAATTAGCAGCTTGATCCTAACTGGCTTCTGTGTTGCTTGGTAAAACATTGAGGGCTAGAAAAGATGGCTGCTCTGTATACATTGACACCTACCATTCTCTGTTCTTCACTTTGGCAAATCCCCATGCTGTGCCAGCCGAGCATGGAGAAGGCCTGTATGATGGTTGTTGTGGGTTTTCCGGGCTGTATTGCCGTGGTCTTGGCATTGTAGTTCCTGACGTTTCGCCAGCAGCTGTGGCTGGCATCTTCAGAGGTGTAGCACCAAAAAAAAAAAAAAAAAAGGTGCTACACCTCTGAAGATGCCAGCCACAGCTGCTGGCGAAACGTCAGGAACTACAATGCCAAGACCACGGCAATACAGCCCGGAAAACCCACAACAACCATCGTTCTCCGGCCGTGAAAGCCTTCGACAATACAAGGCCTGTATGCTTCCAGATGGGTAAGAAGAACAATTATCGGATGCCAATGAGAGATGCTTAAGTTAATCAGCTCTTAAAATTTTGAGATTGGCACATTTTAGTTTAGCAACAGTAAGGTTTCTTGGTTTTATATCTGTTGCCTGTTTGTTTTCATGCTTTGTAACACTCTCTAAAGCTAATAAAATATATTTTAATCAAGCTGTGTCTGGAATCACTGACTGAGGTGTGAGTACACCCCCCTCCTGGAACGAACCAAGGGACTGGAGGGCCGAGGCCTCGGGGAAGGCAGAGCTCTCGGTCCAGTTAAGTAAAAAGTTGGTGCACCTCACCTGCCTGACTGTTGGACTGGCTCTTTTCAGTGCCCCAAAAATCGGAGGTTTGGGGTAGCTAACCCTAAAATATCATGTCTGGTATTTTTGTGCCATTCCTCATTTTAGTAATCCCACTCTTATTGCACAGTTGATTAGATGTTTCGTCCCATCGATTGCATAATTCATCTTGAGAGTGAGAGAGGTGGGCTAGAAATAATGTAAATAAATCATTTTTTTGTGGCACCCAGTTTTCTGAGTTTTTAGGCCCCTTGAGAATTGGCGTTGTTGGGCCGTTGCATTGGAATATTTTAAAATAAATAATATTTTTTCTCCCAACAGCATGGGTCCAATTTTCCTTAAGGCCTGCTGAGGTAAGGGGCTGAGGCTCAGTGGAAGAGACTCTGCTTTGCATGTGGAAGGCCCTGGGTTCAATTCCCGGCATCTCCAGCTAAAAAAGACCAGGCAGTAGGCGATGTGAAAGACCTCTGCTTGAGACCCTGGAGAGCTGCTTCCAGTCTGAGTAGATGAAACTGGTTTTAATGGACCAATGATCCAATTCAGTATAAGGCAGTTTGACGTGTTTTCACAGGCAACAGTTCCATTCTCCTCCCCCCCTGAGAACTCAGGCAGGCATTCAGACATGTGAAGCCACCAAGAGAGCAGGAATTATAGAAAGAGGAACCCACACCATAGGAAAATGACTTTTATTTATTCCACTATTTCTATATCTCCTAGCTAACAACGGGAAAATACAAAAACAATTAAAATATTACCCTGCACTCCTCCCCCCAACAATATTAATAACTAGCAAACCGATGCACGGTCAAAGAATAGCTTAGGAAGACGCTCACTGTAGATGCTAGAGAAACTTACAAGAAATCTACAATTCTGCCATTAGATCAACAATTCATTTTATTAAAAAACGCTGACACCTCCCTGCAAATTCAACTAAAGATAGAACAGCCTAATGACAAAGTACTTGATGCACACTAACAAAGTGAAAGGGTCCCCTGTGTTAAAGGGGTGTGTGCAGTGAACTGGCCACACCTGGGAAGTGATCAGAATCAAGAACTGGTGTAAGAATTAGTTGACAGATGGCCCCATGTGATGGTGTGCAAGAGTCAGGCATGTCACTTCCAGCACTGGAGAATATATTGTGGGAAGTGTACAGCCCGAGATACACACTACATGCCTCAGCAGCAAAGGCGGATCTATTTTCATGTGACTTGTTTTCATATAATCTACAAGATGGTTTTGCTCAGACCTGGATGGCCCAGCCAAGCCTGCTGTCATCAGATCTCGGAAGCTAAGCAGGGTTGGCCTTGGTTAGTAATTAGATGGAAGACCTCCAATGAAGACCAGGGTTGCAGAGGCAGACAATGGCAAACCACTTCTGTTAGTCTCTTGCCATGAAAACCCCACCAGGGGTTGCCATAAATCAGCTATGACTTGACAGCACTCTCCGCCACCGCCATGGATTGGTTTGGGATGGCAGTGTTTTAAAAGTTATGTAATCTCATGCCTTCTTGCTGCAGCTCGAGAATGTATACAACCACTTCGATATCTATTAAGGCTGGGTTTATGATGACAACACTTTTCGGCAACCCCTTGGCTTATCTACAGTTTCTTCACTTTGTGAATGTTTTCATGTTTAAAAATATGGCCTGAAATTGAAGTTCTTTCCACATTCCAGGCATCTGGGAGAGACCGCGTCTCGGTGGCAGAGCATCTGCTTGGCACACAGAAGGTCCCAGGTTCAATCCCCGACATCTCCAGTGAAAAGGGTCAGGCGACGTGAAAGTCCTTTGCCTGAGTTCCCAGACAGCCACTGCCAATCTGAGTAGACAATACTGACCTTGATATATTGATGATCCAATTTAATAAAAGGAACCAACGTGGGTTCTTTGATGGAAAATCTGATGCGCGCTCCAACTAAATCCCTTTCCACATTCCATGAATCTGCACAGCTCCTTCCTCCTGTGAGTCTTCTCATATTTAATAAGGTGCAGCCTCTGAACGCCCCCCGCACATTCCAAGGCATTTAAATAGTACTTTTCTTTAAAAGAAAGTAAGATACCTACTTGGAGTGAAGCACTTTCTGCATTTGAGGAATTCAAACAGTTTCTCCGCTGTGGAAATTCTTTTTATGTCGAATGAGACCTGCACTATGAGTAAATGCCCTTCCACATTCCAAACATTTATATGATTTTTTTCCTGCGTGGATTTCTTGATGTCTGATAAGATATGTGCTTTGAGTAAAGCTTTTCCCACACTCCAGGCATTTAAAGTCTTTTTCCCCTGTGTGGATTCTTTGATGGGACGCAAGGTTTGTGTTCTGACTGAACCTCTTTCCACATTCTAAGCATTTATAGGGTTTTTCTCCTGTGTGGGTTCTTTGATGGAATATAAGTTTTGATTTTTGACTGAAACTCTTTCCACACTCAAGGCATTTAAATGGTTTTTCTTGCGTGTGAATTTTCTCATGCGTAATCAGATGTGACCTCTGAGCAAAGCTCTTCTCACACTCCAGACATTTATATGGCTTCTCACCTGTGTGTACTCTTTGATGCAAAGTAAGTGTTGTGCTGTGATTGAAGCTCTTTCCGCACTCTGGGCATTTAAATGGTTTCTCCCCTGTGTGGATTCTTTGATGCGCTTTAAGGTTTGAGTTCTGAGTGAAACTCTTTCCACACGCTGAACAAGTATAAGGTTTTTCCCCTGTGTGGATTCGTTGATGGGAAGTAAGATGTGTGCTTTGACGGAAGCACTTTCCACATTCTAGACATTTAAATGCTTTTTCCCCTACGTGGGTACTCTGATGGGTTGCAAGGTTCTGACTGAATCTCTTTTTATCTTTGATGACTTTATACGGTTTCTCTCCTGTATGAGTTCTTTGATGAGCTGTAAGGGTTCTTCTTTGACAGAAACCCTTCCCACACTCAGGGCATTTAAACGGTTTTTCTCTCATGTGACTTTTTTTATGGATAATAAGTTTCGCACTCTGATTGAAGGTCTTTCCACACTCCAGGCATTTAAACGGCTTCTCTCCTGTATGTATTCTTTGATGCGAAGTAAGCGTTGAGCTGTGATTGAAGCTCTTTCCACATTCCAGGCATTTAAATGGTTTCTCCCCTGTGTGGATTCTCTGATGGGTTGTCAGGTTTGACCTGTGACTGAAACTTTTCCCACACTCTGAGCAGGAATAGGGTTTCTCCCCTGTGTGGATTCTCTGATGAGAAACAAGATAATTGCTCTGACTGAACCCTTTTCCACACTGCATGCATTTATATGGTTTCTCCCCTGTGTGGGTTCTTTCATGGGAAGTGAGAGTTGAGCTTTGTCTGAATCGCTTTCCACACTGCAAGCAGCTATATGGTTTCTCTCCTGTGTGGGTTTTCCAATGCACTTTAAGGCTTGACCTGGTGGCAAAGCTTTTCCCACAAGCAGGACATTCATTCTTTCTCTTTCTGTTGTAAATTGTTTGAAGAGGCAGAAATTCCGGGAAGTCATTCTGAGATTTATTTCTGCCTTTATTTGTTTGGTTTTCCTCCTGTTCTTTCTTTCCATCTACATCTCCAAAATTCTTTTTAAAATCTGGAGAAATTTCACTTTCCTCCTTCAATGGATGCTCTTCCTTTTCTTTTTCTCTCTCCCACATATCTCCTGCTGAAACAGAGAAACCAGACATGAGCACAAGGGGAAAAATATCAGTTACGGCAAAAATATCCAATAAACTCTTGTGCAGAATTACAGGTCACAAAAACAATCTCTGTCCAGATACCCTTTCAAAGATGGGGTGCGGAGACCTGTGATGACTCAAATGAGAGCTGCTGTGTGGTTGGGCTGCAGATCAGCATTCTGCTGGTTCTAATCCCACCACTGCAATGGGCTTGCTAGGTAACCTTGGGTAAGCCACTCCTCTCAGCTATAGCTCCCCAGTTATACTGGGGAGATAATAATAACACTGAATTTGTTCATCGCTCTTAGTGGGGCACTAATCAATCTAGATGAGCTGTATATAAGTGCAACGCTATTATTATTATTGATGCCCTCCTATTGACTACCAATCAAACAGAATTTCAGTTTTCTGGGACAATCGTTGGCTAGCAGTCGTTCACCAGAACAAGAAGCCAGATGAGCTGTTGAAACGAACAAGGCGATCCATTTCCCACCCCGCCCTCATGAGGCCAACATTCTCCCTCTGCTTTTTTTTAAAAATGTCTTTACTGAAATTTTTGAATGTATACAAAACAATATTGTTTTAATACCCCATCTCCTTCCATGAAAATAACTTAAATGCTTCTCCCAGTTATTTCCCTCTTTTTAAAATGTATTTACTACACTTACACCCTGACTTTCCTCCCAATGGGAGGCTTACAACTTTCTCCTCCTCCTCCTCCATTTTATCCTCCCCACAGCCCTGTGAGGTAGGTTAGGCTCAGAGTGAGACTGGAAATAGCTCACCCAGCAAGCTTCCATGGCAGAGTGGAGATTTGAACTTGGGCCTCCCAGACCCTAGTCCAACACTCTAACCACTACACCACAATGGCTTATCAGTACCTCTCCATTTGTTTACCCCTTTCCTTCTTTGTGGTGCAGCTCATCCACGAATAGCTCACGTTTTAAAGTTCCAAGTGGGTAGTCATGTTTGTCAGTAGCAGGAGAACAAAATTCAAGTCCAGCAGGAACTTACAGACCAACCAAACTTTCTAGGGGTATAAGCCCTTGGGGTACAAGGGGTACAAGTCAAAGCTTACTTGGATACTCACAAAACTTGAATCCTGGGAAATGTTCTTGGTCTCCAAGATGCTACTGGACTAGAATTTTGTTCTCAAATGCTTTATTCTTTATATTAGTCCAGAAATAGTCCACGTGATTTCATCATATGATATGATTAATGAATTTGCTACCACAGAACGTAGTGATGGCTACAGGCATAGATAGCTTTAAAGGGGGTTGGACAGATTCATGGAGGAGAGGCCTATCAGGGGCTACTAATGGTGACTAAAGAGAACCTCCACATTCAGGGACAGTCAACCTCTGGATGCCAGTGCCAGGAGGTAGCATTGGACCACGGCCTCTATGCCCAGTTTGTCTGGCATCTTTAGGGCAACTGGTTGGTAACTGTAAAACAGGATGCTGGACGGCTGGACCACTGGTCCGATCCAGCAGAGCTCTTCTTATGTTCTTATCATCTGAGAACAACTGAGAAACTCAAACCTGGCAACATTTGAAGTCAAGTGCAATTGCAGTTGACTACCTGTGAGCTCTGTCACCCTTCGGCCATGTTTGGGGAAGACACAGAACAGCATAAGAACCCTGAAAACTGAGTTCCAGCTGGAAAACTGAGTTCCGGTTAGGCAGGAGACTCCCCCCCAATGGGATATGAGTGGGAAAGAATGAGGCCTACAGAAACTGCTGAAGCATAAAAGATGCCCAAAGATCAGGAACTGCAACTCTGAAGGGGGAACCGATGTGGAGCCTCTGGAGATGTTTGCAGGAGAATTCAGAGCTTGGAAGGTGATTCAGGTGTATCCCAGGGATGGGACAGCACAATTTCTGGAAAAGGTGAGGAGAATATTAGCTAATTCCTCCTCACATGGCAAGCTCCAGCTTTGTAACCTGTTCTGGAGAAAGGGACGTGTCTGTACCTGAACCCATGGGGCAATGTTTCAAGGTGGGCTAGAGCGGGGAGGGGTGGAAGGAAAATCCTGTTTTGCAGGCTCCACTTCGCCTTCATAGTTCCATTCCAATAGACTCTGAATTAGGTAAAGAGAGGACAACAGAAACCTGCGAAGGCATATGGCTGAGGCCAGATTAGCAGTCACCTGGCAGCCTTCCAACCAGCCTCCTGGCAGAGGGGCCGTATGACCATCTGCTTCCCCCCCTGAGTTATAGCCTGATTGGAAAGGCCTGTTCCCCTCTTTTCCCCACCCTTCTGTGTTTTACTGGTAGGAGTTGGGCTGCAAGGCCATTGACTGGGGGCGGTGTTAATGGGATTTTTGCCATTTTATGGATGTTTTAAATGTAACTTGTGTTTTTACTGTTGTAACCCACCCTGAGCCCACTTGTGGGGAGGGCGGGATAGAAATCCAATAAATATATAGAACCACCAGTCTGTGCATGACAGGCTAGATGAGATTCATACAGGTGGCAAAACTCAGCCAGGATTGCAGGCCAGCTACAATCTTACTACAGAGAGATACCCTAAACTGTGCTTTGATAAACAAGAGGCAAGGGGAATCTGAAAACTTGCACATCTCCCAACCGAAGGAGAAAAGGAGCCTTACCCAAAGAGGCCATGTTCGCATAATTCTCCAGCATGACTTCCCAGTGCAAAAGCTTTTGGTCCGGATCCATCAGCACTCTGCTTTGGTGAAACACACAGCCGCCTTCTGAAACAGCACCACACCCTGGAAGAGGAAGTCTGTGACAGTTTCAAATAATTTTAATACACAGATACTGTAAGCAAAACTAGCAGCTTTGAAATATGTGTCTCTCTTCCTCTGGAACTTTCAATATGTTTGCTTCTTGAAAATGTACCTCTTGTGTGTAGCACTGTAATGCAAACTCAGGTCTGTGATGCTGTATTTCGGGCCATAATGAATCAATCTAAAAACGATTTAACATCCAAGTGCTATTTCATGTCTACTCATCTCATCTCTTATCTGATGTGTGCATCATTGTATGAGGTGTCTGGAAACCACACTCCCATGTGCACTGTGGCAACTACAACAGTGTGCTATGCCCAACCCATACCTGGAGCATAATCTATCTCAACGCCTCTCTCACACACACACCATTGTGAAATATATGGTAGGGTGCAGATATTGACCAGCTTATTGCTCTCCTGATTATTTATTTTATTTGGTGGTAGTGAGTGCCATCAAATTGTAACTGACTGATGGTGACCCCTGCTGGAGTTTTCACGGCAAGAGGCGGTTTGCTTTTGCCTGTTTCTGCAACCCTGGTCTTAGTTGGAGGTCTTCCATACAATGACTAACTAAGGCCAATCCTCCTTCGCTTCTGAGATCTGATGAGATTGGGCTTGCCTGGGCTATCCAGGTCAGGGCTATTATTTTATTTATTTATATTATTAGCAGTGTAATCCTAAACAGATTTCGATGGGCTTAGACTGGAGTGACTCTGGTTAGAATTGCACTGTTATAGTCTGCCTTTCTCACTGGCACTCAAGGAGGATTACACAGTGTGGGTCAGCACAGTCCATTTCAAAGATATTGCAATAAACAATGTAAAAAGGTACTGTAAATGCAGATCTGCAAAGATTCAAAGCCAGCAGAAATCTAATATAGGTAAAGGTAGTCCCCTGTGCAAGCACCAAGTCAAAACTGACCCATGGGGGGACGTCGCATCACGACGTTTTCTTGGCAGACTTTTTGTTACGGGGTGGTTTGCCATTGCCTTCCCCAGTCATCTACACTTTACCCCCAGGAAACTGGGTACTCATTTTACCGACCTTGGAAGGATGGAAGGCTGAGTCAACCTTGAGCTGGCTATGTGAACCCGGCTTCCGCCAGGATCGAACTCAGGTCGTGAACAGAGCTTGGCCTAAGAACCATTGTTTTGCGAGTTTCCGTCTTTCCACACTGATGGGACCCTGGAGATTGGTCTGAGCCTAGAGATAGGTCCACCCCTTTGCCATTGGCCTATGGCCCACCAGAAAAACTCATCTGACCGCCCCCCCCCCCCCAAGCTGTTTAATGTGAACATGATCCCAATTTTATCTTTCCTTTCCATCTAACTCTAGGAAAAGGTAATGGAAATACTGGACCTGCGCTTTGAGTCAGAGAATTAGGGTGAACAAATTATTATTGTTATTGTTATTGCCATCATCATCAAGACTGTTTACACGTTACCTTCCCACTTTAAGGACAGCACTCAAGACAGCTCACGAATAAAATAACATCCAAACCAAACAATAACGTTCAAAATGCCTTTTTAACAAGGGGAAAAACACTTAACAGCATTTAAAACCGGGGCAGGAGGGAATGCGGCGTGGTATAGCCAGATCACATCAGATCTCAGAAGCTAAGCAGGGGAGACCACCAAGGAAGACTCTACAGAGGAAGGCAACGGCAAACCACCTCTGCTTCTCATTTGCCTTGAAAGCCCCTTGCTGGGATTGCCGTAAATTGATTTCGACTTGCTGGCACATAACACATGTGGAAAACCAGGGCAAGAAAAGCCCCTTCTCCCCCCAAAGAGCCTTTAGCTGACATCTGGATGCTTGCAGCGAAGGAGAGACGCACAACTCCCAGGGAAGTGATCCCTCAGGGGTTCTAGGAGCGTGCTATGGTAGCCCAACACAAATGTGACAAACTGGAACTATATCCAGACGACACAGAAATGCAGCGAAGTGGGAATTTAAAAAAATGATACGAGAAGAGGTGCCACCCCCATCCTCACGTGCATGCGCGCCTATTTGTGGAATTCAAGAGGCGATTCTTGCCAAGGGTCTGACATGGATCTGGGGCTTTTCACCTACTCCCCCCATCCTCAGGAGCTGGGGGGAGGAAGGAGGAAAGAGCTCTCCCTGTTTTGGAAGGATGCATTCCAGAGGGGATTCTTGCATGGGGTCTGAATACAGCCCCTCCCTTGGCTTTGGCACTGGAACCCCCCCCCCCCCGCGCCGCCTCCGGCCACTGGATCCAAAGCTCCTTTGAACTCACCAGCTCCTTCCCAGCCACTGTAACAAAAGCCGAGCTGTCCTAGGGAGGGGAGAGGCAGGAAACAGCTTCTAGGGGCAGCCCCCCCTTCCTCCTCAATGCCTGTCTAGGATTTCGGACTCAGTCACTTTAACCCTTGGATGTCTCTTCTGTCCTACCCCCTACTCTAACCCACCACCACGGTCAGTGGCTTATGATATTTCCCCCAGCCAAGCGTATGACCAGCAGTGGCGGCTTCGTGGGTGAATCCGCAGCAGGGCAAAGGAAGAGAGGAAGGGAAACCCCCAGGGTGGAGCAGCCGAGCCAGTGATTAAGCAGCAAGCAAGTCTTGTTTGGGATTCAGAAACAGAGTTGCCAGCCTCCAGGTGCGGCCTGGAGATCTCCCAGAATTACCACGGATCGATCTCCAAGCTACATTTCCCTGGAGAAAATGGCAGCTTTGGATAGTGGGTTCTGTTGCATCATATTTCTGCTGAGCTCTTTCCCCTGCCCAAACCCCACTCTCCCCAGGTTTCACCCTCCAAATCTCCAGGAATTTCCCACCTCAGAGTTGGCAACCTTATTTGGGAGAGGCTGGGAGAAAATGAGAATCACGGCTCCTGCGTTCCACCCCAAAGCCAGATGTCCTGTACAGCATTTATTTATTTACTATATTTATATATCACTTTTCTCTCCCATGGGGACCCAAAGTGGCTTGTAACATCCCCATTTTCTGTTTTACCCTCATAACAACAACCCTGCAAGGTAGGTTAGGCTGAGCTTATATGACTGGTCCAAGGTTACACCAGCGAGCATAACACACTACAGAAAATAATTCCATGTGGGTAGCCATGTTGGTCTGTAAAAGAGCAAGATTCGGGTCCAGTAGCAGCTTGAAGACTGGACCTGAATCTTGCTCTTACACTACAGAAGCATGATGATAAAATAAATGAGAAAAGGAGGGGGGAACAAATAATGCATAAATCTAACCATACTGTCTGTTGCAAAACCACACTGTTACCCAAATGGACTCCCGTGTCTATCCTATAGCTCCAAGAGGTGTCCCTCTGAGCATGTCCAAAGTGTAAACAGGTACCACTAGGGCAACCCTATACCAGAATCTTTACAGCCAAGTCTGTACTGGGTCCCAGATTTGGGCAGGGAGAGACACCAGTGAGTAAATGCAGGTAGACATGATTTAACTCAAATGAATAAAAACAGTTTAAGGACCAATGAGAAATTAGTTAAATTGGGCACACACGCACTCATAAACACAACATACTACGTTAAATGTTAATGCCTAATAAATCCTAACCAAAACTATCCTAGGAATACAGAAGGGGGTGGATATGAAAAAATATACCACCTGTCCTGAAGTGAAGGTTCCAAAAGGCCTGATGAAAGGAGGTTGGGATGAAGTTCTTCCAAAGTTCCTGTGCTGGTATGTAGGGGAACGAGGAGGCTGGGATGAAGTTCTTCCAAAGTTCCTGTGCTGGTATGTAGGGGAACGAGGAGGCTGGGATGAAGTTCTTCCAAAGTTCCTGTGCTGGTATGTAGGGGAACGAGGAGGTTGGGATGAAGTTCTTCCAAAGTTCCTGTGCTGGTATGTAGGGGAACGAGGAGGTTGGGATGAAGTTCTTTCACAGTTCCTGTGCTGATATGTAGGGGAACGAGGAGGTTGGGATGAAGTTCTTCCACAGTTCCTGTGCTGATATGTAGGGGAACGAGGAGGTTGGGATGAAGTTCTTCCAAAGTTCCTGTGCTGATATGTAGGGGAACGAGGAGGTTGGGATGAAGTTCTTCCACAGTTCCTGTGCTGATATGTAGGGGAACGAGGAGGTTGGGATGAAGTTCTTCCAAAGTTCCTGTGCTGATATGTAGGGGAACGAGGAGGTTGGGATGAAGTTCTTCCAAAGTTCCTGTGCTGGTATGTAGGGGAACGAGGAGGCTGGGATGAAGTTCTTCCACAGTTCCTGTGCTGATATGTAGGGGAACAAGGAGAAGTCCAGGAGAAACTGCTCCTGTAGCCTAGTATTGGGGTTTCTGGGGGTACATTGATATGGGAAAGGTGTATATTGTGTGTGTGTGTGGGAGGGGAAATAGGATGCTAAGTGGGGATGGATTGGTTTGAGACTAAAAACTTCAAATATTATTGGAGGAACAGCTTGATGGGAAGAAGTAGGAGAAGGGAGGGGGCTCTGATAGCTGTTATGCTAGGAATGACAGCCGGAAACAGGAAGATGGATTGATGGGGACAGAGGGCTTTGATCAGGATTGGGTGCAGACAGGGAACATAAACTGAGTTATATCGGACTGTTCACTCTTAGTGGCATGTCCAAAGAAAAACATAGGGAGGGGATATAAAAGTGTCTTCCTCAAAGATTTGTATGTTAACGTGTCAGTGTTAGATAACTAGTAGATCCTTGTGTGTATTGAGGTCTAAAGGAAGTCAAACAGGTGAGATACAATCTGGGCCCAGTAGCAGCCAACTGGATCTCCAGGGTATGAGTTGTTGAGAGTCAAACCTCCCTTTGTCAGATAGGAGGAGTAGAAAAAGGAATCCAGGCAGCAGGTGGGAGGGGTATTGTAAACTAGAGTGTCAGAAAGATGAAAATAGATCCAGAGGAGTTAGCCGTGTTAGTCTGTAGCAGCAAAATCAAAAAGAGTCCAGTAGCACCTTTAAGACTAACCAATTTTATTCTGGGTACTAGTCATAGCCCTGTCGACAGGGCCAGACTAGTACCCAGAAACAGTCTGCTCCAGGACAAACCTAAAGGAACTAACAACAGAACACCACTGGTTGTCACCTATAGCTCCCAGCTCAAACCCATCCAACGTATCATCAGTGAGCTACAACCCATCTGTTGCCAAGTAGGCCCCCTCCCCTACTTTAAAGCCTGCTATGAACTGTGCCAAAGTTTCCTGCATTACTGTCTCACTGCTACACCAAAGACTGCTTTGCACGTGTGTGCTCTGATACACGTGTCAGTTTCCTGCCTGCGTGTCAATTACCCTTGTTGCTGCTATAGACTGTGTAGTTTACTGACTCCATGTTTGGTTAACTGCACAAAAGGACTCTCTTTCTGGGCAACCCTGCCCTAACCTGTATCTGGACTTCCCAGTGTGTGTTTGGACTGTGTTCCCCGTGCCTGCATTGCCATCTGCCACGGACCGTGCCTGTTCCCTGCTTTGGACTGTGTTTTAAAGTGTTGTTCCCGCTGCCTCCATGGAAGCCTGCCTCATATGGGCCCAAGCCGCTGCTAGCAGCCGGGCGCCTGCCGGGGAAACCTCCAGCGAGCCTGGCTAGGCGCTCCCTGGTCAGTTCCCGCCTGGAGCCTCCCGCGAGCCGGTCGCCGAGCTTGCCCTCGCTACCGGGCAGCCTGCTATCCAGCCCCAGCTATGCCCAGCCGGCATCCATGTTCTTAGGCAGCCAGAAGACCCTGGGAAGAAGACTGCTTTGAGAAGCCATTTCGGCGAAGCGGGCACACCACGTCCGCAGCGAGAGCCCCTCGCCCCGCTCTGCATATCTTAGGAGCCGCCCCGGAGAAGGAACTAAGTGCCGACCATCCCAAGCACTTAGAGAATGCATCTCAAAGAAACCTCCGCATTCCAAAGCTGATGACATCAGGACAAGCCCTGTCCGCTGGAACATCCTTTCAGCCCACTTGGATTTCCCCCTCCCTCTTTTGTCCCCTCTTCCTGAGGTGTCACTTATCACAATCTGATTACCAAAGTGGCCCATCCAAGCCATTCAGTAGCCCATTAGACCCTTTGTTTTAAACTGTGAGAACCACCAAGTACAGCACCAGCCCCAGGGTACGTTTTGGGGTATTTAAGCTGGTCTCCCAGACCACTCGGGGCTCAGGCCATTCCTATCCAGACTTCCTTGCTGTCCGTCTGTGGTTCCAGTGCTGGCATTGGGCCACCTCGCTGTTGTGTCTCTGCTTCGCTTCAGGATAAGTGAGTATTCCCCCTATCATCGTTGGGAACCAGCTAATGCGAACGTCTCTGTATTTCCTACTCTGTATTTCTTAGACCTTGTATGTTCTTTGTATGATTGTGCAAGCTAGGCTTACGCTACACTCAATACACGTGTTTGAACCTTACTCCTTGTCTGCCTCTTTTTCACTAGAGTGTCTGGGATCGGGACCTCCGTAAACATAGGTTATGATCCTCGCTTAATATTAATAGTTACAGACTGCTGCAGCTAATTCCCCATTATAATAAAGAGCAGTTCTGGTAACAGTTTACTGGTGGAGAATATGCGGGCATAACCCAGTTCGTGTGAATACATGTGAGTCGACACGCGTGTCTTCAGCGAACTGACTTAGAGGAAAATTTTCCAGACCTCAGTGTAAAGAGCGCAATTTAGCTCAGGGAATTAAAAGTGTGAGTGTGTGTGGCTCTAGCGAGCATTTCTATCTTGTGGGTTGGCTTTTTCCCCATTTCCTCCTTCAGCCAGCTTTGGACTACTTGCCTTTTGTGGTGCACCGCGAGGCCCTCCAGCCGTTATAACCGGTGTACTGTGGGTGAGGACCTCTGAACTGGTGAAGTTCCTGGCCACCTTCCGGGCCGCCTAAACGCGTCTATGTGGGTGGGATCCCAGAAGTAGGCTCTATATATATATCCTGAAGCAGCACATATAAAATTCTTTTCCGCCCTCCCCCGTCTCTCCTAAGTCCGTCCAAACCCCGTTCCTGCCAGCACTTAGGCTTCAATCCCCGCTCCGGAGGAAACGTGAAGGGATCGATAGTCCGTTTAGTTAGTTAGCTTTGGGAATCTAAAGCCAGGTTCCTGAAGCCCCGCGGCAGCCGGCCGCACCGTGCTTAAGAGTTTTAAGGAAGACTCTTGGGCGCCTTTCCGCTTGCGAGTTTTAAGTCAGACTCGTGGGCGCACCTCGCTTGGGAGTCAGTGGGACTCTTGAGCGCACCCTGCTTGGGAGTTGTTAGAACTCTTGAGCGCTTTTCCGCTTGGGAGTACAGTAAATTTACTCCTGAGCACTTTTGCTTGGGGACTTGCAGAGGCAGTCCTTGAGCGCATTTAGTCTTTTGGTCGAGGCTTGGAGACTGTTTAACCGTTTGTCTCTGAGCGCGAGGCCTGGGGACTTTTTGAGTTTAGTTCTTGGGCAGAGAGCTTGAGAGCATTGTTGGCTTCTGAGCAGAGGCTTGGGAGCATTTCTGGTTGCCTGAGCAGAGGCTTGGGAGACCCCTTAATTGCAGTTTCCGAGCAGAGGCTTGGGAACACTTTTTGGTTTTCTGAGCGCATAGGCTTGGGAGACCCCTGAGCTTTGGTTTTCCGAGTAGAGGCTTGGGAGACCCCTGAGCTTTGGCTTCTGAGCAGAGGCTTGGAAGCACTGAGCGTTTTTGGTTCTTGGGCTTAGAGAGCTTGAGAGCACCCTCTGAGCCAGTAAACTTTTCCTGGTCCCGTGGCTTGTAGGCAAGCTTGAAACGGGAATAGGAATTTTCCCTTCTCCCCTGGTGGAGAAGAACCGAGTGTAGGACCCTTAAAATACCCTGTAAACCCTAAAGGTAGAACCTTAAAACCCCCCTGGTAAAAACCCTTGAGGACCTGAGGGAAGGATAAACCTCCCAAAAGGGACATAGAGAGGAAGAAGTTGTTAAAACCCTTGAGCAGCTTTAATTGCCCCACCCCTGGTGTCGCTGATCCACTCTTTAACCTCCCCCGAGATCAGCCTTAAACTAAAAAGAAAAAAAATGTACTGGGCAGCCCCCACCGTGCCCCGCCTGGAGAAGTGGCTAGTTAAGAAGGGAGATTGCCCTTGGGAAGCCGGTTCCTTCAAGGGACCCGACCCACTCCAGATAGTTAGAAGTGCCTTCCAAGATTTCTGTGAGAAGGAGAAACCTAGGTCCAGTAAGAAGGACAGATACGGAGCCTGGGCACTTTTCACCGCCCTACAGGACAGCGTGTCCCTAATTAATAAGCTCCAAGTAGCTCAGGAAGAACAGGAACAGGAGATAGAAAAGCTAAGGAGAGAAAAGAAGGAACATGAGGAAAAAGCAGCCGAGTGGCGTTCAGAACGCGTTAACTTCATGCTGGAGAAGCAGGGACTAGCCGCTGCCCTCCAGGACGCCCAGCACAAGGCTGAAGTAGCCACCGCTCGTGCCGATATGGCTGAGCACGCAGTAATTGAAGGACAAGAGAAAATTGCAAAATTAACCCATGCTGCCCAGTTCATGGCAGAGCAGAAAGTCGCTAAGATAGCCGCAGCAGACCACTCCGCTTGTAAGAGGGAGCTAGAGGCCCTAAAGCAGCACCTGGGAATGCAGCAGGCCGTAATTTCCGCCGTGCATCCCGCAGCCCTCTTGGCCCTCCCCGAAGGTAGTACCGACAGCTGGTCACCCCCTTCGCCCCAGTCTGCGGAAGCCCCACAGCCCCTCCACCCAATAGCCACCAAGGAAATTGTATCCATGGACGAGGATGGCAGGAAAACAGACCGGGTCGTTAAGGAAACCCGCAATTGGAGGCCCGATGAGCTCCAAGCCATAGCAGATCGCATGGGACCCCTAAACCGAGACACGGCCATCCAGTGGTTCACCCATGTGACCACCTCCCAGCCCTCCGCTAGTGGTTCCGATGTAGCCCAACTGGCTCGCCAATGCGCTGCCCCTGAAATAGTCTCGGCCCTGAATGCCTATATCTCTAACCGAAGGTTAGCCACCCGCAGTCAGTACGGAGCAATTAAAGAAATTTGTGCATTCTTGTGGCCCACCAAGAGTTTGAAAGCCCTGTATATCGCGGAGTCTCAAAAACCTGGAGAGGACCCAGAGGCATACTTAGCTAGAAAGCAGCTTCTTGCCGAGCTGTCAGACGAAGTGGACCTAGATGCAAGCGATGTACCCGACTTTGACGAATTAGAGTTTAGGAGGGCAGTCATAGATGGACTCAACAGCACCACTCGCCTAGCCCTAGCAGGAGTCGAGCCCGGGAGCATTACATGGGGAGAGCTGGAATCCCGCATCAGGAGCATTGCTGGCCTGCTGCGAGAAACCGGCGCCATCCGCCATGTGAAGTCCCCGGCCTCCCATAGGAAAGAGAGTGAGCCCATCAACACAGTCACGTATGCCAACCATGGTCCCCACTCCCAATATCGGCCTCAAGGGCATAGCTCGTACTCGGAGCCTAGAGGTGGCATCTTGCGTGGGAGAAGCGGTAGCTTCACTCGGGGCCGCAGCCAGAGGGACTCTCGTCCAGGAGTAACCTTTGTGCCCACCCCCAGTCACTACCCTTCCTCCCCACAGGTACCCTCTGAGCCCTGGAGACCTGCGCTGCCCTCGGCACCCCCGCCTCCTCGGGCACCTCACCCCTACAATCACCAGGTCTACCCTCCCCCAAGTCAGGCTGACTCCTGGAGACCGCAGCCAAAGGACCATGAGGAGCCCTCTGACCTAGGTGGCCCGCCGCCAGCCAGGGACTCACTCCGCTGGGAACTCTGGAAGCAGCTCAAGGATCATGGGGCAGACATGGAGCTCTTCCACCAGCAGCCCACTTCAGTTCTTCTCTCTGCCCTTCTAGACATCTTTGGGAAAGGCCCTCCCCAACATACACAGCCAGTGGCTACAGTAAGAGAAGAGCCGCCACCAGCTGGGAACCCCTTTTTCCAATAGGGATGCCCGGGGGTCACACATGATTCTCCCCACTTAACTGCCCGTGGGAGAAAACCAAAGGTTGAGGCTAGCCTTCGACCTCCGGGAACTAAAAATAGCTTGGAACTTAAAAGAGAGAAGGAAAGATTCCAAAAGGTGATTCGCACCCAGAACCCAGCACCAACTTTGCCAGACACCTCTGAAAGAAATCTGACAGAGCTGCAAAATAAAATTCAGGAGCTCATAAGTGTAAATAGGGAACAGAATTTAAAAATAAATGATCTTAATAAAGAGAATGAGGAATTAAAAGAAAAATTAAATGCTTGCACAACAGAGAAAGAGCAGCTCCACAATAAATTCCTTAGCATGCAGACTTTGCTGGAGAACCAGAATAATGTAACTGCCACTTTAAAAACCCTGATGCAAAATCTCCTGGAATCCCAGAGACTCACTGAGGCCAGATTAAAGACTTTGGAGGAACAATCAGTGATTGAATCAGCACCCCGCCCCGCCAAAGGCAGTGAAACATGTAGCCAGTCACCTTTGCCTCCAATTTCTGCCTCAGCCCCCATGCCCAAGAAGCCAGAATTCACCTTAGCCTCTGAGCATGTGCAGAGTTTAAAAGTCATTCCCCAAGAAATTGTCTTGGCTCCCATAGACTGCCCCCAGCCAAGCTATACACAGCCCACCGTGACTGTGCCCTCTTGCAATGATCCTGAAGAACAGGTAAACAAAAGTAAAAATGCAGTTCCTTTAAAAGAATTAAATTGCTTTGAGAATCCAGTGCTTGCAACTACGCACCAAATAGCTTTCTCTCAGCCTTCCCTGACTAACACCCCTAAAGAAAACCTCATGTTGGGCCTGTGTGGTTTAGTAGTGCTTGAGCTAATTCAGAGACATTTGTGTATCTGTTTCCACGTTTTAAAACGCTCAAGCCCAAAACTTAATGAAAAGGTAGAGCCTCCAGCAGTAAGTGCAGTCAGGAATGTAATAATGCAAGTGAGCAAACTCCAGAAAGAATCCCAGTTGCTAGTAGCATCTGAAACAAACTGTTCCCACTCAGCGTTGCACCCCCACCCCTCATTGAAATGGAAAAACTGGCCAGACCAGGATTCTGACCTCCTCCCAGTTCTTCCTTTTGTCCTCTCCCAGGCTGAAGTAAGCCCAAATAAATGTAATCACTGGTTCCCTGTCAGAATTTGGAAGGGATTGGAACCAGGAGAGGAAAAGCCACCTTAAGGAGACTTGAGTTCAAGTCCCTGCAGCCCCCGTCCCTTTTCGTTGTGCAGTCTTAACTTTATGTGTGTGTGAACCTGAAGCCCAATTCCCTTTTGAAATTAGATGTAAAAGGCCAACTTAGCTTCCTATAATCATTTAGTGTTTTTGCTATTTCTTTTCGGTTCTATTCTTTAACTTCATTAGGCGGGCCCCACAGTTGGGACCCTTAGGGAAAGACACGGCAATCAAAGCCAAATAGGACCACCACCGAAAGTGATTCTTAATTGGATTGTAAGCCGCATGTTCGGAAAAAAATTGCACAGGCAAAAGAGATTTGCTGTGTGAAAGTGGTTGGAGAGGCGTTAGCCCAGAGGTGCATACATTCTTTCGAACATAGTGGAACCACCAAATAAGGTGATCCCTGTATTCGAAAATATATCACCCGCCGTGCTAGTGAAGATCCCGCATCTACGTAGATTCGGGGTCTCACCTGCCAGACCCACGCTTTCGCATGATGGTCGGCTTTGGCTTTGAGGGCCGTGCCTCCCCTGGAAAAGGTCCCCCAGATAGCCCAACATCCCTCTTTTACTAATGTTCATATCCGTCACGGTGAGTTGCTATACGGCGCCACCAGCCAGTACGCTTTAGTGCAAAGGTAAAAGACCCGCCAGTATTTTGTAAATATGTTACCTCTGGAATGTGTTATTGGGGTGCGTTCGCCACGCACAAGGGGCAGCGTACCTCATTTACATAGCCAGAATCCCCTGCGCCAAGATGACCCCAGAATAACCCAGACCCAGTGGCGCCGGCAGATCTCGGGCCCCTCCGCCGCTTTTCGATAAACGCCGCCGAGCGCCCTCGGCTCCACTTCGGCCCTTTCCGCCAGCAGCCGCTCGCCCCACGTAATCTTTTCCCTTGCCCGTACCGTACAAAGGAAAAGAAGGGGGGGAGACATATTGAAGTTTTAATGAAGCCCTGCCAGGCCTTCCAAGTGAGGGCAACCTAAAAGCACCCCACACCCGTATGCCTCTTGCTCCGTGTATTTTTCTTTTTGCTCAGTGCATTTTTCTTTTGCTCAGTGTATTTTTCCTTTTTGCCCGGTGTATCGTTTTTTTCCTTAACTAGAAGATGGGGCCTCCCGAGGGAGTCCCCCCCAAAAATTGGTTGTCCTGCAAACATATGACGAAGGCCTATTTTTGAAAATTAAAAGCGAGGGCCCCCGTCTGCAGCAACCCTTATAGTTAATGGAAACCGCTCTTTAGGTTTTTTTTTTTTCTTTTTAAAACGGCAAGGCCAGGCCGAGCCGGACCGACAGCTCTCAGCCCGCAAAATGAAAATAGCCCGCCACTGAGCAAGGGGCACCTGGAGGCCACATAGTCCAGGCACCCAGGGACCCCTGGGGCGAGTTTGCATAATCCCGCCTAACGCACAGCCGACCCTTGCCCGACGCAAAGACGTCCCCCCTGAAATATACACGCTTTAGAAAGAGACCTTCGCACAGGAGCTCCCCAGAGCAACAAGCTGGAAGGCCCGCTTAGTGCTCTGGGACTTCTCGTTCGAGCCCCAATCAGTAATAGTGCTGGCAGAAAAACGCCCTCCCTTTTCTTTCTCCCTACTTCACTTCATTTATTTTATTTTTGCTGCAACCAACTCAGGGAACCTGTACTTATATCCGCAGGTCTCCCCAGGATATTTTCACCACAAAAGGAAAAGGAAGGCCAGGAGATGAGGCACCTGGCTACTCTGTGTTTGCTCGTGCTGGCAGGCACCCTAACAGAGGGACGCCCGTCCAAATTAATGCCCTACCCCCACTGGAGATGCATCAATACACTGGCAGGAAACGAAATGATGGTCTGCAAGGTTGTGCAGCAGAGCAATATGACCACCCCCACGGCTCGCACAAACTTCCGCAGTTGCGAAGAGCAGTGGATCCGACCCCCAGAGCTTGCCATTTTATGTGTGGGAGTCAAAACTCTGTCCCAAGAATTAGTATGTTACTCGCCTACCGATACAGTTTCACCACTTGCTCCGATTCCTTGTATGTTTCTTCCCCGTATAAGGCCAGCCCCCACCGCAGTCCCGGTGGTAGACAGATATACCACCCCTGCCAACTTCGAAACCTCGCCATTTGTCACTGAGGCCTTCGGACCATACTGTGAAGTTATTTTAGTGTCGGCCGCAGTATGGAAGGCAGGAGACCCCTTTAGAATGACCATCCTACTAGGCACTACTACCACTGAGTCTGCATCAGTCACTATCACGCCCCCTTCAGGTGCAGTTCTCTCCTTTGCTATAGAACGCTGGGAGAACCTGACCTGGATTGTAAAAGAGGAAGACCTAGCCAAACACGGCCCACCCGATTGGATTCTGGTTCAACAGACGCCCGAATGCCAAACCAAGCCCCTAGTAGAGAAATTTCACCGGCTTGGGCTGCTCTTTGTAAATTTGACTCACGAACCAGGCAATTATTCCCTGCTGATCCGGACCCAGGAGACCCACACCATCCAAATTGACCCTTTGATTGCTAGCAATGAACAATTAAGCCAAGGCGGCACGCATATAGTGGGCTCCCACGTTTTGAAAACTGACATTCGAGAGAGAGTTCTAGTCCGCCCGCAAATGTCTTTAAAAGAGATCCGCATAGACTTAGCTGAGCTAAATGTAACCCAGAGGCTGCCGCAGTGCGCTCCCTATCTGGAGGCCGGTAGCAAGGGTTGGAATGCATGGCTACAACTGTGGATCGATCCCTCCCCCTCTCTCTCGCGTGCCAGACGAAGCATTGCCGACTGGACTGCTCCTGCAGCCGGAGGCTTAGCAATCATGGATTCGGTCAACATTGAGACTCTCGCTAATAAGTTTGCCCATGTCACGACTAGCATCTCCGACTTAGGTAAACCGGTGGTGCAGTCCCTAAATTCCATTTCAAATGGGCAACACGAGATCAGCTCCATTTTAGTTAACTGGGAGAGGCAAATTGAAAGAGATTTTTCTCTGCTGCTCAAAGGGACACAGTCTTTTGAACGCAACGTGTCAATAGCCATGGCATGTATGCAAGCCCAACAATTAAATCAGGCTGTGGCCATGGGGCTAATTCGGCAAGCCACGGACGGGCATTTGCCCCTGGAAATTAAAAGATTGATTATGCCCAAATTGTCACCCATAGAACTGGAGCTTGAATCCTGGTGGTCTCTCGTAAATTCCTCATTCTCACCGACCACCCAGGAGCTTAAACTATTTTTATTAACGGCCAGTGCGCACGAGTCATTCCATATGTATCCAGTCGTGCCTCTGGGACTCCAAGTCAGCGACACCGAAGTCCTCTACGCCCGCCACCCCGACCATTGGGCCCGCTTCACCCCGACCGGATGGAAGCTCGTCAGCCTCCAAGGGTGCCAGCATCGAGACCAGACCGGCTTCATTTGCCAAGACCAAGCCTTTGCACCGCATCACCCCTGTGTAGCCCCGCAAGTCGACGCCCTCAACGAGTGCCCTTTCGAGGTCGTCCAGGAGAACAGCTCCGCTGTGGTCTACATTGGGAAAGGATGTGCCTGCGTGCGAACGGCCTGCGATTTTGTGATCCTGAACTCGTTCCAGCTGAAGCCCGTGATCCCGGGAGTCAACCGCTGCTTCTGTAACCTGTCTTCGGTAGCAGCCTGCGACTTCACCTACACGGTACCGGTCTGGACCCAAGAAGAGATCTTGGTGGCACCCTCCATCTATCGACATGTGAAGCCCATCTCCCTCGGCATCGGTCTGGAGCTAATCCACGAGCTCCTGGCCCACCCGCAGCTCCACCGCACCCTCCAGAGCATCCAGAGGGACGGGGATACCACTGCTTTGGTTGTGTCCCACAACGGAAAGGAGATTTTGGATCTGGTCCAGCGGATTAAGACCACCGGCGAGCATTCGTGGTGGGAGACCCTCTTTGGCTGGAGCCCCACCGCCACTGGAATTTACAATTTGGCTTTGCACCCAATCATCGTTATTTTGGCCTTCCAGGTTTTGTTGTGTGCCTCACTGCTTTATTTGGGCTGTTGGAGCCGCCGACAGCTCCAGCAACTCCAACTGTCCTACCGTTTGGATCATTACAACCCCGACCTCCTCTTGCCCTAAAGGTTATTCTTGGCGCCCTCCTTTAACCCTTGTTTGTTTTATTGCTTGTGCCGGTATGGACTATGATTATGTTTATTACTATGTGTACGGATCCTGCACCGGCCCCATGGACGCTCTGCTGCCGGACACCGCTCCGAGGCCCTCTTGTGGACTAGGGGGGGACATGTTTCTCTGCCTCCCAGCCCACGGCCCGTCTCCAAACGACCGCCAGCAGCGTCACCTCCATGAGGACTAGAACTGTGTGCCTGAAGCCTTCTCGCCGCTCACCGACCCTGCTCTGTGGATTCACGCAGACAGCAAGGGGGGGTGGAAGTGTGTTTTGGAGCACATGAACTAAGCTTGCTTGTTCTTGTATATATGCAACCCAGTCCAGCAGCTGTACTGCGGACTGAGCCGTCTGTGATCTTTGTTACTCTATGGTCTTATGAATTTCTTGCCATTGCTTCTTATGAATTTTAACTCCCATGAATTTAGCCCCGAACTAGTCCCTCCCTCTATCTACTGCAAGTGCGCCCATGAACTTTATCCCGATGAATTTGATTTTAACCTTTTGAATTGCCTTCTTAACCCAACTCCCTCCGCCGAGGCAGTTCTAGTCTATGAATTTGATTTTAATCCAGCCATATTGATTTGGTTTTTAATTGCAGAGTGTATTTTTCTGCCCCCATGAGCCCTTCCGCCGCCTACCCCTCATGAATTGTTTCCACGCACTTGCTTTTATTCTTGCTGCTTTTGACTTCATGAACTATTGCTTTTAATCACATATATGTATTTATGATTTTAACCATTTATGAATTAGCCTACCCTCAATGAATTATGCCATGCTTGCACACTTCACTTTACCCTGTATGAATTGCTTTTAATTGTCCCTGCTTTTAATCCTATGTATCTATTTATGATTTTAACTATCCATGAATTGATCCATGTATATTAATTGCTCCTGGTTTTTAATGCTTTTAACCCGTCATGAATTCCGTATGAATTACCTTCAATCATGAATTAATCAATGTACACAATTATGAATTATTGCTATTTATATGCATGAATTGATCATTGCTGCCTACTACTATGAATTGCTATTACTTATGAATTATTGCTATTTATTCTGACGATTGCACTTAGCACACCCCCTGGTGTGAACCCAGAGACCTGCAGCCCATTGGCTGATCTAAATTGCACTTATTCGGTTAGGTGGTTCTCCAAACTAAATTTTTTGAGTGACGCCTCCCCCTCCTTCCCTTCCCGCTCCTTCTTCGCTCGAAGCTCGACCACCGGACATTGCCGACCACCTCGCCTTTGAAGTCAAGTTCGGAGACCCGCGCGCCTGACGTCCCGGGGTCTCCGAGGGGGGGAATTGTTGCCAAGTAGGCCCCCTCCCCTGCTTTAAAGCCTGCTATGAATTGTGCCAAAGTTTCCTGCATTACTGTCTCACTGCTACACCAAAGACTGCTTTGCACGTGTGTGCTCTGATACACGTGTCAGTTTCCTGCCTGCGTGTCAATTACCCTTGTTGCTGCTATAGACTGTGTAGTTTACTGACTCCATGTTTGGTTAACTGCACAAAAGGACTCTCTTTCTGGGCAACCCTGCCCTAACCTGTATCTGGACTTCCCAGTGTGTGTTTGGACTGTGTTCCCCGTGCCTGCATTGCCATCTGCCACGGACCGTGCCTGTTCCCTGCTTTGGACTGTGTTTTAAAGTGTTGTTCCCGCTGCCTCCATGGAAGCCTGCCTCATATGGGCCCAAGCCGCTGCTAGCAGCCGGGCGCCTGCCGGGGAAACCTCCAGCGAGCCTGGCTAGGCGCTCCCTGGTCAGTTCCCGCCTGGAGCCTCCCGCGAGCCGGTCGCCGAGCTTGCCCTCGCTACCGGGCAGCCTGCTATCCAGCCCCAGCTATGCCCAGCCGGCATCCATGTTCTTAGGCAGCCAGAAGACCCTGGGAAGAAGACTGCTTTGAGAAGCCATTTCGGCGAAGCGGGCACACCACGTCCGCAGCGAGAGCCCCTCGCCCCGCTCTGCATATCTTAGGAGCCGCCCCGGAGAAGGAACTAAGTGCCGACCATCCCAAGCACTTAGAGAATGCATCTCAAAGAAACCTCCGCATTCCAAAGCTGATGACATCAGGACAAGCCCTGTCCGCTGGAACATCCTTTCAGCCCACTTGGATTTCCCCCTCCCTCTTTTGTCCCCTCTTCCTGAGGTGTCACTTATCACAATCTGATTACCAAAGTGGCCCATCCAAGCCATTCAGTAGCCCATTAGACCCTTTGTTTTAAACTGTGAGAACCACCAAGTACAGCACCAGCCCCAGGGTACGTTTTGGGGTATTTAAGCTGGTCTCCCAGACCACTCGGGGCTCAGGCCATTCCTATCCAGACTTCCTTGCTGTCCGTCTGTGGTTCCAGTGCTGGCATTGGGCCACCTCGCTGTTGTGTCTCTGCTTCGCTTCAGGATAAGTGAGTATTCCCCCTATCATCGTTGGGAACCAGCTAATGCGAACGTCTCTGTATTTCCTACTCTGTATTTCTTAGACCTTGTATGTTCTTTGTATGATTGTGCAAGCTAGGCTTACGCTACACTCAATACACGTGTTTGAACCTTACTCCTTGTCTGCCTCTTTTTCACTAGAGTGTCTGGGATCGGGACCTCCGTAAACATAGGTTATGATCCTCGCTTAATATTAATAGTTACAGACTGCTGCAGCTAATTCCCCATTATAATAAAGAGCAGTTCTGGTAACACATCCTGTGCAAAACATAATCAACTCTATTAGAGGCAATATGCATAGAGATGGGAAATGAAGAAAACTAGAAATTTTAAGGAGATACCAATCCCATATCCCTTTCTGCTCCAGTGTGTGTGGTGGTCCGTTGTGAATGTGTTAAACTCTCATTCACCAATCTTGGCTGTAATCTCCCTTTGAAGCTTCTCTGTAGGAGATCTTTCCACTCTTAGGTCAGCGATGGAATGCCTTGAGATTAAAGCGTTCTCCAGCTGGTGCCTGAGTATTGTGGTTTTTAATGTCAGATTTATGTCCATTTATTCTTTTGCGTAGGGACTGGCCCGTTTGTTCAATGTCAGACAAGTTCAGAACCCAGTGGCAGAACATTCTAATCTTCCGAGGCATTCCGTTGCTGACGTAAGAGTGGAAAGATCTCCTACAGAGGAGATTCAAAGCAAGATTTCAACTGATATTGCTGAACTAGAATTCATTAACACATTCAGGACAATGGACCTCCAACCCGTAATGGCTGAACAGGGACTGAGGAGTCTTTTCTCATTACAGATTAGGGGCCCACCAAAGCTCTGCGTTTGGAATATTTAATGAATACTGAATGTTTTGCCAAAATAGCTGCAGCAATACTGTAAGAAGCGACAGCAAGAGTGGTCATAATAGATAGATAACAAAAGCCATACCCAGTCTTCTTCTCGGTGGGAGCCCAAATCAGCTTGTTTTGTGCTCGCTTTCATTTTATCCTCACAACAACCCTATGAGGTAGCTTAGGCTGAGAGAGTGTGACTAGCCTAAGGCCACCCAGCAAGCGTCCATTAAAGGGGATATTTTCCACCTTCCCCGTCTGTGTTGCCTTTCTCTCTGATGGGGTCACAAAGAGGTTTAACAATGTTCTTTTCTCCTCTTTTTTCTCCTCGAACAACATTCCTGTGAGGTTAGGTTAGGGTAAGACTGTGTGACTGGCCCAAGTTCACCAAGCAAGCTTCTGTGGCGAAGGAAGAATTCAAACCTGGACCTCCTAGAGCCTAGTCAGACACTCTAACCACTACACCACACTGTTTCTATTAGGTCAGGAAAATTGTTATATCCCTTTGCTTTGTAAAAGAAGGGATATTTTCCACCGTCCCTGTCTGTGCTTCCTCCACCTTTGTGGCTTCCATGAGCACACTTTTTCTTCCACTGAAATACCAGAAGGATGTTGCAGAGCTAATCTGGGCCAGGATGTTTCAGTTCCCTTTATTTCTGGCCATGCAAGTCTCCTCATAAACTTGAGGTGGGTGGGCAATTTTCAAACGCCTAGCTTTATTTTTATTGAGCACTTATGCCTGCCACGATAGATGGATGTCTCCTTTAATTGTTATCTAAGAGTTAATTCATTTATACTTCACTTCTCTCTCCAATGTGGACCCAAAGGGGCTCACGTCACTCTTCTTCATGTCTGTCCTCCATTTTATCCTCACCACAACAACCCTGGGGTGTAGGTTAGGCTGAGTGTGTGTGACTGGCCCATAAGCAACCTAGCAAGTGCCATGACAGAATGGAGATTTCATTATGGGTCCAATGGTCATTCTGAAGCTGGTGGCCAATGCTGAGACTCTCAGATTTATTTCCTGATGAGGTATGCTTATCAAAACCAGGAAACCTTCATTTGCCTTTAAAGTAGCTGGTGTGTGTATGCATGTGTCCAGAGATAACCAAGATTGTCCCGATTCCTTTACATTTTTGGCACTTCATCAATATCATCTTGAAGCTGTTGGACAGTTTCGAGAATCCTAGCCTTACTTTCTGATGAATTATACCTACCACAGACAGACAGACCAGAAAGATCCTTTTATTATTACAGATGGTATTTTCTGAATTTCCCAGCTCTGTAAATATCTCCTTGTTCTAATCATGTTGATTACATTTTGCGTTGTACCTCTGCACCTTGGCTCCAACTATCCCTTCTTTTTAACACTCCTCCCACTTTCTGACCTGGATGTAAAGGCTGGTGGGCCTTCTTCATTCTCATTTGTAACAGATAAACTGAGCTTTGACTCACAAAATTGGGAAATTTTATTGGTCTTCAAGATGCTAGGGGAGTCGAATTTCATTTCAGGAAACCAGGATGATGTCCTTTTCTAATTTCTTCTGCACATTCCCAGAGCAGCATGATGACTTCACTCGCGAGAGTAATATTGTTGTGCCACTCCGGGAGTGTGCCTCGGAGGTCTGTTCTGTTGCCTCCCCCCTTGCCAGCCAGCTGAGTGGTGGCAGGGGGGGCAGGGGAGGCAGAGGGTGGTCTCAAGGGGGGGGCAGGCACAGGATCAGGAAAGCCAGGAGCCAAGTATCTGAACCAGAAGGTGATTGTTGTGGGGATAATAATGACACACTTTGTAAACCGCTCTGAGTGGGTGTTAAGTTGTCCTGAAGGGTGGTATATAAATCAAATGCTGTTGTTGTTATCCCTGCTAGTATAGCAGGGTAAAACCTGAAAGGATAGGACTCAGCAGGAGAGGAGGACAGAATTTTTGTTACGGAAAACAACCCTCTATTAATTAAGACACCAAACTGTGAAATATGAGCTTTATTTCATAAATAAAACCCAGATGCTATGCCTTGTTAGGACATATGCATAAAGATCAGCCATAGCAGAGAATCTTATATACATTCAAAGCTAATTGTTTACGGAATAAGATAACATTGTTATATAAAACTAAATACAAACAATTCTTCAGAATCAAATTCTTCAGGAGGCATGGCACTAAAACAAGCCTGATTGACAAGACAGTAAAATCTCTCTGTAATATAAACACGCTAAATGGCTGGTGCCACACAGGAGTTTTGGGTGTCTTCCTGAGAGACTGCTTATCCAAGGTAAATTCTTGAGTATAAAGTGAAGACAAGAAAGGAATTGTTGACATTCTCTCTTTACTATAGGGCTTCCTGGCCTGAAGTTTTTAGTGTTTTAAGCTTTGTCAGAAGGAATCTGCTTGCAAAGTAAAGGTTTTGCCTTCTGTGTGAGAAGGCAGCTCCAATAATGCTCATACATAGGTCTTTAGACTAGGGGTCATTAAAAAAAAATCCCTTTACAATTTTCAAGACAGGCGGACCCCCAAAAGAAAATGGTGCTCTGAGCCCACCTTCATTGAATAGATGTTTTCTGCATTCCCTTGGCCAGGGCACTACTCAGTGGCATCCCATTCCCCAGAGGTGGAGACAGAGGTGCAGACTTAACATTTTCACAACTTTTACTGATTATACGGTGTTTTGGCCACAGTTTCCAGCTGACACACACACAAAAATCTACATCTCACTGCAGGTCTCAAGCACCAACCAGATCAAAGTCTTTGGTAATTTTTCCTCTAATATGCCCCATGACCAGCTGTTTCCAATCTGTTTTCTGGTGTATTTGATTCTGTGCCCGGCATGCCAACATCTCCTTCCCTGCCCTGTTTATAGAACTTATATCCAGCCGGTGTGATGTAGTGGTGAGAATCTGGGAGGCCCAGGTTCAAGTTCCCGTTCTGCCATGGAAGCTCACTGGGTGACCTTGGGCCAGCCACACACTCTTCCGCCAACCTTCCTTGCAGGGTTGTTGTGAGGATAAAATGGAAGAAAGGAGTATAATGAAAGCCACCTTTGATCCCTACAAGGGAGAAAGGCAGGCTAGAAATGAATCGAATACATAAATAAATAACTATATCCCATTGGTTTTCTCCATTCCACCAGCTTTCCAAAATGCCCAGAGAGTTGAAGGCAAGTGGAATGAGGGATGACAGCTCAGGATTTTTAATATTTCATGCATATTTGGGTACAGTTTTGAACACACAGCAAAGCCCGCTGGACAAGGGGTGATAGTTGAGCAAAAGAAAGGAGTGTGTCTGTGAAGGACAGAAATCCTCATTCAAGAGTTTCACATGAAGAAGGTCTGAGATTCTGTCTCTGGCAGCTCTACCACATGATTTGGGTCCAGTAGCACCTTAAAGACCAACTAGATTTCCAAAGTATGAGCCTTTGAGAGTCAGAGCTCCCTTCATCAGATACAAGGAGTGGGAAAAGGAAGGAGTCCTTATAATCCAAGCAGAGGGTGGGAGGGGTATAGTAAATTAGAGTATCAAGAAGCTAACTATAATACATGTCAAAGTTAGCTGGACAGAGCCTCCGTGTGAAGTGCAGAAAATCAGCATCTATAATGAGAGAAAAATCCTATGTCCCAATTCATCCCTGGGGGGATACATTGTTCCAGATCTGCAAATAAACTCAATTTCAGCAATCTCACATTGTAGTTTTCCTTTGAAGTTTCTCTGCCTGAAAACTGTTACTCAGAGATGGAATACTTCAAAGGAAAATTACAATGCAAGATTGCTGAAACTGAGTTTATTTGCAAATTTGGAACGATGGATCCTGAAAATCTTGTTGGTCTCTAACGTGCTACTGGACTCGAATCTTGCCGTAATATCACAGCTTTTGTTGTACCAAGCTGTCATGGTTGGACGTTTTCATTTTGTCTATCCGTGTGCAATTTGTATTTTGGCTACAATCAACAATAAATTTATTAATTCCTTCCTGATGTGTGGTACTTGGTTATTTTCAATCTGTCCTTGAATTACTGTCCCTGCTAGTAGTGGAATGGAATATCCTGTCATTTTTCTGGTGCGATGTCCCTTTTTGTACAAAACAGTTAATGGCTCAACAGGGCTGCTGGCATATGGATTCTTTAGGACATTTGTGGCTGAGCTGGATCTTGTGGTTGAGCGCATCACTCCCCTTAGCCCAAGGATGTGTGAATTTGACTGCCTTAGAACCTGGCATTCTTGTCTATTTTTTAAAAAAACAGTTTTGCCTGGGATGGAGTTAATGAAAATTATACAGTGTGTCAATCTGGTTTCTAGGATATCCTGCCACGAACATATCCTATTGTTTTTCTTCTTTTTCTTAATCCATAAAAATGTGAGGGCAGGAGGAATGTGGGGCAGAAGAACCCATGGAAGAGCAGGGGAACCCATGGAAAGAGAGAGGGCAGAACGACTCAACCCTAACTAGGCCTCATAGTGGCCTGCCATTTGTGCTCTGCAGAGAAACTTCAGGAAATAGAAAAAACACATAATTTCTAGTCTTGTGGGATTAGGAAAAGGAATGGACAGGGAACACACTAACTCTGTTCTTGTGTACACACACAGCCCTAGACTAATAGGCATGGGTGTTCTATGGGTCCGAATGTATATTTGAAAATCAAGGAAGACAGAGAACTAGAATATAACAGAGAATACCGCCAAACTGAGTGAGACACCATCTCTTGAGGACCTCCATTTTATAGAGTCGGGGAACACCTTTTAAGAGCGCTGCAGGGGGTCTGGTTGTGGTCAAGATCACCACGGTACACAAGGAGGTGCTATTCCCGCTTCCCACCACACTGTTTTTCTGACCCAAAATGGCTTGCGGGGGCATTATTTGCCAGTACACCATCGCCATCTCCACCCCCCACACCATTGTTGTTCTGAACTGAATAGCCTCCAACTGAGCTCTTAAAAGGTGTTCTCTGACTACAAAATGGAGGGCGAACCTGGGGGATGACATCTTGATTAGTTTAGCCCTGCATAACGGGATGGTTTTTAAAAGAATAGGAGGCATTGAATCACGTGCATCCCCATTCATTAATTGAAGTAGCACATACCCAGATCAGTTCTTCCACATGAAGCCCAGTTCATATTTCGGGAGCGTTCTGTTCTAAGCATTTAGCCTCACGCTGCAATTTTTTTTTAAAAAAAGTGTCCTGTGCTGTACTTTGGGGGCAGCTGCTTCTTATGTGGTTATATACAGTTATACACAGAGGGACCAAACCATCCTCTTTCTGGAGCCAGACACCAAGCAGCTTCTCACAAAGATCCAGCCCCAGATTTCCTCTTCAAAGCTGAAGAGCCCATCAGAAGAGCCCAGGAATCTGCAAAGTTAACTGTTGGGGAGGAGCTTTCTCCGCTGTAGAAGATCACTTGGTCAGAGACCTTCAACATTTAAGTATTGGCCATGCCTCCCATTCCATGGTTATGACCACCTACCCTTTCTCAGAATTCCAGAAGTGCTCCCTTTTGTTTAAGTAATTTCTTTTATTTTACATCCAAAGACATGTAACTGGTGTAAAATCAATGTTACAATACATTTGACATACAGCATAGTTTTTCAATAATTAATTCGATTATAATAGACTAGCAGCAAAGCCCGTTGTGGGAAAAAATACAACGGGCTCTAGAAAGCTGGTGCTGGCAGGAGGGCGGGCTGGGGGGGCTGGCAGGGGCCGAGCATGTCGGCCACCACTGCGCCCGGATTGGATTGATCCAAGGATCAATCCCAAACTCCAAGGATCAATCCCAAACTCTGACTGACAGCCGCTCCCCAGCTAAAACACAAAGAATTACGTAGCCCCTGCAAGCATAACCAATACATGGTGGCAGCAGGTTTCCTACGCCCCAAGCCCACTTCATTGGATGCACATTTGAAAATTTCTAGAGTTTGCAGCTCTTCGAGTCTCCACACTGGCAGGTTACCCTATATTGTCATGCACAATGCAACATTCTTTCCCAAGGGCATGAAGTGGAAGGGGGCTCCAGGGGAGAAAGGAAACTTGTCTGGGTTAACCAGAATTGATTGGAAGGAGGATGGAGAGACAGGTGGGGGGGGCACAGTGAGGCAGGCAGAAAGGTCAGAGGGGTGCCCTGCAGGGGGCCTTTCACAGCTGGTAGCAATAAATAAAAAGGATGGGGGTGATAGGAGGGTAATGGAGGAGGGGAGCAGAGAAACATTGCGGGAGAGTAGAGCTAGAAGAATTCATTGATTGATTGGAAGAGCCAGGCAGTTAATTTCTGTAATTCTATTCTGTTTTTAAAATTCTATTAGTCTTTTATTGTTGGGAGCCGACCTGAGCTTGTTTGAGAGGAAGGCGAGATATAAATATGCTAAAATAAAACAAAGCTCCAGCACGAACCATGCGGTGGGGGAAAGGGGAGGGGGTCATTCGGGCAAGCTGATAAGGAAGAGGGCTGGGGTGGGGAAAGAAGCAGAGCCACCGCGATGCCTGAGAGAGTTTTGAGGGAGGGATCGGCAGTGCAGAAGCGGAGATCGCGGCCAGCGAGGGGCTCAGGGAAGGGCGGGGGAGAGGGGCACGGGTGAGAGGGGGGGCTGCGCGCAAGAGCGAAGCTACCAAAAGCAGCCAGGCGGCAAAGGGTGGCAAGTGCAGATGAGGGCTGCCAGGGGCATGGAAAAGGAAGCAGCGAGCAGGAGCACGAGAGGAAAGGCGCCCGAAGGCACCGGGGAGGCACTGCGGGGCAAGCAGGAAAAGTGCCCAGGTCCCAATGAAGTGTGCAGACGCCAAGCAGGCTGCCAGAGGCAGGGGGGCGCGTGGAGAGGGGCGCCCAAGGCGGGCAAGGGGACTGACAGTCGCCCAGCTCAGGGTCCCCGCCAGGGCTGGCCTATGGCAGCGGGGGCCAACCCACACGGGCTGCAGCCACTGCGAGGGACAGACAGAAGGTGCGGTGCTCTAGCCTGGAGCCGGATCGCAGACGGGTGGTGCAAGGAAGGGGAAGGGACAGGCAGCGGTGAGGCAGGCAGGGTTGGGACTCAGGAGCGCCACCCCCAGTTGTGTCAGGAGTCCCTGGGGTGCGGAGAGCCGCCGCCGCCAGCCAAACCTGCGCCTGCGCCTGCTCAGCCTCCTCCCTCCAGAATTTCATTGCCAGCGGCGGGCAGGCTCGAAGCTTTCAGCAAGCGCTAAAGTCCCACGTGCAGAGCGCTTTCCCTCGCCAAGCTTGCCCGCCAGTGCTGCGCCCGGATCGGGGTGGAGAGGACGGGCAGGCGGGCCGGGCATTCCCACCTTGGCGCCAACCTCATTGCCGCTGGGAAGAGCTTCGAAGTCGGGCGTCCTTCCCCGGCCGAATCGGGCTGGGAAGGGCTGAGCCGACCTGCTGCGGGCCTTCTGCGGCCACAGAGGTTTGGGGGGCTGGAGGGGGGCTGGGGAGGGCTTGCGGGCAAGGCGGGCTGGGGAGGGCGGCTCACCCTTCCCGCCCCTTCCCTGGCTCAGTCAGGGCTGCAGCGAGATTGTGGCTTGGCGGGGAGGGACGGCGAGCGAAGCTTGCTGCACCCCCCCCCCCCCCGCTCCTGCGCCGTTGGCGCTGGATAGCCGCTGCCAGCCGAGCGACTCTTCTTCCTGCAGCCCAGCGGGGGCTTGACAGGTGTGAGGCCGCCTCGCCACCCCGATCCGGACTGCGGACAGCAGGTAAACCGCCCTCCCTCTCGCCAGCCTCTTTTCCCCGCTAGGGGCAGGGGAGAGCACACCTGCGCAGTGGAATCAATGTGAGTCGTCGGCACCCGCTAAGACAATCATGTTATAGGATACAGACAGTTGGCTTCCTTTGCCACTACCTATTTTCTGTAGTGTATTGTTCCTTGAAAAGACCTGTTAATTTGCAAGGTGTGAAAGCTTGTTGTCTAAAGGAGGGGATATACTCACCGTCCCATATCTGAGCCGCCTCTGCCTCCTGGCGTGTAGGGAGTGCGCCGTCACTCGCATTGCATGCAAAAGCACAGCATGTTCTGGAGCTGGGCCAGGTTTCATTCCCCTTCATTTTTGGCACGGAAACACCCTAATCATTGTGAAGCGAGTGGCGAATTCTGAGAGCTTTATTTTCTGCGGAGTCATGCCTGCCAAAGGTAGACTGACAGACAGACAGACAGACACACCCACCCTTTTATTATGATTATAGATGCAGGGAGGGCTTTTTAAAAAATGGGAACATTGAGTCATGCGCTTCCCTGTTTATTGATTGAAGTGGCACAGACCAAGATGAAGTTTTCCTCGTGAACCACTATTACCATCTCATTAGAATTTTTGAAAAGCATATATCGTGGTATAGTTTGGGGAAGGTGCTTCTTCTGGAGTAGGAAGGGAATTTTAAAAGTAAATAAAATAAGGGAATGAGCTAAGAGTAACTATAGTGGCGCCCACTTATTAGTGGTTTTGGGGTTAATTGCAAAGAATACAGAGTTTGTTCTAGGCAGCCACATCACATCTGCACACACTTGGCTTGGCCTAGACCCAGATATTCTTATTTTCCTGGCTTTGGTGACCTCTTCTTGTAGCCACAGAGGGACCAAATACACCTCTTTCTTAAATCCAGAGAAGTTAGCCATGTTAGTCTATAGTCGCAAAACAGTAAAGAGTCCAGTAGCACCTTTAACCAGGGCTTTTTTTCAGGGGGAACGCGGTGGAACGGAGTTCCGGAACCTCTTGAAAATGGTCACATGGCTGGTGGCCCCGCCCCCTGATCTCCCCTCTGTCTGGAGATCAGGGGGCGGGGCCACCAGCCATGTGACCATTTTCTCCGAGGGCCACCCACTGAGTTCCACCACCTCTTTGCCCAGATAAAAAGCCCTGCCTTTAACCAACTTTATTGTAGCATAAGCTTTCAAGAATCACAGTTCTCTTTGTCAGATGTCTCTGGTGAAGAGATCTGTGGTTCTCGAAAGCTTATGCTACAATAAAGTTGGTTACTCTTAAAGGTGCTACTGGACTCTTTACTATTTTGTGACCTCTTTCTTAAGAAGCTGATGCCAAACGGCATCCCACAAAGTACCTCCTCTGCCTCCTTGGAGCTGAAGGTGTATTAGAAGAGTCCCAAAGGCATCACATTTGTGTCTGAAAAATCAACTGTTGGGAAGTAGCATTCTCTGCCGAAGGAGATCCCTGGCCTAGGGACCTTAAATGTTTGGGCGTTGATCACACCTCCCATTTTGTGGCTGGGACCACTACACTCTCAGAATTCCAAAAGTGGTCACTTTTGTTTAAATAATTTATTTTATTTTACATTCAGTTACATGTGACAGGTCTATAATAAATGTGACTATAAATTCAAGGTATGGCAAATGTTTTCGAATAATTCAACTACTCCGTGGAAACTCGAAAATTTAGAGGCAAAGGAAGGGGAAGGGAGATAGAAAAAGGAGAATCAAAATTTAAAAACAGAGGAAGAGCAGAACATGAGCCTACACTTCTAATTACACTTTTTCTCCAACAGGTTGGTCACCATTCCTACCCAAAGACTTCTGTGTAAGCTAGCCAAAGGTCTCATAGTGGTGGATATATAGCTATCCCTGGTTGTAATGTCCATTCCAAACTTTCTCTCTCCTACTAAGGACCAAGAAACTGATCTGCACTACTGAGTAGCCGACAATGGATCAGTTCAGGTGGGTCCATAATATGCTCCTGCCTGTACTTGGGCACAGACAGCTAATGGATAGATTCCTGCTTTCCCCGTAAATCCATAGTTTGCCATTCTGTATCAACAGTGGTTGAATCCTGTATTGGAATTCTGTTTCATGGGAAAAGCAAAAGCCATAGATTGCTGGTTCGGGCATCTTTCGAGCAGAAGAAATTCATTAGCTGGCCACACAGAACCCAGAGACAAATTCACGTGGCAGCAAACCACTGCTGGGGTCAGAAAAGAACTTGGAGGTCAACGACTGCTCAGTGCAGGCCTCCCATTCCGCACTAACCAGACTGCTGTATCACATGGTCTATGTCCTTTCATCTGAATCAAACCAATAGTTCTCATAAAAGCTGATCTCTCTCTATATGTATATCTAGGAGTCATGTGCCCCAACCCTTCAAATCACAGTGGCCATAATGAGGTGAATAGGGAAGGAAGGGACAGCCAGAGTGGAGGGTGGGGTGTGATTACCTCTCTTCTGGGGAGTCCTCGTGGGCCCCCTCTTATGAAGGCAAAATGAAAACTGTTAAAAGACTAAAATAGGAAGCACTAAATAGGAAAACCACAAATGGATCTGCAGCAAGCAAGCTAATCTACAGCATTCATAAAATACCTTTAGCCAACAATCAAATTAAAAACCCATCTTAAGAGAAATGCTTTCACTTATGTCTATATATACACACAAAAGCCAGCTCCTAACTTTCTGCCAAACTTTGGTGGTACCTGGAAGGGCTGTGTGAGCGGTGCAGAGAGGAGATTTGATGCTCAGGGCTAATTCACAGCACAACTAGCTCAGCTCTTGCGGTCACTATGAGGACTTTGAATCAGATTTGCATTGGCAGTTCCATACTTCCCAAACACGGGCAGGCCCAGTTCAACTTAGGACACTGAACTTTGCCCCAGTGGGGAAATTTATGTGTAACCATCAGTATTGTCAAGTTTCTCCAGTGAGGCAATGGGGCTTATACAGTCTTAGGAAAAAGGTGCTGGGGGAAGACTAACCATGCACCTAGGGAATACAGAACTCCCACAACATGCCTGATCCAAAGTCCTAGTGGACTTTGTAACATGTGAACACCCTCAGCAGCCGGGAGCAGCAGGGACACTGAACAGGATTAGGCTCCCTAACGGAATCCACCAGGGGAACTTGTTTAGGCCTTTCCTCTGCATATACAAACTGCCAATCATATTGATGGGCTCTAAAAACTGAAAACACTATATTTGATCTACAAAAGCTGAGAGTGGATAGAAAAAACAGACAAATCTGTGTTGGTATGTTTTCAGTCTGCCGGACTGCTTTCAGCTCTCTCTACAGATAACTCTTTGTCTCCAGCCTTATTCTATTTTAAGTTTCATTATTCACCTAACCATGCAGACCATCAGACACGATGCAAACGAAATGCACAGTTTCCTTCCATTCTTTGCCTTGCAATTGCTTGGAATGTCAGGCAGCTCCGAAAAGAGAAGATCTTGGAAAGAGAAACAAGGAATGAATTTCATTGCTATGAACTAAAAGAACGACGGGTTGGTTGGGAGGAATAGGGGTCAGCCAAGTGCCCAACATGAATTGTGGACCATTAGATGAAAGTATGGAAAGTCTCACCAAAACTGACTATATTATATTCAATTGGTAAGGAAGCAAAAGTATTTTCTGTGGATCCAGCTTTCCTTATTATCCAAATACTGACTACATCTGCCCGGGAACAAGAAATGCAGAAAGGTGGAGGAAATACTGACTGAGCAAACATCTCTGCTGCTGATATTCTTACTGTGTGAGCTCCACGACACAAAGCTCGTATTCTACCCATTCCAATGTTCTTCCCATTCTAAAGCATTTACAAGTACTGTCTCCAATGTCCATTCTCACATTTTACAGTTGATTTATCATGCAAGTTCCTTTAGACAGACCTACCCAAGTGAATGCTCTATTCCTGCTATATTCATGGGGAAGGGCTTTCCCCGGCTCTGAACATTTCTATTGTTTCTGCCTAGTGTGAAGAAGTGCATGTCTCATAAGGTTTGAGTGCTGGCTGAAGCAAGATCCACATTCCTGGCATTTAAATGGCTTCTCTCCTGTGTGGATTAGCTGATGTCTAATAAGGTTAGAGTTGTGGCTGAAGCAACTTCTACACTCCAGGCACTGATACGGTTTCTTCTTGGTTTGAGATCTTGCATTGCTTTGTGTCTGACTGTAGCTCCTTTTACATTCCCCTGTCTGAATATTTTTGTGTCTCTTAAGAGTTATGCTGTGGCTGAAGCTTTTCCCACAATCCAGGCATTTAAAGGGTTTCACATCTGTGTGGATTCTTTGATGGTTGATAAGCCTTTTATTTAAAGTAAAGCTCCTTCCACATTCCAAGCATTTGTATGGTTTCTCTCCTGTGTGCAGTATTTGATGTATTATCAGATTTGCATTCCGTGTGAACTTCTTCCCACATTCTGAACATTCATATATTTTCTCTCCTGTGTGGCTTCGTTGATGGGCAGTAAGGCTTGAGTTCTGGATAAAACTCCTTCCACACTCCAAACATTTATATGGTTTCTCGCCTGTGTGGGTTCTTTGATGTATTATGAGGTTTGCACTCTGCATAAAGCTCTTTCCACATTCTGAGCAAATATATGGTTTTTCACCAGTGTGGGTTCTTTTATGTACGATGAGGGTCGTACTTCGCATAAAACTTTTCCCACATTCCAAACAAGTATATGGTTTTTCACCTGTGTGGATTCTTTGATGTATAATGAGAGTTGTACTCAACATAAAACTTTTTCCACATTCCAGACATTTATATCGTTTTTCTCCCTTGTGGGTTCTTTGATGTACATTGAGATTGGCATTCCGCCTGAACCCTTTTCCAGACTCGAGTAATTGAAATGATTGCTCCCTCATATGAATTCTTTGATGTCTGAGAAGGCGTGTACTTTCATTAAAGCTCTTTCCACACTCCAGACACTTAAATGGTTTCACTCCTGTGTGAATTCTTTGATGAAGAGTGAGGCTTGACTTCACAATGAAGCTCTTTCCACATTCCAGACATTTATATGGTCTTTCTCCTGTGTGGATTCTTTGATGCAAAATGAGGGTTGTGCTTTGTATGAACTTCTTTCCACATTCAAAGCATTTGTACCGTTTCTCTCCTGTGTGTGTTCCTTGATGGATGTTAAGGCTTGACTTTTGACTAAAGCTCTTTCCACAATCCATACACTGATATGGTTTTTCTCCTGTGTGAATTCTTTGATGTATAATGAGGTTTGTACTCCGCATAAAGCTCTTTCCACATTCCAAACACTTATAACGTTTCTCTCCCGTGTGGGTTCTTTGATGCACAGTAAGAGTTGAGGGATGACCGAACTTCTTTCCGCACAACAAGCAGTCATATGGTTTCTCCCCTGTATGAGTTTTCCAATGCACTTTAAGAGTTAATATACTAGCAAAACTTTTCCCACAGACAGAGCATTCAATTCTTCTCTTTCCTTTGTATATTGTTTCTTGGTAGTCACCATTCTCACAGACAACGTAATTACTGCTTCTTTTATCCTTTTTGTTTTCTTCCTGGTTTCCAACTTTCTGTTTCATGTCCAGATTCTTATCACTTGCCCCCAATATCTGATGTGCTTCATTTTCTTTTGCTACGCCCCATACATCTCCTGCTGAAATAAAGAGAATCCTGACATTAGTGCAAAGAAGAGGGACAACCAATCTGGACTGAAGCAATTCATCTACTGTGAAGAACGACCCCTTCCAAAATGTTCCCTTTTGAATGATTTTAGTTACAAATCAACGATGTGAGACAATCACTAATTAGAAATCCTTTCTTCAATGACAAGATGGAAGCTTGAAGAGCTAGCATAAGCTGTCACAGGGAAACTAGTCACTTTTGTTCCTTCCTTAGGAGCAGAACATTTCAGAGACTGTACTCGAGTCTATTGAGCTCTCCAACTATTCTGCCAGCCCCTGTTAGCATCTTAACATCTTAAATGCTTTTTAATATTTGAAATGTTTTAGTGGGTTAAATGTTTGCTGTCTTGGAGACCATGAACTGTGTGGCAAGACAGCACAAAAGTGTTCTAAGTAAAATAAATAATAAATAAAGCCTTTCACCTTACTAAGAACACTGAGAACTGCTGTACCATTGTGGTTAAGTGGTTGGGATGCAAATCAGCACTCTGCTGGTTCAACTCCCACTCCTGCCACGACCTTGGCAAGTGGTCTTGGGTAAGCCACTCCTCTCAGCCCCAGCTCCCCAGCTGTATTGTGGGGATAATAATAATAATACTTTGTTCACCGCTCTGAGTGGGCAGTAATCTGTCCAGAAGGGTGATATATGAGTTGTTGTTATTGTTATCGCTTCTTATCCCTAAAGTGCATTCATGTATCTTGGTGGAGTGTGCTGTGCTATAGGCTGAAGTTCTTTGATGTTATCACCTCTGGTACAAAGATATATATCCTGGTATTGCTTGATTTCCCCACAATTAGGATATATGTCACTTGTATTATTTTTTCCGCTCATCTCTATATTCTCATTGTCTCATCTTGAATAATACTCACTTTCATGAGCCATAGTTTGGAAGAATACATTCTTGGCCAATCGTCCTGGAGAAGCCTTGAGCGCTCCTCTTGGCTCAGGGCCTTCTTCTAGAAAGTTCTCCTCTTTGACCTCCATCACAGATCTCTTTTCATCTGTGGGAGACAGAGAAAAATTTAAGAACCCCCAAAACCTCAGTTCCAGATTTAGCAAGGCAGGAGATGCCAAAGAGGAGGAGAATGAGGGGAAAGGAAAGGAAACAAAGGATATGGAAACAAGATCAGTGCTAAGAAAATCTATCACACCTCATACAACCTCTTCTGAGAAGGAGGAGTTCTCAGGAAGTATCTATTGTGAGGTTTCAGGAGAGACATTAATTCAAGGTAATGGCTTTAACCTATAAACCTTTATACAACTTGGGAGCTGAGTACTTAAAGAACTGCTTTCTGTCACAGAGTTCTCCACATTCAGAGGCAACATACTAGGAGACTGCATCAGGTGCTCGGCTTCTACATGTGGTTTGTTGGGCCCTCCTGGGAAACTAGTTGGCCACTGTGTGTGAGATAGGATGTTGGGCTAAACGGACCATGGGTCTGATCCAGCAGAGTTCTTGTTATTTCTTGTTATTATGTTCTTGTTATTTCTTGTTATTATGTTCTTGTTATTATGTCCTGCCTGGCACTGCGTTCACCATCACAGACCATCTTTCATGTCTCTCTTCCACCTCTTTCCTTATGCCAGGTTCCTATGTTTGCAATTTGAAAGGGAGCAAATGACAAAAGGGACAGTAATCCAGCCATGTCAACTTTTTAAAAACAATGGAGACAGTATTGCTAATAAGGGAGACGTTACTTATAGAATGAACAAGTTGTGTTCCCTTCCTGGATTCTGTCCCACATGATTTCCTAAAATAAATGAATATTCCAGTAACTTTTTAATAAAAATAACATTTGATTTATATATCACCCTTCAGGACAACTTCATGCCCACTCAGCAGTTTACAAAGTATGTTATTATTATCCCCACAACAAAACACCCTGTGAGGATGATGGGGCTGAGAGAGCTCTGAGAGAGCTGAGACTGACCCAAGGTCACCCAGCTGGCTTCAAGTGGAGGAGTGGGGGAATCAAACCCGGCTCTCCAGATTAGAGTCCCATCGCTCTTAACCACTACACCAAACTGGCTTCCAATTTTTCACGCATACATTCATTTGCTGAATCCTTGGAGCAACCATATTATATTTATCCCCTCTAGACATCCATTTTGCTGAAGAATTCTGAGGAATTCAAAAAGGTTGCTGGCTTTTTTGTGGGAATCTAATGGTTCCTTGAAGACTAGCAAGATTTTATTCCACTGTTAGCTTTCACAGACTAGAACCCATTTGTATCTGAAGAAATGGATTCAAGTACACGAAAGGCTAAGATGGAACAGAATTGTGTTAGTCTTTTTAAAAAAATTAATCCTTCCTCACTCATGAGCTTTTATTTAGTTGTTTAAGACATTTCTATGCTGCTTTTACACAATTCAGGATCCCCAAAGAGTGAACATTAAAACATTCCAACCATTAAAAAGCATTTAAAATACAAATATATAAAAATATTTAATAATAATAACAACTGCACTTATATACTGCTCTTCTAGATAGATTAGTGCCTCACTCAGAGTGGTGAACAAGTTAGCATTATTATTATCCCCACAATACAGCTGGGGATTTGGGGCTGAGAGGAGTGGCTTACCTTAGGCCGCCTACTGAGCTCATGGCAGTAGTGAGATTCGAACCAGTAGACTGCTGATTTGCAGCCGACCCACTTAACCATTGTGCTACAGTGGTTAACACATAAACTCATATTAACACAAACTCATAAAAACAGACAAACAGGGCAGTAGGCTAATCGGAGTTAATGAGGGAATGCCAAACAAAACCAAACTGTCTTCATCTACCAGCAGAAGACAACAATAGAGGGCAACGGATTAATCTGTCTTTGGAGTTCCAAAGAACTCCCTCTTTGGAACAAAGAAGCCCCCTTTTTGGGATGCCACCTATCTAGCTTTAGATGGTAGAGGCAGCAGGACCTACAAAGATGACTGGTCGAGGAGGTTCATACGGGACGTATTGTTAAAAAACAAGGGAAACAAGATGGAGCCTTGTGGGACTCCGTAAGCCAGAGGCCAAGAGGCCAAGAAGCAATCTCCGCATTACACTCTGAAACTTACCCTCCAGAACCACTGCAGACCAGAACCACCGCAGGACTGTACCTCCCAGTCCCAACCCAAAAGGTGGTCTAGAAGGATACTGTGATCAATGCTATTGAAAGCTGCAGAGACATCCAGGAGAATTAACACATTCACACTTCTCCTGTCCATTTTGCTGAGAGTTTCCAAGCCTCATTCTGAAAATAAATAAGGTTTGATTGATGGTGCCGTATACACTATACGGACTCCTGTTTATTTCTGCTGCAACAGACTTAACGCAGCTGCCCCTCTGGGATTATCACTATTTGGTGATATTATGGTTGGTCCTTGTAAAAAGTATCAGATTTCTACTGTTTCTTAAACAGACCTACAAGACGAGCTACAATCTTTATAAACTTGCTATAGATTTGGAAATGCTCAGTCTACATTCCAATTCCAAAAAAAGGGGGGATGCCAAAGAGTGCAGCAATTATCAGGTTATCACGTTAATTTCCCACGCAAGCAAAGTGGTACTCAAAATTCGACAGTAAAAATTCTTACCATATATGGAACGAGAAATACCAGATGTTCAGGCCTGATTTTTCCCTAGAATGACAAAACTGAGGCTATCGTACTTTGGTCACATCGTGAGAAGACAAGATTCTCTGGAAAAGTCAGTAATGCTAGGAAAAGTGGAAGGAAGTAGGAAAAGAGGAAGACCTAAACCTAGATGGCTTGACTCAATAAAAGAAGCCACACCTTCCAGTTTGCAGGATCTGAGCAGGTCTGTCAATGATAGGACGTTTTAGAGATCCTTCAATCATAAGGTTGCCATATGATGGAGGCGACTTGATGGCACATAGCACAGAGACGTGGATTTGGAACACCAAATTATACCACATAGGGCTTTAGATAAGAAAAACCACCGGGTTTCTTAGTTGGGGTGGTGGTGGTAGCATGTGGCACCAAAAGGAAAGTAAGTACACTTTTTTCAAGTCCATCACAAATAATTTCTTTAGAAAGAAATTTTCTCTTCTGCATTACAAAGAATGGAGGAACTGGAAGTCCCTTTGAAGAAGACAAAGGTGATATGCTTATGCTTTATCGAAAGGGTTTGTCTATCGGTGCACATGTGAGAAAAATGAAGCACAGCCTTTTCATTATCTCACAGCGGAGTTTTGCTCTGCTTTTGCTATTAAGATTGACCAAATTAACACAACGCCTAGACCAAGCTTGTGAGTTCCTCAATTAAAGAGTGTTTAACAAGGCGGGTGGTGGATGCTCCTTGGAGGCACAAAGACCTTAATCCCGCTTTGTTCTGATGGAATTGCACCACAGTACTCCTACTTATGGAGGAGCATCATTACTCATCCCCGACCCTCCAGGTGCAAATACTTTCTCCTTTTCCTCCTGCATCCATCCCCCCCAATTTCTTGCTCCTTTCAAAGATGGAGAGAGGCTACAGGAGCCATCTTTGGGGAAGGAGCAAATGGAAGCTGGTGGACTGGGTTTAATGGGGGGAGGGCTTCTCCTGCCCCCCCCCACACTCAGTTCAGCAGCTTCCTGCCTGTCCTCATCTCCTCTCTCTTTGCCTTGCGTTTTGCACCCTACGCCCCAATTCAACCCTTTCTCCATCCAAAGCCCCTTTCAACTCACCAGCATCAATCAGAGGCAGCCTCCCTTTGGGCAGGAAAGGAATCGGAATAAATGACTTTCACAGCTATCTCCCCCCACAGCCAGTCTAGGACTGCAGCTCAGTTGCCTTAACCCTTCGCATTGATGAATGTTTATGTTAGCATACATTTGGTTAGTCTTTAAGGCAACACAAGAGACTCCTGTTAAAGAGAAAAACACAGTCTTGCATTATTAACCATTAGAAAGGATCTCACAAAAAAAGAGGCACCTGGTTTTATCTATTTAGCTACTCATACCCTGCTTTTCTCCCCAGAGGGACTCAAAGCCTTATATAATTTTATCCTCTCACAACATCAACCCAAGAAAAGGAACAGGCGGGCTCTATATTTTTCTTGCTGAGTTTGTATTTCATTTTGTGCGGTTGAGTTGTATTTTCCCAAATGTCCTGTATAAAAAAGACTGCAGAGTGAGGACTCACTCATTGCACCTGAAGAAGGGGGTTCTCCGGTCCACAGAAGCTTCTGCTAGAATAAAATCTGGTTAGTCTTTAAGGGGGCACAAGAGACGTCGGGTTATTCTGATGCAATAACACCTCACTACCATTCTAGGAAAATCAAAGAAAGCTTGAGAGGTTCCTGCAGAAGTCTCTTCCCCCCCCCACACCCCCATCCCAAGGTTTCCATGTGAATCAGTCAGTCAATCTTGAATAGAAGGGGGCAAGCAATGAACTGTGACACATACAGAGATTCAACATCCATACTCCTCACAGGGTGACTAATTCTCCAGTATTGATGATGACTTGGCCCCAAACCAGGCAACATGTTGAGAACTAATTGTCTGAAGTTCCCACTAGGATTTTGGGCTTAAGCAGCCTGCTCACAGACCCCATTTTAGATTAGGAGGACTACAGCAAATGGTTAGGGGCAGATTAAATCTTATGACTCACGCAGCCTTCTAGACACAAAGGCAACAAATGCCAGGCAAGAGTGGACAATTCTGCCTCAGTGCCAAAATGTGAGGAAAATAGGCAGCTACCCATAGCCAGGGGACGGAGATTCCAAGAGGGGGCACCGCCACAGTGTCTCTCTACACAAGACATCTTACACAGAGATGCTCAAGCGAAAATCTTACACTTGTTCCCCCATGGTGGATACACATGCACTGCTAGGGAGACAAAATACACTTGAATATAAGACCACACTGAAAGTAAGTCATTTGAGTGACTCTGTGTAAGATGTCTTGTGTAGAGAGACTCACACAGAGTCTCTGTTCTGGTTGTCTCCCCTCAGGAGATGCAGTACTCAGAGCAGAGGCACAGCACTTCTGCAGGCCTTTCTTTGCTTCACCACAATTTAAATATCCCCTGGTTTATTATTTCATTTATTTATTAGACTCAAGGCAGCTGACACTTAATAATTAAAACATTATGTAGATGAATCCTTCTTTTCTGTTCCCTGTAGAAGCAAGAAAAGTGCCCCAAATAATCAAGTGTCAGGAGTGCTGCACTGTGGCTGGAGCCAAAGTGGTATAGTGGTTAGAGTATTGGACTAGGGGCTGAAAGATCTAGGTTCGAATCACAACTTAGCCACAAAGCTCGTGAAGGGGATCTTGGCTCAGTCACTCTTTCTCAGGCTAACTTACTGATTGGGTTGTTGTGACAATAAAGGGATGAAACCAGGGGGATCTATAATTAAGATGCAATCAGACTTTGCACGCTATCACTGTGCTGTCTGTTTTAGCAAAAACAGCACCTAAAAGACGGGCAGGGCCTATGATCATGATGCCTCTGTGTGGAAATGAATCCTGAGTACACCTGCCTAAGAAGGAGCAGGGGTAGACTGGGAGGGGGAAAGGGCCCTGCCAAAGGTGGAAGGGAAGAAGAGGCAACCTGTCTCCCCTGCTGACCAGGTGCAACCCCCCCCCTTGGCTTGCACAGGCTGACCAGGGGGTTGCTTGGGCCGGCTGTTGCTTCCCTTGCCTTGTGCGGGCCAGCCACCTTGTGTGGGACTCACAAGGTGCCTTCCTTGCCTTGCGCAGGACTCAGTTGGTTCAGCCATTGCAACCACCAGGTGGGGGTCTGGATTTCTTTTGGAATTACAAGGGATTTTAGGACTACAAAGATTAGTTCCCCTGGAGGAAATGGCAGCTTCAGAAGGCAGGCTCTATGGCATCACATCCCAGCTGAGCGCCTTCCCTTCCCCCAAACTCTACCCTCCCTAGGGTCTGTCCTCAAATCTCCAGGAATTTCTCCAGCCAAAGCTGGCAATTCTACACACTTGTATTAGGCCAATCTGTACAGGCCAGGGCTGTCCCCTAAGTTAGGAACATGGAGGTGATTTCCTAGGATGCTGGGGTGTGTGTGCCAAAACTTGCCATTGCATTGGGGTTTGCAGCTCAGAAAGGCATCTCTGCCTCCATGGGTGGCCCGAAGTGAGCCTGTCTCCTGCCCTCCCCCATCAGCAGCCAGCGCCACGGGCAGGCCAAGGGACAGGGCCCTTTTAAAGGTCATTTTCTCGTCTCCCAATCCATCCCTGTTAGCAAAATACAGTCCCCAGGAAGGTGGCAGTGAAGTCACACTGTCCTCAGGATGGTGGCAGCGAAGTCATTAGCCTAGATTGACAAAAGTCCTTGGCTGGTCTGAGTAGTGGCCTGATGGGACACGTGGTTGATACAAGGACATGCAAGCACAGGCAACAGCTGAGAGATTGTGCTCTGTGAGTTGCCACCACTGGGCTCGATCCTTGACTCACCAGCCCAGCCCCTGCCCCTTGAGCCCCTGCCTGTCACCCTGAGATTAGTTGAGCTGCTCCTCTTCATCACGTGGCTTCACATTTGGGCCACTCGCAGGAACCAGAATATTTAAAAAAAACCTGGCAGCCCTCTCCAGATGTTTTTGGCTGATAAGCAAGGAGGGTTTGGGTGGCCCGAAGTACAGGACTGGCTTTTCCAAGGCGGCCTGTGCCCTTTCCACACTGCCAGGCAGCTTGGTTCCTGTTTATTTAGGCCCAATACGGCATTTCTAATCTTGTGTTTCTCAAACTGGACTCCTCCCATGCCACTTTGAAACTGAGGAGAGTTTGGGATAATAAGGATTTTTTAAAACAGCAACACAACTCTTGGCTGATTTATTTTGAAGTGGGTAGCTATTTTGGACTGCAGTAGGACAGCTACATTGGAGTCCAGTAGTACGTTAAAGAACCAGGTTTTCCAGGGTATACACTTTTGAGAGTATCTGACAAAGGGAGCTTTGACTCTTGAGAGCTTATAGCCAAAAATCTTGTTGGTCTTTAAGGTGCTGCTGGACTCGAATCTTCACTGGTTTAGATCTTCTTCTGCTAGCACCGACCCGTTTGCTTAAGTCAGTTCATCCGTTCCACCCTTTCAGAGCTCCAGTGAGCACTGTAGCATGTGAGACGATGGTTGGCACAGTTTTGCCATCTCATATGATAATTTATTTATTCCACAATATCTATACAGCCACGATTAGCCAACAATGGCTCTTGTGGAGCTAACAGAGGTTTAAAAAAATGTAAACATTTAAAACATGAAAACAATCAATAATAGGAGCCCTGTTTCCAGCATCCATGAAATTCACTGTCTGCCAAGAGATCAAAAACTCTCCTGAACTGAGATACCAGGGCTTTTTTTCAGGGGGAACGCGGGAGAACGGAGTTCCGGAACTTCTTGAAAATGGTCACATGGGTGGTGGCCCCGCCCCCTGATCTCCAGACAGAGGGGAGTTGAGATTGCCCTCCGCGCCGCGGAGGGCAATCTAAACTCCCCTCTGTCTGGAGATCAGGGGGCGGGGCCACCACCCATGTGACCATTTTCTCTGAGGGCAACCCACTGAGTTCCACCACCTCTTTTCCCAGAAAAAAAGTCCTGGGAGATACTATTGTTTTCATCCTAAAACACATAGAAAGGTACACAAAACCCATTGCAAATGTTCCATTCTTTTATAATGTCCAAGAAATGGACTGCCTGCTGCTGACCAGCCAAGAGTAGCTCAGTTCAGAGGAGCCCACGTACTCCCTCCTCCCCTTGGGCATAGCCAGCAAATAAAGGGTGCGTTTTGCTTTCCCCACAAACCTGTACTTTGCCAATTACTTCTGTGGTTTGAAAACCTGGTTTGGAAGGAAAGCACAACCCAGTCAGCTGGTACAGACATAATGATGAACTATGAATCGCCTGTGCAAGTAGAAGAAAGCCATTGGCCGTTTGGTTCTCAGGATCCTTTGCAGATCAACAAATCCTGTTCTGAACTGAGCGAATGGCTTCCAGAGGGACAAACATTTAAAACAATAAAAGGAAACAATATGAAAACCTCACAACATTAACTGAATCGCTGCAGTCCTCAGTACCCATGAAATGCCTTTCAGTCCATGGTCAAATTAGAAGGTCTTCTAAAGAGAATTTTAAAATTGTTATTAATCTTCTAAAGTCTTCATATACAAAAGCTAGTTTTTGGTACCCCGTCACATTGTGATATGACCCAAAGATGAAACTAAGGATGCACATGATGAGAGGAGCAGGACTGATACACTCAGTAGGTCAGCAAGATCCAGGATCGCGATGATGTACTTCGATAGGATCTTTCATATGAACCCCTTTCCTTGCCATTCCTTTCAACAAGGAGGATTTAAGTGCTGTATTTGGAAACACTGCTATGACAGTATCACAGGCTGCTTCTCATAACAATCGCACTCATTGAAGCAAGCCCTTCAAACACGTTGATCTAAGAGGGAAGGAATGAAACTCAATGGCACCGTGGCAAAGAAGTGGTTAATGAAGTATCCCATGATACATGAAAACGTTTTGTACAATGTTGACCTTTATTTGTATACATTTTAGAATAAAAAATTGGTAACACACATCTTCGGGTAGTTTTGTCCCTTTGGGATAGTCAAATGAAATGAAATAATTCCTGTGAATGAAAGTGCGTCCATAAAGTGAACGCTCTCCCCCTCCACTGCCACTTTGGTGCTCTCGTATGAACAACTATCCAGGTTTAGGGATAAGACAGCAGCCGGATTCCATATTCAGCTATCTGAACTAAGATAAGATGGCTCGCAAACTAACGGGGCAATCCTATGCAGAATTACTCCATCGAAACCCATCGAGATCAGTGGGTTTAGAATGGAGTAACTCAGCATAGGATTGCACGGTAAATGTACAATTTCTGCCCATTTCTTCCCAACACTCTGGCCTGGAATTTCAGGCAGAATTGAAAAAAAGATGATCTCGGAGACAGAAACAAAAGTGAACCTTTGGAACAGCACATGAACTATGTCAACAGCAGGAGACAACGAGAGAATTTCATTGCTATAAAATTGCAGGATAATAATAATAATAACAACCTTGTGCTTATATACTGCCCTTCTGGACAGATTAGTGTCCACTCAGAGCAGCAAACTAAGTCAGTGTTATCATTATCCTCAGAATACAGCTGGGGAGCTGGGGCTGGGTGAAATGCCTGACCCAAAGCCACCAGCTGAGCTCATGGCAGTAGTAGGCATTGAACCAGCAGAGTGCTGATTTGGAACTACTACTCGAATTACCGATCTCTTAACAAAATTGTTGAATATATCACCAAACTTTGCTTCCTTATCAGATAAGTAGGATATAGCCAATGTATTTACTTTTTTAAATATACAAGTAACCTTTCATCACATTACTTGCTGGTGCCAGCTCTTTGATGGGGAGCAAGGTTTCTACTCATGCTAACACTTCTCCCAAATTTAAGTATTCATGCGGTTTCTCCCCTGGGTGAATTCTCACATTTTACAGTCAGTTTATCACAGAAGCTTGTATAAAGTATGAGGACTGATACGGCCTCCCCAGTGACTTCTCTGATATCTATTAAATTCTAAATTTTTCTACAATTTTTGCCTTGCATGAATAATTTCATGTCTAATAAGGTTTGAGCTCTGACTGAAGCAGTTTCCACATTCCAGGCACCTAAATGGCTTTTCCCCCGTGTGGATCCGTTGATGTCTAATAAGACTCGAGCTCTGGCTGAAGCAATTTCCACACTCCAGGCATTTATATGGTTTCTCTGTGCTTTGAATATTTTGGGGTAAAGCAAGATTTTTCTTCTGACTGATGTTCTTTCTACATTCCAGGAACTGATACTGTTGCTCTCCTGTATGAATCGTTTTATGTCTCTTCAGACTTGTTTTGTAAATGAAGCTTTTCCCACACTCCAGGCATTTAAATGGCTTCACTCCCGTGTGGATTCTCTGATGATTAGAAAGCCTTGAACTCATACCAAAGCGCTTTCCACATTCTGAGCATTTATAAGGTTTCTCCCCTGTGTGGATTATTTGATGTAAAATGAGGTTTGCATTCCGTGTGAACTTCTTTCCACATACCAAACATTCATACATTTTCTCCCCTGTGTGGGTTCCTTGATGGTTCGTGAGGGTTGACTTCTGACTGAAGCACTTTCCACATTCCAAACATTTATATGGCGTTTCTCCTGTGTGAGTTCTTTGATGTAAAATGAGGTTTGCATGCCGTGTGAAGGTCTTGCCGCATAGATAACATGCATTTCTTTTCACCCCTGTGTGGATTTCCTGATGCTTAGTAAGACTTGATTTCTGATTAAAGCATTCTCCACATTCCAGACATTTATACAATTTTTCCTCTGAGTGAGTCTTCTGATTTACACTGAGATTTGCACTTTGTACAAATCCCTTTCCACACTCTAGGAGCTGAAATGGTTGCTCCCCTAGGTGAATCCTCTGGTGTCTAATAAGACTTGTGCTGTGAGTGAAACTCTTTCTACACTTCAGGCATTTAAATGGCTTCACTCCTGTGTGGATTCTCTGATGAGTAACAAGTCTTGAGCTCTGACTAAAGCGTTTTCCACATTCCAAGCATTTATACGGTTTTTCTCCTGTGTGGATTATTTGATGTAAAATTAGATTTGCACTCCGTGTGAACTTTTTTCCACATTCCAAACATTCATATATTTTCTCCCCTGTGTGGATTCCTTGATGACTGGTAAGGGTTGATCTTTGACTAAAGCTCTTTCCACATTCCAAACATTTATATGGCCTTTCTCCTGTATGGGTTCTTTGATGTAAAATGAGGTTTGCACTCCGCATAAATTTCTTTCCACATTCTGAACATTCATACGCTTTCTCCCCTTTGTGGGTTGCTTGATGAGTGGTAAGGCTTGAATTCTGACTAAAGCTCTTTCCGCACTGCAAACACTTATATGGTTTTTCTCCTGTGTGGATCCTTTGATGTATAATGAGGTTTGTACTCCGCATAAAGCTCTTTCCACATTCCGAACATTCATATGTTTTCTCCCCTGTGTGGATTCCTTGATGGGCAGTAAGGGTTGAGTTTTGAATGAAGCTCTTACCACATTCCAAACACTTATATGGCTTTTCACCTGTGTGGGTTCTTTGATGTATGATGAGGTTTGTACTCCGCATAAAGCGTTTTCCACAGTCCAGGCATTTATATGGTTTTTCTCCTGTGTGGGTTCTTTGATGGATAATGAGGTTTGCACTCCGAATGAATCTCTTTCCACACTGCAAGCAGTCATATGGTTTCTCTCCTGTGTGGGTTTCCCAGTGCACTTTAAGAGTTGAGACACTGGCAAAGCTTTTCCCACAAGCAGAGCATTCAATCCTCCTCTTTCCTTCATGTATTGTTTCATGGTAGTTACTATTCCGACAACCAGTAGATCTAGTTTTTCCATGGAAATAATTTTCATTTGCAGTGTCCCACACATCCTCTGTTGAAATAAAGCAAATTCTGACATGAGTTCAAAGAAGAAATGGACCATCAGTTCAGGACAGGAGCCAATTTAACTATGTGGAGAATTCTAGAATACAGTATTTTGTCAGGATCCACCTTCAAAGACACAGTAGAGAGACTAAGCTGCTCACAACTAAGATTATTGATTCAATAATATTAACTATTTACTTCATTCATACTCCATTTTCTCCTTAGTGGGGACCCAAGGTGGTTTACATCATTCCCCTCTCCTCCATTTTATCCTCACAACAGCCCTTTGAGGTAGATCAGCCAGAGTGTGTATGACTGGCCCAAGGTCACCTATCAAGCTTCCATGGCGGAGTAGGGATTTGAACCTGGGGCTCTCAGATCCTAGTCCAACATTCTAACCACTACACTACATTGGCTCTCATAATATTAACAGCAGATCAAAAATGTAATATCAGTTAGCCGAGATAGTTGATAGTTAGACTAAAAGTTGGAAACTAGAAGAGCTAGAAGAACTAGAAGATAAGCTGTAGCTGTCAGCTACGTCCTATCCGTGAAGCAAGGCCTGGATTCAGTCTCTTCTATTTACAGTTGTATCTACAGGCTAATTTCTAAAAAATATGGTGGTGGAAAGTGCCGTCAAGTCACAGCTGATTTGTGGCAACCCTGTAGGGTTTCCAAGACAAGAGATGTTCAGAAGTGGCTTGCCATTGCCTGCCTCTGTGTGGTGACCCTGGACTTCCTTAGTGGTCCCCTATGCAAGAACTAACCAGGGTCAGCTCTGCTTAGCATCCAAGACCTGACAAGATGGGTCTAGCCTGGGCCATCCAGCTCAGGCCTCTATACTGAAATCTCATCATAACCTCTGAAATCCCTGGCCGCACTCCCCATAACTCTGGCTTGATTGTTCCCAGAAGCTCAATCCTACCATGTTCCTGGCTGGTCTCAAAATCCTCTTACATTCCAAAGCCCCTGGCCTCCTATCTCCCGCCAGCTGAAATATTCTTGCAAAATGAGAATTTCATGGGCTAAAAGTGACTATCGTTCATTCTGCAGCCTTCCATACTGGTTGCCTTTCCCAACTCGATGGCATGAGTGCTGCTAATGTAAAAGGACTGGGAAAGAAGCTTATGTTTGGACATGCGGTATCAACCGCTGGGAAAAAAAAATTAACTCCTTTGGCCTACAAATCTTTGCTCTGGAGCTAGATAAATCATTTGGTGCAGTGCATGGGGATACCATGGGCCAACAGAGGACCTCAATAGGTTCTACCATAGGATTTCTAGTAATTCCTAGAGAGGCAGGTTTCTCCCCGGATGTGACATAACTGCTGATGGTGCTCCCCATGACCCTCTCCCTCCCAGATTCTTGCCAGCTGCCAGCCTCTGGCAAGCATCCCTAAGGCAGGGGGTAGATAAACATAAGTTAGCTAGTGGGTGGGAAGGAGAGAAAGAATCAGGGAAAGGGGAGAGGCTGTGGGGGCTTTCAGGGAAGGGAAAGGGGAAATAGTGTGGGAGGGGAAAATGAGATGCCTCCCCAAAAGTCCTTGTGGGTCCCCCACTTGCTTTACCTATACCCTAATATGATTGAAATATTTCCCCCATGATTAGAATATGAAATATTTGTAATTTTTTAAATTAGACTTTCGCCACATTTTCCTTCCATCTAGAACCATACTCACTTTCCTTAGTCATATTGTGGAGGGAAACTTCCTCGGGCAATCTTCTTGGAGAAGCCTCAAGCATTTCCCTTGGCTCGGGGCCTTCCTGTAGAAAGTTTTCCTCTGTGATCTCTGTCATGGTCCTTTCATCTTTGAGGGACAGAAGAAACAATTAAGAAATGCCTCCCCCCCCCCACAAATACTCAGTTGTGGGTCATAAAGGCAGGAGAACTTGGGGCGGAGGGGAGCATACAAGGTGAAGAACCCCTGTAAAGCTCCTGCTAGCCATTCATGTCTCCCATTGGTGGAGGCTGCCTCTTTGGGGGGGTTCAGTAATGGGCTTGTCTTCTCCCTAGAACTCCCCCAGAGCCTCAGACTCAGAGGGGAGGACGTTTACGGCTCCCATTTCCTGCTAAGAGCATGGAAAGAGCCCTGCTGGATCGGACCGCTTGTCCATTGAGTCCAGCATCCCGTGTCTCACACAGCAGCCAGCCAGTTACTCTGGTGAGCCAACAAACGAGGCAGAGAGGCTGAGGCCTTCTCCTGACGTTGCCTCCTGGGATTCAGATATTCACTGACCTCTTTCCCTCCCTCCAGGCCTCAGGGACTCTCCTGGCCTCTTGCAGGCACCTCCGTGCCTTTGGCGCTGGAGCCAGGGCCATCCTTTCCAAGCTGACGGCCCGCTCAGCTGTGGCGGCCTCCGCCAATGTCATTGTGGTGAAGAGCTAGGCCCGTGAAGCTCAGGATTGCCAGGAGCCTCACAGTTGTTTGCCGATGTCCCCTCCGACCGCACACCACAAGTACCTACCTGCTGATCTCTTCTCTTCAGCAGGAGCTTGGACACACAGCATTTTCTCGCCTTCAAAACAGGCAATGAGATCAAGTTTGGGAATCAGAGTCTGTTCTCCAGTGGGAGATGCAGAAGCCTGGAGGGAATTAGCGCCTGGTTCCTACCACCAAAGGAAACAAGGACCCTTAATGAGGGAAGCCACATGCCCAGAATTCTCCAGTGTGACCCCTGTACCCACCTTTTGACCTGGGTCCAGCACAATGAAATACCCAACAGCTTAATCAAAGGACGTTGGATTCTGAGAGAAATCGACTTTTGATCTCTTCACAAAACTTACATGCAGCCATAATGGTCTGTGTGCATAAAGTGCTGTCACGTCACAGCTTAGGGCAACACCCTCAAAGGATTTTCAAGGCAAGAGATGAGCAGAGGTGGTTTTGCCTGTCTCTTGTGCGGACCCTGGACTTCCGTGGAGGTCTCCCACCCAAGTACTAACCAGGGCCCCACCTGCTTAGCTTCTGAGAGTTGACAAAATGGGTGAGCCTGGGCCATCCAGGTCACGGCCATATTGGTGTATTGGAATAAGGTTCTATCAGGAACAGTAAGAACAAGGAAGAGCCCTGCTGCATCAGATTATCAGTGTGGCCCGCATCCTTTCCCACACAGTGGGAAAGCCAAGGCCTTCCTCCCCTGATATTGCACTGGGTTTCAGAGGTTGACTGCCTCTGAATATGGAGGTCCTCCTTACTCACCATGGCTAGTAGCCGTTAATGGACCTCTTGTCCACAAATCTAAATCCCGTTTGGAATCTCATGGCCATCACTACGTCCGTCCCACAGTTTAATTACTGCAGTATTGAGGATGCATCCCAAACCAAACAGTATTGAGCAGGTACACACAATTCACAGAATCACAGAGTTGGAAGGGGCCATACAGACCATCTAGTCCAGCCCCCTGCCCAGTGCAGGATCAGCCTAAAGCATCTCTGACAAGTATTCATCCAACCTCTTCTTGAAAACTGCCAGTGAGGGGGAGCTCACCTCCTCCCTAGGCAGCTGATTCCACCTTTGAACTACTCTGACCGTGAAAAAGTTTTTCCTAATATCCAGCCGGTACCTTTCTGCATGTAATTGAAGCCCATTGCTTCGGGTCCTACCCTCTGCTGCCAACTGGAACAGCTCCTTGCCCCCCTCCAAATGACAGCCTTTCAAATTTTTAAGAGAGCAATCATGCCCTCCCTCAAAATTCAAAAGAGTGCAGGAAACTATTAGGGCCTAATTCTTTTCTAATCAAGAGGAGGCTCTTTCATGGCAACCGGATCAGAGAAATTTGCTAATCCATCTTTCAAGGTATCTAACAAACTAGATCTCATGCAAGACACCAAGATAAAGTGGAGTTTTTTTGCTGTCCATCTTACATGGTGTTAAGACTCTGACATGGGCCTTGAAGAAGAAACTGAGTTTGCCTTACAACAGTTCAGCTTTGACTAGTGGCCTTGATAGCTCAGAGAGAAGATAAAGTCTACGAAATACCATCTGGATTGAGGAACAAGTGGGCAGATGGGCAGATAAGAGCTTGACATTTTACAGTGATAAAAGAACAGCCTGTGGAATCACACAGGCTGGGGACCAACCCATTGATTCCAGGATGGTCGATTTTATAACCCAGCGGGAAACCACCAGCATCCGTTTGATTTGTAAACACTGCACTATTGGGCAAACCGGGTTTGGCAGGCCCTGGATTCCTAAATCTCAAGCTCAGATTGGATAGTATCTCTTGGGCACACGTAGGGGATATCCTGAAATGGAGCTGCCTGTATGTGTGTGTACACCCATGAACACACAAAGATGCATGTGTAGAATTCAACACCCTTCTGTCGTCACCAGTTGGGGGAAAATAATACTGAAACTGTAAGTTTCCATCTAGCTTAGCAACCTTTCCCAGTCCCTTTTATTTCTTAGCCTGTGTCCTAGTTCTGTACTGTGTTTACTCTAGAGTTGTGCGTTGGTAATAATAAAGCTTTTTAAATTATTCTCTATTCAGATACAAAACGGCTCTAACCGCTAGCCAACACTACTGAGGGAACACTACGGCAACTGTATCGCTGGGCAGTTGCTGGGAAACAAGAGGTATTCTCTAGTATAGAGGCAGATATCCAGGGGTGGTGGGAAGCTACCAAAGGTGACTCCACCACCCAACATACAAGGGGGTTGGAGGAAAATAGATAATGGCTTCCTACCTCAGTCTCCCTGATACAGCTGCATGCCAATGAGAAAATGTCACTGGGGAGCTGAGACGGAAACATTATACCATTTAGATAGTTTCAGGTTGTTCTGTAGTAGAAGAGCAAGATTTGTGTCCAGTAACATCATAAAGACCAACTAGATTTCTAGGGTATGAGTTTTCGAGACTCAGAGCTCCCATAGTCAGATCAATACACCATCTACTTACTACTCAGCTAAAAGAAGCTACAGCCTTCTTTTGTACAGCCAATGACACAGTCATAATATAAAAGCAAAGGGACAGTGCATTTGATGGGATAAAAAAAGCCCTGAAGTTGTTATCAAGAGAGAAATATCTTGCCCATCTGGGTGTTGTTAGTGAAAAATGACAAACGGGTATGATTGTGTGGGTAGGTGGGGACATCAGTCATGTTTTTTTCTGAGGGAAATTGAGTCCACAACCATGCAGAAGAATCTTTCTCCCACCTCTCTTTCCTCTCAAATGGCACCCTAACCAACGAGGAAAAGAGGTATAAAAAATCCAGAGGTGGACGCAGTCAGGCAGTTTCACGCCATTAATTTATCATTGTTTTATGGATGTAATTTTTGTAAGCCGCCTCAAAACTGGTAGGGTAGAAATAATTGAAATTAAAATAACAAAGAAAAGCCAGAAACTAATCTAATCTCCTGAAGAAGCTCTCTGGGTTGTTAGTTTGGAGTAGAGAAAACAATGGGTATTGCATTGCTGCCCATTCGATTCCACCCACATGCAACCCTAGGCAGAGCAAACACACATGAAGCCGCCTTCTATAGAATCAGACCCTTGGTCCATCTAGTTCAGTATTGTCTGCTCAGTTTGGCAGTGGCTTTCCAGGGTCTCAGGAAGAGGCCTTTCACATCACCTACTGCCCGGCCCTTTTTTAACTGGAAATGCTGAGGATCGAACCTGGGACCTTCTGCATGCCCAGCAGAGACTCTATTTCTGAGCCACGGCTCATGGAGTTGCATTTCTCCTTGTGATAGAGCTTACGGTCAATATATGGTTATTCTTCTTTTGCAGATCTACTTACACTAGGAGGAGGGGAGAGGAGACAGCATCCAAAATGGCATGTCTCCTGATCCGTCCCTTACCTGAGCAATTGTTTCAACTTCATCACAACAAGGAGGAGATCTGGAATCCATCACAGACATATTTCCTTTGCCGGCTAGGATGAGAAAGCAAAATGGCAGGAAACTTTTCATCACATGTACATGTTTTTGTCTTCTAGTTCCTTAGGCAAAACCCAGCTGTCTCCATCTTTGAGCACACTTGCAAGAACAACTCTCCTATGCTCCACCGTGACAGCTCCGCTCATCTGAGCAGATACACAAGATCTACTACTGCCTGTACGCATGTCTTCTCTGTAGTGGCCCCTGCCCTGCAGAAGGGCTTGCTTGAGGAGGCCTGGGAGGCGCCTATGCTCCTGTCATTGTGCAAACAATGTGTTCAGGAGGGCATTTTTATAAAGAAACAGGCATGTATCTTATCAGGATGGTACAGAAAAATGCACGACACTGACGTAATGTCACGTTCTACATTTTTAACATGTCATGTTTAAGATTATGCTTTGTTCAGATGACAGCCCCTTTTCAAAATTCTGCAGTTCCTCATCCTATTACATTAGCTATGAGAAGTATGATTCTACTGATATGGCTGCGGCTTTGGAAAGCTAGACAAATTTGTGGGTGTGGGGGAATAGGTCCATCATGGCCATCCATGTACAGAGGCTGTCTTGCCAGTTGCTTTGGCTTTATTTTACAAGTATCTTGCATGACGGACAACCAGTGGCCTAATCCAGCATGGCATTTCTTACACGCCACGCAATCTTAAACAGAGTTACACCATTCTAAGTCAACTGAAGTCAATGGGATTAGAAAAGACAGGATGGTATAGTGGTTAGAGAGTCAGACTAGGATCTGGGACAGCCAGGAGCCAATTCCCAGTCTGCTTCAGGAGCTCACTGAGTGACCCTGGAGCCAGCCATATACTTTCAGCCTAGCATACCTTACAGGGTTGTTGTGAGGATAAATGTAGGAAATTTTGAGGAGGGGGAAGGGGTAATGATGAAAAAATCAGAGTCCTTCACAGGGGAAGTTTGTTCTTTTGTATCAAGGAGGCGTTCTTTTCCGCCAAAAAGTTGCCAACTTCTATGTGGGGATTGGAGATCTCTCAGAATTACAACTGACCTCCAGACAATGGAGATCAGTTCCCTGGACAAAATGGCTGCTTTGGAGAGTGAACTCTATGGCATTATTACCCACTGATGTTCCTCCCCTCCCCAAACCCGGTTCTCCCCATTATCCACCCTCAAATCTCCAGGAATGTCCCAACCTGGAGCTGGCAATCCTACCTTCCGTCTGTTTTATTAGCTATGGGGCACCACTCAAAATGGTAATTTTGCACAAAATATAAGCCTTTTGCCAGGCGGCTGGATGGGTGAGGGGCTCAGCAAAAGCCAGTGACTGAAGACTTCTTATGGTGGGACATTGCCTCCTACTTAACCATCAGAACTGAAGTCTCTTGCCCCTTTGGTGTAGTGGTTAAGAGTGCAGTGGTTAATCTGGAGAACCCACTCCTCCACTTGAAGCCAGCTGGGTGACCTTGGGTCAGTCACAGCTCCTAGCTCTCTCAACCCCAGCCACCTCACAGGGTGTTTTGTTGTGAGGATAATAATAACATACTTTGTAAACTGCTCTGAGGGGGCATTAAGTTGTCCTGAAGGGCGGTATATAAATCAAATAATGTTGTTGTTGTTGTTATTTCTAGAGTCTCCCCTCAGCCCATCAATTTCCTCCTCCTTCCAGCTATAGAGCAAGACCGCAGGGGCCTAAATTTAGCCACGAAGCTAAGGAAGAAATGGAAAGAAGGAGACAGAGGGGGCAATTCTCTTAGCGCCCCCAACATTCACCAACTCCTGCCTTGAGACAACTTCCCTTCCCTCTCCCCAGCCACACTTTGAACTTACCAGATCCCACCAACTACTGATGCAGCAGCCTGGGAAACTGAGGCCCCCTTGGTTTCTAGGGAGGGAGGGGGCAGGCAGGAAATAGCTTTGAAAGGTAGCCCCCCCCCTCCATGCCTTTCTAGGACTGGAACTCGGTCATTGTAACCCTTTGAGGGGCTCTCATAAGTGAAAGGTGCCGCGAAGAGGGAAAAGGCGCATGGGGCATTCTCTGGAATTAGCCACCCTCCGGAAATTTCCTCGCCGCCTGAAGTGGACACCAAAAAAATAGCAGCAGCCCCTGGCGATACTGCAAGACAGGCTTGGTCAGCTGCTGCTGTCATCTGCATCTCTCCCTCTTGTGAATATATTCGTGAGATGAGAGTGACTAAGTCAAAAACCTTCCTAATGTCATTTTATGTATTAAAATATGTATGCCCCACCTTACCCTTCGGGCTCAAGGCGGCTTACAGTTCCAAAATGCTTTTAAAAAGACAAAAAACAACAAAACGCCATTACCCTCTCCCCAGAAAAATGCCTTCAGCTGAAACCCCATCAAAAGCATTTGCAAGATAAAATGGCCTTACAACTAGAGTTACTGAGGCACGGCCTGGAGTTTCCCAGGAATTGCAACTGATCTCTAGACTGCATAGACTGGTACCTCTGGAGGAAATGGCAGCTTTGGAGGGGGCACATTCCTGCTAAGTTTCTTCCCCTCCACAAACTTTGCCTCCCGAAGTACCACCCTCAACTCTCCAGGAATTTCCCCACCCGGCGTTGGTGGGGACGCTGTTAACACTTCCTGAACACTCTAAGAATGGTGGCCTGGGAGCCCATTCCACAGGCACAGTGGCTGGCCAGCAGCTCAAGACATATGTGCATCCACCAGCTAGCTGCCTGTCGGCTCAGGGCACATGCATGCTTGCTGGCTGCTGGCCAACAGGTCAGGGTGCACCTGGCCTAGCATGGGAGGGCACCTAGTTGGCAAGGGGCATGCCCTGGCCAACTGGCCTGGGGCACCCAAAGTCCTTTGGCTAGCCTTACCGATGTACAGCTCCTAAGCTGTGGTTTTAAAGATCAGAACCAGCACCCTGAATTGAACTCAGAAGCAAACCTGCCAGCCAATATAACTACTTTAAAATAAGCAAGATGTATTGCTGTTGGTTAGCCCCTGGAACTAATTGGGAGCCACTTTGTGAACCAGATGCAGTTTCATGTCTTCAAGGGCAGCCCAACACAGAGTGTGTAGCAGTAATCCAGTCATAAGGTTACTAAAAGGTATGGATCAGCATGGCCAGACTGGCGGAAAAGAATTGGTGAACCAAATGGAACCGACAGAAGCTTCTCTGGGTCACTGCGCCCACCTGCTTTTCAAACAGCCAGGTTGGGTCCATGAGCACCCCCCAAGCTCTCATCTTGCTCTGGATCCAGGGCATGTTGGTCCACATCCTCTGCCTTAGGCACTTGACAGAGGCCTCAAAGCACTGCTTCCGTGCAAGGCGGATGCATCTGGAGGCTTGGGCAATGAACTGTAGGGCTGGATGGCGTGATGAGCTCCAGACAATCTTTACTATATACGCAGAGAGAGAGAGGAGAGAGCTGGGGCACTCCGCATGGCAAATCCCAGCCCATTGATTCTGTTCATCTTTTAGTGTGTCCAACCAGACAGAAAAGACTACAGCCTCCAAGGGCTAATACCTTAACACCAATTTAAGGATGTCAGCTCCAGCTTGGGAAATTTCTGGAGATTTGAGGGCAGTTGTTGGGGACTGCAGAGTACCAGGAGGGGAGGGAGCTCAGCAAGGCCATCTGCCCTCTAAAGCTGCTATTTCCTCGCAGGGGAATCTCTGTGGTCTTGCAAAAGAACGTAGAATTAATCATGTAAGATGCAGTTCACATACAGAATTTATAGGTATATATGACACGCATGAAATGATGCGTTTGCTCATCTGAACAGGGTCTCCTGCAGGTGCCACCCTGCACATGGGCAAAATCAACAGCTGCCCGTTCATGGGCATTCTCTGTGTTGGCCCCTACCCTGTGGAACAGCCTGCCTGAGGAGATCAGGAGAGCCCCCATTCTCCTTGCTTTTTGAAAATGATGCAAAACTGAATTATTCAAAAAGATAGAAGGGCTATATTGTAGGGAGGGGGTCTCAGATGCTTGACTAATGAGTTAGGGACCATAGACTTCACCATTATGTTGTCTTATGTCCTATCTGTTGCTTTAAATATGTGCTCCTATGTACTACCTGTGCTTCATGTTGTCTAATGTCAGTCCTAGAATTGCTTATGCTCTGTTTCAGCATTTCTTTAACTCTGTATTGGATTCTTGCTAATGCTACGTCTTTGTAAATTTGTATGTATTTACCCAATGGCATTGTTTATGGAAATGTCCTTGATATTGACTGTACTAATCTCACACTATGTAATCTTCCTTGAGTCTCAGTGAGAAAGAGGAACTAAAAATGACATAAATGTCATTATAAATGACATAAATAAAACGTCATGTAGACAATGCATCCACCTGGATTGAATTGAGACCTAGGCCGATTCCAGATGGCCAGAAATTGCGGTTTTTCTGTGGAAATAATCGCTTACCGGCCACGCGTTCACTTTCATCTCCATCCGCTTTGTCTCGCAGCGTGCCGAGCCATCCCGCTTCCGGATGTTCGCACGGCCAACTGAGGTACCCGGGATTGGTTGTTTCCTCCCCGTCACAGTTGACGTCGGGGGGGCCTTCATTGGTTCACATTTTGGTTTTTTTTTTACGTGTTTTGCGCAAATGCGCAAATGTGCAGGTATGCGAATATGCAGCATTGACTTTTGTGCATTTGTGCATTTATGCACATTTGCGCAGTTCGATGTGCACAAACGTGCAACTGTGCAAATGGTGCCCGGTTTTAAAAAAAAAATTAAGGGAATATTGTTGCCGGCCGGCCGGCAAAGGAAGGAGGGAAACGGGAGGGCCTCTCCGCGGCGACGAAGCGTCCAGAAGTGTGCAAACCCACAATACTGCGTTCATACCGTCCACTTATAGAGCGCAACTGAGCGCCATGGACCACAGGTAAGCCAGGACGGGAAATTGCGGGTTTTTATGAGTGAGGTTGCTGAAAAGGCGAAAGCACTCGCTCTATTTGTGCCCGTCTGGAATCGGCCCTAGACTTCCAGTTTCATTACTGCGAAGCTGATTTCTCTACACCCACCACCCCTCTGCATAACCCCACCCTATCAGATTGAGCTTGCTATTGTCATTCACTGGCTTTTATCATTTACCTACTATTGCTATTTACTTGAGATCCAGTTTGGTGTAGTGGTTAAGAGCGCAGGACTGTAATCTGGAGAGCCGGGTTTGATTCCCCACTCCTCCACTTGAAGCCAGCAGGTTGACCTTGGGCTAGTCACGGCTCTCTGGAGCTCGCTCAGCCCCACCCACCTCACAGGGTGATTGTTGTGGGGATAATAATGACATACTTTGTAAACTGCTCCGAGTGGGTATTAAGTTGCCCTGAAGGGCAGTATATAAATCGAATGTTATTATTGTTGTTGTTGTCCTTCAGCATCTGAAATCACTCCACTCACGAAGATATAAGGACAGATAGACTCACATTCTAGCTGTCTCTGAAGAAGCGAGCAGTGACTCACGAAAGCTCATGCCCTACCACAAATTTTGTTAGCCTTATAGGTGCTACTGGACTCTTGCGCTTTTCTATAAATAAAATGTGTTGTCCATTGTTAGAATGAGTTTTGATGAAAAGCTGATGATCTTCCGCCAAATTGGCTTTCAGCACAAAGAACAACGCCCCACATGCGATTCAAGGCCCTTCCCTACTTATGCTAGGAAGCCACGAGGGAGAATTCCCAGGTTTTGATAACAAAGTCACAGTTCCGGTGGACACCCCCCTCCCCTTCTCCCAGTTTCCCAAGCAGAGCCAGTTTGCAAGATCCCGTCTAAGGGTTAAGGCGACTGAGCCGCAGTCCTAGACAGGCATTCAGGAGGAAGTGGGGTGGGGGGGAATTAGCTGTGCAAGTCATTTATTTGGAATCCCAGCCCGCTTAAGGCATTCCGCTTCAGAGGCTGGGAGGGAGCTGGTGAGTTTAAAGGGCTCGGGAGGGGGCGCTGAACCGGGGGATGCAGGACCCAAGGCGGAGGGAAAGGCGGGCGGCTGCGGAGCTCAGTGCGGGGGAGAAAAGAAGCCTCCCCCGCGTCGCTGCTTATTTCCCTTTGCTCCTTCCTTCACGGTGATTCCCTGCCGCTTTTTTTGTAGCTGAAAGGGAGGGGAGGGGAGAAGAGAAAAAATGATGGAATATTGACCGGGGCGGGGGGCAACAGATCGATGGGGGTGTGAAAAGAGACTGTGTGTTCAGGATGCAATCCTGCCCAGAATGAATAACGAGGAAATACGACCCTCTTGGCCTGAAAGCACTCCCCTCCCGTTTGTTTTAAGGTGCATCCAAAATCTTGGTTGATCTTAGTAACTAATCTTTTTGTTATGGATCAACGTGGCTGCCTCTGTTTTTGTCTACTTTGGAATACCTGAGTAGAGTTGATTAAGGGGGAATGGAAAGGACCTGATGACCACTAGGGAACGTTACTCCAGTTGGCCTTACATGGACTCTTTATTAAGGACAGTAACTAAAATGGCTATCCACCATTGTTCATGTAAAGGCACGTCTTTGCTCCGGGTGTTACGGATTCTCATGTAAAGCCTGACAGTTCAGCCTGGCCTCAGGGCTTCTTTTATTTTTAGCTTTTTAGTTTTGCGATTAAAAGGGCTTTCCTTTTCTGCTTCTTCGTCCCTATGTGCGGTATAGTGCAACTTGATACCATTCACACTTCACACCCTCTTGAAGGCCGCAGAACAAAGTCCACCGGGCACAAAGAGGTCTTGAGGTTATCGTGGCCTGAAGGAATCTGCCCCCCCCCTGCATCTTTTTTAACATTCAGCCTGCTGAAGAGATCTGGAGAACAAGCAAGCTTGCATGCCGGGTTATGTTGTTTTGGTGAATTTTAATAAAAGATTTCACATGGCTTTTTTATTGCTAAGAGGCAGCGCAGCTACTGCGGTCTTTTGCTCGAGGAGGTAGCTGGAAACACAGAGTTAGGTGTAGCGGTCACTTGGCAGTGGACTTTGCGCAGGAGGTGATGGTTTTATGCACCCATCTCGTAACTGTGCCCAGTTTTGATGGCCACTTGAACCTATTGTTCTTTTTGTTTTTTCATTCCTCTTACCTAACAGTCTAGTGAGGGGAGAACTGCATTGCCTGTGATTCAGTGGCTATATGATGGTGCCTCATAGGATTTATTTTATTTTATTGACTATTCTGGCTTTCTCACTGGGACTCAAGGCTAATTACATGTACAATTAAATTTTACTTACGTATTTATTTATAACCTGCCTTTCTCCCAAATGGGGACCCGAAGTTACCCACATTGTTCTACTCTTCTCTATTTTATCCTAACAACGACCCTGTGAGGTAGGTTGGGCTGGGAGAGAGTGACTGGCCCAAAGTCACCTATCAAGCTTCCATGGCAGAGTGGGGATTCAAACTTGGGCCTCCCAGATCCTAATCCGATACTCTAATCACTATGCCACGCTGGGTCGCAGGCAATCAGTAAGCAGATTACACTATATGATAACATCAGGCAATCAAGTAGTTCATTGCTAGTCTAGCTCAGAAGGCCCATGATTTGTGGGACATTTGTGTGTGTGCGTGTGCGTGTGTGCATGCGTATGAGAGAGAGCGCTTTTCAGTAGCATGAGCAGTGCTAGATGCTGGATGGACAGCAGGAACAAGTCCACAGGCATAAGAAGTACAATGTGCTTGGGTCAGATGTTGCAGAAAAATGAGTCCGGTCACACATTAAAGACTAACAAAATTCATTCCAGTTGATCAGAAAAGGGGAAGGCCCTCCAAAGTTGGGGGCCACTGCTGAAAAGCACATGTCTCATGGCTATTTGCCCCCCTCTGGTGGGCAATGGGTGCGTGAAGGATGGTGTCCGATAATAAACGCAATGCCCAGGCATAAAGAGGTTCTCTAAATATGCTGCTTTCAAGCTGCATAAGATTTTATAGATAAAAACCACCACCTCGAATTAACTTTTCTGCCACATTCTAGACTATCTGAAGTTTCCAAACCGTCTTCCAAGCTAGTCCCACGTGAGAATTCCTTTTCCTCAGAAGGGATTTGATGAGATGTGATGGTTTTTCTGGGCACTGATATTGTTTCTTTGCTTCCCTGTCCCCCTGCAACCCTGCTGTTCTCCTCTTCAGCATCTCCTACTTTGTTGAAACTGGAACTGAAGTTTTGGGGGTTTTAGAAGGTTTTTTTCCTCCTGTCTCCCACAGATTAAAGGACCATGACAGCGATCAAAGAGGAGAACTTTCTACAAGAAGACCCCGAGTCATGTGAAATAGTTGAGGTTTCTCCAGGAGTACTGGCCAAGGATATTTTCTTCCAAAATATGTCTGATGAAAGTGAGTATTTTTCTAGATGGGAGGAGGATGATATAGTGGCAAAGAAAAACAAGTACAGGTGATGTAATAGTGGGGAAATTAAGCAATGTATCTTTAGCTGATATCGCATAAAGTAGCAGAAATGCTTTAGATTTCAGCCCAGAGCGCTCCTTCCATACTCCACCCAGATAAATGAATCCATATTCAGGACTAGAGAGCAATGGTCTTATTGGGGCAAAGGGTTGACTTCCCATAGGATCTTGTTACAGGTTTCAGCTTCTCCCCAAATCCCTTAAAGATTAGAAGTACAAGTAAGAAGGCCTGTAGAAAGTGTCGAATTTGCAACGGTTTCGGCATTTCCAACCATGGAATAGGTTGGCAACCGACCACGACACTCTAGGGATACAAGACTTGAAGGAGTGGGCAGTTACTTAGCAGTGTGAGAGGATTTTGGAAGGCAGGCAGGGGCACGTGGGAAGGGGGCTCAAATTATTATTGGGTGGGAAACCCTGGGAACAGCCTTTTCTTGCAGCCCCTTTGACTTCTGAAGTCCTGCTTCATCTAAACTGGAAAAGATGCCATGTTGAAGGAGGGCAATTGAACATCTGCTCTGTCGGTTGCAGGAAGATATGTGGTGGAACCCCACTGATACTTTCAGTTTTTCAGGATCATAAACGGACATAGAAAGTTGCCCTATGAAGAGTTAGAAAATTAGTCCAGCCAGCCAGTTATCAGAACAGAGAAGCAGAAATTTCCTTCATCTTAAGCAAAGATCTTTCCCAGCAGTGTTGCATCTGAGCACGCCTCATATTGGTTCAGAATGACAGGTTTTGAGGCTGTAGTAAAAATTAAAAATGACGACACAGGGAAACAAAATAAGGCATCAATGAAGTGTAACTTAGACTGGAGTAAAATAGTAAAGAGTCCAGTAGCACCTTTAAGACTAACCAACTTTATTGTAGCCTAAGCTTTTGAGAGCCACAGCTTTCTTCGTCAGATGCATCTTAAAGGTGCTACTTGACTCTTTACTATATTGCTTCTACAGACTAACATGGCTAACTTCTCTGGATCTTAGACTGGAGTAACTCTGTTTAGGATTTCACTGAAAATCTGCTATCAGTTACCAGTTTTTTAAGCCAAATCTCATCTCCTAATTTTGTACCTCTACCCTGAGAGAGAGAGAAAGAGAGAAAAGGAAAAAGAGAGAGACCAACAAACGGCCCATTATTTGAGAGGTTGGCAGGGCTGTTCCAGGGCAGAGCAGGAAAGAGCAAATTCTCTGGCTGGTTTTGCTCTCACATGAGGAAGTGTCTTCTCGTAACAGAGAGGATTTCTAATTAGTGATCAGTTTGGGTAGCTGGTATTCTCTTTTAGATGTGTGGTTATTGTCATTCAGTCAGTTCTCATTGGTGGTGGTTTGGAAGCAGCGTCTTGACAAATGCACTTTTTGTATTCCATAACTCTCCACAGTAGTTGAATTGTTTCATTTGACACATTTCCTGATTTGATGTTGCATTTCTTCTTTACATTTCTATTAGGATTCGCTGTTTCAGCAGGAGATGTTTGGGATACAGCTAGTGAAAACGAAACTCATCAGGTCTTAGAGGAAAGTGATACAGAGCTAGAGGTGAATGAGAACTTTGGAAATCATGATATTCCAAAAAGCCAAGAGGAAAGCCAAATAGGTCAAGGAAGCAGTAACTTCCATGAAGCAATACAAGAAAGAAAAAGAAGGATTGAATGCTCTACATGTGGGAAAACCTTTGCTAGTATACCAAACCTTAAAACACACTGGAATATCCACACAGGGGAGAAACCATATGACTGCTTGCTTTGTGGAAAGCGATTCAATCAAAGCTCAGCTCTCAGGGTACATCAAAGAACCCACACAGGGGAGAAACGGTATAAATGTTTTGAATGTGGAAAGAAGTTTGCTTACAGTGCATACCTCATTGTGCATCAAAGAATCCACACAGGAGAGAAACCATATAAATGTCCGGAATGTGGAAAGAGGTTTCGTACTAAGTCAAGCCTTACTGTGCATCAAGGAACCCACACAGGAGAAAAACCCTATACATGTTTAGAGTGTGGAAAGCAATTTGTTGTAAGATCACGTCTTGTTAGACATCAAGAAATTCATGTGAGGGAGCGACCCTATCATATCCGCAAGCCTGGAAATAACTTCAGCCACAGCATACAGCGAAAAAAACAGAGAGATAAAAAACCATATAAATGTTTAGAATGTGGAAAGAGCTTTATTGCTAGCACAAACCTCCTTGAACATCAAAGTACCCACACTGGTGAGAAACCATACACATGTTTGGAATGTGGAAAGAGCTTTAGTCAGACATCAAGTCTTGCTATCCATCGAAGAATACACACAGGAGAGAAATTATATGAATGTACCGAATGTGGAAAGAAGTTCACAACAAATGCAAATTTCATTAAACATCAATTACTCCACAAAGGGGAAAAACCATATAAATGTTTGGAATGTGGAAGGAGCTTTAGTCTGAGCGAAAGGCTTACTAACCATCAAACCACCCATAAAGAGGTGAAACCATTTGAATGCCTGGATTGTGGAAGAAGCTTCAGCCATAGCGTAAGTCTTAGGAGACATAAAAATACAGAGACAGGAGAATGTAAAAAGGGCTTCAGGCAGATGCAAAACAATCCAAGGTCTCAAACTAAGAAGAAACCATATCAATGCCTGGAGTGTCGAAGTTGCTTCAGTCACAACTCAAACCTTGTTAGACACCAACTAATCCACACAGGAGAGAAGCCATTTAAATGCCAGGAATGTGGATCTTGCTTCAGCCAGCACTCAAACCTTACAAGACACGTGCTTATTCACAGTAGGCAAAAACAATAGGCACCCTCTTACTATGGGGAAAGCTCCTGTCCATGAATACAGCATTGACTTGGGGAGCTTATCTAAATTTTCAGGCTGTTTCAGATAAATCAAATTTAAAATATGAGAATTAACATAGAAGATAATAACTGTAAACACTTTAGTTTGAAAAGAACTTGGAGGATATAGTATCCTCGCTTCATACCATGGAGACCTCACTAGAAAGAATAGGGTGTAGTAGAGATATTCGCTCATTCAGTACATCCTCTAGGTCTTTGCATCTCACTTGTTCCCTATGGAAACAGCAAGCGGATGTTTTTAACATTTGGACAGTGAGGAAAGCTGGATCCAAGGATGTTTAAAAAAAACTGATTTTGCTTCCTTGCCTATTGAACAGTTAGTGATATATATTCAGTAATGTAGTTAACAGATCAACAGTTCTGTAGCCTGAACACTACTTATCCCTAGCAACTTGTTGTTCTTTCATTTTATAGCACTGAAAAAAAATCACTCATTGTCTTGTGTATGATAACAACGTGCCTTGACTTGACATATTATGCTACTACTTAGTATATGTTTGAGGCTCTTCTGGATTTATGGAGATAAATAGAATGTTGGCATAGAAGTGATTAAAGAGAGATCTCTGAAAACTGAAAAATATTATAAGAAAACATCTGTTTCTGTAGAGTTCTGCAGTATATAGATATACTATGTATGATCTTGAAATTCTGTCCTTTTTGCATTAAAAATAAAATACTTAAAGCGAGAATGGATAGAACTAGGAGTATTAAGAATTCTTTCCCCAGAGAGATTATCTGCCCTGTTACCCAGGGACCAGAAGAGTCCATGGGTGTGGCCATTCACACATGCACCCTCAGTTCTGGGCCTTGTGAGACCTGCATCTTTGTATATATGGATTGCAGAGTGATATGGCATTTTTTCATAAATGAATGAGACCATTCTTCTAAAAGGCTTAACTTTGTTAACTACAAGTGGATAGATTGGTGGCAAGACAAAAAGGAAATTTTTAAGGCAGTTGGCAATCAAAATCTGTGGCAAATTAAAAAAAAGACATTTCAAGTATCTACTTCAGCAAGTCTTTATCAAACAATTTTTTAAACCTTTGATCATTAAGATGCCCGGTTATGTCTCACACATGGCTAGTGCGTATCCCTGAAGAACAAGAGGGAATGGCTAGATGAGACAAGAAAATGGAATAAAAGATAATGCAAGGAAGAGGCCTGGGGATCGAAGGGGGAGAGTTATGCTGGAGACATGGTGAAATTAGAGGGGGGCTGGTAGGAGCCGGAGAACCAGGGAATTTGGAGAGGGGCTTTGGGAGAGATGAAGTGATGCTCCATGATAGGGTCCAGTAGCTGTGTCAGAGCAGTGGAGAAGAACAGCATTGTAGTCCATGGGCCACAGAGAAAGAGGGGGAGACTAAGGGCCAGCCTAGACATTATGGCTTCTATGGGTTTAACAAGTGGAAACCTGTGCCATTTTAGAGATGAATTCATCCATGAAAAAATGCTGCGAAGGCCCACAACCTGGGGGAACCAGGTAATCTTTTTCTCCCATGGTTGTTTCAGCCCTTGAAAAGGCACTCATCTGCAGCTGCTCCTCGTGTGTGTGCGCTCCTGGCGCGATGTAATGACATCACTTTCAGGAGTGATGTCATTGCGGAGTCTGGGAGTGTTCCTGCGCTTTGTGCTGGGGCCCAAATTGGCCTGGCGCACAGCACAGCAGCCCTCCCAGGGCCTGCATTATGATGTCACTCCTGGGACTGATGTTATTGCGCCGCACCAGGAGCACGCCCTGGGAGGCCTGTTCCCACACCGCTTCCCTCTGCTGGCCAGGTGAGTGGTGACGGGGTGGAAGCTGGGAGTGGGGAATCTCCCACCTCCACAGGGAACTGGCAACCCTAGCGCAACATAGGGTTGCCAGGCCCCCTCAACCTCCCAAGTCTGCAGTGTCTTTCAGCGTAGCATCCAGACAAGAATAAAAGAACATGAAAGACACTGCAGACTTGGCCATCCTGAAAAATCAGCAGTGGCTGAACATAGCCTAACTCAAACAGGACACTGTATCCTATTCCAGGACACTAAAATGCTTGACAACACTTCCAACTACTTTGTCAGACTGCACAGGGAAGCCACTGAAATTCATAAGCATAAACACAATTTCAATAGGAAAGAAGAGACTTTAAGAATGAATAGAGCATGGCTTCCAGCCCTGCAAAACACCAGGCTAAGGAAATACTCCACATCCCACAATAGCCCTGCAGAGAAGATTAGCATATCAAGCACCAATCCATATGCAAAAGAACCTCCTCAGGATACAGTGAAGCCTCCCTCCATTAGCATTCCACACCCTGGGAAACTCCTACAGGATGACCCACTTTGGATGACCCAAACCCACTTTCCTGAGTTGATATAAATTACCTGCCAACATCTTTTCCACACTGTGACACTGAGAGATCTCTGTCTTTTGGTGCTACACCTCTGAAGATGCCAGCCACAGCTGCTGGCGAAACGTCAGGAACTACAGTGCCAAGACCACGGCTATACAGCCCAGAAAATCCACAACAACTTTACCAACCTGGTTGTGGGAGAGGATAAGTAAGCCAAGTTCAGTAGCCAGGTTTGCTGTGGTAGTATCTGGGATGATGTTCCCAATTGTCTTATTATTATTATTAGTACTAGTATTAGTATTATTGATGTAAAAGCAGGCTGTGAAATACTGAGACTGTTCCCTGGCTCTTCTGAAAGCTACTAGCAGTTAAGAAATCCTGGATTCCAGTATGAAAATAATAGGTATAATGATATTTCCCCACTCCTTTTACGGTTTCCTAAATAACTCAGAGGAGTTAGCTGTGTTAGTCTGTGGTAGCAAAATCAAAAAGACTCCAGTAGCACCTTTAAGACTAACCAATTTTATTGTAGCATAAGCTTTCGAGAATCAAGTTCTCTTCGTCAGATGCATGGTACAGAAACTGGTCAAATATAGAAGAGGAGGGGGGAGGAGGGGAGGGGAGAGAAGATGCAGTTGGGGGGGAGAGAGAGGGATGCAACCAAAACATTCCTTTGCTAGTAAATGTAAACATCTCCTTTTGGCGTGAGGCTTCAAAGGAGTTTGCCATGTTAGTTTGTAGCAGTAAAACAGCTAGACCATCCAATTCCAATGCAGTATAAGCCTTCGATAACCACAGCTCTCCCCGTCAGATGTTATCTACTAGCAAAGGAATGTTTTGGTTACATCCCTCTCTCTCCCCCCCTAACTGCATCTTCTCTCTCCTCCCCTCCTCCCCCCTCCTCTTCTATATTTGACCAGTTTCTGTACCATGCATCTGACGAAGAGAACTTGATTCTCGAAAGCTTATGCTACAATAGAATTGGTTAGTCTTAAAGGTGCTACTGGAGTCTTTTTGATTTTGCTAAATAACTCAAGTTTTGAGATCCTCTCTAAGGGTTAAAGAAACTGAGCCACAGTCCTAGACAGGCATTCTGGGGAAGTGTGTGTGTGTGGGGGGGGGGATTAACCGTGAAAGTCATTTATTTAGATCCCCTTCCTGCCTGAGGCAAGGCAGCTTCTATCTGATGCTTCTAAGGCTGGGAGGGAGCTGGTGAGTTCAAAGGGGCTTGGGATGGAGAAAGGGTGAATGGGTGTGTGTGTGCAGGACCCTAGGCAGAGAGAAGGGAGAGGAAGGAAGGCAGTTGCTAAACTGAGCAGGGAAGACACACACACACACACCATCAAATCCCCTTCGCTGGCTTCCATTTGCTCTTTCCATGAAGATGGATCTAGCAGTCTTTTTTGTAGCTGGAAGGTCGAGAGGGAGAGGGGCTGTGGAGGAAGCCAAATCATTTGCAGCTAGGTAGTGGGGGCTCCAGGAATGGGCAAGAGATCACTGTTAGTGGAGGGGGGCAGTTAAAGAAAGGAGCGGCCAGTGAGGCTCCTCCGTCAGAAGGTTTGTTTAGAGAGCAGAAGGAAGAGGTATCGACATCCTCCTGGCGTGAAAGATCATCCTTACCCAGCTCATTTTTTAACATACAGCCTGATGAAGAGTTCTGCAGGGCTGCAAAGCTTGCTCAAGTGTTGATTTTGTTTTATCTTATTAACAAATGCCATATGATATCTTTTCAATTTCATTTTTGAGTTTTGCTATGGATCCCTTTGTTTTTAGAACATTGGAGTTTGGCTGGTTAAAAGGGGGGCTCACCACTAGGGGGAAGAAAAAGAAGCTGGGATGAGGCCTGCTGATAACCACTAGGTAGTATTTCCCCCATCATCATCATCTTCACCATTATTTTATTTAACTTCATTCATAGTCTGCCTCTCTCATTGTGACTCAAGGCGGATTACAAAATATGAGAAAAACAATTCAATCAAACAGCAAGGGGATTACAAAATACAAAACCCAATTTGGACAGTAAAGATTTCTAATAAACAGAACAATTTAGGCAAAGAACTGTTTTAAGGCAACACACTGACTGAATTTTAATATACCTTACTGAATGGGTTACAAAAGTAGTAGAAAATGAACCACAGTAGTAAAGTTTAGCTTACATTGGTCTTTATTCATCAATTGAAACTAATTTCCAGTATTATTCATGTAAAGACTACTGTTTTTTTTACCCTTTGCTCTTGGTGTTACAGACTCTCTTCTTGGCCCTGGAGATATGTATATCTGATGGATTTTAGTTTTGCAATTGAATGGGTTCCATTTTTTGCTTCTGTATCCCAGAATTCCCAGACTGCCTATGTGTGGTCTGGTGCCACTTGATGCTGTCCACGCGTCACGCCTTCTAAAAGTGACAGAACGAAGTCCACCCAGCACAGGGAGGCCTTACAGTGAAATCCTAAGCAGAGTTACTCCAGTCTAAGCCCACTGAAATCAATGCAACAGGGTATGGATGGCAGAAATTTGAAAACAAGCACAAATCTGAGCTGAAAATGCTGGAACGAAACATAAGCAATTTCAAGCATAAATCTGAGTATTAAATAATAATAAAAATTTACATAGCTTTTCTGTTTTTGAACTTTACTATGGACTAATGCTGCTACCACTATGTTTTACTCAAGGAGGTACCTGGAAGCACAGAGTTAGGTGTGGCGGTCAGTTGGTGCCGGGTTTTCTGCAGGAGGTGATATTTTTATGTGCCCCTCGCACAACTGTACCCAGAAATGATACTTTCTGCATTCGATGATGCCTTGAATCTGTTGTTCTCCCCTCCGATTCCTCCTGCATAATGGCCTGTCTAGTGGGGGGAGGGTACTTTACTGGGGCGGTGGGGGGCTTACTGGAGTAAGTCTGCATAGTATTGCACTACACGTATGCACTAGTTCATGAATTTGTATGATGGAATAAAACGTTGTTACACGTCACAGTGCCTTTCCCACCCACCCCAAAACAGACAATGTGGCTATTCCTCTGGAACTGACCATAAAAAAGCGACGTTTCTAGAATCTTCATTTTGAACCCATGGAGGAACAGAGATCTTTCTATGACCAATGCCATCTCTATTGATCCTTTATAAAACTGACATACTGAGATTTTCCCATCCTCTTATTTTCTCCCTTTTAATTTTGGAATCCTTGTTATTTTCACTTAGAATGCCTGTGATTTGTGGGAACTTCTTATGCCTTGTCAGGGTCTGTGTGAAAGGGCCTTCCAGCAGGATTAGAGCACTGGTGCTGGATGGACCACAAAAATGATAAGAGTCTGTGCAACAGTGGAATTGTGAAAAAAGATTTCAAGAAGAGGATGCAGGTGGATGGATAAACACAGACATAAAAAGTGCAACCCTTTGTTTGATAGTTGCAGCAAGATTAAAAACCAAGTCATACTCTAAATGGTTTCCTTTAATTGAGAAAATGTCGTCCAACTCAATTGAACCGAAGTTTTGTAACAACAACATTCTTCATATGATATTATTGTATTACTAAATCTTTACTGTTTTCTTCTCATCCATCTCTTTCTAGTTTGATATATATATAAATAAGAAACCTGTTATATTGCCATGTTGTTAGTTCATGTTTATATATTTATTTTTCTGTATACTTACTTTTTATACATGACTCAAATTTGTAACAATCACTTATTTGGTTACATTTGTAATGTTCAGATGTTACTGTTAAATAAAATGGTTTAAAACTTCAAAAAAAAGGCCACACTCTAAAAAGGAATGAAATTCATTCCAGTGGGTAAGAAAAGAGGAAGACGCTTGAAATTTGGAGGCCACAGCTGAAAAGGACACACGTCCAACAGCCATTCAACCCACTAGTGTGTATGTGGGGGGCGGTCAGGGCACACAAAAGGGGGCCTGATGCTTAACACAATGCCCCTGATGCTTAACACAAATATGCAGAAAGTGTTTTTTTAAGTATCCATGTCTTAAACTCTGTAGGTTTTTATAGATTAAAACCAACACTTTGAATTAACCTTTCTGCTACATTCTGGACTATCTGAAGTTTCCAAACCATCTTCCAGGCCAGCCCCTCAGTAGCTCCAACAGGAAAAATTTTTTCCTTAGAGGAAATTGGATGAGTGAGACGTGATGGCTTTTCTCAGCCCTGATTTAGTTGGTGTAGCCTTTGTTTCCCTGACTGTTCTACCTGCTCTTCTCGTCTTTGGCATCTCCTGCCTTTCTAAAACTTAGACTGAGGTTTTGGGGGTTCTTACAATCTTCTCTGTCTCCCACAGATGAAAGGGCCATGACAGAGATCAAAGAGGAGAATTTGTTACAGGAAAGCCCTGGGTCGAGAGGAATGCTTGAGGCTTCTCCAGGAAAATTGTCCAAGGATATGATGGCTGATGAAAGTGAGTATTTTTCTGGATGGGAGGAAAATAGTGTTGGTGATGTATATCCTAATATGGGGAAATTTAGCTGTGTACTTTGGGCAAGATGCATATATTTGTATGGAATGAATACGGTCCAAGACTTTCAGGGCAGAGCGTTCCTTCCATACTCCACCTAGATAAATGAATGCCTTCAGGGCTAGGAATGAACAGTAGTAGTAGTGTGAAAGGCTTGACTTCCCTCTGGTGTTTATGCAGATTCCAGCTTCTCTCCAAATACCTTGACGAATAGCAGAATAGCAGCAGGGCTTTTTTTCAGCTGGAACGTGATGGAACGGAGTTCCGGAACCTCTTGAAAATGATCACATGGCTGGTGGCCCCGCCCCCTGATCTCCAGACAGAGGGGAGTTTAGATTGCCCTCTGTGCTGCTCAGTGGTGCGGAGGGCAATCTAAACTCCCCTCTGTCTGGAGATCAGGGGGCGGGGCCACCAGCCATTTGACCATTTTCTCCAAGGGCAACCCACTGAGTTCCGCCACCTCTTTTCTCAGAAAAAACGTCCCGAATAGCAGTATAAGTAGGAAGGGGTATGGAAAGTGTAGAATGTGCTATGTTTCCAGCACTACAACCAGTGGGCAATGACATGGAATGGGTTAGCTATATGACACTGCTGGCTCACATGGTGTGAAGGAGTGGGCAGCTACTTGGTGACATGAGAGGATTTTGGAAGGCAGGTGGTAGCATGTGGGAAGAGGGCTTAAATGGTGGAAAGTCCCAGGGGACAGCCTTTTCCTGCAGCCCCTTTGAGCGTTGAAGTCCTGCTTCATCTAAACTCACAAAGAGCGGAACCACAAGTGACGCCTGACACAGGTTGGACACTTGTCAGCTTCCCTCCAGTTTTGATGGGAAATGTAGGCAGGTTGGTGGAATGTTGGACAAGTGACAGTTGAAAAGTCCGTTGGACAGCAGTCAGAGAGCCAAGCTGCAAGACTAGGATGCCTACATTTCCCATCAAAACTTGAGGGAAGCTGACAAGTGTCCAACCCGTGTCAGGCGTCACTTGTGGTTCCGCTCAAAGACTGCATGTTGATGCAGGGCAACAGATCACCTGCTCTGTTAATTGCAGAAATGTATTGGGGGAACCCCACTGATATTCTCAGCTCCTCAAAATAACAAGTGAATCAGTATTGTATGTATGGAATGGCAGAGGCTTTTCTTCATCTCGGGCAAGACTCTTTCCCAGTTGTCTCATTGGAAGCAGAAATGTCTCCCCACCAAGTTTTCAATATGTGTACTGTCAGACACATCTTTTGCATTCTGTAATTTTCCACAGTAGTTGAGTTGCTTCATTGATACATTTCCTGATTTTATGGTCAATTTCTTCTTTGAATTCATATCAAGAGTCTCTTTACTTCAACAGGAGATGTGTGGGATGCAGGAAGTAAAAATGAAGCTCATCAGGTATTGGAGGAAAGTGTTACAAATAAAGAAGTGAAAAAGAATTCTGGGAATTGTGATATTGTGAAAAACCAGGGGGAAGATCAAATGGGACAAGAAAGAGGTGAATCCATTGGTTATCACAAAGATAACTACCGTGAAACAATTCAGCAAGGAAAAAGGAGGATTGAATGCTCTACCTGTGGGAAAACCTTTGCTAGCATATCAACCCTTAAAGTTCATTGGAATATCCACACAGGGGAGAAGCCATATGACTGCTTGCTGTGTGGAAAGAGATTCAGTCAAAGCTCAGCTCTTATTGTACATCAAAGAACCCACACAGGAGAGAAACGGTATAAATGTTTTGAATGTGGTAAGAAGTTCGCATACAGTACATACCTCATTGTGCATCAAAGAATCCACACAGGAGAGAAACCATATAGATGTCTGGAATGCGGAAAGAGCTTTTGTATGAAGTCAAGCCTTAATATGCATCAAAGGACACACACAGGCGAGAAACCGTATAAATGTTTGCAGTGTGAAAAGACATTTCTTGAAAGATCAGGTCTTATTAGACATCAAAGAGTTCACATAAGGGAGCGACCATGTCAATCTGTCAGGTCTGGAAAGGGCTTCAGGCAAAGGGTAAACCTCATTGTACATCAAAGAAACCACTTGGGTGAGAAACCATATAAATGTTTAGAATGTGGAAAGTGCTTCATGCAGAGTACAAATCTGACTAGACATCAAAAAATCCACACAAGTGAAAAACCATATAAATGTTTAGAATGTGGAAAGAGATTTATGCAGAGCACCAACCTCATTGGACATCAAAGAACCCACACAGGTGAGAAACCATACACATGTTTGGAATGTGGAAAGAGCTTTATGCAAAGTAAAAATCTCACTATGCATCAAAGAACCCACACAGGTGAAAAACCATATAAATGTTCAGTGTGTGGAAAGAGCTTTAGCCAGAATTCAAGCCTCGCCACCCATCAAAGAATTCACACAGGAGAGAAAATATATGGATGTTCAGAATGTGGGAAAAAGTTCACACGGAATGCAAATCTCATTAAACATAGAATATTTCACACAGGCGAAAAACCATACAAATGTTTGGAGTGTGGGAGGCGCTTCAGTCTGAGCAAAAGGCTTACTAACCATCAGAGGATCCACAAAGATGTGAAACCCTTTAAATGCCTGGATTGTGGGAAGAGCTTCTGTCATAAAAGAAGTCTTAAGAGACATAAAGATATTCAGACAGGGGAATGCAAAAAAGGTTTCAGTCAGATGCAGAGCAACCCAAAAAGTCAAACCAAGAAGAAACCTTATCAGTGCCCCGAGTGCCGAAGCTGCTTCAGTCACAACTCAAACCTTCTTATACACCAACGAGTTCACACGGGGGAGAAGCCGTTTAGATGCCAGGAATGTGGATTTTGCTTCAGTCAGTACTCAAACCTTACGAGACATGCAATTATTCACACTAGGCAAAAACAGTAGAGATCTTCAGACTGGCTGGGGAGAGCTCTTGTCTGTAAATTAGGAATTAATAGAGCATTCACTCAGGTAAGTTGTCTAGATGCTCAGGTGTGCTGTAAATCCACTGTAAAATGTAGAAATTAAAACCAGCCACAATACCTTTCCATGCTTTATTAGGACAAGAGCAGTGGAGTCAATAGAAGCCTAACTTCACATCATGAAGCCTACACCAGTATGAAAATCAGCAGCAGAGAGGTTTGCTCATTCAGCTCTTTCTCCAGCTCTGTGTCTTACTTGTTTCATATGAAAACACCAAATAAATGTTTTCGGTATTGAACAGAGCTGTACCCATCGATACTTGCACATTTGCTTCCTTACCAGTTGAGCAGTTTGGTGATATAGTCAATAATGTAGATATAAATAACAATGCAAGTTGCAGAACATAGCAGAACACTATGAGGAGAAGATTTGGGGGAGAAGTTGTGGCTCAGTGGAAGAACATCTGCATGCAGGTTCAATCCCAGCATCTCCAGTTAAAAAGGGCCATACAGTAGGCGAAATGAGAGACCCTGGTACAAGGCAGCTTCATGTGCGTGTGCACGCGCGTGCACTTGCTATTTGTTGCTTCATTTTATAGCAATGAAAATCACTCCTTGTCATCTCCATTTGACATAGTTTATCAGGTGCATCTCAGAGGTCCAAATTTCTTTTTCTGTCCAAGAACTTTTTTCAGTTTTGCCTTACATTCTAGGCACAAAGGTGTGGCAACAATTGGGAGGGAATTGTGTGTGTTGATTGCATCATTTCTTGTGGTTCAAATGATTAGCTGGATATTGAAACTTAAGTTGTAATATGTTTAAGTCTGAAGACAAGCAGTTTCATTTTAAAAGAGCTGAAAGCGGTCATAGTAAGTTATAGCATATCCATTCTGGTTACTCCTGTTTCTCCTGTCCGTTCTCTCATCAAGCAGATATTTTATTTAAATACAAAAGGGGGAAATATGCAAGATCATACATTAGCAAAAACAATTATTGTAGAACTCTACAAATAAATCTTTGTATTATATTTTCAGTTCTCTGAGATTATTCAATAACCACATCTATGCCACCATACTGTTGAATACATTCCTTTTATATCCAGAAGAGTCCTCAACATTACTATTATTTACTTTATAGTCTGCCTTTCTCATTAAGACTTACGCAGCGTAAGTCAATGCAACAAATATGATAAGAAATCTAATAAGCAATGTAATAGGACTAGGATTACAGCAGTCTGAAAGTCATCTTTATAAAAACAATAGAAGCTACATTATAAGAAAATGCTTCAAAAAGAGATTTATGGAAGGAACAGGGCTGTGAACTATATCACTGTGTAAAGTATATATTTACTGTTTGCTTTAGGTATCATCTCACTCTTCTTTGTTTTAGATAATACTATTTTTTTAGAGGAATTTTTCTTTATTTAAGCTATAAACGGTAACATAAAAGCTATAAACAATAAACAAAAAATAAATGCAATATTCTAAAACACACACACACTAACAATACATATAAACATAAAATAATAAACAAAAAAGAAAAAAAACTAAACTACAAATTGAGTTCCGATTTTATCCGCAACAAATATACATCATTTTCAAAGTCTTTCTTATGTTGTGTTATGCTATGTTAAACACAAGAGCCCTCTTTTTTCTGTTGTTCATTATTCTTAATCCATAAATCTAGATGTTATCAAGTCATTATTATCTATTTCATGTTAAAAGTCTGAAAACGGTTTCCATTCAGTCAAAAATGTAACTGGCTTTTCTCTAATCAGTGAAGTAAGTTTTGCCATTGACACAAACTATGCAATATTATTTTCCAGATGGTTTAACCTATCATGCCTAATACTTTGTTTTGTTTCAGACTGCTGTAATCCTAGTCCCATTACATTGCTTATTAGATGTTCAAACTGCCAGTTTAGCATGTCTGGCTAAAGGGATAACACAATGATTGTTTCTTTGTGTGTGTGGAGGGACAATCTGAGCAGGTTCATCAAGGGATACTGTTGTGAAGGGAAGCGAATACTGCTCAGTGCCCCTGCTGATCTCTGCCACCGAGGGATGATTTGCACATTATGCCGTCAACAAAGACTTTGGGTCAGATGTGCACTAGGAGTTCCATGCTTCGCAGAGGCCCAGTTTATGACTGTGGCATAGCAGAAAAGGGGATTAAATCTTCTTTCTACCGTGCTGCTTTTCCAACTTAAAATTTGCCATTGGAGAAACTTACAGGTAGCCATCAGTTACTCAAGTTTAACCAACAGGGCAAATAGGTATCCAGGAGCATTTTGGGCTGGGAGATAGGACATGTGAAGGAGAGGCTTGAACACCCCAATCCCAGGTCTCAATCAGCATCAGGCCCTGACATGCCTAGGAATTATAGAACTTCCAGTAGACATCAGAGTTCTGTTTCTCAGCCACATGGACAGTGTGACAGATTGTTGGGAAATGGCTTTTGTAAATATAGATTGTAGGAAATGAAATGTTTGTGAAGGAGGGCTTTCAACTGGGTTGAATTTATTAGTTGAAAGTATTTTTGCATGCTGGTAGATGACCCTGCCACCGATCAGTTTATATTGTCATGTTTTCATATTGTTTTGTTTTAATGCTTTTAAATGTTTTAATATTTCTCTTCACAAGAGGGGGGGGGCTTTGAGGAAATCCTCTCCCTCTGCCTGTTCTCTCTAGCTCATTGTTGCCTCTGTGCCTGCCCCCCCCCTACAACTTGTTCCCACAAGATCACAAAGTCAAACTTTGTGGTGCCATTTAACAAAGTTGGTGCATGGTCACACATTGATCTTACAGTTGGGCTTTATTCCCAACCCACCCCGTTTTTCCAACATTTTGTAATTTAGCATAACCCTGGCTGGTCCTGTTGGGTGGGATGTTTAATTTGTTTTGGGGAGAGGTCCACGTGACAGTTAGATCTGTGGAAGCCAATCCCGTGGTTTCATTGAGATGAAATGACAGATGCTATGTGATGCAGCAACCTCGTAATCAGGGGTCATTTCGTAGAAAAAGAGCTGGAGGAACTCATTAGCATAACTCATTAGCATATGCCACGCCTCTTGCCATCATCGGAAGTGTGTCATTAGTATAACTGATTTGCATATGCCACACCCCTGACATCGCCTATTCTGGCTGTTTTGGACCCAATCCTGGCCATTCAGGGCAGAAATTGGGCCCAAAATGGCAAAAAGGGGCTGAAAATGTCTGAAAAGGGGCCCAAAATGGTCAGGATCAGGCCACTGATGAGCAGGAGAGTGATCCACCTCCTGTCAGAGGCCCAATCCAGGCCATTTCGACCCCAATCCAGGCCGAAATGGGGCCACCTGACATGTGACCTCTTTGGGGAACTGCCGGAACTGCGTTCCTGTGCGTTCCCCCTTGAAATGAGCCCTGCGTGTAATGCCTTTTGCCAACTTCAGCTTGTGAACCAGTTCTGGTAAGGTTCCCAACATTGCCTCTTGAAATGTTAGGAGATTTTTGAAGGCAGAATTTTGGAAGTGATGTAACCTGTCAGCTCATAGTGTAATTAGAAATGCAAGATCATGTTCTCTTTACCCTGCTTAGCTCTTTTTCTTTTTTATCCCCCTTCCTACTTTTTATTTTCCCTGTCCACTTCCTTTGCTTTTAAATGTACTAGCTGCAATATATAAGTCAAATTAGTTATTCAAAAACAATGCCAAATTTCAGATTTTAGTATACTGTTGATTTTATACCTATCGCATGTATCTGAAGATGAAATAAAAGAAATTATTTAAACAAAACTGCGGTTTCCATATTCCCATTTTTTCTTTTCTTCTTTTAATCCTCCATTCGCACAGAAAACTTTATTTTATGTTAAAGAGATGAGTTCTATTTTGGTCTTCTCTCTGATATGCTACGTTTTTATTGGTAGTGATTTTTAGAACCTTCCAGCATATAGAATACCTCTATTAATCCGAACTGGTAGTCTGAGGCAAGTTATTTGCTCTGTATGTATAGAATGGCTATACATACTTTTGGGTTGTTATGATGGAAGTCTAAAGCTGGAAATTGTCAGTTTTTGTTAGTGAATGTCAACAATGCACATACTTATGTAATGTAGCTGAGTTTGTGGACTAATCCATTTCAATGTATTGTCGAAGGCTTTCACGGCCAGAGAACGATGGTTGTTGTGGGTTTTCCGGGCTGTATTGCCGTGGTCTTGGCATTGTAGTTCCTGACGTTTCGCCAGCAGCTGTGGCTGGCATCTTCAGAGGTGTAGCACCAAAAGACAGAGATCTCTTAGTGTCACAGTGTGGAAAAGATGTTGGCAGGTCATTTGTATCTACTCAAGAGGGGTGGGGTTGAGCTGAGTCATCCTGTAAGAGTTTCCCAGGGTGTGGAATGCTAATGGCGGGAGGCTTCACTGTATCCTGAGGAGGTTCTTTTGCATATGGATTGGTGCTTGATGTGCTAATCTTCTCTGCAGGGCTATTGTCGAGTATAGAGTGTTTTGTTAGCCTAGTGTTTTTCAGAACTGGAAACCATGCTCTGTTCATTCTGGGAAACTCTTACAGGATGACTCAGCTCAACCCCACCCCTCTTGAGTAGATACAAATGACCTGCCAACATCTTTTCCACACTGTGACACTGAGAGATCTCTGTCTTTTGGTGCTACACCTCTGAAGATGCCAGCCACAGCTGCTGGCGAAACGTCAGGAACTACAATGCCAAGACCACGGCAATACAGCCCGGAAAACCCACAACAACCATAATCCATTTCAGTCACAAGCAACCTTCCCTGGTTGCAATAGTTCAATAGTTGTAGACATTGAGAGGGCCAAAACGGGTCTCCACATTTCTTTCATGTCACCTGAAATCCAGACTATGAACCAATTTGCTGTGCTAAGCAGAAAGGTGGAGGAGAAGCACGGAAAAGCACTCACAGAGTGAATGCATGGAGACAGCTCTAGGAGGAGAGCCAGGCTGCAGACTCTAGGGCAAGGAGGCATACACGGGAGAAGGAAATAATATATATATATATATATATATTAAGTGCACAAAGATGGGGGGAAGAGTATTCAGTATTCACAGAACTGACAGTGTGTGGAGTGCTTACAATTTCAATCCATTTTTTAGGAAAGATGTGAGGAAACCATACTAGGCATATATAGTCATACCCTGTATTTTTATTTCCAGTGATGACTTGATGATTTTTAATGCTCCTTCCTGTATTTTCCTGCTATTTTGTATTTTCGATTTCCTTTGTATTTTATTGTTGTGATATTATTTTCATCAGCTGTTAGCCATCCTTAAATGAGTGTTCTGGTTGAGGGGTAGTATACAAATGAAATAAATAAATATCATGTTGTGACTGAATCACAAAAATATGGCTCAAGAAGGATACTTTGAAAAAGCAGCTGAGCTCTTTTCCTTCCCTCAGGACTTTTCCCTCCAAAACTTCTCAAAGCATAGAGGATAGGATTTAGAGCCTTGTGTTTCCTGATTGGCTGTCTCTCCTTTCAGCAGCTCTCCCATTGGCTCGTTCCAGTGCTTGTCTATCTCCCCCTTAGGATCAGTTACAGTAGCAGGTCTTGGTAGCTTTTAAAAAAAGAAGTGTCTACTTTAAAATTAAATTCTTTATAAGATTGATGTGCTGCCTCTCCAGAATCCTCCTCAAGGCAACTCTCAAAGTAAAAAAACAACACAATATAATTGTAAAAAAGAACAGCCTAAGAATTATACATTTTTTATTTTTTATTTTTTAAAAAATTTTTTATTGGGTTAGAACATTATTATTTTTACATTACATTCAATTTTCCCCTAATTTTTCGTTTCTAACCCCCTCCCTTTCCCCCCCTTTTGTTGACTTCCAACAGCTTTCCCACCCTCTGTCCCTTTTCCCTTACTTCTATTAAATTCCTCTATCTAAAACAAATATACATTCTCCATTATATTAAGCAGTACATCTTTAACTCCTTTACTTATTATACACCCAAACTGTACGTCTTTAGATAAACAATTTATCCCATTTTCCAGTTTTGAATATTTCTATATATCATAAACCATAAAAATTTCCCACATTTAAATCAAACAATTTGATTTGTTCTCTATATATTACTCATTTCATCTTTTTATGGTAATTCTATATAACTCATCACATAATCAATCAATTTAACTCTTCTATGCATTCAGTTTGGTGCATATAAATCTTATCAAAAAAAGAAAATATTGTTAATTACTCAATCCTCATGTTTAAACCTTACCATTAATTATTCTCTATCAATATCCTATCAATTAACCTTTACATATCTATATATATCTCAATCAATTAATCTAACTGCTTATAAATTCACATTTCTCTTCCTCCCCCGGTAAAGTCACCCCTCTCTTTTATACTTTTATTATACTTCAGTAGTTCTCAAACTGCCACAGTTTTCCTCCCACCTCCCACTTCTTCTCCAGATATTGTTTCAGCTTCTCCCAGTCTGTGTTAAACTGCCCTGAGTCCAGATCTCTCAGTTTTCTTGTCATCTTGTCCATTTCAGCCATATACAGCAATTTGTAGATCCAATCTTCAATAGTTGGCACTTCTTGTACTTTCCATTTGAGAATTATACATTTTTTAAAAAGGGAGATGGAAAAACCATAAAACAACTTTAGTAGAGTAAAATTATATTCATGAAAACAGCCCTCAGGCAAGAAACAAACTCTAAAAAGAGCTTTAAAAGATGGAAACTTTCCTTTAAAAGCCTGGGTAAAAAGAAGTATTTTGGCCTCGCACTTAAAATGGCATAAGGTTGATGCCCAACCAAGAAGGACCAAGGGAGAAATAATTCCAAAGACGGTTTCTTTTAAGCACGGTATATTTAGCTCCCCCCCTTTAATTGAATTAAACAGCCTTGGGACTCAAAAAATTTACAGTGTCTTGTTCCCTAAATTGTTGCAATAGACAACTCAGTATGCCTTGGACATTGGGGGGGGGGGCGGCACTGCATCTCTCTCTCTAATTACTGCATTTGGGGGGAAACACTTTTTATTGGGTAACTCTACTACCAAATGGAATACTATTTCTATTGTAAATGAGTTTGAGGATTATAAAGGTATGCACAGAGTAGAAAGAGTAGTCGGAGAGAATTTTTTCTCCCTTTTCTACAATACAAGAACTCACAGGCATCCAGTGAAGCTGTTGGGGCAGTAGATTCAGGACAGACAAAAGGAAATACTTCTTTACACAACAAATAATTAAGATATGGAATTGCCAGTAGATGTCAAGAAGCCCACAAATATAGCTTTAAAAGGGGAGCAGACAAGTTCATGCAGGAGAGAGGTCTGTTAGTGGCTACTAGCCATGGTGACTAAAGGGAACCTCCACATTCAGAGGCAGTCAACCTCAGAATACCAGTGTCAGGAGGAAACATCAAGGGAAGGTCTTAGCCTCTATGTTCTCTTGTTGGCCCTCCATAGGATTGTCAGCCTCAAGGTTGGGGATCTTCTGGAATTACAACTGATCTACAGGCAACAGATATCAGTTACCCTGAAGAAACAGACTGCTTTGGAGGGTGTATTCTATGGCATTATATTCTGCTGAGGTCCCTCCCCTTCACAACCCTCACCTTTTCCAGGCTCCAACCCCTCAAATATCCATGCATTTCCCAACCTGGAGCTGCAAACCTTACCTCTAGTGTAGAAATGCCCCAAAAGATGGCCACAGGTTTCCTTGGGAGCTGCTGTGAGCTTCAGTGTGTCTCCAGTATGGACTATGCATGGAAATAAATCAGTACCACAAGTAGGGCTCTTTCTAACCCTTTTTTATCACACCTATCAACCTAGGCGCTCAGGGCTACCTATACACCCCACCTCTGTCTCACTCTCACAACAACCCTGTGAGGTAAGTGAAGCTGAGCCCCCAGTCAGTTGAATGGCTAAGTGGGGATTGGAACCCAGCTCTCTCTCAGATTGCATCACAAATAAACAGGAGTCTTCCAGCACCTTCCAGCAGAAGCTTTTGTGGACTGGAACCCTCTTCTTCAGGCAGAACGCATGGATCTTCACGGTGCAGGTAGGAGGTCTGAGCAACAAAACAATATCAGCAACAACAAAATGACAGACGAGTCAAGAGACTATAAATGTAGGGATGATGAGGGAGATTTACATTTTTACATCCTGCCCTTATGCCAAGGAGCCGAGTGTGGTGGGCTCTCTCTTCCTCCATTTTATTCTCACAATAACCTATGAGGTAAATTAGACAGAGAGAGAGTATGTGGTTGGACCAAGGTCATGCAGCAAGGTTCCAGCAGGATGAAGATTGAAAGTGATTGTGAAATGTTATTGTATAAAATGCAAAAGTGGTCACTAGTTATGCTCAGAAGCCACTAGTGGGTGGGAAATCTCAGAATTTGGTGAAAGTTATAGTGAGAATCCCCACTGCAACCTTTTTCCGTTTTCCCAGATAACTCAAATTTTGACATCCTTTCTAAGGGTTAAGGAGACTGAGCCGCAGGCCTAGACGGGCATTCAGTGGGAAGGGGGTCAGGCGGAAATAGCTGTGAAACTCATTTCTTCAGATTCCTTCCTGCCTAAGGCAAAGCAGTCTCTGATTGATGCTTCAGAGGCTGGGAGGGAGTTGGTGAGTTGAGGGGGGGGAGGCTTGGGAGAGAGGAGGGGGTGAATTGTGGGGCTGCAAGTCCCAAAGGCAGAGAGAAAAGAGAGAAGGGCAGAAATGAGTGGGGAGAGAAGCCCTCCTTCCTCTGGCTCCTCTTTCCTCCTTCCTTGAAGATGATGCCTGCCTGCCTCTTATGTCCATAGCTGAACGGAAGAGGAATGGAGGGTAGTTGGAGAGAAAAATGATGAAATTTTTACAGTGGAAGGGGGGACGCCAGGAAGAAATCAATGTTGGGAGTAAAGAAAGAGCAGTGGTCAGTGAGACTCCCCTCCTGCCCAGAACAAAGAGGCATTAAGCTCCTCCTGGCCTAAAGGAATCCCCCCCCCCTTTTAACATGCATCCTAAAAGCTTGGTTGTGTTATTTTGGTTGATATTAATAGCAATTGTCATGTAATATTTTATTTATTTTGTCTCTAGCTATGGACCAATGTGGCTCCATGTTTTTGCGTAGTCTGGAAAACCTGGATCTAGCTGATTAAGGGGAGGAAGGGTCTCCAGCTGGAAAGAAAAGGACCTGGGATGAGGCACTCTGATGACCGCTAGGTAACATTACTCCAATTGGACTTACATTGACTCTTTACGTTAGGACAGTCATTAAAATGAGTCATCCTAACCTCAGGAATACTTGGATATCTGACGGTTTGAACTCCTTATCCATTTCCCCTGCTACTGTATAGGATTGCGCTGCGTAAGTATGCTCTAGTTCACAAAAGCGTCTGATGGAATAAAATTTTGTTAGTCTTTAAAGCCCTCCTCCCCATTGTGCTGAAACAGACATAATGCAATTACTCTTTAGGCAGAGTTTCTTGCAAGCCCATTTCTTTTAGGAAATCTTAGAGCCGAAGGAGGGAAGAAAGGCTTTTCTTTTAACTACACGATCTCCATTGTTCTGTTATAGTGAGATTTTCCCATCGTTTCATCATTTTCTCCCTTTTGAGAATCCTTGTGATATGTGAGTCTTTCTTATTCCCTGTGGGGGGGGGGTCTATGTAAAAGGGCCTTCCAGTTGGATTAGCAGCCCTTGGTGCTGGATGGACTGCAGAAATGAGAAGCCTTCTTGCAGCATTGGGGTTGAGGGGAAACACCTCAAGAAGGGGATGCAGGTGGGTGGATAGCCTCAGACATATAAAGTGCGGCATTGTGGGTTAGCTGTTGGGTAATTTGCCTTGGGTGGTTCTTACAGCCTCCTCTGTCTCCCACCGATGAAAGGACCATGACAGAGATCAAAGAGGAGAACTTTCTAGAGGAAGGCCCCGAGCCAAGAGGAATGCCTGAGGCTTCTTCAGGAAGATTGCTCAATGATATTTTCATCCAAACTACGGCTGATGAAAGTGAGTATTTTTGTATCTTAGTGTTAAAGAAATGGAGCAATACCAAAAAACATATATTTATAGAAGACCGAATAAGATCATATCCCCTCAGCCCATGCTTCACCCAGATGACTGGATGTATTTTAGGACTAGGAACATAAGAATATGAGCTCAGTTGGATCAGACCAGTCGTCCATCTAGCCCAGTGTCCTGTTTTCACACAGTGGCCAACCAGCTGCCATGAAGGGCCAAACCCATAGGGCCCAGAGGCCAAGGCCCCAGTTTGCCATGAATCTGTATAACCCTCTTTTAAAACCATCTATGTTTGTGGCTATCACCACCTGCCTCGGCAGTGAATCCCACAATTTAATTATTTTTGAGTAAAGAAATATTTTTTTTCTGTTCTGAATCTATTTCCAAATAATTTCAATGGGTGCCCCCAAGTTCTAGTATTGTGGGAGAGGGAGAAAAAGCTCCCTCTAACCACTTTCTTGATCCCATGCATAATTTGATAAACTTTTTTCCCATCAGGTGTCTTTTTTCTAGACTGAAAAGTCCCAGACATTTCAGCCTTTCCATGCAGTAAAGGTACTCCCAACTCCTCAGTCATCTTGGTTGCCCTCTTCAGTACTTTTTCCAGCTCTGCCATGTCCTTTTTGAGAAATGGTGATCAGAACTGCACATGCTATTTCAAATGAGGTTGCACCATAGGTCTATACAGGGCATTATAATGTTGGCTTTTTTAATTTTCAACCCCTCTCCTAGTAATCTCCAGCATATAATTTCAATGCTGCTGCACACTAGGTCAACGTTTTCATTGAGCTTTCCATTACAACCCCAAGATCTCTTTCAATCTCTTTTTCAGCCAGTTCAGAAGCAACATTTGTGGTATGGTGAAAGGGCTCACTTCTTTCCATATTCCTTATAGATCACTAGTACAAGTAGGAAGACATGTGGAAAGTGCAAAATCTGCAGTGTTCCCACGGCCTTTGGGCCGTGATATGGAATTGATGAGCAATGGGCTATGGCATTAGGGGCTCACATGATGTGAAAGAATGGGCAGCTACATAGTGACTGGAGCAGATGTGGAAGGCAGGCAGAGGCATGTGGGAGGGGGGCTTAGTAGAAGTCCTTTTCCTGTAGTTGCTTTGAGTTTTGAAGAACAGCTTCCTCTAAACTGGCAAAGAGGGCATCCTGACACAGGGCAACAAGCCATCTGCTCTGTCAATTACAGGGAGATATGGGAGGAACCCCATTGATATTCTCAGTTCCTCAGAATAACAAACATAGAATTGCCCTTTGATGAATTAGAAAATTAATCCATCCAACCAGTGTCATCTGTGAAGAATGGCAGAGGCTTTCCTTTGTTTTTGGAGGGGCTTTGAAGGTCCTTAGCTTTATTGATTTCATACACCAAACAAGGTTATCCATGTTTGAAACTTCTTCTTGAAACATAGAACAATCGTTAATTCATTCTTGCTTCTTGTCTTAACAAAGTCTATGCAAAATTAACGATTACAGGTTTCTCATACATCTGAATGTCTTTTGACCCTCTACCAATGTAACTATCCTTGAATAAGGTTGACAGCCTGTACGAAGTTAGACATTCCTGGTGTTCTCAGATACTCCCTGCATTCTATAATTCTCCGCAATAGTTGAATGACACATTTTCTTCGTTAAATTTAAGTCTGGGTTCCCTGTTTCAACAGGAGATCTGTGGGGCACTGCTAATGAAAATGAAACACATCACGCATTCAAGGGAAGTGATATGAGTCTAAAGGTGAAAGAGAACTTTGGGAACCATGATATCCCAAAAAAGCAGGAGGAAGACCATCTGGATAAAGGAAGAAGTAAATCCGTTCCTTATTGTAATGGTGGCTACCATGAAGCAACACAGGAAGGAAAGAGAAGGAATGAATGCTCTAGATGCGCAAAAAGCTTTGCTAGCATTGCAACACTTAAAGCACACCGGAATGTACACACAGGGGAGAAACCATATGACTGCTTGCAGTGTGGAGAGAGATTCAGTCAAAGCTCAACTCTTAAAGTGCATCAAAGAACCCACACAGGAGAGAAACCATATAAATGTCCAGAATGTGGAAAGAGCTTTATTCTGAAGTCAAGCCTTACAATGCATCAAAGAACCCACACAGGAGAGAAGCCATATAAATGTTTTGAATGTGGAAAGAAGTTTGGATATAGTACATACCTCATTGTGCATCAAAGAATCCACACAGGAGAAAAACCATATAAATGTCTGGAATGTGGAAAGAGCTTTTATATGAAGTCAAACCTTACTGTGCATCAAAGAACTCACACAGGAGAAAAACCCTATAAATGTTTGGAGTGTGGAAAGAGGTTTCTTGAAAGATCACATCTCATTAGACATCAAGGGATTCATCTAAGGGAACGACTACATCAGTTTCACAAGTCTGGAAAGAGTTTCAGGCAGAGCATACCACAAAGAAACCATGCAGGTGAAAAACTGTATAAATGTTTAGAATGTGGAAAGAGCTTTATGCAAAGTACAAACCTCATTAGACATCAAATAATCCACACAAGTGAAAAACCATATAAATGTTTAGAATGTGGGAAGAGTTTTATGCGGAGCACAAACCTTATTATGCATCAAAGAACCCACACAGGTGAGAAACCATATACATGTTTGGAATGTGGAAAGAGCTTTAGTCAGACATCAAGTCTTGCTATCCATCGAAGAATACACACAGGAGAGAAATTAAATGAATGTACAGAATGTGGAAAAAAGTTCACAACAAATGAAAACTTCATGAAACATCAATTACTCCACAAAGGGGAAAAACCATATAAATGCTTGGAATGTGGAAGGAGTTTTAGTTTGAGCCAAAGACTTACAAACCATCAAAGAACCCACAAAGAGGTGAAACCATATAAATGCCTAGATTGTGGCAAAAGCTTCTGCCACAGCATAAGTCTTAAGAGACATAAAAATGTACAGACAGGCGGATGTAAAAAGAGCTTCAACCAGACTCAAACCAATACAAGAACCCAAACCAAGAAGAAACCATATCAGTGCCTGGAGTGCCGAAGTTGCTTCAGTCACAATTCAAATCTTATTAGACATCGACTAATTCACACGGGCGAAAAGCCATTTAAATGCCAGGAATGTGGATCTTGCTTCAGCCAGCACTCAAACCTTATGAGACATGTGCATATTCACACGAGGCAAAAAACAGTAGAAAGGTTCAGCTCTTGTCCACAAACAGAGCATTCACTTGGGGAGATTGTCTAAATGATCAGGCTGTTCAGGATAAAAGAAATGCAAAACGTGTGAATTGATGGAGAAGACAATACCGGTAAACACTTTAGAAGATCAAAATTCAAGTCCAGTAGCACCTTAGTCCCAACTAGATTTCCAGGTTATAAACTTTTGAGTCAGAGCTTCGTCAGATACAAGGAACAGAAAAAGGAAGGGGACTTTATAATCCAGGCAGAGAGTGGGAAGGGTATTGCAAAATAGATTGTGAGGAAGCTAGCTATAATACAAGTTGTAGTTAGCTTGACAGAGCCTGGGTGGGAAGAGCAGAAAATTACCATTTGTGATGTGAGAAAAATCTTATCTTCTACTTCCACCCAGGGGGATCCATTGTTCCTAATTTGCAAATAAACTCAATGTTTGCAGTCTAGTGTTGTAATTTTCAAGTTTCTCCGTTTGAGAACTGTTACTCTCCCACTGGTTTTTGAATGTGATCCTTGATATCAGATTTATGTCCATTCATTCTTTTGTGAAGGGACCGACCCGTTTGTCCAATATAGAGAGTTGAAGGGCATTGCTGACACTTGATGGCATATATAATGTTGGAAGATGATCAAGTGAACGATCCTGACATGGTATAGCTGGTGCTATTAGGTCCAGTGATTGTGTGATTGGAATGCATATGGGGGCAGAGTTGGCCTCTTGGTTTATTGCAGGCCCTTGTCCTGGAGTCTCTGTTCCTGTTAGGAAATGCATTTTGTGAATGAGTTGTTGTTTAAGGTTGCGGGGGGTGGGTGGGTGGGCAGGCTGTCTGTGAGCAAGAAAAGGTTTGCCACCCAATGCCTATGAGAGAGCAGTATCGTTCTCCAGGATAGGTAGCAGGTCATTAACAATTTGCTGAACTGGTTCGAGCTGATAGCTACATGTGACTACCAGTGGTGTTCTGTTTTATTCCTTTTGGGCTTATATTATAGCGGGTCATCCTTGGTATCATTTTGGCTTTGTTGATCTGGGATTTTTTTTCACACTCCAATTTACAACACCTCTCCTATCCTCTACCTGGATTATAAGGACTCTTTCCATTTTCCACTCCTCGTATCCAACGAAGGAAGCTCTGACTCTCCAGAGCACATATTCTGGAAATCTAGTTGGTCTTTAAGATGTTACTGAACCAGAATCTTGCTCTTCTACTACAGATCAATGCAGCTACCCATCCAAAACTGTAAACACTTCAGTGTGGAAAGAACATTGGAGGATATAGGATCCTCACTTCATATCACTGAGCCCTCACCAGAAAAAATACATGTAGTAGAGAGATTTGTTTATTCAGTATTTCCTCCAGCTCTTTGTATTTTACTTGTTCCCTATGGGAACACCAGGCAGACATTTTCAGCATTTTGACAATGAGGAAAGCTGGATCCATGGATACTTACAAAATTTTGCTTCCTTACCTGTTGAGCAGTTTGGTAATTTATATTCAGTAATGAAGTTAACAGATCAAGAATTCAAGCTGGACACCTACCTGAATACTAGTCTCCATTTTATAGCAATGAAAATCACTCTTTGTCATCTTGCAAATCCTAACAAAGTACCTTTACTTGATATATTAAGCTAGTACTTTGTGTATGTTACAGGCTGTTTGGGATAAATAGAACAGTGGAACAGAAGTGATTAAAGAATTATCTCTGAAAATTCAAAATATTATTAGGAAACATCTATTTTTGTAAAGTTCTTCAATATATATATTGCTAATGTATGATCTTGAAATTTTGTCCTTTTGCATTTAAATAAAATATCTGCTTGATGAGAGAATGGACAGGAGAACCAGGAGTATCTAGAATGGTATGCTGTAACTCTCCCAGACTATTTTCAGCTCTCTCAAAATAAAACAGTTGTCTCTAAATGTAATTGTATCACAGTTTAAGTCACAACATTCAGTTCATAATAATCACAAGCAATTACAGTAAGACAAGATGCAAACTAGTTGCATAATATCCTCCAGTTTTTTTCCTCCCACTTGTATGGAATGCCAGCCCACGCTGAAGAGAGCATCTTGGAAGGCTAAACAAATCTGGGGTGCAGAGCGAGAGTTAAAACGGGGGAAACTCAGATCTGGGTGGAGAGGGCAGGCAGGCAGGCAGGCTGGGGAGGGCCGAACGGACTCCTTCTCACCAGCAAGACCATCTTCTGACCTTCCCTGGCCATGGGGAGCCAGAAAATACCTCCCCCCCACCATTTCATGATGAAGTGCCTGGTTATGCTCTCAAACCAGGCATGGTGGTGCGCACTTGCAATCCCAGTCCGCAGGGGGAGGTTGAGGCCAGAGGATCACATGAGTGCGGGAATTCGGCCCTGCAGCCTTTGGCCCAGAGAATTGCTGGTGTTCCCCAGGAACTGAAAATGAAATCAGAATAAAAATAGCCATGAGAATGATTTCAGCTGCTGTTACAATGGGCTACATATCAAAGAACATCTCCCCCACCCGAGACATCTCCAGCGCTCCCAAACATGTTGCCATTTACGATTTTTTTTAAAAAATGAAGAGCCTGGAAATTTCTTAGGCTTGTTCCTTTACAACGATGAAGGAAATTCATCGCAGACTTTCAAACTAAAGGATAAATCTTTTGAATTGATAAGCTACATAAAACTGAAAATGCTAAATTGGGAGAACAGAAGCTATACCTGTATTTATCGAATCAAGGTGCATGGAAATCCGGAAAAGATCTAAGGATTGTGGAATGGGATCAAAGTTTGTTCCCTTGTAGTTTGTTAGATACCATGCCCTTTGATTTGCTGTGGTGTAATTTTTTTTCTGTTACTAAAAAGAAATAATTCCAAAAAATGTGAAAAGTTTAAAAAAAGGTTCTCCTCACATCATCCATGTTTCGATATGGGGCCTTCCAGGCCTGCCAGTTGTCCTGCTCCCATTTGAGGGAGCTATCCGACCTTTCAAATCAAAGCATGAAGACAGCAGAAGTCCAGGCTTGGTTGTTGTGCCCTGATGTTTTCCCTGGGGGCTCTCTTTCTTGCTACCCTTGGGATAATAACTGCTTGAGGTGGTGGTTTTCTGAGCCCCTCTCCCCTCCAGCCCCTCTCTTTCTCCCTGCCCCATTCTGAATAGCTATGAGGCAAGGCTCAAGTAACCAGGTGTGGACGAGAGAAGGGCCAAGGCTTGTCTGTGCGTTAAGGTAGACTGATGGTGGGGAGGCTTGGGGAGAAGAGACTCACAGGATGGGTCTGACTGGGCTTATGTGCATGAACAAGGACTTCTTTTCAGAAGATGCATTTTTACAAAAGGGTCTCAGAAAGAAGTCTGTGGACTTGAAGGGAAACTCTGAGCACGCATAGGGTCTGATATAAAGGGGTTCCTGACAGAAAGGTTGGCTAGCCTTATCCCTCCCTGTTTACTTACCCCGCTGGCCCTCAAGGACGTTGTAGAGTGGGGCCATGCTCTGTTTTGGGATTCAGCAGGGAGAGGGCCACCTGAGCCAGCAGGTGTCTGAAGACAGGATTGGAGGTGTCCTTGTGGTGGAGAGTGCCCTCTAGTCAGGGAGGGAAAAAAAGAGGCGTCTTTTGCCAATCCACAGGGAGCCCTGGCCTTGACTCTCCTGCTCCCTTCAAATCCCAGGCAGAGGGGGTGGGTGGGCTGGGGATACCTCAAGGGAGAGCAAGTGGCTAGGAAACTGCAGCAGTGAACTGCACGGGGAGAGTGCCTCCAAACGCTCAGCTGCTTTGTACGCAGTAGGATAGATGCTGTGGAAAGGAGCAGATCTTCGGAATCAGGCCCGAGATCCGTGCCACAGTTGAGCCTACCAATGACTTTGCTCCTCTGCGCAGAAATCCCCATTCTCATGGGGCTCTGTTCCTGTGGGATAGCTGCCTGCATCCATCCAGGGATTGTGAATGGGGGCGGGGGGAGACACCATCAAGATATCTCAAAGCAATCTGTGGGGAAGAAAGCAAGGAACCAATTTCCTCCTGAACAAGAGTTTGTGTCACGCTCGGAGATATTTGAGGATGGGTCAGCCATGGGTCCCTTCTCCCACCAGCACCCTACAGAGGTCCAGTCCAACCATGGCTTGGGCATGTTAGAAGCCAGCCCTGAGATTCCAGGGCACGGGACACTCTCAAGAACCTTCCCTGGTGCAATGGCCGAGACAAACCATGAGGTGGGGAGTTCCAGAAGGGCCAGTGGGGTGGTGGAAGGGAACTCCACCACCTCTTCTCCCACATACTTATGCTGAGAAGTGTCACGAGGTACGGAGCAGTGGGTGACTCCCTGTACATTTCCTGTAACATCCCCTTAAGCTCCACACCACCATGGCCCCAAGAGTCTGAAAGGAAAGAGGGAGCTGGGGGTGGTGGTGGCTGGATTGCATGCCTTCCCCCCAGGAAGCTGCAGGAAGCCTTAAAGGAAGCCCTGTTGCAAAGCAGCTCTCCCAGGGTTTTTCCTGCCTGGTTGAGGGAGTTAATTTGGAAGCTGCATCTCCGCAATCCAGAGGAGACCTGGCACCAGGTGCTGCGGGGCCAGTAGGATTCATGGCCACTCTCAGAAAGGCATTCCAAATGGAACGTATCTGGCCTGTTGGGTCATCCCAGCCTGGGCTCTGGTGTAAGATGACCCAGAGGGCCCAGGGCCCAGCAGAGGACTCCATGTCCCATCTCAGCAGGGGCTGGAAGTGGCTAGCAAGATGGAGGAGAAAAGATTGGACGCTGTTGTGTGGGAGAAGGAACCAGCTATCTGAGTCATGCCCCCTCCCACCAACGCAGACCAAGGCTTTGCCGAAGGGCTGTGGGATCTGCAGGCCCTCTGAGGGCCATGCTTCTCTTGGAATGCTTCTGGGCCCTTGCTGGGGGTGGAGGGGGAGCCCAAATCTTGTCTTGGGCCCAGAGACCCTTAAGTGGCCAAGGGGCAGTTGCCTCTTTCCACAGACTCTTGCTTCTCTTCCTCCGTTCATTTCTCTGCAATCTCCAGGTTTCTTGCCCTCCTCTCTGCCCTTCTTCTGATTGCTGAGAAGAGATGTTCCCTCCAAGGGAGGTATTCCTGAGGCTAGAGACCGCCTTCATGGACTCTCTGAAGAGGGCTGAGGTGCCAAAAAAGTCTTTCAGCATGATGTCCTGTGAGAGACAAAAGCAAAAGCAGTGGTGGTGAGTGCCCCGTGGACTCTGTCAGGGCAGCTCCAGCCTCATGGCCCCTCGTGCCTCCCACTGTCTCCACCCCACAGACGTGGGTCTGGGATCTTTGGCCTCCCTTAGCACTACATCCACCACACAAGAATTACTTTCTTGGAAGGGAATGCATGATTCCTGCTTTTCACCAAGAATTGCCAAGGCCACACTGAGGAACAGGGAAGTACTGGTGCCTCCTCTCCACCCTAAAAGTGGCAAGGCTCACCTTCCCCTGGCTCTGGGCACTGGGTGAGGTGGGCACCAGACATCGCCACATGCTGGTGGCCCTTGCCTTCTGAGAGGCAAGCATTAGTCACCACTCCCAGGAGACCATGTCCCCGCCCCATCTGAGCCAGCGGGACTCACCCTGCTCTTTGTCCCTTGCTCCATGCGGTGTGTGGCCGGTCTCTTTCCTGGGCTTTTTGGGTCCGCCCCTACCTCTCCAAGATTCACAGAGTCTGCCCTCACCTTCTCTCTGCTCCAGGCAGAAGCTTGGCTCACCCCAATCTTTCCTCCACTCCCGCCCTGAGAATGGTGTGCCAAAGTGGAATTGGTGTCTGAAGAGGGATTTGAATCCTCCGTTTCCCGGATCCTGGCAGCCTTTCTGCTGCAGGAACAGCTCTGAGCACCTCACTGTCTGATTGGACACTGAAAACTGTCCCAAACAAGTTCAACATTCAAATGGCTAACTGCCAGGAGCGAAGGAGAGCTTCAGTACAAAGGCAGTGTGAGCCACCGCATCCCGGGGCTTGGCTGGGAGCAACAGGGCACCTGTGCGGAGGAACATCACAAGCACGGCTTTATTCCCCTACCTAGAAGAGCTGCAGGTTGCCTGGGCTGGGGAGTTGGGGGCCCTTCTGGGCTGGCTGGAGGAGAAGAAGCCCCTTCCATGGCAGAAGCTCTGGTAAAGAGGCCCAGATGTCCTCTTCAGGGCCTTGCTGAAATCTGTTCCTGGATGGGGTAGAAAGGGAGAGGGGAGAGGAAGGAGCACAGAGTAAAGTCCTTCAAGCCGGGAACCACTCCGGTGCGGTTTGGCTGCTCACCCTAGGCTTGAGTGACACCTCTCAGACCTTCCAGCATCACAGGAAAACAGAACACATCCTGACCAAGAGCAGCACTCTTGGATGCAGGATGACTGCAAAGGCAGCTATAGCTGACCAACTGCCCAGAGTGTGTGAGGCCAGAGGAGGATGTGTCCCCTAGCATCCATACTCAGCAATGCATGTGGCCCCTCCCTTAGCAGGGCCTCTGGGCATAGAAACATAGCTGCTCCATGAGAATATACGAATTGCAGGGTTCTGCACCAGCTGGAGTCTTCGAGTTAACTGTTACAGTAGTATTATAGTAGTCTATTCTTGATGCTACTGTGCCATGAATCTAGGTGGCCAGATCAACTAGGTCAGGGCAGGAGGCCATCTTCCAGGTGAGTCTGAATTGCAAGGAGGCCTTTTTTGAAGCTGCATTTACTTGCTTCTCTAGTAGCAGCACTGGATCGAGTACAACCCCTAGTCAGCCCAGGGAAATTGAACCCCATCAAAGCTTGGAAGCACAATGTCCTTCAAGATCTCTGCTTTTCCAACCAGCATCACTTCCATCTTGTTTGGGTTCAATTTCAATGTGTTTGCTTTCAGCCTGTTGACAACAGCTGTCAAGCAGCGACTCAGTACTTCTACTGCACGACCAGGAACTTTTGCAAATACTGCTCTGCAGTTCGGCAAAATGAGCATCTGCTCATACACGTGCTTTCTCTGTGGTGGTCCCACCTTATGGAATAGCCTGCCTGAGGAGGTCAGGCGAGCCCCTATTCTCCTGACTTTTCACAAACTATGCAAAACTGAATTATTTAGCAGGGTGTTTTCCCCAGATTATGATTGTGTCATAAGAAGAAACGGAGAGAGATGCATTGTTAAGTGCAGGAATTGTACACTACCCTGTTAGGCGCATGCGCCTAATGGGAGTTTCCACATTGTTAAACATGCTGTGTAAATTACTTATGCTTGCAAGGATTCCCAACAGGCTCCGTCCTGATCAACTGTGCCAGCCTGTGGGCCACACACAGGTATGGCCTGGGGGACAGGTTGGGCAGACAATGTTTGATGGTGGGGGGGGGGTTCAGCATTGGTTGTTGTGCTTGCCTTCTTTAAGCTTGATCCACTGTTTTTAGATTAAAACAAGAGTGTGCCAGCTTTGGGCCTACACAGGCCAGAAGCCTTTCTTCTGGCTGGCTCTCACAGTTGTGCTTCACAATCTGGAATGGTGTGGCTTGCTTTTCTGTGTCTGGTCCCCTGCTTGCAAGGATTCCCAACAGGCTCCGTCCTGATCAACTGTGCCAGCCTGTGGGCCAGAAACAAGAAATGAAGGCTATCCCCACAAATTGTACCAACAGAAAAGAGAGAGAAAAATTTCTCGTGGGAATCAAACCAAAAATTAATATACTTTTTATATGATATTATAAGGTAATTTCAAAGGCAATTGCACGAAAATTATACAAACTGTTTATATATAGCCAATAAAGATGTCCAGAGAGTCTATCATCTGTGTGTATTCCTTAATGTATGTTCCTTAATCGCTGTAATATCACGGTGTGCAGATGAGTCTTCACAAAGTCTTCTCATATAAATTCAGCTAAACAGCTTCTCATATGCATTCAGCTTGGAATATAATCACAAAAGTCTTCTCATATAAATTCAGCTAAACAGCTTATCATATACATTGCCACGCCCAATCTGGGGCCGGCTACAAACAGATTTCGTCCCCTTCTTCAGGGGCGTGGTTTATAGCTGTAAAAAACAACATTCTTACTTTAATATACAATAACCAACATTTAAGTATTATTGCAATCCCCCAAGCGGAACTGACCTGTTGTATTCACACAGCATAGGGTATTTGAATCAATAATTATTGTGGAAACGTATGTCTCCAGTATCACAGTCACAGCAGCTGTATCTTCTCCTGCTTGTGGCCAAACCCTTCAACTGCAGTTTAAATCACATACTCATTATCCAATCTCAAAACTTTAAAGCAACATAACTGATTATAAAAAACAATTCAATGATAGTTCCGTATTGAGGCCGTGCGGTCTAATCGTCTGCAGAAAGACAATCCAAAATGCTTCCCTCCTCAGTAGCTTAATTTGATTTGCATGTCCCTTAGTTACAACCTCCAGTACCGCTACTTTAAAGGAATTTTCTTCATGACGATGCTCGATAAAATGTTGTACCAGGGGTGCTTCCATTACTCTGTGCCTAATTCTAGACATATGTTCAAAGATCCTAGTTTTCAATGGTCTTATCGTACAACCCACATAAAAAAGAGCGCAGGGACATTCAAGTAAGTATATCACACCCGATGTGTAACATGATGCAAAGTGTTTAACTGTCAGTTTCCGTTCCTTAACAAAAATCTCCTTCCCCTCTAGCATAAATTTACACAAAGTACATCGGCCACATTTAAAATTTCCCACAGGTAATGATGTTTCCTGAAGTTGAGTGCGCATCGTAGCATGAACTAAATCATCCCTTAGGCTCCTGGATCTTCGTAAACCACATAACGGTGGTTGTTCACATCCCGCAATCTCCTCAATAAGGGGCCAATGGCGAGCTACGATTCTTTTAATTTTATATGTTAAGGGTGTGTAGTCCAATGCCCATCTAATTCTTTGATCTGGTAGGGCTTCCCGAGTCTGAAATAGTACAGATCTATCTATAGCTCTAGCCTTAGAAAAGGCTTGAGATATAATTTTAGATGGGTAACCTCTATTAGTAAACATTCGTTCCATCTGCCTACCATCCCTGTCGAAATCAGTTATTGTGGTGGAATTCCGTCTGATACGCAAAAATTGGCCATATGGTATATTTTGTCTAAGGTGCCGGGGATGGAAGGAACCAAATTCCAAATATGAATTCCGATCTGTCTCTTTACTGTAGGTTCTAACCTGTATCTTTTGGAAGGCATCCCGATATGTAACTACATCCAAAAAATTGATTTGGTTGGGGTCTGACCGCCAGGTGAATTTAACATTCGCATCCCGTTCATTAAGCCATTTACAAAAATCCGGTATCTGGGCAGCTCCCTGAAATAAAAAATATAAATCATCCAGATATCTACAAAAGAAAACAATATTACCCCTGAAAGGGTTGATGTCTTGTAAAATGTGAAATCTCTCCCAACGGGCCATAAATAAATTTGCGATGCTGGGTGCCACCGGGGACCCCATAGCAACGCCTTTTTTCTGGAAGAAAAATTGATCATCAAAACAAAAATAGTTTTTTTCCAAAACTAAATCGAGAAATTGTAGTAGGCAAGATGATGGGATAGTGTTTTCTGTAGTTGTAAGAACTTCTTCTACTACCTCTCGGGCTTCCTGATGAGGAATGATGGTGTATAAAGAGTTAACGTCCATCGTTAAAAATACTGTGTCCTCCGACAGGGTGATGTTCTCAACTTTTTTAATGAAATCACGTGTATCATGCAATAGACCTTCAATTTTAGTAATAGCCGGTTGTAAAAAAGAGTCCAATAAGATTGCCAATGGTTCCAAAATTGAGCCGCAACCAGATATAATTGGCCTACCTGGCGGGGGCGTTGTTTTTTTGTGAATTTTTGGAAGTACATAGAATAATGGGATTCTAGGTGAAGTAACCTGTAAAGCATAATAAAGGGTATCTGTAATTTCCCCCATCTCCCTTGCCTCATCCAAGACAATCTTAATTAGGTCTTTAATATGATTAGTTGGATCCGAAGAGATCCGTGTGTAAAAGGTGGTATCCCTAAGCTGTCTGTGAACCTCATTAACATACATATCTTTATCCATGATCACAATACCCCCGCCCTTGTCGGCAGGCTTAATGACAATGTTAGCGTCGGAACGTAAGGTTTCAAGAGCCCGTCTCTCTAAACGAGACAAGTTGTGCCAAGTACCGTAAGGTTCATTTTCTAATTGAGAAAGGTCCCTAAGGATCATATATTCAAACGTGTCAATACGGTGATCTGAGACCGGCGGCACAAAAGATGACGGACCCTTTAATTTCCTAAGTAATAAAGACTCTCCCTGAACCGGGGTAGTCGGCTGAGATTGAAAGAAATATCTAAGTTTAATAAGCCGAACCAACTTAAATAGGTCTACTCGTGTCTGAAGTGGTTGGTATTTGGGGGTTGGGACAAATCCCAATCCCTTATTGAGAACAGCTATTTCTAATGAATTCAGCTCACGGGAAGACAAATTGAAAATTAAACTTTCATCCGCGTTCTTTGGAATGATTTCTTTTTGCCTCTTTCTAAAAAAGATGGTCGTTGGTTAGGGTAAATTGTTCTAGTTCTAAGATTCCTGCTGCTAGGACCCTCATCACCCGAGCTGTCAGACACCCCCGATGTTTCCAAATCTGAAAAAGTGCTAACAGGATTAGCCCAAGATACCTTACGTGGTCCTCTAGTATTAGTCCTGGACTGATCCCACCAAAAATAAACCCTACTATTAGCATAATCCAAATTATCACGTTTATATTTCTTAATTTTAAGTTCCTTGGTACGAGTTTCAAATTGTTGTACCTGTTGAGCTATTTGTTTAAGGCGAGCATCAAATTCAATAGTGGGCATCGTGTCTTTGATAGAGGTTTCCATGGTTTGAATTTCCTCTACCAATGCCTGACTCTCCTTCCTGCAACGTTTAGTAACCAAAAGCATAAGGTCAAAGCTACATTTGTTTAAAATTGACGCCCAATCTGATTTGAATGATTCATCATCGGCAAACATCCCTGGAGGTTTTTGAATTCTTAAACCACGTGGGATAAGTTGAGATGTATGATAATCAAATAACGTGGAAGCATGCAAATCAAATTTAACTTGCTTAGATTTCAAAAAACATAATGTGTCCCAATCATCCTTGGGTGGATTGTCTGTCTCTTTAAAGATAGAAGTCATACCGGACAAAATCTCCTGTTGTTCCTCTGCTGAAAAAGCCAAAACATCCTAAAGGAAGCCATAATGAGAACTAGAAACAAGAAATGAAGGCTATCCCCACAAATTGTACCAACAGAAAAGAGAGAGAAAAATTTCTCGTGGGAATCAAACCAAAAATTAATATACTTTTTATATGATATTATAAGGTAATTTCAAAGGCAATTGCACGAAAATTATACAAACTGTTTATATATAGCCAATAAAGATGTCCAGAGAGTCTATCATCTGTGTGTATTCCTTAATGTATGTTCCTTAATCGCTGTAATATCACGGTGTGCAGATGAGTCACACACAGGTATGCTGCTTTGGCCAAGGTAACCCTTTTTGGTTGCAGGCCTGGCACTCACAGTTGTGCTCCACAATCTGGAATGGTGTGGCTTGCTTTTCTGTGTCTGGTCCCCTGCTTGCAAGGATTCCCAACAGGCTCCGTCCTGATCAACTGTGCCAGCCTGTGGGCCACACACAGGTATGGCCTGGGGGACAGGTTGGGCAGACAATGTTTGATGGTGGGGGGGGGGGGGTTCAGCATTGGTTGTTGTGCTTGCCTTCTTTAAGCTTGATCCACTGTTTTAAGATTAAAACAAGAGTGTGCCAGCTTTGGGCCTACACAGGCCAGAAGCCTTTCTTCTGGCTGGCTCTCACAGTTGTGCTCCACAATCTGGAATGGTGTGGCTTGCTTTTCTGTGTCTGGTCCCCTGCTTGCAAGGATTCCCAACAGGCTCCGTCCTGATCAACTGTGCCAGCCTGTGGGCCACACACAGGTATGGCCTGGGGGACAGGTTGGGCAGACAATGTTTGATGGTGGGGGGGGGGGGGTTTCAGCATTGGTTGTTGTGCTTGCCTTCTTTAAGCTTGATCCACTGTTTTAAGATTAAAACAAGAGTGTGCCAGCTTTGGGCCTACACAGGCCAGAAGCCTTTCTTCTGGCTGGCTCTCACAGTTGTGCTTCACAATCTGGAATGGTGTGGCTTGCTTTTCTGTGTCTGGTCCCCTGCTTGCAAGGATTCCCAACAGGCTCCGTCCTGATCAACTGTGCCAGCCTGTGGGCCACACACAGGTATGGCCTGGGGGACAGGTTGGGCAGACAATGTTTGATGGTGGGGGGGGGGTTCAGCATTGGTTGTTGTGCTTGCCTTCTTTAAGCTTGATCCACTGTTTTTAGATTAAAACAAGAGTGTGCCAGCTTTGGGCCTACACAGGCCAGAAGCCTTTCTTCTGGCTGGCTCTCACAGTTGTGCTTCACAATCTGGAATGGTGTGGCTTGCTTTTCTGTGTCTGGTCCCCTGCTTGCAAGGATTCCCAACAGGCTCCGTCCTGATCAACTGTGCCAGCCTGTGGGCCACACACAGGTATGGCCTGGGGGACAGGTTGGGCAGACAATGTTTGATGGTGGGGGGGGGGTTCAGCATTGGTTGTTGTGCTTGCCTTCTTTAAGCTTGATCCACTGTTTTAAGATTAAAACAAGAGTGTGCCAGCTTTGGGCCTACACAGGCCAGAAGCCTTTCTTCTGGCTGGCTCTCACAGTTGTGCTCCACAATCTGGAATGGTGTGGCTTGCTTTTCTGTGTCTGGTCCCCTGCTTGCAAGGATTCCCAACAGGCTCCATCCTGATCAACTGTGCCAGCCTGTGGGCCACACACAGGTATGGCCTGGGGGACAGGTTGGGCAGACAATGTTTGATGGTGGGGGGGGGTTTCAGCATTGGTTGTTGTGCTTGCCTTCTTTAAGCTTGATCCACTGTTTTAAGATTAAAACAAGAGTGTGCCAGCTTTGGGCCTACACAGGCCAGAAGCCTTTCTTCTGGCTGGCTCTCACAGTTGTGCTTCACAATCTGGAATGGTGTGGCTTGCTTTTCTGTGTCTGGTCCCCTGCTTGCAAGGATTCCCAACAGGCTCCGTCCTGATCAACTGTGCCAGCCTGTGGGCCACACACAGGTATGCTGCTTTGGCCAAGGTAACCCTTTTTGGTTGCTGGCCTGGCACTCACAGTTGTGCTCCACAATCTGGAATGGTGTGGCTTGCTTTTCTGTGTCTGGTCCCCTGCTTGCAAGGATTCCCAACAGGCTCCGTCCTGATCAACTGTGCCAGCCTTCGGCCCACACACAGGCCTGCTGCTCCGGCTTTGGTAACCCTTCCCGTTTGCTGGCCTGGCACTCACTGTTTTGCTTCACATTCAGGTTGTTTATCGTTGGTGGACCTCTTCTGGACTGGACTGCACTTGGTGGACATCGGCCTGCAGATCTCTGCGTGGAGGATCAACATTGCTGGACATCTGCACTGGTGGACTGGTAGGGTTGTTGTTAAATTTGGTTTTTGAGCTTATGTCTGCTGCTGTGCCTACCTGCGAGCATATGCTTTGGCTCTGTCTTTATGGCTTGGGCTGGGGGGGGCATTTTCTGGTTGGGCAAGAGGATATTGTTTGGGGGTTAGGGGGGCCAGCATTGATCGCAGTGCCTGCTTTCTTTCATGTTTCATTTTTCAAGTTTGAGTGTGGGGTGGGCTTGAACTACTGTTTCACAGGACTAAAAAATGAGTGTGCCAGCTTTTGGCCTGCACAGGCCAGAAGCTCTGCTGGGTGGATGTGTTTTGTTTTGCTGCTGGTTGGCCCTAGCCTTTAAGGGGGGGGGCTGACTTGGCTTGTGCAACGGGGCCTTGAATTTTGGGGGTTGCGTGTGCGGCGTGTGGTGTTGACTCTGCTAACATTTCCAATTTTCTTGACAGCATCGTGGAGGAGAGGAGGACCAGCTGCAAGACCGCCTGAACATCGCTGGACTGCAGGACTGGTGTTACTGTGAGCGAGTCCGGGTTCACATTTGGGTGGCCTTGGGGGTGGGTTCTTGCTAGCTTGGGAGGGGGGAGGCTCATCTTCAAAACACCACATCCACACCCCACACCGACATACCACAGATACATCGGTCCCGCTAAATAGTGTCTCTTAGGTAGGTAGGCCAGTTGGTAGGTGATCAGTGGATAATTGCCCTCAACATAATTATTAGGGAAACCGAGCCTAGTTTTTTTTAAAAAACTAAATAGGGACTCAGCAGGGAAAGCATTAGTGAGTGAGTGTTAGGTTTGAATTCTCTCTCTCTATATATATATATATAAAAATTTGTAATAGCTGTCAATAGGCTTCCCATTAGTGCCCCCATAACTAGGGTTCCACTGCCCATCTCTGGCACCCGTGGTGGTGCCAGGCCGGCCCGGGCATACTAGTCTGTGAGTGTTTAAGGCTTTGTCACCTGTTATTGGGGTTTAGGGCCAGCTCAATTCCAGAGGAATTCAGCTGATTGGCAGGCTCAGGTTCCCTGACATAAATAGGGTTGCTTAAAAAGGCACTTGATTGTTCATCTCCAAGTCACAGAGCCACTAGAAGCACAGATTTAGAGCAGGTTAGTTAGGTCTTGAAAACAAAGTTGACCTTTGTTTTCTAAATCTTTTCTGATTAGTTAGGGTTGAATTTGGGAGGGGAAAGTATGTCGGAGAGGAAAGCAGAGAGGGGCCCCGGGGGAAAGGCTAGGGAGAAATCTAGAGGGGAGGAGGGGAGGGGGAGGGGGACTGCTGCGGCAGCCCCTCCATCTGAGCGGAGGAGGCCCTCCCCTGCGCTGCTGCCGTTCACCAGCCTGGCTTCTGGTGACAGGAAGAGGGTTCGCAAGACTCTCTTTCCTGAGGCAGCTGCTGGAGGGCCACCCCCAACCCGGGTGCGTGAGGCAGGGGCTGGCACTGGGCGGGGGCCTGCTGCTGAGGCTCCTCCTCCTCCAGTGGTTGCGAGCCAGCTGCTGGAGGAGGGGCAGCATGTGGTGTCTCCTGGGATGGGCGCGGAGCACATGACTTTCCCTGCGCTCCCGCTCACCCCAGGAACCCGGAGGATGTTGGAGGAACTGCCCGTGAGACCCCCCCTGGGGCGGTCCACCCCAGTTTCCTCTGAGGCCAGCAGCAGGCCTCTCGCGGCTGTGCAGGAGGAGAGGACGCGGGAGGAAGAGGCAGAGACTGTGGTGGAAGAGCCCACATCTCTGCCCCTTCAGCCTCGTCCATCCCCACCTGCCCGGCCGAGAGTGGGACACGGTGTGTCCGGCCAGAGCACCTCACAGGAGGTGCCGCAGGGTGGTCCCGAAAGCGCTTCTCCTGGGAAGCGTGGGATGCCCTTTTCCTCCGAAATCTGGAAGCACTTCCAGGCAGCGGAGGATCCCCGAGCAGCCCTGTGCCTGCATTGTAGGCAGCGCGTCAGCCGTGGCAAAGATGTGTGGCATCTCTCCACGTCTGGGATGAGGTACCATATGAAGAGGCACCACCAGGCGGTGCTTCTTCGGGAGGAGGGTTCGAGTGGCGCCGCACGGCCGCCAGCTAGCCAGAAGGAGGCAGGCTCCTCTGGTGCTCTCCCCCCAAGGGTACCTGCAGGAAAGGGACGCCAAGCCTCTCTCCCGGAGATGCTTGGTATGCAGGGCGCTAGTGTGCCCAGAGAGGGGATCCGGAGGGCGAGCAGGCGCATCACGCGCCACATCGTCAACATGATAGCAGTGGATGGGCAACCGTATTCCGTAGTTGAAGACTTCGGCTTCTCAGGGCTGCTCCAAGATTGCTTTCCCTGGTACGCCGTCCCTGCTCGCACGTCGTTGAGCAGATCGGTGGTGCCCTCGTTTTACAGGGCTGCCAGGGATCATGTGAAGGCACAGCTGTCCCGGGTTGCCGGGAGAACTGTGCACTTCACATCGGACATCTGGACCTGCCCAAGTGTGCAGCAAGCGTACCTCTCGCTTACTGCTCACTGGTGGGAACCCGAGTCGGTTCTGGGTGGGGGCCGGGGGGAGGTGCCTAGCACAGCTAGACAGGGAAGGATGCGAGACCGCCAGGCCGGCTACTGCAAGGCCTTGCTTCACGCCGAGGTGCTCGACGTGTCCCACACGGCGGAGAACATCGCTGCCACCTTAAGGAGACAGTTGGACGAGTGGATAGGCCAGGGACCCGCCACCGTGGGATGCATGGTGACGGACGGTGGCAAGAACATGAGGGCAGCGGCGCATCTAGTGAGCCGAGAGAGCGTCTACTGTGCCGCTCACAAGCTTCACCTAGTGGTGAGAGATGCGCTGGGGTTGGGCTCCTCGAAGGAACCCGTGGATACCCGGACCCGTGAACTCCAGTTACTTGTCCAGAAATGTCGGAGGCTCACGGGTCACTTCTCGCGCAGCGTGAAGGCCACGCACGAACTGCGCCAGACACAGGTCAGGACAGGTGTGCCAGAGCACGCTCTGATCACTGACGTCAGCACTCGCTGGAACTCCACCTGCGCCATGCTTGAGCGCTTGGTGGAGCAGAAGGCCGCACTCCACGCGTGGCTCTCCGAGAACCGCGGTGCGAGTCAGGTGGGTGAGTTCAGCCGGGAGGATTGGCTCACCATCACCCAGACAGTGGAGGTCCTGAAGCCCTTCAAGGACTTCACTGTGGCGGTCTCGTCAGACACGGCGACCCTCGGTCTGGTCATTCCCCTGGTGCACACGCTCCAGAGGAATCTGGCCATCCTTGCAGACCGGGTCGCGCCCCGTGCTGACCTTGTTCCAGCGGTGGGCGCATTAGTGAGAAGGCTGCAGCAGGGCATAGCTGCCAGGCTAACTCCTCTCACTAAGGAAGAGTCATACATGTTGGCGACCATGTGTGACCCGCGCATAAAGGGCACTTTCGCCGAGCAGGACGGGAACCTCACCCAAGCCAGAGACGGCCTCTGCTCTTGGGTGAGGCGCAGGCAGGCCAAGAGGGGACGCCTGTCGACAGGGGGGACGCAAGAGGGGCCCTGCCGTGCGGGTCCCTCTGACGCCCCCTCTGCGCAGGCCCCCCCCGAGGCCACCACCGGAGTGCCGATGGAGATGGAGATGCTCCGGTGGGCCCTCGTCCCCTCTGGGGTCGTGAGGACCGTGAGAGAGGATCCGGCGGAGGCGATGGTCAGGGACTACCTCGCGGAGCCCTGCGAGTCGCTCTCCACCGATCCGCTCAGCTACTGGGCCAGGAAGGAGTCGGTCTGGCCGGACCTCTCCCTCGAGGCGCAGCGGCTGCTCTCATGCCCTCCGACGAGCGTGGAGAGCGAGCGCGTCTTTTCACATGCGGGCGACATTGTCGGCCCACATCGCACTCGCCTTCTCCCATGGAGAGTCGAGCAGTTGACCTTCCTGAAGGTCAACTCTCGCCTCTTCGATTTCTCAGGACTGGACTTCCAGAGTGACTGAGGTGAGCCCAACTTGTGGCCTGCATCCTCTATGAGTCCAATCCTTTGGAATCGCGCTCTCCCCTGTATAAAACCCTGTATATACAGTTAAAACCGGCCAGTAGAGGGAGGGTGGTTAGGAACCAGTGGCAAAGGGAAAACACCCAGCAATTTGAAAGCCCCCCCCCCAGGGTATTCAAAACATCTCCCATCACTGAGACATACCCTGTGGGACCAAATTTATTATGAAAAATAATGCCCCAGAAACATGGATTGCTACTGGAGGGAGAAACAGGTTAGATAGGGATTGCTTAGGTGTTTTTATCAGATGAAATCCTTGTAAAAAAAAATTGTAGAAGAATTGTTGTACTGGTTTTTGAAAGTTGATGTTCTGTTCATGTAAAAAAAAGGAAAAAAAACCAAAAAAAAATGTTGTGATTATGTTTTTTAAAAGTTGATGTTCTGTTCATGTTTAAAAAAAGGAAAAAAACCCAAAAAAAATGTTGTGATTATGTTTTTTAAAAGTTGATTGAATGTTCATGTTTAAAAAAAAAAACCCAAAAAAAATGTTGTGATTATGTTTTTTAAAAGTTGATTGAATGTTCATGTTTAAAAAAAAAAAATTTGATGTTAATGTTGGGTTTGCATGGTTGGGGGATGCGGGAAGAGTGGTGGATGGGCACCGGCCAATGATGATCTCTCACAGATGTTCCCAGGTAAATTCTGAGGCTGGTGTGGGGGTGGGGGGAGACCTCTGCAGAACTGCTCCAGAAATACCATTGTCCAGTGCCTTGGAAGTGCCCAGTTCAGCTTTGTGTGTCTGAACTGAAAGCACAGCCACAGGAAATGACATTGGTTCTGCTGGACCCTGTTGCAGTGGTTCCCCCCCATTAAGTCGTTTTATGGAGGGAGAGTTGTATTAGGCTGGTAGTTATGATCATCTTCTGTTTCCATGCCCTGTTGTGCCCGCTCACTATGTAACCTGTTGTAATGTTCAAAACTTTACTGTTTGTCCATTCCAAAAGAAAAATTGTGTTTAAGATTCTCTGATGTGTAGTTAATTGTGTTGTGTTGTGCTATGAGGGACAATAAGTGTAATATGTTGTGATTTGTTGACCACTTGTAATTTGAAAATGAGAAAATAAAGGTTTTTTAAACTTAATGATTGTGTGTCTGTGTTCCCTTCTTTGATGGGAGGTTGGTTCCCAGCATAGGGAACAATGGGGCAGGCTGGCCAGCCTGTTCCTGGGGTACTCGGTGTGGGGCAGCTGAGGGTGGTTTTGGTTCTGAGAGGGGCTGAGTGGAGGATTTGGGTCTGTGTGTGGCAGCTGGGGTGGGGGAACTGGGTTTGTGTGGGGCTGTAAGGAGTGGACTATGGGGGATGAGAGCACTGGTCGTCCCTTGTGCCCAAGTAGGCCCCTGCTACTGTCCTGGTGTGGGCTTCCATGCCTCTATCAGTTGCTGGCCCTCCTTTGCCATCTTTTTCAGAAATTTTCCTAGGGCTGCCAAACTCCTGGTTGGGCTTGAGTTCAGGTTAGAGAGAGTAGTTCCCTACAGAGAAACTGGCTGCTTCCAAGGGCAATCTCTTTAGAGGGCAAATGCGGACCATGGATTCTGGGGGAGATCCCTACTCAGATTTTCCTTTCCACAAGTCCCACCCCCAAATTGCCAGTAACTTCCAAGGCCAGAGTTTGCCACCCCAGAGAGATCCCGTTCCCACCCTCTTAGCCTTGGCATGAAAGTTGTAGCCCCCATGGAACACTTCCAGGTTTCTGATTCCAAGCCCAATTACACCACTGTAAGACAATCCAGACCTCCATCAAAAATGGATTTTAAGTAGCAGTGGGATTGGGCTGCATTTCAGTCATTCACATATCTGGTTGTGTTCCCAAACATTTAGCTTATGTTTTTTTAAATCAGCGTATGGCACTTAAGGACACTTTTAAATGGTTCTAAAAACATATTTTTATTATGAAGTATTTAATGTGGCATTGATCAAGGGCAGGCCTTTTGGCCAAATGAGCAGTATCAGTGCAGTAAAATTTAGACAAAGCTCATAGGAGGAAAAAGCATTCACACTGTGAAGTGGGAAGAAAGTTTCAATTTACATGTACCATGGACTCCGAAAAAGACATGTAAGTGGCATCCAGACCAAATCAGGCCTGCTTTCTCCCTTGAAGATATCAATTGATGATAGTGCTTATGTCACATCATGAGAAGACAAGGTTCACTAGAAAAGACAATAATGCTAAGAAAAATTGAAAAAGAAGAATACCCTAGATGTGGTAGATTGACTTCGGTTTGCAATACATGGACAAGGTTTTTGGGATACTGTGGAGCTCAATATAATTCTAAAGTACACCACAAGTGATTTGAATGCATAAAACATACAGACACATACACATAAAATGTATATACCCCCTCCCCACCAAATTAAAGGTTTATCTTATGCCCCGGTTTTCTCCCCCATGGGAACCTAGAGTGGTTTACACATTGCTGTTCTCCCTTGATTTGTTTCACCCTCATCACAACCAGGCTAACAATAGACAGCTGCTCCATGCCTCACATTGGAGTGACTCCACCGATGGCCTTCTTAGTTGTATGAGGGGGTGGAGGGGGGGGAGGAAGGAAACAACGCACTCCTGCCCACTCTATCTGGGGCCTAGGTGACCAAATTGCTTGGCCTTGGCAAGGAGCCAGTGGTGGGGCGGCACTGGTTCTGGGGCCCCGTCCAGAACATTTGTCCAGGGCCCCAAAATCACCTAGACTGCCTCTGGAAAACACAACACAATTGTTTACTTAGGCTGAGCCAAGAACATCCATCAAGCCTACAAGGCACAGAATCAGAGTCTGCCAGATTCTAGACCAACTCTCTAGCCATTGCACTACAGTGGATATCTAAAAATTGTTCATACCCCCACCAGCAACTTGAACATTTTTCTCCAAAAGGCACACAACTTGGCTGGGTCTCAAAAAGGACTATGATGCATGGGCCTGTCAATGCATACTGGTACTAAGGCTCTGGCCGGGGGGAGGGGGGCATTGTGCCAATGCCACCCTGGCTTTGGAAGGGGACAGTAAAATAGAAGAAATAATCTAGGTTCAGTGCCTCCCCCCCTTCTCTGTCTCTCTCTCTCTCTATAATGTGAGTGAAAACATTACTATACCATCACTGAAGCCTACAGGATACTTAGGGTCTGTTCACACACGCATGATCATTTAATGGCAATGCTCTGGCATGATGATGTCTGTTCTAGGAAGTGATGTGATCATCACACAAGGCTGGGGAGCACGCACAATTCACAGCAGGCAGATTTGGGCCACAAGGGATCCTGCTTTGGCCTGTAGGGCCCAAATCAGCCCACTGCAAAGCACAGGAATACTCTCAGGGCAGCCAGATGACATCAGTGACATCACGGCAGCAGCCCCTGGAGCGTACCTTGAAGGCTCATTCACTGACTTTCCCCCTTCGGGGTGATAGGTGAGAGTGGGGGATCCCCCACCAAGGGGAAACGGATCCCTAATTGTGTCTGAGGTTGTGGAAATCAAATGGGTCATTACCTCCATATTGCTTCTGTCTTTGAGGGACTTACATGCACATTATATTTAACTCCAGATTTCTTGATTGTCAAGGAATGCATGTGGTGGGGGGTGGGGGGAAGGGTGGGAGAAGGGCCCCTGAGGGTAAGGGTGGCATTTGGCATGCAAAATGCCACCCCTGGCAAGACAAGCCTCTCCCAGCTGTCAGTGGTAGAGATGAGAGCAGAGCACCCACTTGGGGAGGCCATGAAATGGCCCCCCCAAGTGGGAGCAGGCTGAGCCTTGGTGGGGGGGTGGGAGGAAGGGTGGGAGAAGGGCCCCAGAGGGTTGGGGGGGATTTTGTTGCAGTGGTTCCCCCCCATTAAGTCATGTTATGGAGGGAGAGTTGTATTAGGCTGGTAGTTATGATCATCTTCTGTTTCCATGCCCTGTTGTGCCCGCTCACTATGTAACCTGTTGTAATGTTCAAAACTTTACTGTTTGTCCATTTCAAAAGAAAAATTGTGTTTAAGATTCTCTGATGTGTAGTTAATTGTGTTGTGTTGTGCTATGAGGGACAATAAGTGTAATATGTTGTGATTTGTTGACCACTTGTAATTTGAAAATGAGAAAATAAAGGTTTTTTAAACTTAATGATTGTGTGTCTGTGTTCCCTTCTTTGATGGGAGGTTGGTTCCCAGCATAGGGAACAATGGGGCAGGCTGGCCAGCCTTCTCTGCGGGTGGTGGGGGGGTCAGGGGGGTGGTTGTCTGTGTGCCAGGGCAGGTGCTCTTTCCCAGGGACGATTTGGCACTGCCACCATTGTGGCACCCCTTGCCTGTGCAGAACTGCCCTGGGAAAGAGAGTTTAGGGGTTCCCAAAAGGGGAGGGCAGGCCAGCCTGTTCCTGGGGTTATGGTGGGTGTGGGGCAGGTGGGGGTTGATTTGGGTCTGTGAGGGGCTACTGGGGGGATTTGGGTCTGTGTGTGGCAGCTGGGGGGGAATTGGGTTTGTGTGGGGCTGTGAGGGGTGGACTTTAGGGGCTGAGAGCACCTACTTGGGGAGGCCATGAAATGGCCCCCCCAAGTGGGAGCAGGCTGAGCCTTGGTGGGGGGTGGGAGGAGGGGTGGGAGAAGGGCCCCAGAGGGTTGGGGGGCATTTTGCATGCAAAATGCCACCCCTGGCAACACAAGCCTCCCCCAGCTGTCAGTGGTAGAGATTAGAGCACCTACTTGGGGAGGCCATGAAATGGCCCCCCCAAGTGGGAGCAGGCTGAGCCTTGGTGGGGGGTGGGAGGAGGGGTGGGAGAAGGGCCCCTGAGGGCTGGGGGGCATTTTGCATGCAAAATGCCACCCCTGGCAAAGGAAGCCTGCCTCTTCATTTTTTCCCCATAGGAAATAATGAAGAAAGATGAGCAGCAGCATGCTAACAATATGCTGCTCCTTTGCTTTCTTATGGGAGGATGGGGGGACCTGCTTTGGGGGGCCATAACATGGCCCCCCAAAGTCCAATCTGTCTGAAACTTGGGTAGTTGTTAGAGAAGGGTTAGAGGAAGGTCCCCACCAATTTTGGGCTTATTTGGTGGGAAAATGCCTCCTCCAGGCGTCCTGAAAGACGGAGGCATTTTCCCAAAAAAAAAACCCGAAAGAATGCCGAAAGAATGCCGAAAGAATGCCGAATCCCGAATCCCGAAAGAGATTCTTGTTTCGGCTTTCGGCTTTAACGGTAGAGAATCTTGTTTCGGGTAATCCCGAAACAAGAATGCCGAAAGTTTTTTCCTTGCACACCCCTAGTGAGATTAGTGCAATCAATATCAAGGACATTTCCATACTTCAAAGACAGAAACACAAAAGCCTTTGAACCCTGCAAATTCGTGTCCTGTTCTGCCTCAGGCCCAATTCAGAAGAAGCAGACAGACAGAGTCCAATGAGAAGAGGAAACGGAGTTACTTTATTCGAATAGAGGGAAGACCATGGATACAAGGGCAATAAAAGCCCAGTAAAACCAATCATTCTTCAGAGGTCTGAGAAACATTACATCAACTTTTATCACCTTGGATTCATTATGTATTCAGTAAGTTATCGGTTGAGTTAGTTTTTTTTTTTTTAAGTTTTTATTGAAAGTATAACAAGTAACAAGATCAACAATAAATGCGTAGAAAAAAGACGGTATTATACATAACAGTGTTCGGATACAACAATACATAAACAGCAAAACACTAATAGTCGGCAATAATCAAGTGTGCAAATGTTATACATAATCAACAGGGTTCCAATACAGTGTTAAGTAAGCCAATTACAACAGCATCGGGAGGAGCATATACAGGCACATCCAGTATGTTGCAGAGTAAATCCATAGGTCAAATTTCGGGGTTTATAATCGTGTAGTGAGGTAGCTTAGAGATCAGCCATTCATTCTGAGATAAAAATTCCAGAAAGGGGTACCATTGTGCGTAAAATTGTGTAGGTTTGGAGGGGTTTTGCAATGATCGAATTCTGTCTGTTATCTTTTCCATTATAAGGTGATCCCACACTATTCTGTACCATATGTCAAGAGTGGGTGGGTATTGCGATTTCCATCTGAGTGCAATTGCAGTTTTTGCAGCTACTAGGAGAGTTCTGACCAATGCCTTCCGCAGATGAGGAATATCTAGATCTCCCCAAAGGTCCAAGAAAACAAGTCCCGGGCTTGGGGGTATCACATAAGTCGTGATACGGGAAATTTCCTGATCGGTTGAGTTAGTTACGTGTACATATGACTTAGCATCATTCCATTGGTTTAGCATAATTAGGGGTGTCCCCTTACTCAATAAACACTTGTAAAAGTTGTTTATCATTTCAAAGAACAAACACTCTTTCTTTGACAACTCTGATATCAGTTCAAGTATCCATTGGGCAGATGTGTGTCATTTTCACGACTCGCCCGGATCTGTTCCCATCCTTGATGTAACTAGCAGGACAACTACCCAGTGTTAATTTATTCCATTGCATGATATAGGCGCTGGGCACAGAACATTTCCCAGCATTCCTGAAACAAAGGCTTTAATACAAGTGCCCCAATGTACGGCAGGATGATGGCCATCTATCTCTTGCAATGTTACCAATGAGGGAACGGAGATGCTACAGTCCTGGATCTTAATTGTTTTGTTCTCACAGATTCTAGAAATGCAGTTTCATTTTCTACTGTCAGCACTTTTGTTAGGTTGTAAGGACAAAAGATGAGTAAGAGGCTTCTCTTAGTGTGGCTGCGTAAAGACAAAAATCATAAAACATGATTACATCTACATCCATATAGTCATCTTTCTGATACGTTTGTGCTATATCTAGAGTTGCATAAAATATCACTCAGGGACTCAGAATTTAGGGGAGGTCAGGGCTGTGTCCCACATCTTTATTATCATGATATTTACCAGCTAAATTAACATTCAAGCGTGCAGTATGAAAAAGCATAACGTATATAAGGCACATCACATACAAAATACAAAACAGTGTGAGAAATCTACCAGCACGGGAAACCTTGAGCCAAGGAAGTCTGCCAAGGAATGGGCAAAAAGGATCAATAAAACGCCATTTGCTTTAACATTTTAAAAAACAACAAGATTTCCCGGCTTTCCAGAGCCAAGTTCCCGGACATCCTTCGGTTAAAGGCGCAGTTACTGCCGCCCGAGCAGAGCCGCTCTAACCAGCAGGCGGTTGGCCGTTAAACGGCCGTTAAACGTTCAACGGCTTCGAATCCAGAGCGCTCCAATCGCCTACGACGCCGCCCCACGCGAGTAAAAGGGCTCGATTCGGGAAAACTGCGAGCAGCCAGGATTTATACGCGTACGCATTTACAAAGAAAAAGATGGAGGCTCCTGCTTTACTGCAGTCGCTATCCGCCCTCCCCAGGTCCATTCAATGGTTAAAGCTATTGAGTCCCCATTCCTAGAGAGGAACGAAACGGAAATACCTAGGGGGACCCGAACTGCGGGTGCGCTTTTCTGCCTTGGCCTTTCTACGGGCTGGGCTTTTGTGTTTCTTTTGGGGGAAAGTGGACCTTCGTGTTTATGCCGTGTGAGTTAAAGGGCGGAGCGGGGGAAAGGGGTTTGGTACAAAGGCGAAGCCAGGCGAGATGTTGCTGCCGGGGAAAGTGGTAAAATGGAGATCCGCAAATATTCCTTTTGCAGGGGCAAATGGGTGGAGGCTGCGCCAATGGTGGCTAGACCTGATGGCTGTGGAGCCTCCGTGTTTAGTAGTAGTATTATACCTCTGAAGATCAGTTGCTGGGGGAGAAACTGTTTCTCTGTGAAGGAGGGTTGCCTACCTCCAGGTGTAGCCTGGAGTTCTCTTTAAGTAATTAATTTCCAGGTCACAGAGATGATAATGAACACAATAACAACAGCTATGCTGCTCTTCTAGACAGATTAGTACCCCACTCAGAGCAGTGAACAAAGGCTGTGATATTATCTGCCCTGGGGAGATGGCAGAATAGAAATCCATGGGGAGGGCGGAATAGAAATCCAAAGTAAATAGTTAGCCCCCCACATAGCATCAGAAGCAGGGTACAATTTGTCAAACTATTAAAAAATATTCCATGAAAGCCCTGACCTGCATAGCCCAGGATAGCTTGGTCTGGTCAGATCTCAGAAATTAAACAGGGTCGACCCTGGTTAGAACTCGGATGGGAGACCACCAAGGAAGTCTAGGGTTGCTTCGCCCAGGTGAGCAATGACAAACCACCTCTGCTCAGCTCTTGTCTTGAAAAGCCCCCGAGGGATCACCCATAGGTCAGCGGTGGCCAAAAAAAAAAAGAAGTTCAGTGAAAATATCCAGTTAAAAAATGAAAATCATTCAGGACCTTTGGGCTAATCCAGCAGGCCTGTTCTTAGGAGAGAGAAGACAAATATGAAAACTTTTCCTCCCTGCTTGTATTACACACAGGACAAACCCTTCTATGGTGTTTGCTGTCCTGCCCTTTCAGGCAGAGGGAGGGATGTGGTAGGTGGTTCCAGATGCTAAGCAAGACTCTGGACATGCCAAAGTTGTGGCTGAAGAGGGCATTTCTGCAAATGCATCTCTAGGCCTGACAAACTGCAGCTGGTAAATGTCCCTTTTCTACACAAGTTTTTCCAGGAGCTGAGGCAGTGTGTGTGTGTGGGGGGGGGGGGAGTTCTATTTCCATGTAGCCTTTCCTTTGGCTAGAGTGGAACTTTCATGTTCAAAGGCACGAGGCCGTGTACTTCTGAAAAGCAGCGGCTATGCCTTCATGGCCTGACCCAGCAGGTCAGAAAGTCTCCCACTCTTCTATCATTCTTAGAGTTGCCAGCTCTGGGCTGGGAAATCCCTGGAGATTTCAGGGTGGAGCCTGGGGAAGGTAGTGGGAGGGGCCTTAGCAGAGTATAATGCTACAGAGACCACCCTCCAGATCAGCTGTTTTCTCCATGGGAACTAGTCTCTGTCATCTGGAGGATCAGTTGTAATTCGGGGAGATCTCCTGGAGGTCAGCAACTCACAGAATGTACAAAACAGAAATGTTCAGGAAGGCATTTTTATAAATGAATCAGAAATGTAGTGGAATGGAAGAATCCAGAAGGGAGCCTGTATAATGGAATAGGCTACTTGTAGCCTACTGCAGTGATTATTCTACTGTGCTGCCTACTGTAGTTGTATCCTACTGCAGTGATTATTCTAAGTATTATCCTGGTTTTACAGCATTCTACGCTTGTGATTCCACTTCCGACCTTGTTTATAGTATACCTTGTCTGTTGTTCACATTGTTCCCTAATTCTGTAACCCAAGTCCCATTGCATGGTTCACTGGATGTCTTACGTTGGAAGAGTTTTGTTGTTTTTATTCTATAATCTGCCTTGAGTCTCAGTGAGGAAGGTGAGCTACAAATCAAGTAAATAAAACATTAGAAAGTGGGTGGTAGGCAGGGACTAGGTCAAGCCAAACTAAGAAGGAAATCTGCATGTCCAGTGCCTCTGAATGCTGGATGCTGCCTCTGGAGGGAGCTTTCTGACGGCTTTCCGTCAGAATCATGTGATTGGGCTAGATGGTTCCAATTCAGCAGCACTCATCTTCTAAATTGCATGATTCTGCACTTCAGTTCACTGCTACGCATGTCTCTTTCTTTCAGGGCTAACTGCCTCAGCAGCCAGAGAAAGCTGTTGGCTTCTGACTGATGGGAGACTCCAACAAGATAAAGATTCTCTGAGGGAACCCTTCCTGCCCCGTTATCCATTGTCCGAATCCTCAGTCTTGTGTTGATGGAACTGGGGGTCCAAAAATAGAGGCTGGATTTCTACCTCACCCCACACACAAAACACATTTAATAAACAAGTACTCAGGTAAGCATAGCCCCTGTGAGGTGAAACATCTGTGGGGCAAATTCCCAGCCCTGAATTTCCAGCACCAAATTGCGCTAAAGGAACGTGTTAAGCCAGAATGAAAAGGGAGGAGGAGGAGCCAGCAGGCCTGGAACTGGATGTAGGAGCACAAGGAACTAGAGTGGGATCCCCTGGTGCATACCACAGGGGAACAGTTGGGCGGCACCTGAGCTCGCTGGACTCCCAAAGCATTAAACAGGAACCGGAAGAGGGATCCTCGTCGCAGCACTGGGATACCCAGTGGCAGGAGTTTCTCAAAATTGTGCAGGTGCCCTGGCCTGGAGAAGGAACCCCACAGCTGCCAGTGACTGCATCATGGGGTGATGCGTCTGTAGCCCCCTTTGAGGGATCAGCGGCCACTGTCCATGGGACTCAAGATGAAGGCAAGACTGAATTCTTACCCCCCTTCAAGGGAATGGCCCAACAAGCCAACAGCATGCTGGATGTTGCTGGTGGGCAAGCCACAGAGATCAAGACTAAGAAGGCTGTCGGCTCAGAAATGCGGTGTCGGCGTTTCAGGCAGCTCTGCTATGAGGAGGCCAAGGGGCCCTGGGAGGTATACAGCCAACTCTGCGAGCTCTGCCATGGGTGGTTGAAGCCGGAGAGAAACACCAAGGAGCAGATGCTGGACTTGGTTGTCTTGGAACAGTTCCTGGCTGTTCTGCCTTCAGAAATGAGGCACTGGGTTGAAAGAGATGGTATTGAGAGCTGTTTGCATGCCGTGGCCCTGGCAGAGGAGTTCCTGCAAAGGCAGCAAGAGGCCGAAAAACCAGAATGGCAGGTGAGAGGGTCTCAGCCAGACAGTCATCAGGGGTCCAGAGTCAACCAAGGGCACAGCCCATGGCTTCTTAGCTTGTAGAGAGAGATTTTTTTCTTGACTTATTCCACTGCTTTTAGAAAGGGAAGGTCCTCTTCTCTTGACTAAGGTGTTCTCTTTTTTCAGCTCTGAGAGTTGCTCTTTGAAGTGGCTGTGAGTTTCCTAGCAAAAGAGAGAGCGTTGATGGAAATAGCTTTGAGGTCGTTCAGCAGGATGGAGAAGCAAGAGGGTGAAGGAAGGCTTGGGTGGGAGGGAATTCCAGTTTGCCAGGTTGTACTTGGTGGGCTTCTGTCTCTAACATCTCTTATCCTTGAGGGTTTGGATTCCACAAAAATTCTTGTAGGGATTGCACAAAAATACAGAAGCAGCTCAGAAGCTGCTACCTGGCCTTGGAGAATTTCAGCGACCACTTTTTCTTTTAGAAATAGACAACAAAAACAGGTTTCTAGCCCTTATGAGGCTACATTTGACAGCGTGTGGGCAATGCCCAGTTGTGATCACGGGAGCCAAAGGAATTGCTAAATGGCTTTATTATTTATTTTTATTTACTTATTTATTTATTTGTCCGCCCTCCCAGTGGACAGGCTCAGGGCGGATTACAAGCTACAGATAAAAACACACTGATAAAACAGTACGTTAAATAATGATAAAAGCCAGACTTAATAGTATAAAAACAAACTCTGCCCTATGTTCTGACTCTGCACTGTGTCCCAGGTTCACTTCACCCTTCCCTGCCAACCACAAGGGAAGAGAGGGGTGGGGATGTGAGTTGGTGCGAGATTAGCCACCGTTTCTACATAGAGCAGATGACTCAATATAGCCCCCCGCTAATAGGAGACAGGCAGGGAGGCCACTCGGTGGATCTGAGTACTGGCCTCAACCAAATGCCTGGTGGAACATCTCTGTCTTACAGGCCCACTGGAAGGACACAAGGTCTTGGCGGGCCCGAGTATCCTCGGACAGAGAGTTCCACCAGGCTGGGGCTGGTTGGGGCCAGTTGAGCCTCCCTAGGGCCAGGGACTACCAGTAGATGTTTTCCTGCTGATCTAAGCGCTCTCTGGGGTACGTATGGGGAGAGACGGTCCCTCAGGTATGTTGATCCCCGTCTATTTAGGGCTTTATAAGTTAAGACCAAAACCTTGAACCTGATCTGGAACCCCACGGGGAGCCAGTGCAGCTGCTGCAAGGTTGGAGTCACGTGTGTCCCATACGGTGTACGCACCAAGACACGTGCAGCAGCATTCTGGATCCGCTGCAACTTCCGGGTCAGACCCAAGGGAAGCCCTGCATAGAGTGAGTTACAGTAGTCTAATCTGGAGGTGACTCTTGCATGGATCACCATAGTTAGGTCATGGGTTGAAAGATAGGGGGCAAGTTGCCTGGCCTGCTGAAGGTGAAAAAAAGGCAGACTGGGCAACTGCTGTGACCTGGGCCTCCATTGATAAGGAGGAGTCCAGTGTCACACCAAGACTCCTGACTGCCGGTACGGGCACAAGTGGCGCCCCATTGAACGCTGGGAGCTGGATCCCCCTATCCACTGCACCATGGCCCATGTACAGGACCTCTGTCTTCGTAGGGTTTAACTTCAGTCTACTCTGCCGCACCCAACCAGACATGGTCTCCAGGGCTTTATTTAGGGCACTAGGGGCGGAGCCAGGCCATCCATCCATCAGCAGATACAACTGAGTGTTATCCACATATTGGTGGCAACCCAGTCCGAAACTCCATACCAGCTGGGTGAGGGGGCACATATAAAGATTGAATAACGGGGGAGAGTATCGCCCCCTGAGGGACACTGCACACTAAAGGTTGGCGTAGTGATAGCCTCCCCACAAGCGCCACCCTCTGTCCTCGACCGTGGAGGAAAGAGATGAGCCACTGCAAGGCAGTCCTTCGAATCCCCACATCGGCGAGGTGGTGGGTCAACAATTCATAGTCCACTGTGTTGAACGCTGGTGAGAGATCTAGTAACACCAGCAGTGCCGACCTGCCCTGATCCAGCCGCCTACGGAGATCATCTGTGAGGGTGACCAGCACTGTCTCAGTCCCGTGACCTGGACGGAAGCCAGACTGGAATGGGCCCAGGACCAATGTGTCTTCCAGGAAGACCTGCAGCTGCTCCACCATTGCCCATTCAGTCACTTTACCCAGAAATCACCTTATCCAGGGAATAGCAAATATTTCCCCCTTATATGGACTGCTGTGGGCTTCTATCTCAGCAGGGCTGTTCCCGGCTCTGAATCATCTTGTATTCAGCTTGAATGGGAGACGGATTTTTCTTTTTTCTCCGTTTAGGATTCAGGAGCTGTTGAAACGGTGTCTGTGCCTTCCCCTAAGGAAGAAGAACATTCTCTGCCGGATCTGGAACAAAGTGGCATTTGTGGGGAAGTCATGTCAGATGATGATAAAGAGCCATCTCTGGGTAAAGATCCTTGTCTCGTTGGGTGGGGCTGTGTTATGAATTTTACAGGATAATGTTGGCCTTGAGGCTTTGGGCCAAGCTACACATGACGAATGACACTTGAACGGCAAGTGGATTGAGTGGAGGGTAAGCGAACAGGGAGAAATACACTTGCTGTTCAAGTGTCATTCATCATGTATAGCTTGGCCCTTTGTGGTTTACGCTTGTGAAATTGTTGGTTCATTGTGTCAGCATTCCAGGAATGTTGTATGGGATTTCAAGAGGCACACAATGAAGTCCTGCTTCTCAACAATTTATGACTGCCACTCTTTTAGATGACTTTTAGAAGGGGATGAAGAAATCCATGGAGGAGAGGTCTCAGGACGACTGTTCACCATGATAACTAAATGGAACCTCCATGTTTCAAGGCAATATACCTTTGAATATCAGGGAAGGCTGGTGACCTGCCTGCCTGCTTGTGAGCTTCCCAAGGGTACCTGGCCACTGTTGGAAACAGATTGCAGGGCTAGATAAACTATCAAAATAACCAAGCAGGGCCTTTTATCTGTTTGGCTTTCATTATGTGCAGTAGTCAAGCAAGATCAAATCCCCCAGAGCTGCCCAAGCCCCTAAGGAAGCAATACTGAGAAGTGATTGGAGCAGAGCTGTTTCTAATGTAGCTTGCCATATAAAGCTGGCAGTTGCTGGTTTATTCCCCTCCTTTGTACTACTGATGGTGGAAAAATACACTGTACTTATAAAGATGCAACAAAAAGAGCAATTTTTTTCCAAATCTTGCATATGTTTATTTCCCGGCTACATCAGATTCCTGCTGAAATTGGCAGGGCTGGATCGGGTGCCCTTGGGGTTGGATCCTGGCAACTCAGGGATCAGCCGCAGAGCAGCAGCTCAGACAGCTGTCTGCAGGGTCATAGGGGTTCCCAGCAGGTCCCTGGGACAGGTGCCCTGGGTGCCCTGTGGCTAAGACTGAGCTGTAAGCTGTGCTAGTCCACCAGGTGGCTGGGAGCAGCCCCTTTCCCCTGTTCCATTCACGACTTGCCAGATTTAATCCCCAAGTCTCAAGAAGCAAGTGGTGCCAGGGAACATGGATGGGCAGTACCAAGAGGTAGCATGTTGCCTAGTAGAATTTTTAAAACATGCAGACATGCTGTAAAAAATACTGAGAACAGAACACCACCGCAGAAACCCTGGTACTGGTAGGGCATAAAATGCAAGCACAGAATCACCAGTGCAGGCTGTTTGGATGATCCCAGCGAGACAGAAATTACCAAGCACCTGGTGGGAGGTGCTGGCTGGTCTCAAAGAGGAATAAGAAACCCACAAAAAGAATTACGCTATACGCTTTATTATATTGTGTCTAATCCTCAGCTTCCAGTCAGACATTTTGCCTTAAATCTCAGTGAGAAAGGGGAACTATAAATAACGTACATAAATAAATTAATAGGTCATTTTCCGTGTTGGAAAGCATCTTCTAACTCAGTCTATATGACTCAGTTTTAAGTGATTAGAAGAACAGACATTAACATGATTTTTGGTAAATTCTGATTTCATTTTCAATTAGGGATTTTAGGGGTCTGGAGTGGGGGAGAAAAACAGATCTGCTGCTGCTGCCTTCCATGGAAGGGTGCAAAGGCAGAAGTTACGGTGTGTGTGTGTGTGTGTGTGTGTGTGTGAGAGGAGTGGGGGGGGGAACAAAGGTCTTGCTCTGTTACACCAGCACACTGTTTCATGCAGGGTGCAGCCCTTTCTCTCCACCCCACAGTAATCTCAAAACAAGTGATTATTTTTTCTTGTTATTACAATTTCAAGGTGAACAATCATAAATAAAAAGCACACAAGTAAATTAATAAGAATAATGACTATTGCACCGTTTTTTCTGTTTTGTAGGGGTGCGGGGAGAGAAGGTTAGTAGGGCACTAGAAAAGCTAACGTATTTATGATGTCACAGGACTGGATCCAGTGGGATCCATATTTATGATGTCATAGGACTGGATCACGTCCCTGAACAGATTGATTTTTGCCCATTCCTCCAGGAGTTCTAAACCAGGAATGGTATCCCACAACCGGGAGCTACAGTAACAGAATGTAATAATTTAATCAGTGAAAAAGTGCAAAGTGCTACTAATAATATATCCAATTCTAAGAAGTAGCATAATAAATTTATACAAAATGACAGTATTCTCAAAGTGGATAAAACGGCCAAAAATAGTACTACATTCAGTTCAATCAGCCTGAAATTCAACAGGTTGGAACAAGAAATGTATAGACAATCTTCAAAGCAGTGAGTATTCAAAAGTATAACAAAAGGCAATAAAGTCCAAGCTGATATCTCTGAATTTTCTCTACAGGTGAAGACAGCATAGCAGAAGAAAGTTCTGAAGAGTCTCCAGCAAGTAAGTATCTCTAAAGGTCACAATGATCATACGTGTCTTGATTATATTTTTTCATTGCAGGTGAAGCTGGGATATTGGAAAGGAGGTGGCACATTCCAATAAGAAGCCAGCTGGTCAATTTCTTGTTTCGTCTATTTAACTTCATCAGGGAATACAAATAAGCCACCATGCCTCCACTGGCACATATGAACCCTCTCTTGTGGCAGTGTATGGTGCAACCCGTGCTTTGGTTTAGATCTGTTTGTCCGGGAGAGCTGCTTTTTTTGGCTCATTCCTCCAGGAGTGGCATTTTGGGCTGCAGTGGGAGGGGGAAAGTGAAGAACTTCCACTCTGCTGATGGGGAAATCCCTTCGGTCAGTGGGATCCAAGCCCTAAGCTTTTGGGGACTAGAGCTCAGATAAGTCAGCAGTCTGTAGTCCACTAAAGCCCCCGTAAACGTGCCAGTGTTGGATGTCCCACAAAATTCCTTGTTGGTTCCACTGACACGACTTCTCTTTTCCCCAAAACAGTGAGTTCGGTTTAATAACCTTGCCTTCAGGTACCTGCTTATGGGTCTGTTCTCTCTTTTCTTCTTCCAACAGATTACGAGCAGCCAAATGACTATGCAGATGCCAGCGATCTGCTGGAAAACGACCCACAAGCAGAACTGTCGCCAACTGCCTTCGAAAGAAGAGCAGCAGAGAACATTTCCGATGATGAGGGAAAGGAAGAATCTGGCGCGCATCAAGAGAGGCCAGGAAGGCAGCGGAGGAGCCACACCAAGAACAGGATGAGCAAATCCATCTCTTGCCCAGACCGCCTTTTGCGAAATCAGCAAATCCACACGACCAAAAAGCTGCACAAGTGCTCTTACTGCGGGAAAGGCATCAGTGGTAGGTCACATCTGATTATTCATGAGAGGACCCACACAGGGGAGAAACCCTTCAACTGTTCTGCTTGTGGGAAGAATTTCAGACGTAATTCTCACCTCATCGTACATCAAAGGACTCACACGGGAGAGAAGCCGTACAAGTGTTCCTACTGCGGCAAAACCTTCAGTCACAGCTCTCTCCTGATCAAACACGAGAGGACCCACACTGGAGAGAAGCCGTACAAATGCTCCTATTGCACAAAAAGCTTCAGTCAGAGCTCCTGCCTGACCATTCATGAAAGGACGCACACAGGGGAGAAACCCTACAAGTGCTTGGTCTGTGAGAAGGGCTTCACGAGCAATTCACAACTTGTCGAACATGGTCGGATCCACACAGGGGAGAAGCCATACAACTGCTTTGCTTGTGAAAAGACTTTCCGATGTAATTCCCAACTGGTTAGGCATCAGAGAACCCACACAGGGGAAAAACCCTACAAGTGTTCTGTCTGTGAGAAGACCACCAGATCCAAATCGGACCTGATCAGACACGAGAGGACCCACACGCGGGAAAAGCCGTATCAGTGCTCAGAGTGTGGAGGGGGCTTTATTTGGAAATCGCAGCTGGTCAGCCATCAGAGAATGCACAATGAAGAGAAATCTTGGCACAATCATGCGCTGACTGTGGGGAAGGCTGTTGTCATAACTCACTTCTTATGATTCACAGAAGAGCCAAGAAAAGCCAGAGCTTCTGCCCAAATATCTACTTGGCATCAGATGGCTCAAGTGCAAGTTCCAAATGCCCCATGTGGGTAGCATCCATGGCAAGGTGCTGACATTCATAGCTGCCCTTGAGTTCATACGTTCTGTTTTTCTGCTTAGATCCCTATTTCTTAACTACTTCTGTCTAATTTCAGTGCCACATGCTGAACTCCAGTGTACACAGCAAAAAAAAAAATCAATGCTCACAAAGTCACCATTTTTATTTGAGGGCAGGAAACTCTCCGTTTTTGATCTTTTCCTTGTGGAATTTTTCAAGGCAAAGAAGTAACAGAGAACAGTAGTTTTCCCCCGAAATTTTGATGAAGCTGTTTTGAGATGACTGCGTCTGTCCAGTGTACTGATGTCTTTTGTACTTATCCTACATTACGTGCAGTTTGTTGTGGTGCATGAATAGGGGCTTGTAGTCAGTGTCTTTTGAACCAATCTAAAGCCATTAGGAGGCACAGATACTTTTGTGCAAGCATCAATGAAACATGGTGCAGTAGTGGAATGAAAGAAACTCTCTGATAACTCACGAATGCAAGTTGGGGAGGTTGTAGATGCCGTGCTGGAGGTACAGAATTGTCCTTGGTCTAATTGGTTCCTGTTTCGTGTTTCATATTTGTATTGTTATTGTGTATTGCAACCAATAAAAAATAAAAATTAAAAAAAAAGGAATTGTCCTTGATCAAGATTCGAGTCCAGGAGCACTTTAAAGACCAACAAAATTTCCATGGTATAAGCTTTCGAGAATCAAAGCTCCCTTCGTCACAATTGTTCTTGAGTTGCACAGACATGTATGATGACTTTTTACTGTATTAATCAGACTGTCTAAGTTGCAGCTCAGTTCCCTGTTGCTGGCTGATCAAAAGAATATGAGATCCAGCCAGTTAGTCAAGATGTGGATTAAAGAACATGCGATGATCAGATTTTCACAATTTCCTTATCGATATATCAGTTAAAAATCTAGAAACTCAAATAAACACTCCTGGGGGAAGGAGGATCAAAGACAGTAGCCTCTACTGTGCTGTAGTTAGCTGTGATCAATTTAAGCTCATGTTTCCATGAGTTAAATTAAATTATGTTTCTCATTTCAGCCATCATGGTTGAATCATGTTGAATCATGATTTAATTAAGCAAATTACAGTTAGTTTGGACTGTTCTACTAACTATGGTTAAGGATCCATCAAACCAAATTCTGAAGTCATGATTTGAAGTTAGTGGTTAGGATCCATCAAACCAAAATCTGAAGCCATGATTTGAAGTTAGTCTTAACTATGATTTTGTTTGACCTGTGAATATGGAGAATCCCAACTTTCTCCTGGGTTGTTTCCTACCCATCTGTAGAGGGAAGGTGATGAAGCCAATATTCTTTGAGATAAACCAGGATTTGAGTGATCATCTGCAAGCTGAATTCTGGTTTCCCACATGCACCATGGTAAAAATAAACCAGGGTTGAAATAAGCCATGGTTTCATGTCATATCTAAATTGAGTCTATCAATCATGAAGCCACAGTCTTTGCTCTGTTAGTCCATGCATGGGTCATATGCTGCTTGGTAGAAGCTTTAGTTTATCCGGTGTCTTAACTTCTTAAGCTGAAAATGCCCCTCATGTTTCTTGGATTTGCTTTAATTTTTTTCCAAATAAACCTCTCCCGTATTTAAGATTTTTTAAAGTTTTGTACTGGGAATGTGAATACAACTTAATTCATTATATAGATAAAGAGAGATCAGCTATAGATACTTGGTCACATGAAGGTATCTTTACCCTAAGTTGCCTGGGTTCCTGTATAGCTCAGAATCCCTGAACTATAGGCATGTCTCACAAACAACAAGTGAAGCTGGCTGCAAGCTTGCACTGATTCCAAAGAAGGTGGATTCAGCATTCTGGCGGTGCTCAGTCCTATGACAGTTGAGTTCCTTTTTAAACAAAAGCAAGGGCAGGTATCAGGGTTGAGGGCCTGTCATTTCCTTGGTTCCCTTTTTGAAGGGCTGTCACATGGAGGAAGAGCAGAGTTTTCTGTTGCCCAGAGGGTCAGACCAGAACCAGTGGGTTAAAATTAAGCCCAAAGTAATCTCGGCTAAACATTAGGAAGATTTTCCTGATGGTAAGAGCAGTGCCTCAGTGGAACAGGCTTCCTCAGGAGGTGGTGGGCTCTTCTGTGGAGTTTCAAGGAAGAGACTAGATGGCCATCCGTCAGCAATACTAATTCTAAAATGCAGTGTGAATTTAGGCAGATTGTGAGCAGGAGGGAAGGAAGGGATGAGCCAGTGTTAGCTCTCTTATCCCTTTCTTATGTGGCCAGTGCTAGCCCCCTCCCAGTATTCCTGGGTGGTGGAACTCCAGTGGGTTTAAAATAAGGGGCATCTCCCAATGAAAGGGCTGCTTCATTGTTAAAGAACTGGGCATGTCAAGGGATGCTTTGGGAGGGCTTTTGCAGCTGAACCCTTTAGCCAGGGTCCAGCAGCCTCTCTGTTGGGACTTTTGGCCCATCCCTCCCTCCAAGGAGCTCTGGCCGATTTCAGGATGCATTCCCCTCTTGCCCTGAATTATCCCCACACCAACCCTGCAAGGTTGTAGAAAATAGCTAGAGTCTAGTAGCACCTATAAGACTAACACAATGTGTGGAAGGGTATGAGCTTTCACGAGTCACATCTTACTTCTTCAGATACAGCTAGAATGTGAGTCCATCTGTCCTTATAACTTGGAGAGTGGAGTGATTTCAGATGCTGAATGACAATAGCTGGTGAATGATAATGGCAGGAGTGATTTGATTAGGTGGGGTATGTAGAAGGGTGGTGGGTGTGGAGAAATCAGCATTGGTAATGAGGCAGGAAGCCTAGGTCCCCATTCAGTCCAGGTGGATGCATTGTCTTGAGCTTTGTTATCAGTTGCAATTCAGCAGTCTCTCTTTCTAATCTCCCTTTGAAATTCCTCTACGAGATAACTGCTACTTTTAGGTCGGAAACTGAATGTCCTGGAAGGATAAAATGTTTTTGAATGTGGTGGTTTGTGATGTCAACCTTCTGTCCATTAATTCTTTGTCGAAGGGAATGTAGAGGGCGAAAGGGCATTGCTGACACGCGATGGCATAAATCGCATTAGAGGATGAGCTGGAGTATGAATGAACCTGAGACGGTACGGCTGACGTTGGTGAGTCCACTGATGGTGTTGCTAGGATCTCTAGGAGAGCAAAGTTGGCATCTTGGTTTGTTGCAGGCCTTGATACGAAAGTCCATGTTACTGTTAAGTAGTTTATCTTTGTGACAGCGCCCCAAAGTGCTGGATGCTGCAAATACGGGGGAAATGATCGACAGTGTGATTTTGGGTTTATTTTGCTTTCTACTGAGACCACGAAAGGGTTAAATAGAAGGAGTCTCCATTCCTAGAGAGGCCACAAGAGGGGAGGCCACCGGACCGGGACAATGACTTCCTGCTCCAGCTGCACAGATGCCTGTAAAATCAAAAAGAGTCCAGTAGCACCTTTAAGACTAACCAATTTTATTGTAGCATAAGCTTTCGAGAATCAAGTTCTCTTCGTCAGATGCCTGATCAAAACTGGGCAGATACAGAAGAGGAGGGGAGAAGGGAGAGAGAGAGGAAAGAAGGGGACATATATCACAAGGGGACAGAATGCAATTAGCGTGGAGGCAATCAAAACATTCCTTTGCTTGGAAATGTAAACATCTCCTTTTGGTGTGCAGTCAGTTTGCCGTATTCGTTTGTAGCAGTGAAAGTATCCAATTCCTATGTAGTATAAGCCTTCGATAACCACAGCTCTCCCTGCCAGCTGCACTTGCCTGTGGAGCGGCTGGAGTGTTGTGGGGCGAAGGGGCGAGGAGGCAGCGCCTGAGGACTCTTTGCAAAGTGAGTAACGCAGCAATGTCTCCTTTGCAAAAGGCGTCCCTGCTATTGCCGTGAGGAACCAGAGGGATGCATTTCTCAAAGCGCTTTTCTGCTTGCTCTGGGGAAAGCACCGGAGGTGGAGCTGAGTTGTTCTTCGAAGAAGGGATGCACCTTCCGCAGGGGCAATCCGATCCCTTCTGAAGGAGCCAACAAGCCCTGCAAAGCCAGACTTGGGCTTTCCCAGATCAGCCACTCAACTCTGAAAGGAATTTGCCTGCCTTTGCTTTCCTGTGTAAGAAAGATATTTGTTTCATTTTTAGCACATTGTAATGAAAGCATAAAAGATTAAAAGTGTTTCATTAAAAATCCAGCATAAAAAACTCAGCCCCAGAGTATAAAAACTTAGATCTATGAATGATAACCAATAACCGTTTCTCAACTGAAGGCACCCTATCAAGATAGTTTTCAGTTTCTTACTTAAAAAGGTACCTTCGGAAATCTCCTTTGTACTTGGCATATGAGGCTCTTCCAGCTTCTCATCATGTATAGAGTTCTCATCCCACAAAGTTAGTTGCAAGACATGAGACAAATCAGGGGGACCAAGGCCTTCCAAGTTTCAAAACTGGTTCCCCTTCCTCCTCTCTGGCTCCTCCATGACTCCATTGGCTTCCATGAACTGCTGTTGAAATATTCTTCAGTTGTCTTTAGCCTGGTTAGAGAGATCCGGCATCTCTGGCACTCGAAGTTGCTCTGTTCTGCTTCTGGTTCACCCTTTCCAACTTCACAACAACCACTTTGTAAATAGGTACCCTGCTCCTGGTACCATGTAATGTTGTCTGGCTTTTGAACGCTGCAGGAATCTTTAGTCTATGGTTAAGCAATGCTTTTGTTGAGCAGAGCAGAGCCTTTCTGCTTGCTCTATGGAAGCTTCTCTGCACGTGCTCCATCCAGCCTGTTCTTTATGAACACCTTTGATTCTGGGGTGTTCCATGAGCTTTCGTGACTCACGGCTTACCTCTTTAGATGCAGGTGTCCATGTATATATTTCCAGCAACTGTCTTCTCTTTGTAGGAGGTCATAGATCAGGCATTTGCCTTTGCAGAAGAATCCAGCAGAGGAAGAAGGCGATCCACCAGTCCAGGTGGAGTCTGTCTGGAGGGAAAGGAAGGATGACCGGAGAGCCGGACTCAGTTGGTCCAGAAGCAAGAAAAGGCCCTGATGCCACTGAGGCTGGCAGGAGAAGGGAACTGTGGGAAGGAACCGTGCGGAAGTGCCTGGGAGAGGATTTTCCCCCTTCAGATGTGCAGCGCCAGCAATTCAGACACTTCCGCTACCAGGAAGTGGAAGGGCCCCGCGAGACTTGCAACCGACTCCACCATCTTTGCCACCAGTGGCTGAAGCCGGAAAGGCACAGCAAGAAGGAGATGCTGGACCTGGTGCTCCTGGAGCAGTTCCTGGCCGTCCTGCCCCCGGAGATGGAGAGCTGGGTCAGGGAATGTGGGCCAGGGACCAGTTCCCAGGCGGTGGCCCTGGCAGAAGGCTTCCTCCTGAGCCAGGCAGAGGCCAAGAATCAGGACCAGCAGGTGAGAGGGGATTCATCTGGGTAGTATGTGAGGCACAGCATGCGATCAAGGGTAGCCTTGAAATCAATATGGATTGCTCCAAGTTTTTTAGAAACCCCTTCCCAGCCTTTTTCCTGCTCCTTTTCTTAACACAACAACAAGAGCAGAAAAAAGCACGCCCCAGACGGAAGAAATTACAACCAAACCCAATGATGAAAAGTATAATTACAAAATTTCATCAGAGTTGTACGTAACTATACAAAAATATTTAATATATCCTAAGGACACACAGAATCAGAATAATGTACATATATATCAACAGAGTCCAAAGGAAACCAAAGCAGTGTTGCTGAGAAGATAGTCCGTCCAATTGTAGTCAATAGACTTCCCAAGTACGTGCAGTAAGATGGAATACACTGTATATCCAGGGGCAACCACCCAGAAAACCGCTGAAGGTTTAACTTGAGCTGCTGCGAGAGGAAGGCAAGGCAACGAGCATCAGCCGGCCAAAAATTCTTTTTTCTCTCGTTTCAGACCTGAGGGTCCTTCTTCAGGCCACCATATATTACAAAGTCATATAAACAATTCATTTTCCAACAAGTCATATCCGTGTGTGTCAGAGCCTTTTCTTAACACTCTCCCCTTTCTTGGATCCTCATTTCTGTTTCAGGTGCAGGAAAAGCTCATGCAGATTTGTCACCATGGAGCAGCTTTTCCAGGTAAGAGCAAAAGGGCTCTTGTACCCACTGAATGTCCACGTTGAGTGTATGTGGGCTGCTTTTACCCCTGCCCCCATCCAGTGCGGGAAGGATGCTGCTTTTCAGCTTCCAACTTCAGAAATATCCACTTGCAGAAGAAAAAAAAGAGAGAATTTATAATCTTCACTAAATAATTGGAAGAATAATGGTTTAGGCCATATTCTCTCTCCAAGTATATTATATGTGTGCAAAGGTAATATGGTTAACGAGTTGGGTAACTACTTTCTAAAAATGCCAGTAGGTTTGTGGTTGGGGATAAAGAAAAATGAAAGGGATTTATAGTTTAACCATGATTATGCTGCAATTGAGAATCTACTAAATGAATGGGGGGAAATATGATTCAAACGTTTCCGGCCCACCTCACCTCTGGTGTCAGTAGTAGGGGTGCATTGGAAAGAAAGCTGCCTCCTAACTCAAACAATGACGATTAATGTAAATGAACGTTAAAAATTGGAAAGAGAGTGCATTAGGCCAAGAAGAAGAGGAACAAAATTATAATCCTTGAGGAGATCTTAGGGCATCGTAACATAGTTCAGGCTGAGGCTACCTGGTCCTGAGCACTTCAGGATTTCATGGTCTCCATGACAACCCAGGGCCTGTCTCAGGTAGTAACAGGCCCCACACTCTGCACAGGCCCGCAGCTGTTTTGCTCATCACTTCTCGGATAAAATATCTTCCCTGTGTTCTGATTTGTACCCTGGATCAGCAGTGACTGGGCCAGATGGTGGCAGGGTGCCAGCTTGTCTTGTTGTTTGTCATTCTTCTCATTTTAATCATTTTTAGGATGTGGATAGTCCTTAAAAGTTTCGACCCAGGAGATCTCACTGTACCAGCTCCAGGGTTTCCAAGACCAGGCAGATATTTAGATGATTTCCCATCTGGTTTTAGACCTGGTTATGGGAGTGAAACAGCCCTGGTCACCCTGGTGGATTACCTTCACCAGGAGATGGAGAGATGGATTGCCTGTATACAAAGAAGACAGTGGTGCTTCTCCAATAGCGGGGGCTGCCTTTTTCCATATGTGGCAGCTGCGATTCTGTCGGTGGGTTTAGGATTGCCTGTTCCTTTCATTTCAGAGGTCTTCCTTTTGAAGTTTGAGAATTCTGTACCACTGGAGAAACCAGCCTTAATTTTGTCTATGTTACTGTAGCAAGGGTAGATTTTGCAGAGGAATCACAAAATTTTGATACATAAGGATGCTGTTGCAGTTCCGACCGTGAGCCAAGAGAGGGAGAACTTTCTTCCCCCAAGCAAGAAACTGAGATGCTAAACACTTGGAAAGTTTAAATGTTTTCAATTCCTTTTGATCCCTCCAGGCAAGGCCTTGAAAGCAACGATATATTCTTTGCCATCTCTTTGTGGCAGAGAGAAAGGAGCTCCTGTACCGTCAGGTGGGGTAAGTGTGGAACTGCCAATCATGACCCCGGGTGCCTCCCTGTAGCTCTTTCTCTCCTTCCCTTGTCTCCTGTCTGTGCTGTTCATGGGATAGAAAATGAAAAGCTCTGATGGAAGTTTGAATCCTGCATGCAAGTGTCTAATTATAATCTTTTTTGGATCGAGCTTAGAAGGGGATGAATTGTTACATTATCTGAGAGGAGCAGAGAATCATAGAATCATATCATAGATTTAGAGTTGGATGGGATCTTACAGACCATCTGGTCAAATGCTTGTGCAATGCAGGAACATCCTAAAGCATCCCCAATAAGGATTTGTCCAGCCACTCCATGAAGACTGCCAATGAGGGAGAACCCACCTGAGCAGCCAGTTTCACTGCTGAATTATTCTTAATGTGGAGATGCCTTCCCTCCTGTAGTATAAACCCACTGTTTCGAGTACTCTTCTCTGTTACCAACAGGAACATCTCCCCTCCTTTAAATGACAGCCTTTTAAAAACTTAAAGAGAGCAATCATGTCTCCCTTCATCCTTCTCTTTTCCAAACTGACTTTCCCAGGTCCCACCATCTTTTCTCATAGGGTTTGGTTTCCTGGCCCCTAGTCACCCTCCTCTGCACCCGTTGCAGTTTGTCCACATCCTTTTTGAAGTGAGGTCTCCAGAACTGCACACAATACTCCAGGTGGAGGCTGATCAATGTATATAGTGGGACAATCCTATGATCTGGATGTTATGCCTTTGTGGATAATCCCCCAAAGTTGCATTCGCCTTTTTTGCTGCTGCATCACACAGACTGCTCATATTTAGCTTCCCATCCACCAATATCCCAAGACCTTGTTCACACACACTGCTACCCAGAAGTCTATCCCTCATCCGATATATATGCTTTGCATTTTTGTTACCCAGGTGGAGAACCTGGCACTTATCCAGATCTTGTTGAATTCTATCCCTATTTTCAAGGGTGTTTGCTACTCATCCCAGTTTAATATGAAATATGTCAAATTTAATGAAGTGCTAAGTGCAAAAGTATTGTGTCAGTCAATTGAAAAAATATCATAAATATTTCATACACATTTCATATGCAACATTCATAAATAGCTAAGATACACAGAACTAGCAGCTATATAGCCGTCTATGTGGTTCATGCAATGTCTATTTAGACAATAATCCAACTGGTGAAGAGTCCATAATTCAAAATGAAGAAGCGATAATGGTGGAAAGCAGCCTGGAACTGGAACTCTTAATTCGAGAACCACCAGGATTCAGTCAGATGGAAACGACCTTGAGCTGAATCTCACTCCAAGAACAGCCCTACGGGTCTAAGCCAGCAATTCTCCAATCCCCGTTTCGTCCTGGGACTTCCTCATGAGCGTTGCTTGTATTAATCTTTTCCAACTGCTCACAGTCACATCACACGGTTGATGCCGATGGAACAATGCCGTCATTGTTCCATCAGCATCAACCAACTCTTCACCGGTTGTGTATGAAATATTTATGATATTGTTTTCAATCGACTGACACATAATACTTTTGCACTTAGCACTTTATTAAATTTGACATATTTCATATTTCACATTCTATTAATATTATTACCTCCAAGTTGTTTTGGGTTCTACAGTGTGTATATCGGAGGTACCCTCGTTGCTTAACTCATCCCAGTTTGGCATCATCTGGAAATTCAATGAGGAATCCCTTCACGCTCTCATACAGATTGTTTATAACAATATTGAAAAGCACTGGAGCCAGAACTGAGCCCTGTGGCACTCCACTGGATTCCTCGCTCCAATCTGACCTGATGCCGTTCACAACTATTCTTTGGGTGCAGTTATCCAGCCAGTTCCCTATACATCAAAAAAGGTTTCTTTTTTTCTCTCTTCTCAGGCTCTGGTGACCTTTTCGGAGGTGTCTGTTCATTTTAGTGAGGAAGAGTGGGCTCTGCTGGATCCGGACCAAAGAAGCCTTTACACGGAAGTCATGGAGGACAATTATCAGATTGTAGCCTCTCTGGGTAAGTCTACCCTTTCCCTTTATCATCATCATCATCATCATCCCTCCCTCCCCGCAAGTGGGCTCAGGGCGAGTCATAACAGAAGATAAAATATACAAGATAAAATCACAATCAATTAACACAGCTTTCTAATAAAACATATTGGCGATGGCTCACTTTTTATCCTCATGCAGGCCAGAGTGCACCTTTTATATAGTAGGATATATAAAAAAGAAAAAAATAACAACAAAAATAACAACAACAACAAAGCACATTAATAAAAAGAAGAAAATAGGAATAAGCTCTAATTTTCTCTTTGAAGGATACATAGGTAATACATATTATACACCAATTCCAAAATTACCATAAGGAAATCCTCCGTTCCCTCTAAAGTTTTTTTTTCCTCTTAATCTTCAGAAGTACAGACCATCAGTTCATTTCTTTCTGTTTCCCGCAAAATGTCTATAAGGAGTTTCCAGGTAAAAATAAATTTAACGTCTTTTCCCTAATCATAGATGTAAACTTGGCCATCTCTGCAGGTTCCATCATCTTCCACACCCATTCCTCTGTTGTAGGTAATGTCATGGTTTCCACTTGAGCATATAACAATCTCACAGGAGTTTTCCTGCACTCCATACTCGCCCGATTTCCACCCGTTTGAGGCTGAATCAGGTCAGTGCAGGGTGCAGGAACACTGCTGGGGGCGGTGTAACGGGCCCCGGAATCCTCCTCTGTTCTGCATCGGCCCAATTTCTGTCCGTTTGAGGCCAAATCGGGCAGTGCGGAGTGCAAAAATTCTGCCAGAGTGGCACCCTGGAGTGTTCCTGCACTCGCACCAGCCTAATTTCCACCCATTTGAGGCTGAAATTGACCCACTGCAGAGCACAGGAATGCTACTGGGGCAGTGCATGCCCTCGCAAGGCCCCGCTAGAGCCCGTTGTATTGTTAAACACAACGAGCTTTATTGTTAGTGTTACAAGCATTTTAAGGGCTGTTGCATAGAGGATGGAGTGGAGTTGTTTTCTGTTTCTGCAGTGCGATAAAATTAAACCAAAAGTTTTCAGCTAAATGTTAGGAAGAACTTGCTGACAGAGCAGTTCCTCAGAGGAACAGCCTACCTTAGGAGGTGGGGAGCTCTCCTTCTTTGGAGGCTGTCTGGCAATGCCTTCCTCCTTTCAGACACACACACACACCCATTGTCAGTAGCTCAGCTGCAGGTGCCTTCACAGGGCCTAGGCCATGTTTCCCATTGGAATAACAGCTGTCAACGCCCATGCCCTGAGCAGCAGCAACCCCCCCCCCCCGCCACTCCAGTGGTTCAACCTCAACCACGCGCACAGAACTTTGTTGGCAGCCTGGAGAGGACAAGGGGGCCACTGGACAAGCTTCAGCAGGAGCAGGGGTGAGCCAGGGAGAGGGCAGAGGAAACACCCTACCCTGAGCCGAGATGGAGTGGGAGGACCCAAGGCACTTCAGAAATCTACCCAGCCCTTTCACTGGATAGGCTGGGAAAACAACCACACGGGGAGGCTGGCTAAGGATTGGGAGGAAACCCGGGAGGTGGAAAATGAGGAATCCTTTAAAAGCCAGTTCCTGGGAGGAGGAAGTCTAGAGAGATGCAGCTCACGTGTGCTGTCACTTCCTGGGCAGGAGGAGCAAGATGGTGCAACTTCCTTCCCTACCCATCTGAGGCCTGAGGATGCCTGCCTGGGGAAACTGACAGGATGGCAGGTGGTTTGGTGTTGGGTGCTGGTGAGTGAGGAGCCCACACGGGTTTTGAAGCAGAGGCCATATGGCTATCAGTTATCAATGATGATTCTGTAAATCAGTATGTACTTGGGCAGACAGTGGGAGGGAGGGTAGGAAGGGGTGAACTGGAACTCGGCTCCTGTGGCTCTTTCTTATGTGCTCAGAGTAATTCTAATTGGCACCTGAGGTCAGGAAGGAATTTTCTCTAGGCCAGGTTGGCCAGGGATCTCAGAGATTATTTGTATTCCTGTAGGCATTGCTCAGGGGTCACTGAGAGACTGGTGGGGGGGGGGGGTTGCTGTGAATTTCCTGCATTGTGCTGTGGGGTTGGACTAGATGACCTTTGCAGTCAATTTCAGATAAATGTTTCTATGTTTATTGTACCTGAAATTTGAACAAAAAATTAACACGTTGGAAGATTTGTCCCACCTTCCGATGATTTTTGTTCTATTGTTATACAGAGCCATTACTGGCCTTCTTGATTCTGCTTTTGCTTTAAGGTCTCAGCAGTCTTTCCTCTTTTTTTCCAGAGGCTGATGGTTCCCAGAAAAAGCCTGAGGAAGAACCCAAACAGCTCCCATTGGAAAGGGAAGAGGAGAGAAGAGGCAATGGAACAAGATGGAAATGGGGGAACGATTCACCTGCTTCTCACGGTGCTGAATCCCAGGACATACTGCCATACCATAGAAGAATCACTTGCCCCATGTGTGGAAAAAATTCATTTACCAATCAGTGTTTGATATGCACTGGAGAAAACACAGAAGGGAGAAACCATATAAATATGTGGACTGTGGAAAGAACTTTTCTCAAAGTACAAACCTTACTGCCCATCAATATATCCATACAGGGGAGAAACCATATAAATGTGCAGACTGTGGAAAGAGCTTTGCTTGGAACAAAGACTTTACAGACCATCTACGTATCCATACTGGGGAGAAACCATATAAATGTGCAGACTGTGGAAAGAGCTTTGCTCAGAGTACGCACCTTATTGTCCATCGACGTGTCCATACCGGGGAGAAACCATATAAATGTGTAGACTGTGGAAAGAGCTTTGCTCAGAAAAAAGACTTTACTGACCATCTACGTATCCATACAGAGGAGAAACCATATGAATGTGCGGACTGTGGAAAGAGCTTTGCTCAGAAAGCACAGCTTACTGTCCATCGACGCATCCATACAGGGGAAAAACCAAATAACTGTGCAGACTGCGGAAAGAGCTTTGTTTGGAGTAAAGACCTTACTGTCCATCAACGTATCCATACTGGGGAGAAACCATATAAATGTGTGGACTGTGAAAAGGACTTTTCTCAGACTGCACAACTTACTGTCCATCAACGTATCCATTCAGGGGAGAAACCATATAAATGTGTAGTCTGTGGGAAAAGCTTTGCTCGGAAGAAAGACTTTACAGACCATCTACGGATCCATACGGGGGAGAAACCATACGAATGTACGGACTGTGGAAAGAGCTTTACTCAGAGTGTGCACCTTATTGTCCATCGACGTATCCATAATGAGGAGAAACCATATAAGTGTGTAGACTGTGGAAAGAGCTTTGTTCGGAAAAATGACCTTATTGTCCATCGACGTATCCATACCGGGGAGAAACCATATAAATGTGTGGATTGTGGAAAGAGCTTTGCTCAGAGTTCGCAGCTTACTGTCCATCAATGCTTCTATGCAGGGGAGAAACCAAATAAATGTGCAGACTATGGAAAGAGTTTTGTTCAGAGCATGCAGCTTACTGATCATTGACCTATCCATACTGGAAGGAAACCATATAAATGTGTAGACTGTGGAAAGAGCTTTCTTTGGAAGACTTTACAATCCATCGACATATCCATACAAGGGAGAAATCATATGAATGTGTGGACTGTGGAAAGAACTTTTCTCAGACTGCGCAACTTACTGTCCATCAGTGTATCTGTACAGGAGAGAAACCATATAAATTTGTAGACTGTGGAAAGAGCTTTGCTCGAAAGACAGACTTTACAGACCATCTACATATCCATACTGTAGTGTACTGGGAGCGTGAAGCAAAAAGGCTTTCATAGCAAGGTTACGTACAGCTGCATTCCGATTGGCTGTGTTGTGAGCCAGTCAATCAGGATTCCCCTTCAGACTAATGAACTAGTGAATAGGGCTTCTGGATACCGGGTGTTTGCTATTGGTTGAGTTTAATTGTGGACGTGTTCTGGAGGGGAGTTGATTGTTCTATAACTGCTGTTTTGATGTTTTGTGTTTTGAGTGGTGATGTTCCTGGTAATAAAAGAGTTATTGGAAATCACTTGAACTGTTGTACCCACTACATAAGACATACTGAGGAGAAACCATACGAATGTGCAGACTGTGGAAAGAGCTTTGCTCAGAGTGCACACCTTATTGTTCATCGACATATCCATACCAGGGAGAAACTGTATAAATGTGTAGACTGTGGAAAGAGCTTGCTCTTTTGGAAAGACTCTTGCTCTTTTCTACTGCTACAGATAAACTAACATGGCTACCCCTCTTGATCTATTAAAAGAAGAAAGTCTATTTTTTCCCTAAAATTCAAGGATGTGACGGGCTCTGCAGTGCTCACATGTTACACACCAGCCCAATTTCCCCCTGTTTGAGGCTGAAATTGGGCCAGTGCAGAGCGCAGAAACGCTGCAGGGTGGTGTGATGGGCCCTAGAGTGCTCCTGTGCACCTCACCAACCCGATTTCCACCCATTTGAGTCCAAAATTGGCCCGCTGTGAAGCACAGGGATGCTGCTGGGGCAGTGCATGCCCTCTCAAGTCCCTGTTAGAGCCAAAACACACGTTAAGAAAAACCTAGGTTCAGCACGTGTTCTCTTACCTCAAGGTTTGCTGGGATCTGTAGGCGTCCTGGAAGCTTAAAGTTTAGCATTTACAGAGCAGCAAAAAGGGAAAGGGAAATACAGGCGCCTGTATTTTAAGCTTTAAGCTTCCAGGACGCCTTTAAGCTTCCAGGACGCTTACAGATCCTTTAAGCTTCCAGGACTTTAAGCTTCCAGGACCCCTACAGATCTTTAAGTTTCCAGGACGCCTACTTTAAGCTTCCAGGACTCCTACAGATCCCGGCAAACCTTGAGGTAAGAGAACACGTGCTGAACCTAGGTTTTTCTTAACGTGTGTTTTGGCTCTTAGAGCCCATTGTATTGTTAAATACAACAGGCTATGTTGCTAGTTTAAGATAATGTTGAATAAATAGGCTGTAGGATTCTCTTTTTGGAATGTTCTGCAAACTGCTTTGGGTTCCTTTGGGGAGAAAAGTGGTATAACAATTCCCAAATAAATAAATGTGTCTGCTGAACTGAGAGCCAGCGTAGCACAGAGTAGTGCATAGATGGATGGACTAGGATCTGGGAGAACTGAGGTTCAAATCTCCATTTTGCTATGGAAATTCACTGGGTGACTTTGGCCCATTCACACTCTCTCAGCCTAACCTATCTCAGGGTTGTGAGGAGAAAATGGAGGAGAAAAGACTAGTGTAAGCTTCTCTAGGTCCCCATTGTGTGTGGAGAGGGGGGGGGAATGGGATATAAATAAATAAATAAATCTACAACAATGGTTGTAGATAAATCTACAACAAAAGGTCAGAACACAAGAGGCAAACTTCACATGGAGAGCGCTGGATTGCTCCCACAATCTCTGCTGGGAGTAGTAATCCAACACCGCCCCCTTCCAAGCGAAGTGGATTTTATTGCAAAGAACAGCCGCTCAACTGAAGGGACTCTCTTTTCAAAGAGATTCTCTCAAAGAGAGTCTGATTCTCTTTCAAAAATCCAATCAGCTGGTTTTGCTTCACCTCAGAGATGGGGTGGGGGGGATTTGAGCTGCAAGTCCCTGCAGGGAGACGAATGGGAGGGACGGATTTCTCTCCTCGTCTTTTCCCTGTCTCTTGGGATGTTGTTATAAATACACGATGGGGTCCAAACTGGCAGAGGCGGACCAAGAGAAAGAGCTTGGAGTCATAGTGGATAACTCGCTGAAAATGTCAATACAGTGTGCGACGGCAATAAAAAAGGCCAATGCTATGCTGGGGATTAGTAGGAAGGGAATTAAAACAAATCAGCTAGTATCGTATGCCCCTGTATAAATCAATGGTACGGCCTCATTTGGAATACTGTGTACAATTCTGGTCATCACACCTCAAAAAAGATGATATAGCACTGGAAAAAGTGCAGAAAAGGGCAACAAGAATGATTAATGGGATGGAACACTTCACCTATGAAGAAAGGTTAAAGCACATGGGGCTCTTTAGCTTGGAGAAACGACGACTGAGGGGTGACATGATAGAGGTTTACAAGATTATGCACGGGATAGAGAAGGTAGAGAAGTATTTTTCTCCCGTCTCACAATACAAGAACTTGTGGGCACTCATTGAAATTGCTGAGTAGTCAGGTTAGAATGGATAAAAGGAAATACTTCTTCACCCAAAGAGTGATTAACACGTGGAATTCACTGCCTCAGGAGGTGGTGGCAGCTTCAAGCATAGACAGCTTCAAGAGGGAATTGGATAAGTATATGGAGCAGAGGTCCATCAGTGGCTATTAGCCACTAGGTATAGATAGAACTCTGTCTAGGGCAGTGATGCTCTGTATTCTTAGTGTTTGGGGGGACAATCAGTGGGAGGGCTTCTAGTGTCCCTTCCCCACTGGCAGACCTGTCAACACCTGGGTTTTGGCCACTGTGTGACACAGAGTGTTGGACTGGATGGGCCACTGGCCTGATCCAACATGGCTTCTCTTATGTTCCCCTCACCCCCATCCCAAGTTCTCAGAGGATTTTTAAGAGAGAGAGAGAGAGAGAGAGAGAGAGAGAGAGAGAGAGAGAGAGAGAGAGAGAGAGAGAGAGAGAGAGAGAGAGAGAAACTCCCCCATCCCTCCCCAGCTGAGAATCACATTGAGCAGATGGTTTTTTAAACTACAATTCCCAGGGCTCATTGCAGAACCCAACACTTGCCCATGAGTATCATGTGTTTTGACCCAGAGGCAGATTCCCTTTAGGTTTCCTGCATACCTTGGGAGACTAAATTGCTAGGATTATGCAAACTAATGAATTGTGACAAAACATGACTTTTTTAGTCAAAGGAAAGCAGGATAAACTACTAGTCCATTGTTTAATCACTCTTTATCTCAATTACTTTTGCAATACATTTGTTTGCAGATTTTGGTCAATGGGGGAGGGCCTGAAGGATCCATTCTGCACTGTACAGGAGTAGAGTCTGTCATACTCTGCCAGGGGATTCCTGAAGGCGGCTCCACTTCATCAGGCCAGGCTAGATGATTTAAAGGTCTTTATTAAGAGCTTTCCACCTTTAGAGTACAGTACAAAGTAATTGCCAGGAATACCAGGGAAAGGCCATGGGCTTGTTGTACCTCCTCCCCTTTTTTGCAAGCAGAAGTCCATTAGTCTTGGCGTGCAGGTTCTCACGGGAAAGCTGGAAGGAAGGGAGAGAGAGACGGGCACCAAGGTCATTTGATGCTCCCAGGCGCCTGGAGATAAGACAGCTGTATGCAGAGCAGCAACTGAGGAAAATAGTGAAAGAACAGGAGACCTACAAACTATCCCCCCTCATCCCCTTCAGAAACAGAAATCACGGAGTATGACAGGCAGGCCTGTGACCTGCCTGACAGTGAGTTGGCAGCTGGCCTGGAGGTAAATGTCTTGTCCCTTTTTATAGAGGTTTAGTGTGTGGAAATGGGCAGCTGAAGCTTTTCACAGCATGGAGGTCAATGATATCCTATTAAAGAAGCAGGGCTTCCCCCCCCTCCAGGTTACTGGCAACCTTAGAGAAAGCTGCTGGCCTGTCCCAGATGGGAAATGCATATGCAGGTACCATGCAGGCACCCCACCTGGGACTCCAGATGGTACCCTTGCCTTGGTTACTTTTCAGTGTCCTGTCTTGCTACCTTCTTTCTTTCCTCCTCCCCTATTCACCCAGTTCTCCAGCAGGCTTTGAAATACGCGATAGGCACACGAAAGAAAGTGGGCTGGTGGGGGGGGGGCAGAAATGATGGGGCAGGAGGTAGGGCAACTAACCTCCCTGTTTCCCATGAAGGCCAGATAGAGGCACCTGGACAGGTAATGGCACCTGATCTTCCAGCATGTTTTCCTCTGGCCTCAGTAAGAGTTTGGGTTGTCTTGAAACTACTTGCAATGACTTCTGAAATGAAGTGGGGCTGATGAAAGGGTCTTGTTCTTGTATCTACTTCCGCTTCTCAGAGATCTCGACCAGATGAGGAAAGAGGAGAATTTATGCTCCACCCCAGAATACTTTCTCACACACAATGAAATCCAATGTACACAGTGCACTTTAACAACTCTGATTTAAGGAGGCTAACAGGATAACTATTTTGATGCGCAACGTTTGCTCAGTTCAACAGCCATTTGAAAGTGAGAAAGGGTGGGATGACCCTTCCTTTGGAAAAGGCCTCGGAGAGGCTATTTGCCTTCTGCCAGCTTTTATTTCTTTGAAACCTTCGCTCATAGAGAGAGGCTAGTATCCACGCAATTCTACGCAGAGTTACTCCAAGCTAAACACATTGCAATCAGCCAGTTTAAATGGGGATAACTCTGCATAGGACTGCGTTGTGAAATTCTCCCCTCAGCCACATAAAAGTTCACCCTCCAAAGCAGCCATTTTATCCAGAGGACCTCTGTAATCAGAAGATCAGCTGTCATTCTGGGAGATCTCCAGACCCCATCAAGAAGATGGCTACTCTATTTGCAACTCCCTTCCCCAAAGCAACGAAAAAGCTCTTGTAGCAACAGTTTTGATGGGCTGGAGTCGGCTCAGAGGAAGGAATCATGTCAGAAATGTTTGGGTTCTCCCAGAAGAGTCGGGGATGTGTCACTGAAGATCTGGAAATCAGTAACTACTATAACAATAGAGACATGCAGGAACATGTGAATGAGCATAGGAGCCAACACTGTATTCAACTGCTGGAACCAAAATCCAGCTTCTTGCAAGCAAGCAGAGAAGATCCTGTACGAAGTATGGTAGGAAATACCAAGGGGACAGGGGAGGAGGACGAAGTACCATAGACACTGGGAGAGAGCAGGGGTCCAAATGCCTCTGGTTCGCTCAGGAGACTTCTGGAGAATGAAGGAAGGGTGAATCCTAGTATTGCTGGTCTGGGTTACCATTTCCATGCATTTGTAGGGAGCTGTGATTCCTTGCACCAATTTTCACTCCACCTTCTAGATCTGATCCAGCTTTCCTTATGATATACTCTGCGCAGAGGTTGAACAGGGAGGGAGATAATACGCATCCTTGTCTGACACCCTTGCCAATTGGAAACCATTCTGTTTCCCCATAAAATTGATTCATTTGAAATGTGGTGCTGGAGGAGAGTTTTGCGGATACCATGGACAGCCAAAAAGATAAGTAAGTGGGTATTAGATCAAGCCTAAAATGACAAGACTAAAGCTTACTTTGGTCACATCATGAGAAGACAAGATTCTCTGGAAAGGTCAATACTGCTACAAAAAGTGGAAGGAAGTAGGAAAAGAGGAAGACCTAAAACGAGATGGCTTGACTGAGTAAAAGAAGCCGTCCTCCAGTTTGCAGGATCTGAGCAAGTCTGTTAATGATAGGACATTTTGGAGATCTTTCTTTCATAGGGTCGCGATAGGTCAGAGGCGACTTGATGGCACATAACACACACACATCTGCACTGGAATAATATATCCACCAGGCCCATCAGGTAGAGAAAGCTCAAAAACATATGCCAAAATGCACATATTCACCATTCAACAAGCTAGCGACATGTTGCTACTAACTCGGAGGGCTGTGGGGATTATAAATTGGAAGACAAGAGAACAATTTTAGAGGTTATTGGTTCACACTGGGGAGAAAGGCAGCACAAAAAGGGAGGATGGACCATATCCCCTCCTTTATAAAATGAAGGGCATCTAAGAACCTTCCTGAGCTATCAGAGACACCATGGTTTAAGGGTTAGAGCACCTGACTAGAATCTAGGAGACCAGGGTTCATTTCCAGGGGGAACGCGCCAGAAAGTCTCACCCACCTGACTTTTGGCCATTTTTGGCCATTTAGGCCTCGATTGGGGCCAAAACAGCCTGGATTGGGGATGAAATGGCCCAGATCAGGTCAGTGCCAGGTGGGGGAACCATTTTTGGCCATTTGGGTCCTGTTTCGGATGGGATCAGGGCCAAAACCATGAGGACTGGGTCAGTGCCTGGTGCCTCCCAAGCCTGGCACCAACCCGATTTGGGCCATTTTGGGCCTGATCCAGGTCAAAACGTGCCCAAAATGGCCATTTTGAGCCCTTTCGGCCTGGATTGGGACCAAAACAGTCCTGATTGGGCCACTGCCAGATGGGGGAACACTCCCCCGTCTGGCAGCAGCCAAATCCAGGCCATTTTGGCCCGATGAAGGGGCATTGCATGTGCTAATGATTTATGCTAATGAGTTCCTGCACCTTTTTTTCTATGAAAAAAACCCTGTAGGAGACCAATATTCAAATTTCCCCTTTGCTACTGCAAGTTATTGGCTGGCCCTGGGCCAGGCACACTTTCTCAACCTAACAAATCTCACTGGCTTGTTGAGAGGTTAAGACGAAGGAGAAGAGAATCATGTAATCCATTTGTGGGCCCTACGAGGAGAGAACTTGGGATGCAGTTTGGGGAAAAAGATGATTGCTCTTGCCATTGCTTCATTCGGTATAGCTGCTGCTCCTTTGGCAGGAGGCAGAACAGCTTATTCAATGATCAAACTATTGTTAAATATGGTGAAAGGAGCAAACGGGGCAGAGCCCCTAGTTCTAAAAAACATAACTCATTAAGACTAAAGTCTCTGACACTACGACAGGTTTTATCTGGGAACTGAACAAAACAATTTCGAAGTTGTGCAAAATCAGACCCATACAATAATGCTAGATGCTAACATTTCTACAACTTGCCTCTCTTCTGACACCTTTGACAGGATGCAAAGTTGCTGCCCTGTGTGGACTCCATGATGCCTGGCCATAGTGGGGCTGTGGCTGAAACTGTTCTCACAGTGGAAGCATTTATTTATTATTTAATAATTTATTTATTAAAGTGTTTATACCTGGCCTTTTCACATAGTTTAAGGCAGCCTACAAATTGATTTTTAAACTTTCCAACTAAAAAGTAATATAACGTTTCCCACGCCCTCCCTTAAAAGATGGCTGCCCTTAACACAACCTCAAAAGGCAGTATTTTCTCTCCTATGTGAATATTTTGATAGGAATGAAGATAACTCATATAACCTTCTTTCATGAAAGTTTCTCCCCTTCGTGGATACATTGATGTAAAGTAAGGTTTGCACTCCAAGCAAATTGCTTTCCACAGTCTACATATTTATAGGATTTCTTCCTGGTATGAATACATCAAAGGATGGTAAGCTGTGCACACTCAGCAAAGCACTTTCCATATTCTGCATATTCATATGGTTTCTCTCTGGTACGTATACATAAATGGAGAGTTAGCTCTCTATTCTGAGCAAAGTTCTTTCCACAGTCCACACATTTAGATGGTTTCTCACCTGTATGGATACATTGATAGGCAGTAATAATAATATTCAATTTATATACTGCCCTTCAGGATCTTAATGCCCACTCAGAGCAGTTTACAGTATATATAATTATTATGCCCACAACAATCCCTCTCTGAGGTGAGTGGGGCCGAGAAAGCTCTAAGAGAGCTGTGACCGAGCCAAGATCACCTAGCTGGCTACAAATGGAGAAGTGGGAAATCAAACCCGGCTCTCCAGATTAGAGTCCTACTGCTCTTAACCACTACACCAAACTGGCACAAAGCCGGGGACTTGAAGCAAAGCTATTTCCACATTCCACACATTTACATGCATCCTTCGTGGATACATTGATGGACAGTAAGGCCTTTAATCCGAGAAATGCTCTTTGCACAGTCCACACATACATATGATTTCTTCCTGGTACAGACACATTGAGGGACAGTAAGCTGGGCCCTCTGAGCAAAGCTTTTCCTTTTTTAAAAAAATAAATAAATTGTTGAATGGGTTAACAACATACATTCCCATAATACATCATACATCTACATTTACCCTTTAAATCGGTATATATGCCCCCTCCCTCCCCCCCTCCCCCTTTCCCTTTTTGACTCCCAACAGCACTATAACCCCTTTATTTCTTATTTCTATTCAAATATTTGTCCCTATTATTAAAGGTAAAGTTTTTACTTATTCTCTATACATCTTAATAGTTGTCCAGAGACCACAACTGTCCTTTCACGTCCCACTTATTTTCAAGATACTCCTTAAGTTTCCCCCAGTCATTTAAAAATTCACTTGGATTTTGCTCTTTCAGTTTTCTTGTCATTTTGTCCATCTCCGCCATGTACAACAGTTTTTGAATCCAATCTTCAACTTCTGATATCTCTTCTTGCTTCCAATACTGTGCATATAGTAATCTTGCTGCCACTGTCATATAAAATAACAATGCCCTATCCTTCACATTGACTTTTTGCATATTCAATCCTAATAACAGCATTTCAGGGCTCTTCAACAAATTACATTTCATAATTAATAACATTTCCGTATATATCTTTGACCAAAAAAGCTTGGCCTTATCGCACATCCACCACATATGATAAAAAGAACCCTCATGTTTTTTTACATTTCCAGCATTTGTTTGACATATTACTATTTGCATTTGCTAATTTTTTCGGTGTTAAATACCACGTATACATCATCTTGTATCCATTCTCTTTCAGATTATTACATGTAGATATCTTCAATGTGTTCTTCCATAGAAATTCCCATGTCTCCATTGTGATTTATTAAAATTTATTGCCCACTTCACCATTTGAGTTTTAACCATCTCATCTTCCGTATACCATTTCAATAAAAGTTTATACACCTTAGAAATCAATTTTCTCCCCTCCAAATAATAGCTCCTCTAATTCCGTATTTTTAGTTCTAAAACCCACTTTTCTTTTATCCAATTCAAATAAGTCTTTAATCTGTCGATATTGCAGCCAACCATATTCAAATGGTAAATCTTCATTATTCTTTATTTTAAAAAAGTCTCTGTCCAATCATAATAGTTCTTTATAGGTTATCCAATCTTCTCCCTTATATTCCATATTTGGGTTTATAACTTCTGCTGGAACAATCCACATAGGTCTTCCCCCCCGATAAACTTCTTGTACTTTTGCCAAATCATGAAGACATTCCTTCTCACAAAATGATGCTGAAACATCCCATCTATTTTATGCTTGTCATACCATAAATATGCATGCCAACCAAACAAATTATTATGCCCCTCCAGAGCTAACAATTTAAGATTAGATAGTTTTGCCCAATCCCTTAACCATATTAGACATACCGCCTCACGGTACAGTCTCAAATTTGGTAATTGCAAACCACCCCTCTCTTTTGCGTCACACAGCACCTTCATCTTGATTCTTGGTTTTTTCCCTGCCCACACAAATTCCGATATTTTCCTTTGCCATTTATCAAAATGTTTCTTGTCTTTTATAATTGGAATCGTTTGTAACAAAAACATCATTCCGGGTAGCACATTCATTTTGACAACTGAAATACGTCCCAACAGCGACAAGTTCATTTTATTCCATTTCAACATGTCCCTTTCTATCTGTGACCACAATTTTCATAGTTGTTCTTAAATAGATCTATATTTTTAAATGTTAATTCTATTCCCAGGTATTTTGTTTTCTGAACCACTTCACACTTTGTAACTCATTAACTCCTCTTGTTTCTTTTTTGTCATATTTTTACAGAGCAGTTTCGATTTTATTTTGTTAATACTAAACCCTGCCAGATCTCCAAATTTTTTAATTTTATCTAACAATAATGGTAATGTCTGGACTGGTTCTTCCACTATAAACATCACATCATCTGCAAATGCTCTGAACTTGTATGAAAAGCCTTTGAGTCTTATACCTTTAAAGCTGTTATCTTCTTTTATCTGCCTTAAAAGTATTTTCAACACCATAACAAACTGCAAAGGTGAAAGTGGACATTCTTGCCTTGTGCCTTTTCTTACCTCGAATTTTTCTGTCAAATCACTGTTTATACATAATGATGCTTTTTGTTCTTTATAATATAGCTTTCATGGCCTCTATAAATTCTTGCCACAGTTCCATCTTTTCCATTGTCAGAAACATAAAGTCCCAATTTAAACTGTCAAAGGCCTTCTCCGCATCCGCAAAGAAAAAGCCTACCTCCTTTTCAGGGTGCTTATCATAGTATTCAATGGCATCCAGTACAACTCTCAAATTATCCTTAATTTGCCTGTTTGGTAAAAATCCGGCCTGTTCTTCTCCCACAAAGTCAATTAAAAATCTCCGCTAAAATTCTTGCAAAAATTTTATAATCATTATTCAATAGAGAAATGGGGCTATAATTAGGGGTGTGCGTTTTGGTAATCATATAACTGAAAAAATTCTGAAACAGACCTGTTTCGGTAATACCGAAACTTTTTCTGATTACCGAAACATTTTGGTAATATCGAAACAGTGATTACCGAAACGTTTCGGTATGTTTCGGTAATCAGAGAATCGCCATTTTGCTAGCCGTTTGCATTTGCAAGTGGCTAGTTTCCTGCAGGCTCTTTGAAGAGGGGAGGGGGGAGGAGTGAGTGACTCACTACCTCCTCTTCACCCCTCACCCCTCTTGCTAGGAAAGGAGGGAATCCTTGCTTTGCAAGGTGCTTGCTTGCTAGCATTGCACTTTGCAATGCAATGCAATGCAAATCAAGCAGCAAGAGATTCCCGCCAAAATTCCCACGTAAGGGAGGGAGGAGCAGGAAGGAGTGATAGAGTAGGACTCCAAGTGGGGATGTGGGGGGGGGTAAGGCAAGGGAGGGAGGACTTAGGAGTGTCCAATCCCACTGCTGCATCCTTCTTCCAGCCAATAGATTCAAATCTTTGGCAGAAGATGCAGCAGGAGGTTTAAATTAGAGGCTGGACTTGGGACAGCCTCTGTTGCTGCTGTGCTGGACTGTGGAGAGAGTGAGAGACTGCTTCTTCTCTGCCTTGGTCTTCTGGACTGCACCAAGTGGACTTCTGCCTGTGGAGTGGACTTCTGCCTGTGGAGTGGACTTCTGCCTGTGGATCAACTCAGGGCTGGACATTCAGGAGAGGACTGCTATGAGATTCTTTTTTTAAGGAGAGAGATGGGAGGAAGGGAAGGCACAGAGTTTGTTTAAATTGATGCTGGGCCAATTTGCTGGCCTTTGCTAAAAAATGTTTCACTGTGACACCGGCTCTGCACTGCAGGGAGGGCCTTGGGTTGCTTATGGCTTGGATTGTTGTTCCCTGTTTCATCTTTTGGGGCCAGCCATGGAACCAAACTGGGAGCATTTTTACTGTGTGTGTGTGGGGGGGGCGGGGGTTGCACCCCTGCTTGGATGTTTCCTGCCTTTTAACTCTCTGGCCTGTGGGCCTGGCCAGGCCAAAACCAGGCCTGGCTCTGCACTGCAGGGTGGGCTTTGGTTTTCTTATGGCTTGGATTATTGATGCCTGTTTCATCTTTTTGGGCCAGCCACGGAACCAAACTGGGAACATTTTTACTGGGTGTGTGTGTGTGTGTGTGTGTGTGCCTCACTGCTTGCATGTTTACTGCCTTTTAACTCTCTGGCCTGGCTCTGCACTGTGGCTGTGGGCCTGGCCAGGCCAAAACCAGGACTGGCTCTGCACTGCAGGGTGGGCTTTGGTTTTCTTATGGATTGGATTATTGATGCCTGTTTCATCTTTTTGGGCCAGCCACGGAACCAAACTGGGAACATTTTTACTGGGTGTGTGTGTGTGTGTGTGTGTGTGTGCCTCACTGCTTGCATGTTTACTGCCTTTTAACTCTCTGGCCTGGCTCTGCACTGTGGCTGTGGGCCTGGCCAGGCCAAAACCAGGACTGGCACTGCACTGCAGGGTGGGCTTTGGTTTTCTTATGGATTGGATTATTGTTCCCTGTTTCATCTTTCTAGGCCAGCCATGGAACCAAACTGGGAGCATTTTTACTGGGGGGGGGGTTGCCTCACTGCTTGCATGTTTACTGCCTTTTAACTCTCTGGCCTGGCCCTACACTGTGGCTGTGGGCCTGGCCAGGCCTGGCTCTGCACTGCAGGGCGGGCCTTGGTTTTCTTATGGCTTGGATTATTAACATGCTTGCATATTTCCTGGCCAGGCCTGGCTCTGCACTGCAGGGCGGGCCTTGGTTTTCTTATGGCTTGGATTATTAACATGCTTGCATGTTTCCTGCCTTTTAACTCTCTGGCCTGGCTCTGCACTGTGGCAGTGGGCCTGGCCAGGTCGAAACCAGGCCTGAGCCTTGACTTTTGGGGGTTGTGCAGTTTATGGATCTCTGCTAACATCCCACCTTTCTGTTCCCAGCCTAGAGGAGGAGAGGACTTGCTGCATGCCTGTCTGCCTGAACATCGCTGGACTGCAGGACTGGTGAGTGAGTCTGTGACTCCCCGGGGTTAACATTCGGGTGGTCATAGGGGTGGGTTTTTGCTTGCCTGGGTGGGGGGAGGTACATTTTAAGAACACCGCATCCACACCCCACACAGACACACTACAGAGTTTCCCCCATTAAATAGTGTCTTAGGAAGGTAGGCCAGTTAGTAGGTGATCAGTGGCTACTTGCCCTCAACTTAATTGATAGGGAACCAAGCGTAGCCTGTTTAACAAAGTAAATAGGGATCGTCAGGATAAGCAGCAGTTAGAGTTAGGTTATATTTGATTTACACTCACACACACACACACACACACACACATATTGGCATAGTTGAAAATAGGCTTCCCATTAGTGCTCCCTTAACTAGGGTTTCACTGCCCATCTCTGGCACCCGTGGTGGAGCCAGGCCGGCCCAGGCATACTAGTCTTGTTAGTGTCTAAGGCTTTCCGTTGTTATTGTGCTTTAGGGCCAGCTCTATTCCTGAGGAATTCAGCTGTCTGGCAGGCTCAGGTTCCCCAACATAAATAGGGTCGCTTAAAAAGACATTTGATTGTCCATCTCCAAGTTACAGAGCTACAAGAAGAACAGATTTAGAAGCAGGTAGATAGGTCTTGAAAACAAAGTCAACCTTTGTTTCCCCAAGGGTTTCTGATTAGTTAGTGTAGATTTCGTGAGGCGAAAGTATGTCAGAGAGGAAAGCAGAGAGGGGCCCCGGGGAAAAGGCCAGGGAGAAAACTAGAGGGGTGGAGGGGAGTGGGAGGGGGACTGCTGTGGCAGCCACCCCCCATCTGAGTGGAGGAGGCCCTCCCCTGCACTGCTGCCGTTCACCAGCCTGGCTTCTGGTGACAGGAAGAGGGTTTGCAAGGCCCTCTTTCCTGAGACAGCTGCTCAGGAGGGCCACCCCCAACCCAGGTGTCTCAGGCAGGAGCTGGCACTGGGTGGGGGCCTGCTGCTGAGGCTCCACCTCCTCCAGTGGTTGTGAGCCAGCTGCTGGAGGAGGGGCAGCATGTGATGTCTCCTAGGATGGACGTGGGGCATGTGACTTTTCCATCCCCCACGATCACCCCAGGAACCCAGAGGATGTTGGAGGAACTGCCGGTGAGACCCCCTGCGGGGCGGTCCACCCCAGTTTCCTCTGAGGCCAGCAGCAGGCCTCTTGCGGCTGTGCAGGAGGAGAGGGTGCAGGAGGAAGAGGAAGAGACTGTGGTGGAAGAGCCCACATCTCTGCCCCTTCATCCTCATCCATCCCCAACTGCCTGGCCGAGAGTGGGATACGGTGTGTCCGGCCAGAGTACCTCACAGGAGGTGTCTCAGGGCGGGCCCGTGAGCGCCTCTCCTGTGAAGCATGGGCAACCCTTCAGCTCCGAACTCGGAATCACTTCCAGAGAATGGAAGACCTGCAACTTGCCCAGTGCCTTCATTGTAGGCAGCGCATCAGCCGTGGCAGAGATGTGAACCATCTCTGGGATTTTCTAAATCCCATCGAAACTTTCCACATCATTGGATTATGATCCAAACTCACCCTTGGCATCAACTCTATTTTCTTCGTCAACAGACTTAATTCTTTTGTTGCCCAGATCATGTCAATTCTTGAAAAGGACTGGTGTCTTGCAGAATAGAACGTATAGTCTTTTATTTTAGGATTCCAATTTCTCCATATATCCTCCAAATTTTCTTGTCCTACCAGCTCAAAGAAAGATTTTGGTAACTTCCCTGTTTTTTTATGAGGTGACTTTAATTTCCTGTCTAATTGCAGATTAACAACACCATTAAAATCTCCAACCATTAAAATTTGCTCATATGAATATTGGTCCAGATTTTGAATTATCTCCTTATAAAAATCATCCTTAGCTCCATTTGGCGCATAAATTCCTAAGATCAAGGTCTTCTTAAAATTTAACATTATCTCTACTGCCAAATATCTTCCACCTTTATCTTTAAAAATTAATTTGGGATCCAGTTCTTCCTTTACATATATCACCACTCCTCTTCTTTTGTTCTGCAGATGCCAAAAATTCTTCTCTTGTCTGCTTTTTAAAAATTTACAATCTTGCTCTTTAATATGTGTTTCTTGCAAACATATTATATTACAATTTTGTTTCTTTAACCAATGAAAAATTGCTTTACGTTTTTGAGGTGAGTTCAGTCCATTAACATTCCAAGATACTAGTTTGTACTCCATAATGTTACTTTTTTAACAGTTCCGGGAAAAATCTCTTTCATTGTCAAGCAGAAACACTGTCATATCATGTCTTGACTGGATGTTCACTCTTGTAGATTGAAAATGAAAGCTCAGTCCTTCTGGTATTTCCCATCTATACCTGATACTCTTCTCTCTCAGTTTTCCCATTAATTCTCGATACTTTTTTCATTCTTGCAAAAATTTTCTAGGAAGTTCTTTCATAATTCTGATTCTACTTCCCTCCATTGCCAAGGGGCTTGTATAATGCCTTTTTAAAATTTCTTCCTTCATTCTTTTGGTTGTCAGTTGTACAATTATATCTCCCGGTAAATTTTTCTGTTGTGCATAGCTGGAGTTTACTCTATATACCAAATCCAAATTTACTTCTATTTCCTCTGGCTGCTTGTTTAAAAATTCTGCCAATATTGCAATCATCTGATCTTGCGCACTCTGCGTTGTAGATTCTGGCACTCCCCTGAATCTCAATTGGTTTTCTGTGATTTTACACTCCATCACCGCCACACGCTCTTGTAGTATTTGATTTTTCAGTTTTAAACTAGAGGTCTTTTGCTCCACCTATTGAACTGTTTGATTTGTTGACTGTAGTTCCTTCTTTATTTCATCTATATTTTTAGACAGCTCTGTCACCTCAGCTTTTATTAATTCTTTTATATTTTTGATCAAACTTTCCTCCATTCTTTGCATAGATTGGCCCAACTCTTTATTGCCATCTAACACCTTTTTTTCTAACGCTTCTATAGCAGTCTGCCATTCCTTATCCACTTTCTTCATCGTGCCTGGGTTAGCTTTTGCGCCACCCCAAGTGTTGGCTCTCTTTCTAAGCTCTGTTTTTAATGTTCACTTCAATTTCTATTTTAAGCCAATCAGTGTTAATTTCTTTTAATTTAAAGTCTTATCAATTTCAACCTTACCAAAATGTCGGGCGCAATTTCTCTATGGTAACTTCCTTGCTCCTTTTCCCTTCTCGAAATGGTGGGCTTTCACTTCCTCTTGACCTCTCAGTTTCTCTGTCTTGCGGTCTTTCTCCTTTTCTTTTTCCATGTTCTTCTACGCTGTTCCCACTTCCTTCCAGAGCTGGCTCCTCTCTAGGCGAAAAAACTCACGGTGCTCGGTGTCTTCTACAGTCTCGCGATGTTTACTCTGTTTCCTCTCGCGCTCCCTTCCCTCTCTCGTTGCTGTTATCTCCTCCAAAACCACAGGTATGTATAAACAAGACTGATTTTTCTTCTTTAACGTTTTAAAATTCTATCAAATTTCTGCAACTTCCCCTGAATTGCCCTCCTCCTGTACTCAACTAGCAGCTCAGTCCATTAGTTGCAGTTTTTCTTGGCTCTTTCTTCTGATCTTTAGTCCAAAAAATAAGATAGTAATCTTTATCTTCTTTTTTTTCATTTGGGTTGTTCGTGCTGTTTCTCACGTTCAAAGTTGATCAGATTCGGTACTGAAGCTTGGTTTCTGAAGATCTTATGCCAAAATTTGACTCAAAAGAGCTCTGCAGAGATTTTAGCTCGCCCTTCTCAGAGGGGACCTCAAGGCGGTAGGAGAGATCCTTTATTCAGAACCCCCCCACGTCACCGAGATTACTCACTTTCAGGGTCTTGTAGTGTTCCAGCCCCTCTCCTACCTGGAGAGCGGTGGCAGCGGGTGATCTAAGAACCTGGCCAGCCTAAAACAGTTGCTCTTGATTGCCCAGCTCCCTGGGCAACATCAGGTCGCCATCAATCCAAACTGGAAGTCCTGAGCAAAGCTTTTCCCACAGTGTGCACATTAATATGGTTTCTGTTCTGTATGAATACATCGATGGACAGAAAGGGCTTTCCTCCGAGAAAAGCTCTTTCCACAGTCTACACATTTATATGGTTTATCTCCAGTATGGATACGTCGATGAACAATAAGGTGCGCACTCTGAGCAAAGCTCTTTCCACAGTCCGCACATTCATATGGTTTCTCTCCTGTATGGATACGTAGATGGTCAGTAAAGACTTTGTTCCGACCAAAGGTCTTTCCACAGTCTACACATTTATATGGTTTCTCCCCTGTATGGATACGTAGATGGACAGTAAGGTATTCATTCCGAGCAAATCTCTTTCCACAGTCTGCACATTCATATGGTTTCTCCCCTGTGTGGACACACAGATGGTCAGTTAAGTCTTTCTTCTGAGCAAAGTTCTTTCCACAGTCTATACATTTATATGGTTTCTCCCCTGTATGGATACGTCGATGGACAGTAAGCTGCACCCTCTGAGCAAAGCTCTTTCCACAGTCTACACATTTATATGGTTTCTCCCCGGTATGGATACGTTGATGGACAGTAAGCTGCACCCTCTGAGCAAAGCTCTTTCCACAGTCCACACATTTATATGGTTTCTCCCTAGTATGGATACGTTGATGGACAATAACGTCATTTCTCCGAGCAAAGCTCTTTCCACAGTCTACACACTTATATGGTTTTTCCCCTGTGTGGATACGTTGATGGATAATAAGGTCATTTCTCCGAGCAAAGTTCTTTCCACAGTCCTCACATTTATATGGTTTCTCCCTGGTATGGATACGTTGATGGATAATAAGCTCATTTCTCCGAGCAAAGCTCTTTCCACAGTCTACACACTTATATGGTTTCTCCCCTGTGTGGATACGTCGATGGATATTAAGGTCATTTCTCCGAGCAAAGCTCTTTCCACAGTCTACACATTTATATGGTTTCTCCCCTGTATGGATACGTTGATGGACAGTAAGCTGCACCCTCTGAGCAAAGCTCTTTCCACAGTCCACACATTTATATGGTTTCTCCCCTGTATGGATACGTAGATGGACAGTAAGCTTTGCACTCTGACCAAAGCTCTTTCCGCACTCTGTGCATTTATATGGTTTCTCTCCTGTGTGGATATACCTATGGGAAGTAAGGTTTGTACACTGAGAAAAGCTCTTTCCACAGTCTACACATTTATATGGTTTCTCCCTTTTGTGTTTCTTCCAGTGCATCTCAAACACTGACTGGTAAATGAATTTTTTTCCCCACACGGGGAAAGTGATTCTTCTATGGTATGGCAGGATGTCCTGGGATTCAGCACTCTGAAAAGCAGGTGTATCATTCCCCCTTTTCCATCTTGTTTCATTGCCTGTTCCCTGCTGTTCCCTTTCCAATGGGAGATGTTGTGGTTGTTTATCAGTTTTTTTCTGCATACCATCAGCCTCTGGAAAAAAGAGGAAAGAGAAAAGCAGAATCAAGGAAAGAAGGCCAGTAATGGCTCTGTATGGCCCATATAACAACAGAACAAAAATCACTGGAAGGCAGGAGAAATCTTCCTACATTCAATTTTTTTGTTCAGATTTCAGGTACAACAAACATAAAAACATCTATATGAAATAGACTGCAAGAGTTATCTAGTCCAACCCCACGGCACAATACAGGAAATTCACAGCATCCCCACCCCCCACCAGTCCCTCAGTGACCCCTGAGCAATGCCTACGGGAAGACAAAAAATCTCTGAGATTCCTGACCAACCTGGCCTGGAGGAAATTCCTTCCTGACCTCAAGTGCCAACTGGAATGACCTTGAGTCCATTAGAAAGGGCCATGTGGAGGGGCGTGGCACCGGCTCCAAAGAAGGTTGCTTGAGAAGAGAGCTCTGCCCCTCCCCCCCTAATTCCTCACTACATCGTCATAACAAAACTAAAAATCAAAATAAGAGAAGAATATGGGCAAACAAGGCATGGGGAAGAAAAAAGGAAAGTTAAATGTCTCAAAAAGACTGCAAGACTTCTTCCCGAACTCGCAGCAGGCAGCAGAGGAAAAGTGTGCTGCAATCAAAATGGCGGACGAAAGCAGCAAAGGTAGGAGCAATTTAACTTCCCTTGCTGATCCCATGCTTATTGAATTTCTAGCCCATATGGAACAAAAAATAGTGAACAAAATGTCAACTTTGCTTCAACCATTGATACATCAGCTAAAAGAAATAAAATCGGCTTTAGATAAAACAGCACAGATTGCTGGACAAGCACTAGCATTAAGCACGTCGTTACAGTCTAAACTATCTGGGTTACAACAAGAGAACAAGCAACTCACAAGAAAAAAATGTACATATGGAGATAGCAAAAAAGTCAAATCTGAAGTTTAGAAATTTTGAAGAGCAAGCAACTTTAAATGTTGATCTGCCTTCTTTTCTCGCATCATGGTTAGCACAACACTTACAACTTTAAAAAGGTGCAACCCCTTTGATTACCAAAGCTTACTAAGTGGGAACCCAAAAAAATCCAAAATCTAAGAAGCCTAAAGATATCTTAGCTACAATTCCAGATTGGGAAATACGGAGAAAATCCTGGAAATAGCAAGGAAGAAAGGCTCAATCCCTTATAAAGGAACACCTATCTCAATACTTACAGACTTGCCATCTTCAGTTTTAAACAAAAGAAGAGAACTTAGATCAATAACTGAAGCATTGAGGAAAGCTCAGATAAAATATAAATGGACCGAGTATACGAAACTTCATGTTAAAACACAGGACTTTACTTATCAAGTTACAGATCAGGAATCTGGAAGATTACTTTTGCAAAACCTCGGTATTGAGTTTCCTAAGAACTGCAACAGTACCATACAGAAAAGAAAAGAACCCAATCTCTTGCCAACACACAGGGGAAGCAGGATTCCAGTGAGATGCAGCCAGCAAGTCAAGAGCAAATAAAATTTGATGTAACAAAATGTGATGAAACAATGCAAATTAAATGCAAAATTTAATATCATGTAAATATATTATGACCATATAATCTTTAAAAATCATATAGGAGTAGAGGTATGGGGGGGAGGGAGCGGAGCTCATATAGGGCTCCCATTTATTTTTTTACAGTTCTTTAAGTTTGGTATATATTTAGATACCGATAGTTTATAGGGTGTATCTCTTAGGTTACAGGGAACTGTTTAGCATAATGACCATAGTTTATTTATCAGTAGGTAAAATATTCATTATTTAACCAATCTAGGTATTAATATCATTAAAAAAGAGGGGGATTAGGGTTAAGTGTGGAAGGTGGGAATGAAGGAATTATCTTAGTTAATAAGAGTTCTAATAAAAGCTACAAATCAATACTTTTCTTTTAAGAAGGAATAGAGTTAAGAGAGGGAAGGGGGAAGGGGAGGGATTAGTTAAGCAGGTTAATAAGCGTTTGAATAATGGTTACAAATCATTGTTTTCTTTTCTTTTTTATATATCATTTTCGGTAACCAATCTACTGAAGATCTGGCACTATGACAATCCTTATTTAATCACCTTTATAAAAGAATCTATTTTTATATATTATCTTTACCAATATACTGAGTATCATCAATATAGAAATAGAGCCTTATATCAAGTATAATATTATAAAGATGTTTCAATAATAATGTCAGGCCTTTGGATAATGCTAAAGAAAAAAAAATTACTTATTTATTTAACTATTTTTTATAGGTAGCAAACATTGGAAAGAAAACTAATAATATCATTGTATGCTAACTATCTTTAACATTTGTAACAGAAGACTTATTTGATATAATTATATAATATCTACCTTTATTATATTTGTAACTGTTTATTAAGCATAATTTAATTTAAAAAAAAAAATTTAAAAGAAAGGGCCATGGGAGCCAAGTTCCAGTTCCCCCCTTCCTGCCCTCCCTCCCACTATCTGCTCAAGTACATACTAGAATCACTAGCAACAAAACCTGTTGCAGGAAAAAAGACAATGGGCTCTAGAAAGGGGAGGGCAGGCGGGCAGGCATTCCCTCCTCCTCCATCACTGATACCAGCAAGTGAAGGAGGGGAGTGGACATTGCCACCTGCTCCATGCCTGATCTTGGCCACATAAAGAGGTGGTGGGCTTTGCTACCTGCTCCATGCCTGATACTGGCTGGGTAAAGGGAGGGGAGGGCATTGCCACCTGCTCCGCTCCTGATCCCAGCCGGGTGAAGGGGAAGTGGGCATTGCCTCCTGCTCCACACGTGATTACAGTTGGGTTAAGGGAGGCAGGTATTGCCGTCTACTCTGAGACGGCAATACCTGCCTCTGAGATCCCAGCTGGGTGAAGGGGGGTGGGCATTGCCAGCTGCTTCCCGCTGGGTGAAGGGAGGTCATTGATAACACTTGTTTCCAAACTGCATCAGGGTCAACAGACCGTCTCCCCATGTATCAACAAATGCTACACTGCCGCACTTGGAGATACACAGGGATAAGATCTGTTGACCCCGATGCAGTTTGGAAACAAGTGTTATCAATGACCGGTTCCTTGTTGGGTCTTTGGTCCTGGAAGTATATCATCTCCTTGTTCCACCTGTAAAGAGATAAGATAATGAAAATGACTGTTTAAATGAATACAACAGGAACAGTTTTGTTCCACGTTCTTCAATGAACTGACTTTGTTATCTCCGCTGTGCTTCCACCTATGTTGGATTCAGTGTTTATTCTACAGTTGGCCGGATTGTAGTGCAAAAATGTGTATGAAGTTTGTTATATTACATTTGTAATTTATTGAAGATTGTTAATTTACGCAATGTGCCACTTTATATGCTTAACAATCACTTTATATTTTTGAAATATTCTGTCGGTTTTTCCCTTAGCTGTGGATTTCCACTCTGACAGTTATCGTTCTGTTTCTAAGGGTGCTTCTCTTCTTGGTGAGCCGCTCCTAATACCAGCTGGGTGAAGGGGGGGCACTGCCATCTGCTCCTATCCTGGGCTTCACGCCAAGGCACGTTTTCTGGAGGGACCTGGTGCTTTACCTGGGTTTCCCTCCATGGCAGCACCCACTGGTGGTGAACCAGGGTAGGAAGTGAGTCGTCTTGAATACGCTTACTCAATTAAATAGTAAGAAGATCATTGATGACTGAGGGCTACGTGGCCCCTGCTTCAAAAACATGTGGCTCCTCAACAGCGCCCCAAACCAACCACCTCCATCTTATCAGCTTCCCCGGGCAGGCATCTGCAGGCCTCAGATGGGTAGGGAAGGGAGTTGCACCGTCTTGTTCCTTCTCCTGCCCAGGACTGACAGCACACGCCAGCTGCATCTCCCTGGATTTCCACCTCCCAGGAACTGGCTTTTAAAGGATTCCCCACTTCCCACCTCCCTGGGTTTTCTCCCAAAACTCAGCCAGCCTCCCCAAGTGGCCATTTCCCCAGCCTATCCAGTGAAAGTGCTGGGAAGACTCTGAAGTCTCCCGGGCCCTCCCACTGCATCTCTGCCCAGGGTAGGGTGTTTCCTCCGCCCTCTCCCTGGCTCACCCCTCCTGCTGCTGAAGATTGTTGAGTGGCCCCCTTGTCCTCTTGAGGCTGCCAACAAGCTCCTGGGCGCCTGGCTGAGGTTGAGCTGCCAGAGTGGCTAGGGTGTGTTGCCCAGGGCATGGGCATTGACAGCTGCTGTTCCGAGGGCAAACATGGCCTGGACTCTGTGGACGCACCTGCAGCTGAGCTACTGACAGTGTGTGTGTGTGTCAGAAAGGAGGACGGCATTGCCAGACAGCCTCCAAAGAAGGAGAGCCTCCCCACCTCCAAGGGAAAGCTGTTTCTCTGAGGAACTGCTCTGTCACAAGTGTTCCTTTTAGTTTACAAATGAACATTTTAGCTTACAAATTAATACAATGTCCACTGGAAGAGCCCTATGGGAGTCCTTCTTAAAAGCAGCCATTTCTGCCTTCAGCAATTGTGAATTACGGGAAAGGGTAGCCTTACCCAGAGAGGATACGGTCTGATAATTGTCCTCCATGACTTCCATGTAAAGGCTTCTTTGGTCTGGATCCAGCAGAGCCCATTCCTCCTCACTAAAATGAACAGACACCTCTGAAAAGGTCACCAGAGCCTGAAAAGAGAAAATAATAAACCCTTTTAGATGGATAGCCAACTGGCCTGGTAACCTCATCCAAAGAGAAGTTGTCAATGGCATCAGGTCAGATTGGAGCAAGGTGTCCAGTGGAGTGCCACAGGGCTCGGTTCTGGGCCCAATGCTTTTCAATATTGTTATAAACAATCTGGATGAGGATGTGAAGGGATTCCTCATTAAATTTCCAGATGATGCCAAACTGGGAGGAGTAGCAAACTCCCCTGAAGACAGAGAGAGAATTCAAAGAGGTCAGAACACACTGAAAAATTGGGCATATTTGAGTAAGATGCAATTTAACATAGATAAGTGTTAGCTTCTCCAGCCGGTTAAAAAAATGCAAAGCATGCATACTGGATGAGGGATATACTTCTGGGTAGCAGTGTGTGTGAACAAGATCTTGGGATATGGATGGATAAATATGAGCACCCAGGGTGATGCAGCAGCAAAAAAGGCAAATACAATCTCGGGATGTATTAACAAAGGCATAATATCCAAATCACAGGATGTCTTCCTATTATATACTGTGTTGTTCAGGCCCCACCTGGAGTATTGTGTGCAGTTCTGTAGGCTTCATTTCAAAAAAGATGTGGACAAATTGGAATGGGTGCAGAGGAGAGCAACCAGGATGATTGGGGCCTGGAGACCAAGCCCTACGAGGAAAGACTGAGGGACCTGGGCATGTTCAATTTGGAGAAGAGGAGACTGAGAGGAGACATGATTGTTTTCTTTATGTTTTTAAAAGGCTGTCACTTAAGAGGAGGGAAGGGAGATGTTCCTGTTGGTAACAGAGAAGAGTACTCGAAACAGTGGGTTTATACTACAGGAGGGAAGGCATCTTCACATTAAGAATAATTCAGCCGTGAAACTGGCTGCTCAGGTGGGTTCTCCCTCACTGGCAGTCTTCATGGAGCGGCTGGACAAATCCTTATTGGGGATGCTTTAGGATGTTCCTGCATTGCACAAGCATTTGACTAGATGGTCTGTAAGATCCCATCCAACTCTGAATCTATGATATGATTCTATGATTCTCTGCTCCTCTCAGGTAATGTAACAATTCGTCTCCTTCCAAGCTCGATCCAAAAATATTATAATTAGGCACTTGCATGCAGGATTCAAACTTCCATCAGAGCTTTTCATTTTCTATCCTGTGAACAGCACAGACAGGAGACAAGCGAAGGAGAGAAAGAGCTACAGGGAAGCACCCGGGGTCATGATTGGCAGTTCCACACTTACCCCACCTGACGGTACAGGAGCTCCTTTCTCTCTGCCGCAAAGAGACGGCAAAGAATATATCGTTGCTTTCAAGGCCTCGCCTGGAGGGATCAAAAGGAATTGAAAACATTTAAACTTTCCAAGTGTTTAGCATTTCAGTTTCTTGCTGGGGGGAAGAAAGTTCTCCCTCTCTTGGCTCACGGTCAGAACTGCAACAGTATCCTTATGTATCAAAATTTTGTGATTCCTCTGCAAAATCTACCCTTGCTACAGTAACGTAGACAAAATTAAGACTGGTTTCTCCAGTGGTACAGAATGCTCAAACTTAAAAAGGAAGACCTCTGAAATGAAAGGAACGGGCAATCCTAAACCCACCAACAGAATCGCAGCTGCCACATATGGAAAAAGGCAGCCCCGCTATTGGAGAAGCACCACTGTCTTCTTTGTATACAGGCAATCCATCTCTCCATCTCCTGGTGAAGGTAATCCACTAGGGTGACCAGGGCTGTTTCACTCCCATAACCAGGTCTAAAACCAGATTGGAAATCATCTAAATATCTGCCTGGTCTTGGAAACCCTGGAGCTGGTACAATGAGATCTCCTGGGTCGAAACTTTTAAGGACTCTATCCACATCCTAAAAATGATTAAAATGAGGAGAATGACAAACAACCAGACAAGCTGGCACCCTGCCACCATCTGACCCAGTCACTGCTGATCCAGGGTACAAATCAGAACACAGGGAAGATATTTTATCCGAGAAGTGATGAGCAAAACAGCTGCGGGCCTGTGCAGAGTGTGGGACCTGTTACTACCTGAGACAGGCCCTGGGTTGTCATGGAGACCATGAAATCCTGAAGTGCTCAGGACCAGGTAGCCTCAGCCTGAACTATGTTACTATGCCCTAAGATCTCCTCAAGGATTATAATTTTGTTCCTCTTCTTCTTGGCTTAATGTACTCTCTTTCCAATTTTTAACGTTCATTTACATTAATCGTCATTGTTTGAGTTAGGAGGCAGCTTTCTTCCCAATGCACCCCTACTACTGACACCAGAGGTGAGGTGGGCCGGAAACGTTTTCATCATATTTTCTCCCATTCATTTAGTAGATTCTCAATTGCAGCATAATCGTGGTTAAACTATAAATCCCTTTCATTTTTCTTTATCCCCAACCACAAACCTACTGGCATTTTTAGAAAGTAGTTACCCAACCTGTTAACCATATTACCTTTGCACACATATAATATACTTGGAGAGAGAATATGGCCTAAACCATTATTCTTCCAATTATGTAGTGAAGATTATAAATTCTCTCTTTTTTTTCTTCCGCAAGTGGATATTTCTAAAGTTGGAAGCTGAAAAGCGGCATCCTTCCTGCACTGGATGGGGGCAGGGGTAAAAGCAGCCCACCTACACTCAACGTGGACATTCAGTGGGTACAAGAGCCCTTTTGCTCTTACCTGGAAAAGCTGCTCCATGGTGACAAACCTGCACGAGCTTTTCCTGCACCTGAAACAGAAATGAGGATCCAAGAAAGGGGAGAGTGTTAAGAAAAGTAGCAGGAAAAAGGCTGGGAAGGGGTTTCTAAAAAACTTGGAGCAATCCATATTGATTTCAAGGCTACCCTTGATCGCATGCTGTGCCTCACATACTACCCAGATGAATCCCCTCTCACCTGCTGGTCCTGATTCTTGGCCTCTGCCTGGCTCAGGAGGAAGCCTTCTGCCAGGGCCACTGCCTGGGAACTGGTCCCTGGCCCACATTCCCTGACCCAGCTCTCCATCTCCGGGGGCAGGACGGCCAGGAACTGCTCCAGGAGCACCAGGTCCAGCATCTCCTTCTTGCTGTGCCTTTCCGGCTTCAGCCACTGGTGGCAAAGATGGTGGAGTCGGCTGCAAGTCTCGCGGGGCCCTTCCACTTCCTGGTAGCGGAAGTGTCTGAATTGCTGGCACTGCACATCTGAAGGGGGAAAATCATCTCCCAGGCACTTCCGCACAGTTCCTTCCCACAGTTCCCTTCTGCTGCCAGCCTCAGTGGCATCAGGGCCTTTTCTTGCTTCTGGACCAACTAACTCCGGCTCTCCGGTCATCCTTCCTTTCCCTACAGACAACCTCCACCTGGACTGGTGGATCGCCTTCTTCCTCTGCTGGATTCTTCTGCAAAGGCAAATGCCTGATCTATGACCTCCTACAAAGAGAAGACAGTTGCTGGAAATATATACATGGACACCTGCATCTAAAGAGGTAAGCCGTGAGTCACAAAAGCTCATGGACCACCCCAGAATCAAAGGTGTTCATAAAGAACAGGCTGGACGGAGCACGTGCAGAGGAGCTTCCATAGAGCAAGCAGAAAGGCTCTGCTCTGCTCAACAAAAGCATTGCTTAACCATAGACTAAAGATTCCTGCAGCGTTCAGAAGCCACACAACATTACATGGTACCAGGAGCAGAGTACCTATTTACCAAGTGGTTGTTTTGAAGTTGGAAAGGGTGAACCAGAAGCAAAACAGAGCAACTTCGAGGCCCGGAGATGCCGGATCTCTCTAATCTGGCTAAAGACAACTGAAGAATATTTCAACAGCAGTTCATGGAAGCCAATGGAGTCATGGAGGAGACAGAGAGGAGGAAGGAGAACCAGTTTTGAAACTTGGAAGGCCTTGGTCCCCCTGATTTGTCTCATGTCTTGCAACTAACTTTGTGGGATGAGAACTCTATACTACTTTACACAAAGGGTGATAAACACATGGAATTCGTTGCCACAGGAGGTGGTGGCAGCTACAAGCATTGCCAGCTTCAAGAGGGGACTGGACAAATATATGGAGCAGAGGTCCATCAGTGGCTATTAGCCACAGGAGATAGATGGTATTCTCTTTGTGGGGAGGTGGTGCTCTGTTGTCTTGGTGCTGGAAGGAAGGCAGTGGGAGGGCTTCTGGTGTCCTGGCCTCACTGACAGTCCTTTAGCTGGCACTGGATTTCTAGCCACTGTGTGTGACAGAATGTTGGACTGGATGGGCCACTGGCCTGATCCAACATGGCTTTGCTTATGTTCTTATGTTCTTATGAGAAGCTGGAAGAGCCTCATATGCCAAGTACAAAGGAGATTTCCGAAGGTACCTTTTTAAGTAAGAAACTGAAAACTATCTTGATAGGGTGCCTTCAGTTGAGAAACTGTTATTGGTTATCATTCATAGATCTAAGTTTTTATACTCTGGGGCTGAGTTTTTTATGCTGGATTTTTAATGAAACACTTTTAATCTTTTATGCTTTCATTACAATGTGCTAAACATTCTCTAATGAAACAAGTATCTTTCTCACACAGGGAAGCAAAGGCAGGCAAATTCCTTTCGGAGTTGAGTGGCTGATCTGGGAAAACCGAAGTCTGGCTTTGCAGGGCTTGTTGACTCCTTCAGAAGGGATCGGATTGCCCCTGCGGAAGGTGCATTCCTTCTTCGAAGAACAACTCAGCTCCACCTCCGGTGCTTTCCCCAGAGCAAGCAGAAAAGCGCTTTGAGAAATGCATTCCTCTGGTTCCTCACGGCAATAGCAGGGACGCCTTTTGCAAAGGAGACATGATTGCGTTACTCACTTTGCAAAGAGTCCTCAGGCGCTGCCTCCTCGCCCCTTCGCCCCACAACACTCCAGCCGCTCCACAGGCAAGTGTGCAGCTGGAGCAGGAAGTCATTGTCCCGGTGGCCTCCCCTCTTGTGGCCTCTCTAGGAATGGAGACTCCTTCTATTTAACCCTTTCGTGGTCTCAGTAGAAAGCAAAATAAACCCGAAGTCACACTGTCGATCATTTCCCCCCTATTTGCAGCATCCAGCACTTTGGGGCGCTGTCACAAAGATAAACTACTTAACAGTAACATGGACTTTCGTATCAAGGCCTGCAACAAACCAAGATGCCAACTTTGCTCTCCTAGAGATCCTAGCAACACCATCAGTGCACCCACCAACGTCAGCCGTACCGTCTCAGATTCATTCATACTCCAGCTCATCCCCTAATGCGATTTATGCCATTGCATGTCAGCAATGCCCTTTCGCCCTCTACATTCCCTTTGACAAAGAATTAATGGACAGAAGGTTGACATCAGAAACCACCACATTCAAAAACACTTTATCCTTCCAGGACATTCAGTTTCTGACCTAAAAGTAGCAGTTATCTCGTAGAGGAATTTCAAAGGGAGATCAGAAAGAGAGACTGCTGAATTGCAACTGATAACAAAGCTCAAGACAATGCATCCACCTGGACTGAATGGGGACCTAGGCTTCCTGCCTCATTACCAATGCCGATTTCTCCACACCCACCACCCTTCTACATACCCCACCTAACTGAATCACTCCTGCCATTATCATTCACCAGCTATTGTCATTCAGCATCTGAAATCACTCCTCTCTCCAAGTTATAAGGACAGATGGACTCACATTCTAGCTGTATCTGAAGAAGTAAGATGTGACTCGTGAAAGCTCATACCCTTCCACACATTGTGTTAGTCTTATAGGTGCTACCAGACTCTATCTCTTTTCTACAACCCTGCAGGGTTGGTGTGGGGATAAATCAGAGTGAGAGGGGGATACATCCTGAAATCTTGCCGGAGCTCCTTGGAGGGAGGGGTGATTGTTATGGAAATTTCTTTTTAAAGTACTCTGTTTTAATTTTATTTTCCATTAACAGCCATTACTCTCCATTAATCAAGACACCAAACTGATCAGTCAGTGAAGAAATTTGAGTTTTATTAATAATAAAGCTCAGGTGCTATGCCTTGTTAGGACATAAGCATAAAAATCAGTCATAGTAGAGAATCTTATATACTTTCAGAGCTAATTGTTTATAGAATCTTACTATATAATTGAAAAGAGTCCAGTAGCACCTTTAAGACTAACCAATTTTATTTTATTGTAGCATAAGCTTTCGAGAATCAAGTTCTCTTCATCAGATGCCTGATCCGAACTGGTCAAATACAGAAGAGGAGGGGAGGGGAAAGAACAGGACATATATCACAAGAAGACAGAATGCAATTAGTGTGAAGGCAATCAAAACATTCCTTTGCTTGTAAATGTAAACATCTCCTTTTGGTGTGGAGTCAGTTTGCCGCAGTGAAGGTATACAATTCTTATGTAGTATAAGCCCTCGATAACCACAGCTCTCCCTGCCAGCTGCATCTGACAAAGAGAACTGTGGTCCCCGAAAGCCCACAGGCACTCAGGCTGAGATAATTGACAAACAAAGCCCACACCAGGCGTCTCTGGGCTCCCCCAGACCACGTCTCTGTAAAGGAAATCTGTTACCTGTGATAATGTGATAACCATTCATAGTCTCTATTCAGTCCCAGCTTGACAGAGTCAAATTTGCATATGAATTCCAATTCAGCAGCCTCCCGTTGGATTTTGTTTTTGAAGGGTTTCTGTTGAACCACAGCGACTTTTAAGTCTTTGGTGGAATGTCCTGGTAGATTGAAGTGTTCTCCCACTGGTTTTTGGACGTTTACAATTACAATTACATACAATTACAGGACCCAATGGCATCAACTACACTGTCTCTGGCTCTTACAGCTGCTCATCCTCCAATCTGATATATGCCCTCATGTGCCAACAATGTCCTTCTGCTCTGTACATTGGACAAACCAGCCAACCTCTACGCAAAAGAATAAATGGACACAAATCTGACATTAGAAATGGAAACGTCCAAAAACCAGTGGGAGAACACTTCAATCTACCAGGACATTCCACCAAAGACTTAAAAGTCGCTGTGGTTCAACAGAAACCCTTCAAAAACAAAATCCAAACATGTCGTAGTGGGAAGCCCAGGCCGGGAACAGGAGCGGAGCAAGTGGAAATGCCCTCCCCGTGCCTTAACCCGGCTGGTATTAGGTGCAGAGCAGGTGGCAATGCCCATCCTCCACCTTAACCCAGCTGATATTAGGAGCAGAGCAACTGGTAATGCCTGCCTCCCCTTCAGTCAGCTAGGATCATGAGCGGAGCAGGTGGTAATGCCCACTCGTCTCTGGCTTAACCTAGCTGTTATTAGGAGCAGAGAAGGTGGCAATGCCCACCCCCCTTCACCTAGCTGGGATCAGGAGCAGAGCAGGTGGCTATGCCCAATCTCCACCTTAACACAGCTAGTAATAGGAGCGAAGCAGGTGGCAATGCCCACCCCCACCTTAACCCAGCTGGCATTAGGAGCGGAGAAGGTGGCAATGCCCTCCTCCCTTCACCCAGCTTGAATCTGGAGCAGAGCAGATGGCAATTCCCACCCCCCACTTTAACCCAGCTGGTATTAGGAGCGGAGGAGGTGGCAATGCCCACCTCCCACCTTAACACAGCCGGTAATTGGAGTGGAGCAGTTGGCAATGCCCCCCCCTTAACCCAGCTGGTATATGTTTTTGTGAATTAATATAAATTAATATAAACCCCAGAATTATATAAATAAACATGAAAAAGACTTACCAACAGTCAAAAGTAAATTCTTGAGAAGTGCCAATAAAGTCAAGCAGTTTACAATGAATCTCAAGAGAGTAACATGTGGCATACCAGCATACTACAAGACGAACCGGGCAAATATATACAGACAAGAATTAATCAGGAAGTGTTCCTGACACAACTACACATTGAGAGTTAAAGCGAACATAAATGAAACGTACAAAAAACATGGGAGATCAAGATCACTATTTAGACCCGTGGGTTTGAGGCTCTTTAAGGTGAATATCCATTGTGCCTCCTTCCCAAGTAATACTCTCTGGAGATCACGTTTAGGTGTCCCTGGGTCAGAAAAAAGAACTGTGAAGTTAAAGTCATCGTGTCTATGGCCATTATTCACAAAATGTTCCACCACAGGTGCATCCATTACTCTGAGTCTGATTCTAGACATGTGTTCCAGTAGCCAGGTTTTCAGATGTCTAACAGTGCTCCCTATATACAGCATATTACATTTACAAATTATTAAGTAAACAACGCCAACAGATTGACAGGTAGTGAAAGATTTAAGCCTGATAGCCTTTTCATAAGTAGGGATCTCAATTTGGTCCCCTGTGATGGGGGTATTAGGAGTGGAGCAGGTGGCCATGCCTGCCCCCCACCTTAACCTAGCTGGTATTAGGAGCGAAGCAGGTGGCAATGCCCACCCCTGCCTTAACCCAGCTGGTATTAGGAGCAGAGAAGGTGGCAACGCCTGCCCCCTTAAGCTAGCTGGGATCAGGAGCAGAGAAGGTGGCAATACCCAACCCTGCCTTAACCCAGCTGGTATTAGGCACGGAGCAGGGGACCATACCCACACCCCTTCATCCAGGTGGGATCAGAAGCAGGGCAGATGGCACTGCTCGCCCCCTTCACCCAGCTGGGATCAGGAGTGGAGCAGGTGCCATTGCCCACCCAGCGCCTTCACCTGGGTGGGATCAGGCACAGAGCAGGAGGCAATTCCCTTCTTAGAATCATAGACTCATAGAGTTGGAAGGGGCCATACAGACCATCTAGTCCAACCCCCTGCCCAGTGCAGGATCAGCCTAAAGCATCTCTGACAAGTATTCATCCAGCCTCTTCTTTTTTTTTTGAAAAATTTTTTATTGGGTTAGAGCATTATTATTTTTACATTACATTCAATTTTCCCCTAATTTTTCGTTTCTAACCCCCTCCCTTTCCCCCCCTTTTGTTGACTTCCAACAGCTTTCCCACCCTCTGTCCCTTTTCCCTTACTTCTATAAAATTCATCTGTCTAAAACAAATATACATTCTCCATTATATTAAGCAGTACATCTTTAACTCCTTTACTTATTATACACCCAAACCGTACGTCTTTAGATAACCAATTTATCCCATTTTCCAGTTTTGAATATTTCTATATATCATAAACCTATACATCGTAAACCATAAAAATTTCCCACATTTAAATCAAACAATTTGATTTATTCTCTATATATTACTCATTTCATCTTTTTATGGTAATTCTATCTAACTTATCACATAATCAATCAATTTAACTCTTCTATGCATTCAGTTTGGTGCATATAAATCTTATCAAAGAAAGAAAATATTGTTAGTTACTCAATCCTCATGTTTAAACCTTATCATTAATTATTCTCTATCAATATTCTATCACTTAATCTTTACATATCTATATATATCTCGATCAATTAATCTAACTGCTTATAAATTCACATTTCTCTTCCTCCCCCGGTAAAGTCACCCCTCTCTTTTATACTTTTATTATACTTCAGTAGTTCTCAAACTGCCACAGTTTTCCTCCCACCTCCCATTTCTTCTCCAGATATTGTTTCAGCTTCTCCCAGTCTGTGTTAAACTGCCCTGAGTCCAGATCTCTCAGTTTTCTTGTCATCTTGTCCATTTCAGCCATGTACAGCAATTTGTAGATCCAATCTTCAATAGTTGGCACTTCTTGTACTTTCCATTTCTGCGCATACAAAAGTCTAGCTGCTGCAGTCATATAAAATATCATCGTCCTATGATGGGCTGGAATTCCCTCCATTCCCAAGTTTAGCAGCAGGAGTTCTGGGTTCTTATTTATTTGAAACTGTAAAATTTCACTCATTTCTCTTATTATTTCCCCCCAGAACTGCCTAGCTACCTCACACGACCACCACATATGATAGAGGGAACCCTCATGTTTCTTACATTTCCAGCATTTGTTAGATGTATTCAAATTCCCTAGCGCAATCTTCTTTGGTGTCATGTACCAACGATAGATCATTTTGAAAATGTTCTCTTTAATATTAATACATGTCGTTGTCTTCATTGTAGTTTTCCACAAGTATTCCCATGCCTCCATTGTTATTTCTTTATTAAAGTTTATAGCCCATTTCACCATCTGTGTTTTAACTATCTCATCCTCAGTATACCATTTCAACAGTACTTGATATACCTTGGATATTCTTTTCTTGTCTTCTTTAAGAAGGGTCTGCTCTAGTTCCGAGTTCTCTGTTCGTATGCCCCCTTTTGCAAAGTCCGAGTTGTATAAGTCTCTAATCTGTCTATACTGAAACCAATCATAGTTAGGTGATAGTTCCTCTTGCGTCTTTATTCTAAGTTTAGATACTTCAATCTTAGTTATTTCTTTGTACGTTAAACATTGTTGTTCATTATCCACAGCTCTCGGATCTATCACCTCATATGGAACCACCCACAAGGGGGTTCCTTCTTGTAGGTAAGTTCTGTACTTCTTCCAGATTGTATATAGACTTCTCCTTACAAAATGATGCAGGAACATCGAGTTGACCTTTACTTTGTCATGCCATAGGTATGCGTGCCATCCAAAAATTTTTTTATATCCCTCTAGGGCTAATAGTTTCTTATTCTTTAATGTCATCCAGTCTTTTAGCCAAACTAGGCAGATTGCATCATGGTAAAGTCTCAGATTGGGCAGTTGCATTCCGCCTCTCTCCTTTGCATCTTGTAGAACTTTTACTTTCACTCGAGGCTTCTTGCCTGCCCAAACAAAATCTGATATTTTCCTCTGCCATTTTTCAAATTGTTTAGAGTCTCTGATGATTGGTATTGTCTGTAACAAAAACATTACTCTTGGTAACACGTTCATCTTAACTGCTGCAATCCTGCCCAACCATGACAAATTCAGTCTATTCCACTTGATCAAGTCTCTCTCTATCTGAGTCCATAATTTTTCATAATTATTCTTGAACAAATCTATATTTTTTGCAGTCAGCTCAACTCCCAAATATTTCACTTTACTAGTTACTTCACAGTCCGTTGTTTCCATTAACAATTGTTGTTTCTGCTTAGTCATGTTTTTACATAGTATCTTTGACTTCTTTTTGTTAATGAAGAAACCTGCCAAATCACCAAACTCCTTGATCTTATCTATCACTTTTGGCATGTTCTCCAATGGATCTTCTACAATTAACATTATGTCATCTGCAAATGCTCTAACCTTGTATGAATAGTCCTTTATTTTTATTCCTCGTATTTCCTCATCTTGTCGTATTTGTATCATCAGAATCTCCAATACTAAAATAAACAACAATGGAGATAACGGGCAACCTTGTCTTGTTCCTTTACTAATCGTCAATTTCTTGGTCAATTCATCATTCACTACAATTGCTGCAGTCTGGTCTCTATAAATTTCTTTAATTGCTCTGATGAATCTTTCTCCCAATTGTAGCTTTTCCATAGTGGCAAACAAAAAGTCCCAGTTTAAATTGTCAAACGCTTTTTCAGCGTCTACAAAGAAGAAACCAACCTCTTTATCACAACGCTTGTCATAGTATTCAATAGCATTGATCACTGTCCTTAAATTGTCTCTTATTTGTCTGTCCGGCAAAAAGCCTGCTTGTTCTTCCTCTATGACTTCCGAGAGCCACCCCTTCAGTCTCTCCGCCAATATCTTCGCAAAAATTTTGTAATCATTGTTAAGTAATGATATAGGCCTGTAATTTTTCACGTTAGTCAGATCTTGGCCCTCTTTTGGGATCAATGATATATTCGCTTCGCTCCAAGTGTCTGGAATTCTTTGATCCCTGAAAACTCCGTTCATCACCTCTTTTAGGAATGGTGCCAGTTCGTTGGCCATTGTCTTATAAAATTTAGCCGTAAGTCCATCTGGCCCTGGCGCCTTTCCTAGATTTGCGGATTGTATTGCCTTACTTATTTCTTCATCAGTTACTTCACTGTTCAACTTGTTTCTCCAAGCTTCCGAAATCTCTGGAAGTTTAGTTTTCTCCAAATATGATGCTATTGATTCTTTGGTTACTTCTTTTTTATTATACAGCTTCGCATAGAATTTATAGAAGGCTCTACTAATGGTAGTCTGCTCCAGGTACGTTTTATTTTCTTCACAGATTTTATTTATTATTTTCTTTTCCCTTTTCTTCTTCAATTGCCATGCCAAATATTTCCCAGGTTTATTAGCACCCTCAAAAGCTTTTTGATTCAGTCTTTTAAGGTTCCACTCCAATTCTTTATTACTCATTGCTGTTAACTGTTCTTGAAGAATTTTGATTTCCTGATGTATTTTCTTTTTCCCTGGTCTCTTTTTTAACTGTGCTTCTTTGGCCTTTATTTTCTCCTCAATCTCTTGTCTCTTCTCCTCTTTCTTTTTCCTTGCTCTGCCATTTAAGTCCATTAGTATGCCCCTTACAACCGCCTTGTACGCGTCCCAAACTTTACTGGTTGGTACTTCTTTATTCACGTTGTATTGTATAAAAAACTTAGTCTCTCTTCTCAATGTTTCCATATTCTCACTTTCCTGTAACAAGTCCTCATTTATTCTCCAGGCTTTCCTTTTTCTCCTTTTTCCAAATTTCCACATAATTGGGTTGTGATCTGAGCCTACCATCGGCATTATTTCTACCTCCTTAGTCCATAACGCTAAGTCCTTTGAGGCCCAGATCATATCAATTCTTGATAATGTAAGATGCCTTGCAGAATAAAAAGTAAACTGTCTGGTTTTAGGATATTCTCTCCTCCATACGTCTTCGAGAGTCTCTTGTTGAATCAACTCAAAAAAAAGCTTTGGCAATAGTCCTCTTTTCTTTTGTGCTTTTGTAGTCTTTTTGTCTAGTTCCAAATCTGTCACTCCATTGAAATCTCCAGCAAGAATTATCTGGTCATATACAAGATCGTCTAGGTGCTTCCTTAAGTCCTTAAAGAAGCTTTCCTTTGCACCGTTAGGTGCATAAAGTCCGACTACCAACACTCTCTTTAAATTCCAATTACATTCCACTACTACAAATCTAGCTTCCACATCTCTCATAACAAGTTTTGGCTGCAGCTCCTCTTTTATATACAACACCACTCCTCTTTTTTTCTTGTTGGAAGCCGCTACAAATTCTTTGCCCAATTTTCCAGATTTTAAATATTTTACATCCTGCTTTCTAATATGGGTCTCCTGCAGACAAACAATATCACATTTTTGTTTTAATAGCCAATGAAAAATATTTTTTCTCTTATTCGGTGAGTTTAGTCCATTTACATTCCAAGATAATACTTTACACTCCATATTCATGGTTTTGTTGGTAAGTCTTTTTCATTGTCCTTGATAAATCTCTCCATCTCCCGCTCAGATCTGATGCGTTTTTTTGCCCCTCCAAACTCAAAGGACACTCCTTCCGGTAACTCCCATCTGTATCTGATATTCATGTCCTTCAAAGTCTGAATTAGCACTCTATATTTTTTCCTGTCCAATAACACTGATCTGGGCAGTTCCTTCATTATAATAATCGTCTTGCCATCAATCTCCAATGGATCTTGAAATTGTTTTGTCACAATCCTCTCTTTCATATTTCTAGTTGTAAACTGCACAATCACATCCCTTGGTAGTTTCCTCTGGGTTGCAATTCTCGAGTTCACACGATACGCCACATCTAGGATAGCCACAATCTCCTCCTCCTCCTTCCCCAGGTAATCAGCCAACACCTCAGTCATCTGTTCTTGCGCTGACTTCCCTTCCACTTCTGGCAGACCACGAAAACGAAGCTGCTTCTCCATGTGTTTAGTTTCTGCAACTGACATCCTCCCCTTCACCAACCTCATCTCTGTTTGTTGCGTGTCTATTAAATTCTCCATCGCGTCTTCTACTGTTTTAACTCTCTGCTGCGTTCCTTGTAATTCACTGCTAATCGTTTCCACGCCTTTTTTCACTTCTGACAGTTCCGACTTTACTGTCTGTGTAACTTCCTTGACCTCTTTAATAAGCTCCAATTTCGTGTCCTTAAGTTCTTTCATCATGTCTATAAGTTTTTTGTCCAAATTTTCTATTGCCGATTGCCACTCTTTTTTCGACATCGTGGGGCTTGCTTTAGCTCGCTCCCACGAATCTGCTCTCTTCCTCAGCTCCGTGGCGTATAATTAAACGTTTTCCTTTTTTTTAAATGTCCCAATCTTTGCCAAAATTAATTTTTTATATCCAAAATGTCGGGCGTCTTTTCTCTATGGTTTCTCTATGTTGTTGTAATCCAAGATGGCCTACTTCCTCTTCCGCTAAAGCCACGACCCTTCCACTTTCAAAGATGGCGATTCCCCCACTTCCTGTCCTTTGGCAAGGGCCGCTTCCCTCCAGCCACTCTATTGTTGTTACGCACTTCCTGTCTCCCGTCTTCCCACAGCAGGTCTCGCGATGGTGTCTTTTTCCCACAGCTCCAAAACCACAGGTATTCAAAACAATAGTCCGATTTTTGTAATAACTTCTTTAAACTTAGTCTCTTTTAAAATACAACTCCTGCCGAGTCTTCACCTCCTTTTCACTAGTCTGTTGCAGTTTAAAAATCTACTTTCTTTCCTCTCTGTTTTTGTCAATCTGTCCCGTTTCAAGAGATAGCGATCTTTACCTTCTCTTCAACTTTCTCGGGTTGTAATCGCTGTTTCGATCTTAAATTCTCCTCTCGACTTCCCTCCCCGATCGAAGCTTGGGTATGTAGGTCTTATGCCAGCCGAATTGGCCCCAAAATTGCCGCAGAGATTATAGCCGACCCGTCGCAAGGTGGGACCTCAAGGATCGGGGGGGAGACTCCTTGTGTAGAGCCCCCCCTCGTCCGAGATCTAGCTCACCCTAGGGTCTTGAGCGTTCTCTGCCTGCTCCCCGCCTGAGAGCAGTCGGCCGCGGGTTATTTTCACCCCTCCGGCCGGTTAAAACGGCAATCCGGTCAGCTCCACAAATGGAGCTGCGTTAGACCTCCATGAATCCCAAACCGGAAGTCACATCCAGCCTCTTCTTGAAAACTGCCAGTGAGGGGGAGCTCACCATCTCCCTAGGCAGCTGATTCCACTTTTGAACTACTCTGATGGTGAAAAAGTTTTTCCTAATATCCAGTCGGTACCTTTGTGCATGTAGTTTTAGCCCATTGCTTCGGGTCCTACCTCTGCTGCCAACTGGAACAGCTCCTTGCCCTCCTCCAAATGACAGCCTTTCAAATATTTAAAGAGAGCAATCATGTCCCCCCTCAACCTCCTCTTCTCCAAACTAAACATTCCCAAGGCCCTCAGCCTTTCCTCGTACGGCTCAGTCTCCAGACCCCTGATCATCCTCGTCGCTCTCCTCTGCACCCTCTTGATTTTGTCCACATCCTTTTTGAAGTGAGGCCTCCAGAACAGCACACAGTACTCCAGGGCCGTTTCCAGACGGCCCCCCGCCTCGCGAAACGTCGCGCGTCGTTGCGCAGAAAACGCGAAATATCGCGTTTTCTCGCGCGAGTTTTGCGCGACGTCGCGCAAAACTCGCGCGAGAAAACGCGATATTTCGCGTTTTCTGCGCAACGACGCGCAACGACGCGCGACGTTTCGCGAGGCGGGGGGCCGTCTGGAAACGGCCCAGGTGTGGCCTGACCAAGGCAGTATAGAGAGGGGCTATGACCTCCTGCGATTTCGATGCTATGGTCCCTTTGATACAACCCAGGATTGAATTAGCCTTTTTTGCCACCGCATCACACTGACTGCTCATATTCAGTTTACAGTCCACTCTTACCCCAAGATCCCTTTCACATAGACTACTGCCCAGAAGTGTATCCCCCATCCAGTATTTGTGCTTCCCATTTTTGTGGCCCAGATGTAATACTGTGCACTTGTCTTTGTTGAATTGCATCCTAGTCACAGCTGCCCACTTCTCCAGAGTATTCAGGTCTTGTTGAATTTTAATTCTATCTTCTTGGGTGTTTGCTACTCCTCCCAATTTGGTATCATCAGCAAATTTAATGAGGAGCCCTTCCACTCCTTCATCCGGATCATTGATAAAAATATTGAAAAGTACCGGGCCCAAAACCGAGCCCTGCGGCACCCCACTGGACACCTCCCTCCAATCTGATGAAACGCCGTTGACCACCACTCTTTGAGTGCAGTCCTCCAACCAGTTCCCTATCCACTGAACTGTCCTATAGTCTACTCCACAGTCTTCCAGTTTGCCCATCAGAATGTCATGGGGGACCTTATCAAAAGCTTTACTGAAATCCAGATAAATCACGTCAACAGAGTTCCCCAGATCCAGTAAGCTGGTCACTCGATCAAAGAAGGAAACCAGGTTGGTCTGGCAGGATCTGTTAGGAACAAAACCATGCTGACTTCCCCGGATCACTGAGCGGTCCTTCAGATGCTTACAGATTGATCCCTTTAAAATCTGTTCTAATATCTTCCCAGCAACAGAAGTCAGACTGACTGGCCTGTAGTTTCCCGGGTCATCCTTCCTCCCTTTCTTAAAGATTGGGATAACATTAGCTCTTCTCCAATCTTGTGGCACATCCCCAGTCCTCCAGGAGGTCTTGAAGATGATGGACAGGGGTTCTGCAAGTTCTCTGGAAAGTTCTTTCAGCACTCTTGGGTGCACCCCATCCGGCCCAGGGGATTTGTATTCATCCAGTGCAGCCAGATGCCTCTCCACTACCTCTCTGTCAATGTCAATTAGCCACTCAGGCGTCCTGCCACATTTTCTACTATCTCTAGATGTGCCTGAGTTCTTCAGGGAGAAAACAGAGGCCAAAAAGTCATGAAGCCTGTCTGCTTTTTCTCTGTCCTGCATCAGAGTTTCTCCATCTCCTCCCAACAGCGGTCCAATTGCCTCTTTTACCTTGTAGTAGTATAACGGTGAGTTTTCTTTGGGGTCATGTTGACTAGCACTGTTCTGAATTGAATTGCCTCAAAAAGTGCTTGTACTCACTTATAGGATATGAGTTTCAAATGGGAAGGAGATTGCTACTACTCTGCTACTACTACTCTGAACTCTGTACATTGCTCAGAAATTGAGTGCACAGCAACTGTTTTGTATTCCGTCCTGGTTCAGATTTCAACCACACATTTACCAAATGGAAGCATCTGTGATGCCACAATTTAGTAAATTTCAGGACTAAGTTACCCTTATGAATAAGGCAGAATCAAGACTCCTGTAAATGAACGTCCAGGAAAACTTTAAAAATGTTCCCCTACAGGCTTTTCTGTGTTGCCTTTCTTAGTGTCAAATTTGTGACCATTCGTTTGTCCTATACAAATGGTATGTATATTTGTAGATCTTAAAGTGATTATCCTAAAAGTGAATTTCAAAAACAGGACACAGCAGGAGATTGCTGAGATACCACTATTATAACCACTGGCCAACTTCCACCTTTTCCTAGGTTTGGCCCAGCCCAGGGGCATTGTTAGGGGAGTCCCCATGGGTGCCCTAAATTTGTGGGGAGCCCCTCCCTAAATTCCACATGGCCCCACCTCCATAGATGGAAGCCCCTCCCTGTGATGTCATTGGCTCCTCCCTATGATGTCACTGGGCCCCATTCTTTTAAGGACCGGATATACAATGGCCCAACCCCCCCCATCCAGAAATTGAAAAGTCTACACCCCTGGCGCACACATACCATAAATAGGATAATGCATACTCTAAAGAATGGTCTGAATACAGATTCACCGTTATAAAAGAGCTGCCTGACCCATTTTCTTACACGGTTGCCCTGTTCCCTTTATAAAATTGTTTCATGTATTTAATTTCAGCAGTGTTGGTCTGAACAGAAACATTCAAGTCTATCAGCACCATAAAAGATGAACAAGACTTCCAGCATATAAGCTTTTGAGAGTCAAAGCTCCCTTCACCAGACTGAAGGGGTCAAATCGCTGACAAAGGGAACTTTGACTCTCAAAAGTTTATACTCTGGAAATCTTGTTAGTCTTTAAAGTGCTACTGGACTCTAATCTTACTGTTCTACTGCAGACCAACATTGCTATGCACCTAAAGCTAATTTCAGAAGTATGAGTCAATCTCCACTGTCCGTCCTCTCCATGTACCAGTCAGTTTCACTCACCCACATTCCATCTTTGGATTGAAGGGGGAGAAAATACATATTTCCTTTTCCATGGCGCATAAGCTGGACAAGGTATTTCTCCTCCAACTCCGGAGCTCAAAAACTAACAACTATCCCCCCAACCCCTCTGAAATAAAGACCCCCTGCCCAATGCCACGGTGTGTGTGCATGTGTGTGAGTGCACGTGCAATTACAACAATGCAATTTGGGTCGGATAAGCCCCACCGTAGTTTAAGCTTCCCCCACCAACAATTTGCCAACACACTACCATCACACCCTCCCAGATTTTTTTTATAATTGAAAGAAAACGAGAAGAAGGAAAATGAATACAGAAAGTATCCTAAGGTTGTGAAGATTGAAGAAAACAGTATTCATCTTCATTGCCTCTTTCTTTTCATTTATTTCCTTTTAAAAAAGCAGTCTAGCTTCTGAAATCCTACATACGCAACTGCACACAGAATTCTATTCACACTGCAGAACTTTTGGGGGGGGGGCACTGCACAAAACGTGTCTAGCTGCCCGTTCCAATCAACTATGAGCCCTACAATTCAGATAGTTTTAGGCTGGGGTGGGAGGGTCTACTTTCCTCCCTCTCAGCTTTCCCCAGACACCAGTTCCTTGCCCCCAGCATACCTCCCCCAGGTCACCCTATGTTTTTGCACCTCAGCTCCCTTCCTCCATACACCAGTCTTTGGCCAGGGAAACTGGAAAAGCCCGGGAAGGAAGGTACATTTTAAAAGTTTCCTGCCTCTCTAGGAATCAGGGCTCAGCTCATTTAACCATTGGAGGACCAAATGGCATGGGATGGTGAGTGAGGAATACAATATATTTTATTTTCATTCCACTCTTTCTTCAAGGAGCTCACAGTTCATTCTTGTCTTACAGTTTTCTGCATCGTTTGGAGTTTACCTAGCCTTAGATGATTCGTTGTTTGCATTGTTCACTAATTCTGTAACCTAAGTCCTATTTCATTTTTCACTGGTTGTCATATACTGTCTGACTGCATCTGCCTTAAATCTTAGAGAGAAAAGAAAAGCGTATTATAAATAAATAATTTCCCCAAGAACCCTGCAAGGTAGGCCAGGCCAAGAGAACAGAGAGATGCCAGGGACCTTCTGCGTGCAAAACAGTTGCCGTGCCACTGAGCCACAGCTCTAGCCATTCACTGCTTTTTGCAAACCACAAAGCTAAAAAACACTAACAGTGAAATCAGTGGGCTTAGACTGAAATAACTCTGCTTAGGTTTGCCATGTTAGAGAATGGGGATGCAAGTTAGTAGGATATGAACATCGGTAGGTTGCCAGCTCCTGGGTGGGATATGCCAGCTCCTGGAGATTTGGGTGGGATACGGATGGAGGGATTTTAGTGGGATATAATGCCATTGAGCCCCCCCCTCCAAAACAGCCCTTTTCTCCAGGGGAACTCATCTCTGTCATTTGGAAAGCAATTATAATTCCAAGAGGTCTCCATGCCCCACCTGGAGGTTGGCAACCCTTGTGAAAGACCTGGGTTCAAATTCCCCACTCAGCTACAAACCTCATCAGATAACCTTGGACTATTTTCTGGTTTTTTGTCAGCCTAGCTTCTCTCACAGAGCTATTGTGAAGCTCAGCTGTGTAATTTATGCATCTCCCAGACAGTGTGGGAAGAAGTTTTATAGGACAAATTAACATTAAACACACACAAACACAAACACAAAACCCGGATGGGCAATGAAAGCAACCCCTCACCGCCGGTTTGACAGGTCTAAAAGTTTTTTTAAAAAAATAATACATACAATTTCAGTTTTTAATCAGCACAGCCGCTTGCAATCTCTGGCCTTTGGAGTCTAAAGGGCCCTTTTAAAGAGCAACAAGCTTTTATTCCAGCCCTTAAAGCGTTAAAGGGACAGAACTAATTCCTAGAGAGGAATTCAGAGCCCCCCTGACCCGGCGAAGCCTCCGCCTGCTCTGCCCCTCCGGGGGGTGGGGAGAGAGCCGGACCAAGCCGCCTTCCTGCCCCCTCCCTTCCTCCGCATCGCAGCCCATTCAGCTACTGCAAGTTTGCAAGCCGCGGCTGGGGCGGGAGAGACAGGCGGAAGATCCCAGATCCCGCGGTCCTGCAGCGATCCCTGGCCCTCCTGCCTGGGAAATGCAAAGGGAAAGAGCAGCGGAGAGCCGTTCCGAGCCGGGGGGCCTGGCAGAAGGCTTCCTCCAGAGCCAGGCGGACGACTAGACGCCGGGAAGGTGAGAGGGATTCGCCCGCAGAGGTCCGAGGAACGCAGGGCGTGAGCAGGGCAGGGGGCCAGGATCGCTCTTAAAAGCTGGGGGGTCCTGAGGCGATCAGTGGGACAAGAAAATGTGGCTACCCGGAGTCGTGTTTGTCTGTGCACCTCGGGGGAGGAAACCTTGCATAAGCAGAACAAAATTGCGTGGTGTTTATTGACTCCATTTATACCCCTGCCTTTCTCCCCAGCGGGAATTCAAAGCGGCTCACATCCTTCTAGCAGAGAGTGTCCTCAAGTCAGGGATGACTTATAAAGACACCTCGTGGGGGTTTCATGGCAAGAGACTTACAGAGGTGGTTTGTCATTGCTTGGCTCTGCAGCCCTGGTCTTCATTGGAGGTCTCCCATCCAATCACTAACCGAGGTCGACCCTGCTTCGCTTCTGAGATCTGATGAGAGCAGGTTCAACTGGGCTATCCAGGTCTCCTCTGTATTTTATTCACACAACAATCTTGTGAGGCGGGTCAGGGGGAGAGGGTGTGGCCAGCCCCAGGTCAACAACCATCGAGCAGCATGACAGAGCGGGGATTGCAAATCTGGGTCCGAGCCTCAAACTCTAGCCACTACACATACTGCCTCTCTAGATTCCCTCCCCCATGGCGTGTGTGTGTACGCACACTTGTGTGTGCACAACTTATTTGAGCTCCTGGAGACTGAAATTAGGATACATGTTGTGACACGTGCATTGCTGAGAGCCAGTGTGGTGTAGTGGTTAGAGCATGGGGGCTAGAATCTTAGAGACCCAGATTTGAATCCCTGCTCTGCCATGGAAGCTTGCTGGATGAACTTGGGCCAGTCATACATTCTCAGCCTAACCTACCCAACAGGGTTGTTGTTGTGAAGGTAAAATGGAGAAGAGGGGAATAATGTAAGCTGCCTTAGGTTCTGTTTGGGAAGAAAGGCGGAGAATTATATCGGTATTCATCTAATTTTGGCTACAGGTTTATTGCTCTTGCTGTTGCTTCCTCCGGTATTGCTGCAACTCTTTGGGTAGAACTGCTCATTCAGTATTAAAGCTACAGTTAATTGTGGTTGCTGTGGTCTTCTATGCTGAGAAAAATGGGGTAGAAATGAAAATTTAAAAAATAAAAACTCCAGGAAAAAATATATAATGCTAAGCAGCTGTTTCTGTGTGATAAATTAGAACTAGAGGAAAAGTTCTTCTTATCCTAATGAATAATAGTCCAAGACCTCTGTGAAGTGCACAGACGAAGAGTCCCTGCCAGTTTTTATTTTTTTAATATATTTTATAGTCCGTCTTTCTGAGACTCAATGTGTATTGTATCGTATCATATCATGTCGTATCAGATTATACATTGAGTCTCAGAGAGAAAGGCGGACTATTATACTATATTTAAAGAGGCATCCAGTGGTACCTTGAAGACTACCAAAATTTATTTCAGCAGAGTCGGTGAGTCGGAGACGGAGCTCACTTCATCAGAGGCATTCAAGTGCCCATCCAAAATGGGGAGGGGAGAATTATGTTCCGGGGAGGTTATTGTGCATTTCCTGTATTGTGCGGACAGTTGGACTAGGTTGGATGACCCTGGAGGTATCTTCCAACTCTATGACGCTATGATTCTATGCCAATCCTAGCCCTGTCCCCTAACTCTCTCATACAGCACAAAGCTAACAATATATGCATCAGGTTTGGGACTGGAGGAACTGCTGCCACAAGGGAGTTGTGCTCCACTGCTAAATGCTGGGAGGTTCAGGGCAAGATGAACAGGAAGTAGCAAATTCAGCCCTGGAGCAGAAGCGTATCTTACTGTGTGTTGAGAGGGGGAAGATGAATTTTCCAATTTATCCCCCCTCCCTGAATCTTTGCCATCTTGTACATCTCTGCCTCGACGTGCAGAAGTGATTCCCCTCTGTCTCTGGGCAGCCTCTTTGAGGAATCCAGTCGCTGAATGTGGCATTGTCTTTCTGCTCCTTCCAGGTCACAGTCCAGAAAATGGTGGAAGGCTCACCTGATTATAGCCAGAGGTGGAGAGCCAGGATCTTTCCCTTTATTCCTCTGACTCTTCTGTTTGCCCCCTGCGTGGCTGCTGTTTTAGGTACATGGACCATTCATGGAGATGTATCCTGAGTCAGACAAGGATCCGTCAAAAACCTGCCAGGAGCTGCCATTCAGGGGCATCAAGCAGGAGTATCCAACGCCTGACACCTCCTCGGGTGAGGATTCCTTGTGCCTGAACTGCTGTGAAGGTCCCAAGATTAATTTCATGCATCTGTCCTTCTCTCTGGGATGTCTGAAGCTCCTTGCTGCTGTTCCTAGTCCTTTGTCTTGTGTTTGAGAGACCTGATTGTCCTTCTCTCCCTTTCAGGCTTTGGAACCACATTGCCAACACTTTCTGAGTTGTCTCATTGTGTTGGAGATGGAGCAGCTGCTAGGCAGCCAGTTCAGGTAGGGGCTGGAAAATGTTGTGAAAGCAGGAGAGGAACTTGAGACCTAGGGTGATTGTCATGAGGGTAATAATAACACACTTTGTAAACTGCTCTGTGTGTGGCATTAAGTTGTCCTGAAGAGTGGTATATAAATCAAATGTTGTGATTGTTCTTATTTTTGGAATGTATTTATGAAAGCCTGTGGTAGACAAAGTGTTGGATTCAGTGTGGAGAAAATGATAGTAATATCTACTGAGAAACCTTGGGCCAGCGATTTTCTCTTGGCCTCGCCTACATCGCCAGGCTGTTGTGCGGGCCAAATAGGAAAAGCCTTGTGTTATCCATACTGACCTTCTTGGAGAAAGGCATCCTGGAAATGTGCCGTCCATAAGAAGCATCAAAGCTTTGAAGGCAGAATATTGATTTAAACGTTTCTGTCGCATTGTCTCTGTCCAGGTACTGGAAGCAGATTAAACTAAGGTGCAATGGTCCTGGAAAATCTAATACAGAAATAAAAATTCAAAAGCCGCAGAATAACAGTAAAAAAACTGATACGTACCTAATACAAATTTATTATGTACTGCGTTCCCACCGAATGCAGCAGGAAAATTCTCATTTCCACCCCTTTTCTGCCTCTTTCAGATGGCCAAGGACTTCTTCTCAATACACTCTTCAAATTGTTTCTTCCTTTAGGGCCCGGAGTCTTTTGAGGAGGTGGGTGTGGCTTTCAATGAGATGGACAAAAGTCCACCAGACCGGGAAAGCAAATTCATGATGGAGAGTGATGGGAACGTTGATCTTCTGAGTAAGTCTCTGTCCTTTGCTCAATGGAGGTCTATCTGTCTATGCAATGTGGGGAAGTGGTTAGAGCGCTGGCCTGCAGTACCCAGGTTTAAATACCCACTCGCCCGTGAAACTTTCTGAGACTTTGGGCCAGTCTCTCTCTCTCTCTCTCTCTCTCTCTCTCTCTCTCTCTCTCTCTCTCTCTCTCTCTCTCTCGGCCTGTCCTACCTTGCAGGGTTGTTGGCATGATAGAATGAGAAAGGGGGACTCCACTCTTAGTGTTTTACAGAAAAGGCAGGGAGAAAAGTGTACTAGACCCCATTTTTATCCTGTTTTTCCTCTAAGGAGCACGGAATTACATCTCAACGTTAGTAAGGTAGGCTAGACTGAAAGGAAGATCCCAAAGCTCTTGCATGAGATAGGGTTCGTCTTAGAGGATGCTTTCCTTTGAATAAATGCAACCTGTATGGTCCATTTCTGTCTGTTTGACCCTGTGTTTTAGTGTCCTCTTCTAGATGAGCAATAAAGGCTAAAATGGTTGCCTCCCTTTCTGCCTGGTTGGGGTTCTGAGATTTTGATCTTGTTCCTGTCAGCTCAGAAGTATTTCTTCTTTCTGGTATTGGCATTGGAAGTATACAACACAATCCTTTGAGCATGTGCCTGGAAATAAGACCCACTGTACTCCTTACAAAGTATACTTATAAAATAGATGCACAGCTCAGACTGAGTCTACACACATGGTGGAATGAGAAAGTACAGCACCAAAGTGCCGGAATGAACTGTCTACTTTGGACTGGGGAGGGGTCAGTTTATAGGGGTCCTCTATGTAAAAAATAAATAAATTACTAGCCCTACAAGCAGAAAAGTAGCAGACCAGGTAGAAAGCTAGGATTAGTCCTTTTCTCCTTGTATGCTAGTTTTCTAAGTGCAAGAAGACTCAAAGCTAACGTATTCCCACACATTGAAGATCCTTGGTCTGTAGAAGTGCTTGAGGTTTTAAGAGGAATATCTCATGCAGACGTGTCTTTTTATTCCGACTCTGCAGCAAGTACAGGGATATGTGATGGGGGGGGGGCGGGAATGGTGAAAACTATTCCATTTTCACAAACTTTTAAAGGAGGGGAATGGGGACATCTAGTGGTGGATTCATATATTGCTGCGTGTAGGTATGTGAAGGGCAGCATTGAGGGGCTCTTACTTGGGCTGCTTCCGCACATGTTGGATAATGATAACTGACATGGTAACTGACTCCCCCTCCTCTTGAGAATCAAAAATCAACAAGAAGTAGGAGCACAGTCTCTCTCCTGCGTTTGTAGAGACACTCTTCAACACAGCCCCTTCCCTGTCCCGTCTCTGGCTTGTGTTTGTTTCTCTGGACTCACTTCTTCAAAAGAACCACAGGATTCTTTTTCAACTAATTCAAATAGCTCCAGTTTTAATATCAACAAAGTGTATTTCATACATCGCTGGATAGTGTAGTGGTTATGGTGTCAGACAAAGATCAGGGAATTCTACATGGATGGCTCACATATGAACACACGTGAAGCCGCTGGGCATTTATTTATTTACTAGCAACAAAACCTTCCCCTCAAGGACCCTCCAGTTAGGCGCAGGGATGGGGTTGCCATCTTCCAGGTGGCGGCTGGTGTTCTCCTGGAATTAGAACTGAGCTCCGGCTGACAGAGGTCAGTTCCCCTGGAGAAAATGGCTCCATTAGAGGGTGCACTCTATGGAATTATACCCTACTGAGTTTCCTCCTCTCCTAAAGCCTGCCCTCCCAGTTTCAAACTCTGCAGGAATTTCACAACCTGGAGCTGGCAACCCCACACGGGGAGTACAGGTTAGGCAGCACACACACCCCCAACCAGGTTCTAGTTACCCACAGGATATCCCAGCCTCTCACGCCTGAGGGATGATTCTCTGGAGCTGCTGGATTTCGCCATGCCTGCAGCCCCTCCCTGGCCCTTTAAGGAAATTCTGCAGGGTGTGGTTGGTTTGGTCCCACCCCCTGCCTGGCGAGGCCAGGGTGCCAGTGCTATTCTGACCGCCCCGCCCTGCCCCACCCCCACGGGCCCTGCAGTCTCATGGCCTCGTTGCAACAGGTGGGCCAGCAGCAGGCCTTTGCAGCCCATTTCTGCCTGGCTGCAACCAGAGTGAGGCTGGGAAGGGCTGCCCATCCTGCCCGTCGACGGGGGCTGAGCACACATGACAGATGTGCGCCCTTCTCAATCTTACCTGCGAGCCTGGGCAGTGGCTTGAGAGCCCAGGTGACGGCTTCACAGGTGGGCAGCTCTTCTCTGGCAGCGATCCCAATGGTGAAGGGAAGGGAAGTTGACCCCTCCTGCAGCCTGGCCTTCAGCTTGACAGGTGGGTGGGTTGTCCCTGCCACCCATCCTGGTGGCGAAGGCAAGGGAAGCGGCCACCCCTCCTGCAGCCTGGCCACTGGCTTGACAGGTGGGTGGGCTTGTCCCTGCCACCAATCCTGGGGTTGGGAAGAGAAGGGAAGAGGAAGCGGCCACCCCTCCTGCAGCCTAGCTGTCCCGATTCGGGCAAGCAGTTTGACATGCAGGCCCTTCGCTTCTCCAGCCTACCAAAGCAAGGAAGAGAAAGGAAGGGAGGTGGGCAGTCCTTCCATCAGGCATACAAAATGCGCCTGCTCCATGTAAGCTGGTGAGTCGTTGGAAACCCACTTACTGAATTATGTTATAGGATGCAATTTATAATCCTCCTGTCTCACTGAGACTCAAGGCAGATTTCATAGTGTGAGATTAGTACAGTCAATATCAAGGAGGCTGATACTGAATCAGGCCCTTGTTCCATCAAAGTCAGCATTGTCTACTCAGGCAGGCAGCTGCTCTCCAGAGTCTCGGGCAGAGGTCTTTTCTATCATCTCCTACCTGGTCCTTTTAATGGAAGGTGCCAGGGATTAAACCTGGGACTTCCTGCAAGCAAAGGAGAGGCTCTTCTAGTAAATGCCAGCCTCTCCCCAGGTTCCAGGTTCAAATCTCCTCTGAGCCATGAATCCTGCTGGCTGACCTTGAACAAGTCACTATAACCTACTTCTCATGATTGTTATGAGGATAAAAAGGGAGACCATCTATCTTGCCCTGAGCTGCTTGGAAGAAGGGCAAGGATAAATAGATGGGGTCTAGATGAGTGTGTAATGTGCTGTCTAGTGGCTTCTGACTTATGGCAACCCTATGAATGATTGCCGTCTAAAATGTCCTCTCGACAGCCTTGCTTAGGTCATGCACACGGAAGGCTGTGGCTTCCTTTGTCGAATCAAGGATCTAGACAGGACCTATAAAGTGTATGGGGGGGTGTCAGGAAACAGAACCCATTTTCTATGTTTCCTCCCCAGCTATTAATCTGCTTTCTTTTCTGACTGGAGTCACCGTTAATCAAAAACAATCCACACTTCTGTAAGATCAAGCCAAGTTAAAACATCAGTTTCATTTGTGATCATAACTGTTTACCTCTTTTTATATTCTAGGAGTTGAGGAGCATCACAGAGACAGTGAGAGGGAAACTTTTGGGTCATCTACAGAAAGAGCCTGGGATCTAGAGGTGGAAGAAAATTTGGGGAATCAAGAAAGATCAAAGACTCCAGGAAGAGACAGTCATATCTCTGAATCCAATAACTCTTGGAGTGACCATGTCCATGAAACTCCATTACAACAAGAAATGCAGAAAGAAAAGAGAAAGAATAAGTGCCCCATATGTGCAAAAACTTTCAGTAAAGAATCAAACATGAAGAGACATCAGAGAATCCATACAGGGGAGAGACGGTACACATGCTCATATTGTGGAGAAACCTTTCGTCAGACATCCAATCTGGTCAGACATCAGAGAATCCATACAGGGGAGAAACCGTATACTTGCCTGGAGTGTGGCAGGAGCTTCAGCCGGAGTGCAGACCTTACTTGCCATGAAAGAATCCACACAGGAGTGAAGCCATACAAGTGCTCTTTCTGTGGCAAGTGTTTTGCGGCAAAATCGAGTCTCAATGGCCATCACAAACTCCACACTGGAGAAACTCCATATAAATGTTTGGAGTGTGGGAAGAGTTTCAGGTGGAGCACACACCTCATCAGGCATCAAAGCGTCCATACAGGTGAGAGGCCCTATATGTGCTTGGAATGTGGAAAGACTTTTAGTGACAATGGAAACCTTCTTTCACACCAAAGAATCCACACAGGAGAGTGCCCATATAAGTGCTCTGAATGTGGAAAGAGCTTCCAGATGAGTGCATCTTTAAGTTCACACCAAAAAGTGCACACAGGTGTGAAACCATATAAATGCTTGGAATGTGGGAAAAGTTTCAGCCACAATGGAAACCTTCTTTCGCATCAAAAAGTTCACACTGGAGAGAAACCTTATCAGTGCTTGGAGTGTGGAAAGAGGTTCAAGGTGAGCACATCCCTCACATCACACCAGCGACTCCACACAGGAGAGAAACCATATCAGTGCTCAGAGTGTGGGAAGAGTTTCAGTCACAGCACAGGCCTTACTTTACACCAAATAATTCACACTGGGGAGAAACCTTTTAAATGCCTGGAGTGTGGAAAGAACTTCAACCGGAGTACGACTCTTAGTTCTCATCAAAGGATCCATACAGGGGAGAAACCTTTTAAATGCTCTGAGTGTGGAAAGAGCTTCAGCCGGAGCACAACCCTTAATTCCCATCAAAGAATCCATACAGGAGAAAAACCATATCAGTGTTCAGAGTGTGGCAAGCGTTTCTGTGCCAAATCGAGCCTGAATGAGCATCAAAGGCTGCACACAGGAGTGAAACCATATAAATGTTCTGAGTGTGGAAAGAGCTTCCTATGGAACACGCACCTTATTAAACATCAAAGAATACACACAGGGGAGAAACCCCACACATGTCTGGAGTGTGGGAAGAGCTTCAGCCAGCGCACAACACTTACTAATCATCAGAGAATCCACACAGGGGAGAAACCCTACCAGTGTTCTGAGTGTGGAAAGAGCTATCGGTGGAGTACAAGCCTGATTACGCACAACTGCATGCACACAGGGAGATACCATATAAATGCTCAGAGTGTAGAAAGCGTTTCCATAGGTGCACAACCCTTAGTTCTCATCAAAGAATCCATTCAGGGGAGAAACCAGTTAAGTGTTTGGAGCGTGGAAGGAGATTCAGGTAGAGCACAGTCCTAACTTCACATGAGAGAACCTGTTGACTGTTAAATTTCTCATGTGTTTCTATTGCAGGGGAGGAAAAACACCTCAAAAAGATTCAACCATAAGCAGTTTATTTTAACTGGAGTTTCCAGGGCATGCATTTAGTGGGGTGCATCTTAACCCTATCCTCCTACTTTATTGAACACAGTTTGGAACCTTCCTTCAACTTCAGTTTCTCTTCCTTGGAGGATGGTTGGATCCACCCCAACATTTGTATGCAATATCTTGACTGGGTCGCTCATCCAATGCAATTTAAAAGACACATCATAATGAAGTGTATGTGTGTTACGTTCCATCAAATCACTTCCGACTTATGGTGACTCTATGAATGAAAGACCTCCAAAACATCCTGTCATTGACCCTCTCAGATCTTGCAAACTGGAGGATGTGGCTTCCTGGTGGTCATGACCTGTTGATTGGTGTTTTTATAATATAACCTGCATGACAAATTCTGCTCATGTCTTCTCCTGAGACCATGAACATTATTGAGCGCAGGATGCTGCCTTATTCTGAATCAGACCCTTGGTCCATCAAGATCAGTATGGTCTACTCAGACTGGCTTCAGCTCCCCAGGGTCTTATGCAGAGGGCTTTGACATCACCTCCTTTCTGGTCCCTTTAACTGGGAATTGAACGTGGGGCCTTTTGTGTGCCAAGCAGACGCTCTGCCACTGAGCCACGGCCCCTCCCCATAACAGGAGTCTTTCGAACAAACAAACCGATTTCCTACAGAGGAAATATATGCATGGCCCAGTTCTGTCTGCCCTGATGTGTTTCCTATCCATTTATATGGATTTTTTCTAAGAGGATGTTCATCACAGGTTCCACCATGCTGAGAGTCACACCGCATTTATGGGTTCCAGCTGTTACTTGGATTGATGGGAGTTTTGAAGTTCACTTGGAACTTTGACGGGTTGTATTGTGATTTCAGTTTTTACTCTTTAGTATCTATGTTACAGTAAAAAGAGTCCCTGTAGGATGGGGTACCATGGCGCAGAGTGGTAAGTTGTAGTACTGCAGCCCAAGCTCTGCTCACGACCTGAGTTCAATCCTGGCGGAAGCTGGTTTCAGGTAGCCAGCTCAGGATTGACTCAGCCTTCCATCCTTCCAAGATTGGTAAAATGAGTACCCAGTTTCCTGGGGGTAAAGTGTAGATGGTTGGGGAAGGCAATGGCAAACCACCCCGTAACAGAAGTCTGCCAAGAAAACGTCATGATGCAACATCCCCCCATGGGTCAGTAATGACTTGGTGCTTGCACAGGGGACTACTTTTACCTTTTTAGGATGGGGTACATGTAAGTAAAAAGGGCAACACACATTTCTACTAAGCAACTTGTATAAATGAGTTGTTTAATAACAACAACATTTGATTTATATACCGCCCTTCAGGACAACTTAATGCCCACTCAAAGTGGTTTACAAAGTATGTCATTATTATCCCCACAACAAAACACCCTGTGAGGTGGGTGGGGCTGAGAGAGCTCTGAGAGAGCTGTGACTGACCCAAGGTCACCCAGCTGGCTTAAGGGGGAGGAGTGGGGAATCAAACCCGGTTCTCCAGATTAGAGTCCCGTGGTCTTAACCACTACACCAAACTGGCTCTCTGGGACTGTTTGAATCCAAGGAGATAAGGCAGTATGTGAATATTTTAAATAAATACAGATATACATACAGCTCCGTTCATTTCTTTAGTTGCTCATTTTTAGTTCCTGAAGTGGTTTTTTTGTGCCTTCCTATGACAAGTCAGACCAGAATACAGTGCTGTGTACTTGAAACTGAATTTTATTTTTTGTAAATCACCATAAAACGTATCATAGGATTTAGACACAGAACCCGTATACTATTGATTACATAGTATGGAATTTTTCCTTTTGTTTTACACACAGCAAGGGAAAGTTCTAGGTTTAGGAGCAGCCAGTTGGCTTTTTGAGAGGAAGAGAGAGAAGCTGGAAGCAGGAAGATCTGCAAAGGGAAGGTGTATGTGAGGAGAAGGGAGGAGAGAGAGGAAGGATGGATGGATGTGGGTGGAGAGGAGGTAGATGGGGAACAAAATAAAAGCCCTGATCGTGTCATGTTCAGCCTGGAATGTCAGACAAGCAGAAAATAATTCTGGTTATTTAAGTACTTGGTTAAACGGTACCTCTATCTGCTCCAGAAGGAGTTGGTAACTTTGTATGAGAGAGGAATAGTAAACTGAAATTGCAGGTAGCCGTGCTGATCCAGTAGGAAAAAAATGGAGAAACAACCAAGTTGCCCGCAAGATTCAGGCTCCGTGTTACGCAAAACAACAACAACAACAATGTGTGTAGAGGGAGAAGTGATGTTGCACAGAATAGAAAGCCTATTGAAATGGTAAAATGGAGAAGAGAAGCAGTGGTGGAGACTATAGTTGTTAATTCTTATTCACTGTGCTTGCACTATTTAATGGTAGTCTGAGTACTGAACGTGCAGCTCTGCCCAGAGTTGCCATCCTACAGGTGGAATCTGTTGGCCATTGGCTGATTCCCCAGTGGTGCCGATGTGCAGTAGACAGACCCTGCAGTAGCCAGGGGCTGGGTAGGGGGAGATTGGGCATATGGCAGGGCTCAGAGTGGCAAGCCAGCCCAGGCAAGGGGGGAGTCTTGGCCCTCTCCATAAGCAATTCCCTCAAAGGCCATGTGGTGGCCGTGGGGGCAAGAGAGAAGCAGCAAAAGCCACTCTGATGGTTGGAAGGGCACATGGCAGGCAGACACTCGGGTGGCCACTGGGTAACCCTAGACTCCCTTCAGGGCAAGAAGGGGCAGTGCCCACAGGCCATTGGGGCTTTTCTGCCACAGAGGTTGAAAGGGGACGGGAATCTAGGTACCTGAGGGTTTGGGTCAGCAGATTTTCTTAATGTAAACCTTTGATAGCTAACGATCTGTTTGATATGCGATTCTGAGCAGATTCAAAGGAACAGAAGTACTACTCTCGTACAAAAAGGATCAGAGTGTTATCATATAACATCCATGTCAGTTGCAGGAAACTTGAGATCTTTATCAGACTTGGAGATCTCCTGGTCTGTTTGAAGTTTTGCATGGGAACAATCCTTTTGATGTGACTTAAAAGCAATTCAACTGTCTACCCCAAAAAGCAAGTGTAATTCCTGTACCCACGAAACAAGGAGGATGGAAGAGAATGAAGCCGGTGGAATCCGTTCATTTCAAGCCTGGGTGCTTTTCCTTGCAAGAGTTGGGAGGTACCCCAAACCATGCTTCCAGAGCTCTGAATTCCTCTGTAGCCTGGGCTGCACTTATCCCCTTGGGAGAGGGGGTACCATGTACTAGGCACCCCCTAAACCCATGGTAGTAAGAGACAGGGTTGCTATCAGGTTATCAGCTTATCTCTGGCAAAATGCTCGCTCCAGCTGGTGCTATTTAAACTCAATACTTTGGCATAGTTTATCAAGAAGGACACTGGGCCATCATATTAAAGGTCAACACCAGCACCTTGGATTGCGCCAAGAGGCAAATTAGGATCCAGTGTAAATGGGCCAAGACTGGAGGGATAGGGTGCCTATGACACACTCGTCATCCTGTTTGCACCAATTGAAGTTTCCAAACAGTTCTCAAGGGTAGATACGCATATAGTACATTGAAGTAATCTAATCTAGATGTAAGCAGGACATGCAACCGCAGCGGCCAGATCTCATCTGCCCAGGAAAGCCAGCATCTGGCTAACCAGTTGAAGCTGGTAAAAGGCATCTCCGTCCACAACTGCCACCTGTTTATCCAGCAGTAAGCCTGGGTCCAAGAGCACCCCCTGAATACAGGCCTATTCTTTCAAGGGGAATGGAGTCCCATCCAGGATGGGTGACACCTTAAATCCTGGGTCAGATCTTCCGCTCGCCAGTAGTACTTCCATCTTGGTGGGGTTAAGTCTCAGTTTATTAGCCTGCATCCACTCCAAAACATGCCTCCAGGCACCAGTTCAGGGTTTCTGCAGCTTCCCTTGGATCAACTGGAAGTGCAAAATAGAGCTGTGTGTCATCTGCATATTGGCAACAACCCAGTCCAAATCTCTGAGTGGCTTCACCCAGAAGTTTCCAGTAGATGTTAGACGAGGTGGAACGTTGAGGGACCCACAGACAAGAGACCAAGGGGCTGAGCATCAGCCCCCCAACACCACCTTCTGAAACCTACCCTCCAGAGAGGACTAGAACCACCACAGAAAGGTGCTTTCCAATCCCAACCTAGAAAGGCAGTCCAGAAGGAAACCATGAGCGATGTTACTGAAAACTGCTGAGAGAATGAACTGAGAAGCACTCCCTCTGTCCATCTCCCAGGGCTGGTCATTCACCAGGGCGACCAAGGCTGTTTTGGTCCCATAACAAGGCCTAAATCTAGTGCGAAAGGATCTTAACAATTTGCCTCATCCAGGAAAGCCTGAAGTTGAGATCGGTTGATATTTACTGGGATTTCCTGGGTCCAGGGTAGGTTTCTTTAGGAGTGGACGCATAATAGCCTGTTCCAAGGTTGGGGTGACCCCCCACCTCTAAAGGAGGCATTCCACCTCTATGACCCAGTCAGCCACCACCACCCCCAGGAGATTTAAGTAGCGAGAATGGGTAGGGGTTACACAAGAGGGTGATAGGCCTCAGACCTCCAAGGAGCCTGTCCACATCCTCAGACTGAATAAGCTAAAAAGTATCCCAAACAACTGGAAAAGTCAGTGCCTCGGCACCGTCTGGCCCTGCCAGAGTGCGCATAATCAAAATTCAACTAAAAGAACTATAAGATAACTAGGGTTGCCATTCCCCTGATGTGGGTGGGGGATTCCCCACCACCAGCCTCCTTTCCCCACCGCCGCTCACCTGGCTAGTGGGGGAAAAGCCATGGGAACCAGCCTCCTGGGGTGCGCTCCTGGCGCGGCCCAATGACATCACTCCCAGGAGTGATGTCATCACGCAGACCCAGGAGTGATCCCTGGCTTCATACTGGCTGATTTGGAGGCCCAAATCAGCCCAGTGTGAAGCTCGGGAGCACTCCTAGGGCCTCCCTGCTGACGTGGGGAGGGCGGAATATAAATCGAATAAAATAAATAAAATAAATGGTGCCCGAGCCCACGAGTGGGGAGAGCGGAATAAAAATATAAAGAAAACAAACCACTCCCGGAAGAGACATGATCATGCACAACAACGTTGAAAAGGTAAGTGCTAGGTCCCCAGTCTCCCACTGGGAGGATAAGGGGACCTGGCAACACGAAAGATAACCCATCTTGCTATAAAGTTATTATTTGTTATAGATTTTAGCAGCTGGATCCAGAAAATGCATTCCACGAGCAGAGATGGTTTTCTCCAACAGCAGACCCCCCTCCATCAGAGGAAAGCAACTCCATAGGATGGATCCCATTGGTGATCCTATTTTTTTTTTAAATTGGAGAATTAGACTCTTAGCCCTGCTTCTTTCATACAACAGAATCGTGAGGTCCAACTGCTTGTGCACAAGAACTTTTGTAGTGGTTGTTCCTGAAAAACCATCTTCCCTAAAGCATCCCTCAAATTCCTCTTGCTCTCTTGATCTCTCTCCCCCTCCCTCGCTTATAGAACCGGTGGCACCCAAGCTTTGATCACCAAGCTCGGAAACCCTGCGGATCCAGTAATGGGGGAGGGGAGGAATCAGTCACATGTCCAGAGAAGTGAACAAGGCCTTTAATTAGGTCCAGCTTATCCTTGCCTGCTGTTGTTAGATGGAAAAAGAGGAAACGGTGCAGTCACACCATTAGATGCAGTTAATTTTAAGCCTGTTGCAGCATGTAGCATAGGGTTTCCATCGACAGGGCTTCCATCCAAGCCAATGAGCAGTAATCAGGTTGCCTTTAGGACTCAAGTTTCTACATGCAAAAGGTCTTGTTGAAGGAGAACACTGGAGAATTTGCTCCTTTGCGCGGAACTACAAGTGACAAAAGGCACAGATTGGACACTTGTCAGGTTCCCTCAAGTTTTGATGGGAAATGTAGGCATCCTAGTCTTGCAGCTTGGCTCTCTGACTGCTGTACAATGGACTTTTCAACTGTCACTTGTCCAACATTCCACCAAGCTGCCTACATTTCCCATCAAAACTTGAGGGAAGCTGACAAGTGTCCAATCTGTGCTTTTTGTCACTTGTAGTTCCGCTCATAGTAAAATAAATACCAGGTCTCAGGGCATGTTTAGTATGGGTGTGTGTGGTTTTGCTACCTAGCTAGAAAGGAGTTTCTCACCGCTTCCAGTGGATATTTTGCTCCACCTTTACTTCCAACCGTTTTTTAGCATCCACAGGACATCCTCCTTTGAGCATTCACTTTACAAGGTTTCTCCTGCTTCGCTTCCATCTTTCCCAAATCTGCTTTGCTACAGTCTTTTTTAAAAAAATAACCCAATCCAAGAGCATTTGAAAACTGTGAACCGAAGGAGAATATTTTCAACATTCCCACTCACATTGCACACAATTCTGCCATCGCTCCATTGACTGCCCATCAATTACCAGGTTCAATCCAAGGTACCGTCTAGCACGTTCAAAGTCCTTCACAGCTTTGAACCCCCATGCTTTCAGGAATGCCTCTCCTCATGCTCTCCGTCATGACAACTTTGCTTATCCAAGCAGGGCCTTCAGCAGGTGTTATGGGCAAAATCAACAACAGTTCGTATACATGAGTTTTCTATCATAGCCCCTACTTTGTCGAATGGCCTGCCTGAGGATGTCGGGAAGGAAAGCTCCCATTCGTTTAGTATTCTGCAAACTGTAAAATAAAATTGTTCAGGAGGGCGTTTTTATAAAGGTAATAGGACTACATTATAACAGGATGGTTCAGGAAGATAATTTAATAAAGGGAATGGGACAGTAAGCTATGCTGCTTCATATACTATGTATTACCTGTTGCTGTATGCATTTTCTTGCTCACGTTGCATTGTATTTCTGTGTAGTAACATTTTCTGCATTTTTCACACCATGTTCAATATCTATGCTTTGTTTCAGATTTCTCCAATCCTAGCTTTGTCTATTAGATAGCTCATCCTATTGGCTCCAGTGGTTTACATCGTGTAATCTATCTTGAATAACTTTTTCCCTTTCGTCAGCCTCTCACGGTTACCGTTTTCCCTGCCATGCCTCTGGATGGCTTCGAACCATCTACTCCCCCAATCCTCCGAATTCCCTGCTTTTATTTTTAAAAATTGCACTTTTCAGTGAAAAGATGCAAGAGAACGAGCAGTGGTTTTTGCCCAGACTGCCTGAAAAAAGAGTGGGCGGGTGGTGGGTGGGTGGAATCTGCAAGGTGGCTGGAATGGGGCAAGAACCCACAGCTTAATGACTGTGTGGGCACTCGATTGTCACTGCAAATGCAGCGAATCACTGCCATGCAGCTCCAAAGACTTTCCATGGCCTCTTTCCTTACTATTATGGAAAGAGAATTAAGAGTGGGGCTGAAGATCAAGCAAGCACCTACTAGTAGAAGTGACAAAATTTAGCAAAAATATCCCTCTTGCCACCAGAAAAGTTCCTGATAGCCAGTATTCAGAAGGAACATATACCTCCCCCCGTTCCCTTGCTGCCCTACTTTGACCATCCAGGTCAGCTGAGTCATGCAGAGCTAGGAGCAAATTTAAGACTCCGGGAAGTAAGGAAAGAACAAAAACTCAGTTTCTAATGGAGCTCAAGCCTGGATTCAAGAACAGCAAGACATTTAGGATGTATTACATTTAAAATGGCAATGCCAGCAATTTTCAAACTTTTTGAAGTGGGACCCACTTGCAAGGTAACACCATGGCACATTCTTATTCCCAAGCATAAAATGCAAGAATTTCATATCAGTTATCACTGCCCAAGTTTACATTTTATGCGTGTGTGTGTTTAATATTATGAAGTATATAGCATTACTGAGCAACAGGTGACATTTCATGGTACTGTCACACATTATGCAAATAAAACCCAATTTTTTCCTTGAGCTCTCTCAGAACAGTCTCTTCTGGCTCGCTCTCTTTCTCTTCCTCCCACCTGGTCTCAAAACCAGCCTGCTAGAGAGTCGGTGGTGGTGGTGGAGAGTGCCCTCAAGTCACAACTGACTTATGGCAACTCCTGGTGGGGTTTTCATGGCAAGAGACTAAGAGAGGTGGTTTGCCATTGCCTGCCTCGGCAACCCTGGTCTTCATTGGAGGTCTCCCATCCAATTACTAACCAAGGCCAAGCCTGCTGAGTGTTAGGGAATTTTATAACCTTTTACCCTTTATGAGTGCTATTGAAGCAGACCTGTACATACATTTGGGGAACATTCTTCCTTAGCTAAGCAGTCTCATGGTTAAAAGGTCAGAGTAACCTTACAGTAACTACAAGAATGTCAACATTTCTTATTTTCCTTGTCTCTAATCAAGAAGAGCCTTGGAAAGCAGTCTCTAAGACTCACACTGCAGGAGAAGGCACCAAACTTTTTGACTTGTTTATATCAGGAAGTACTTACTGTGTTGTCATCCAGACCCATCAGGTGCCATAATTCCTGAAGACAGCATTTTCAAAGAATTATTTGTATAAGCTCTGTGTTAACCTTTGATCTTTTATTCTGTAAACTATTAGCTGTAATAAGTATATAAGACTCTCTGCTGTGGCTGATTTTTTTATGCATATGTCGGAACATGGCATTGCATCTGGGTTTCATGTAAATAAAGCTCATTCTTCTTTATGGATCACTGTTTTGGTGTCTTAGCTAATTGTGGGTGATGGCTGTGGGGAAATATAATTTGAATGCAGAGCACCTTTAAGAAATTTTTTCCTTAACACTTAGCTTCAGAGATCTGACAAGATCAGGCTCACCTGGGCTATTCAGGTTAGGGCGCTAGAGAGTTACAGTCCACTTTTTGAGTCCTGATGCTCAGTCTGAGGCCCATGGGGCTAAAACAGAGGTAACACTACATATGATTAATCTAAACCTCACAAACTGAGATCACAATATATCACCTGCAATTCTAACTTAAATCCAGAGGCCCAGATCCAGATATGCCCAAGCAGAAACATAAATGGACTGGGAGCAATTCTGTTTGTGCAGGATCCCGTGAGGCACCTAGCATTTTCCTCCCTATATCTTATAGTGTTCAGAAGTTAGTTGTATAAGTTCTTGCAGAAGCGGAAATGCAAGTGGAGATACAACAACTCTAACTTGGTCGCCAAGCAGCTACTGCAGTCTTTTTATTGCATTTCCACTTATGCCAGAGCTCTAGCCCAAGTGGAAATTTCCTCCTGGATCTAACCCATGCTCGAAGGTTCTCAGCTCCTAAAGGGAGGATGCGGTGAAGTGCCATAATTGTGTCTCCAGGACCTTATTGTTTAAAAATGAAATCTGGGTAGATGCGTTGATTGATGCAGGAAACGTTTTTGTATGTGCAATTAATTCTAATGACAATAAACAACAGTGTCTCACAAGACAATAACACAAATATCCCCAAAAGATCAACATGCTATAGATTTGTGTCTTATTGAAGCTACCACAGGATTCTCTACCATTTTCAATGCAGCAGATTCAAACAGCTTTTCTTCTGCTTTTATTTTTTGCCATCAAGTTGCAGCCTACTATAGGGCTATCCTATAGAGTTTTCAAGGCAAGAGACAGAAGGGGTTGGCTATTGTGTAGCAACCCTAGACTTCCTTGGTGGTTTCTCATCCAAGTATTAACTAGGGCTGACCCTGCTTAGCATCTGATATCTGACAAGATAGAGCTGGTCTAAGCTATATCCAGGGTTTCAAACAGCTAATCTTCAGAAATTAAAATAGATGTAGTTTCCCCCATTGACAACTCTTTCTCTCATATGCAGATTATTTTTTGCAAACTTAGGCTTGTATTCCTCCTGAAGCACCTTCGACCCTCCAAACATTTACACTGTTTCTCCCATCTGTAGGTTCTTTGATGAGAACTAAGGGTTGTGAATGGACTGATGCTCTTTCCACACTCTGAAATTTCCCTGTTTCATTGCAGTTATGTGAAAATAGGCTTGTGCTCCACTGATAAGTCTTTCCACACTTGGAACATTTATAAGGTTTCTCTTCTCTGTGAACTCTTTGATGAGAAGTCAGGGATGAGCTCACTGTGAAGCTCTTTCCACATATTGAGCACTGATAGGGTTTCTCCCCTGTGTGGGTTCTTTGATGGTTAGTAAGAGTTGTGCTCAGACGGAAGTCCTTGCTGCACACTGAACATTTATATGGTTTTTCTCCTGTATGGACTCTTTGATGTTTAATAAGATGTGTGTTCCATATGAAACTCCTTCCACACTCCATGCGTATATATGGTTTCACTCCTGTGTGCATTCTCTTATGCTCATTAAGGCTGGATTTGGAAAAAAAGCACTTGCCACAGTCTGAACACAGGTAAGGTTTCTCCCCTGTGTGAAGTCTTTGATGGGAAATTAGGGATGAGTTCACTGTGAAGCTCTTTCCACACTCAGAGCACTGATATGGTTTCTCCCCTGTGTGGATTCTTTGATGGGAAATTAGGGATGAACTCACCTTGAAGCTCTTTCCACACTCGGAGCATTTATATGGTTTCTCCCCTGTGTGGACTCTTTGATGTTTAATAAGATGCGTGTTCCATATGAAGCTCCGTCCACACTCCAGGCATTTATATGGTTTCACTCCTGTGTGCATTCTTTTATGTTCATTAAGGCCAGACTTACCACAAAAGCGCTTGCCACAGTCTGGACACTGATATTGTTTCTCTCCTGTGTGCAGACTTCGATGAGAAATTAGAGATGAGCTGACCTTGAAGCTCTTCCCACACACCAGACATTTATATGGGCTCTCCCCTAGGTGGACACTTTGATGCCTAATAAGGTGTGTGCTCCATCTGAAGCTCTTTCCACACTCTAAGCACTTATAGGGGTCCTCTCCTGTGTGGAGTCTTTGGTGTGAAACAAGGTTTCCATTGTGGCTAAAGCTCTTTCCACAGTCTAAGCACTTATATGGTTTCTCTCCTGTATGAACTTTTTGATGTGAAAGAAGATTTCCATTGTGGCTGAAGCTCTTTCCACACTCTGGACATTTATATGGGTTTTCTCCTGTGTGCATTCTCTGATGTTCACTGAGGCTTGACTTGGCGCAAAAACGCTTGCCACACTCTGAACATTCGTATGGTTTTCCCCCTGTGTGGGTTCTTTGATGGGAAGCTAGAGATGAACTTAGTTTGAAGTTCTTTCCACACTCAGAACATTTATATGGGCTCTCGCCTGTATGGACACTTTGATGTCTAATAAGATGTGTGCTCCATCTGAAGCCCTTTCCACAATCCAAGCATTTATAAGGGTTTTCTCCTGTATGCATTCTCTGGTGGCTATTTAGGCTTGATTTAGCAGCAAAGCATTTAGAACAGAAGGCACACTTATATGGTTTCATCCCAGTGTGAATTCTTTCATGACAAGCAAGATCTGCTCTCCGACTGAAGCACTTTCCACACTCCAGGCAAGTATATGGCTTCTCCCCAGTGTGGATCCTCTGGTGTCTCACCAAGTTTGAAGTCTGACAAAAGGTCTCACCACAGTCCGAGCATTTGTACCCTTTTTCCTCTCTTTCCCCTGTATGAATTATCTGATGTCTCTTAAGATTTGATTGTTTACTGAAGGTTTTTGCACACACGGGGCACTTATTTCTCCTCTTTGCAATACGTTTTTCTTGTTGGAATGAGATTTCATGGACACGCCTACTCCAAGAAGTATGGGATTTATTTTTCTGAGTCTCCAGCTGGGTTTTCTCTTGTGTTTTTGTTTGCTCTTGATTCTCAGTGTTCTTTTTCAGCTCAGAGTGTTCCTCTTCTCTCTCGAGCCCCTCACCTCCTGGAATATTAAAAAAAGAGAAGGAAAAAGTGAGGAACAGAACTTCCAGTGGGGGAGCAAAACTAAACCTACTCTTCTGAAGATACAGAGAAGCAAGATTCAAGTCCAGTAACACTTACAAGACCAACAAGATTTCCAAGGCCAAGCTTTCGAGAGTCAAGCTCCCTTTGTCAGATACCTGGTATCTGGGGTATTGGGGATCAAAATTAAACTTACTCCCCTGAAGACACAGAGAAGCAATATTCAAGTCCAATAGCACTAAAAGCCCAATAAGATTTCCAGAGCATGAGCTTTTGAGAGTCAATGCTCCCTTCATTAGATACAAATGGCCAGATATCTGATGAAGGGAGCTTTAACCCTGAGCTTATACCCTGGAAACTTTATTGGTCTTTAAGGTGCTACAGGAATTGAATCTTGCTGTTCTACTGCTGATCTACATGAATATACAAAGGGAATCACAGAGTTGGAAAGGACTAAAGACCATGCAGTCCGAATCATAGCTCCAGACCTACAGGCATTCCCAGCAGATGGGTGTCCGGCCTCTGTTTGAAGACATCCAGAGTTTGGTTCTCTTTCTGGGTTCTATTTCCATAATTTTTACAATGACTAAGCCTGCTGCATAGTAATTGTCTTATTCATACTAATGCTATTTACTATTTAGGAAATAGTTTTGCTTAGCCACAATTACAAGACAGACTATTCTGTAGTGGGGCAGAGAAGGCTGAGGGATGTCCCTTCACTACAGGGAGTGGGGCCAAGAGAAGACTGCATTCTTTTTTCCCTTCTTTCCTTTCTGCAAGCAGCCAGAACAAGGAAGGAGCCCCCGGTATCCATTCCAGGCAATGCAACCAGGTGAACTCTCCCCCTGGAACATATGAAGCTGCCTTATACTGAACCTTATACTGGGTTAAGGCGGGGGGGTGGGCATTGCCACCTGCGCTGCTCCTAATACCAGCTGGTTGAAGGTGGGCGGCAGGCATTGCCACTTGCTGTGCTCCTAATATCAGTTGGGTTAAGGCGGGGGGTGGGCATTGCCACCTGCTCCGCTCCTAATACCAGCTGGGTGAAGGTGGGAGTTGGGCATTGCCACCTGCTCCGCTCTTAATATCAGCTGGGTTAAGGTGGGAGTTGGGCATTGCCACCTGCTCTGCTCCTAATATCAGCTGGGTTAAGGTGAGAGGTGGGCATTGCCACCTGCTCCACTCCTGATCCCAGCTGGCTGATGGGGGTGGGTGGGCATTGCCACCTGCTCCACTCCTGATCCCAGCTGGGATAAGGTGGGAGTTGGGCATCGCCACCTGCTTCGCTCTTAATATCAGCTGGGTTAAGGTGGGAGTTGGGCATTGCCACCTGCTCCGCTCCTAATATCAGCTGGGTTAAGGTGGGAGTTGGGCATTGCCACCTGCTCCGCTCCTAATACCAGCTGGGTGAAGGTGAGGGCAGGCATTGCCACCTGCTCCCATCCTGGGCTTCCCACCACAGCACGTTTTCTGGAGGGATATGGTGCCTTGCCTGGGCTTCCCTCTGCTGCAGCGTCCTCTAGTGGCATACCAGGGTAGGAAGTGAGTCATCTTGAATATGCTTACTCAGTTATATAGTAAGATGTGACCAGAGGCTCTTTCAACAAGGTAGGGAATCTGCCAGCCACTTAAGATGTGGGTTGAATTTTGTTTCCCTTCCAGTTGTAGGTAATTAAAACCTGCATGTAGCCAGAGATGCAAGACTTCTGGAAGGAGGTGATGGGCTCTTGAACCTCATGGACTTGAGTAATCAACCCAATGGATTAAAGATCAGCCCATGGCCTTTTAAAATTTAGATTGCTCATTGATATTGCATTGGTATTTTTTGTAAGCCAGTTTGCACATGAAACGGTCTTATACTGAATCAGAGCATTGGTTCATGAAAGTCAGCATTGTCTACAATCACAGCATTGTCTACTCACAACTGTCTTTCACATCACAATCTGCCTGGTCCTTTTAACTGGAGATGCCAGGGATTGAACCTAGGAACTTGTGTGTACTAAGCACATGTTCTACCACTAAGCCACAGATCCTCTTGAACTTTGAGTCCCCACTAGGGGAGAAAAGTGGGACAAGAAGTCCCGTAAAGAGAGCAAGAAGCCACAGTGATACCTTTCCAGAATATTTAGACTCATCCCAAACAGAATCGAATGGCTACCAGTCCCTTGAGCACCTTGCAGCTGGTTTATTGTTTCAAAAGCTTGGGGAGGTGGGAAGGGCTTCAACAGGGGTTCCAGAACCACCACCTTCAAGGCTATTGGTATCTTTCATGCTCTGTAGGAAGCTTTTTGGGGAAGGGCTGTGGCTCGCTGGAAGAACCTCCGCTTTGCATGCAGAAGGTCCCAGGTTAAATTCCTGGCCTACCCAGTTTAAAAGGACTAGGCAGTAGATGACATGAAAGTCCTCTACTCGAGAGCTGCTGCCAGTCTGAGTACACAATACTGATCCTGATGGACCGATGGTCTGATTTAAGTTAAGGCAGCTTTATTGGCTGCCCACAGGCTCAAACGGCCAGTCCTCCTCCGGCCTGGGCACCGAGGCTGGTTCCTATCTGCAGATCATACAAGGAATATCCTCCCCCTGAGATGGAACTGCTCTAACTGTGTGCTCTAAACGAGCAAGGACATGCACAAATGTGTGTGGCATTATAATCCTCAAACAACCAACTCATTTTACTCCTTGGTAAATTTCCAACCTAGTTATTTCAGTTTTTTTATTTCAAGATTTTTCTAAAATGGGTATCCGCCTTCTCAAGACTCAGTCTACAAGGAAATATTTTCATGAGATATTCCTGATATAGCCTCAAGTTTTTCTTGAGAGGGATGGGTACAGTTTTTTAAAATTTTTATTTACATAACAGACTCCCTGCACTTAGAAAACTAGCTGATCAGGGACAAAGGGTCAACCTACTGGGTACAGTATCCAAATAAACATGCACAGGATTGTGGCGCGTACCTCCATTCCCACTCCTGGGAACAAGAAATACTTTGGGGCTGACAGGAAAAAGTTAAAAGGCTCAGAATGAGGACAGAAAAGGATGAGATTGTTTTAGCCTTCATAGTCCATCCAAGTTCTGATCAAGAAGATGAATCCTGGGAAGGGAACAGCGACAACAGATATTTATGCAAACTTGTGCCGAAAGTCCCATCGAGATGTCGCCAATCATCCACGGACTTTGCACAGGACTTTTCCTGCTTTTGCCTCCTTCTGCAACCCACACAGCCCTTTCCCTCATTTTGTTCAAGGGGTGGGAGGGAAATCGGGAACAGCAAGGGGCAATGTGGGGAAGCAGGAGTAGGCAAACTGGGGAAATCTCTGCCCTTTTTTTTTTTTTGACTGCATGGATCGATATACACCATTGCACTTCAGGCATTCTAGAGAGAAAGCGATGGGGCAAAATTGTTCATCATAATTCAGGCACAAGGAGTCCTTACCCAGGGAGGTGTCCGGCGCTGGATCGTCCTGCTTCGTGTCCCCGAACTGTGGCTTCTGACAGTTTTTTGACTGAGCCTTTTCTTGCTTAGGGGATGCATCAGACATCTCCATGAATGGTCCATGTACCTGAAACAGGAGCCAGGATTCAGGTACGAATAAGAGGCTGGACTCTGCCCCATCTCCTCATCGCCCTCTGCAATAGGTCTCTCAAAGTTAATTCCATGAGTATAAACGATCAGTCTTCTCTCTAGTAGGCATCCGCAAAAGCACATGCGCATGAATATTAAGGGACCACTTAGCACACACCCTACCATCCCCCACCATGCAGCTGCTTATCTGTATTTTGAACCCCTGCTAGCTTATTGCAGAAGGGTAGATCAGTTTTTCCTCTTACTCCAAAGAAGGAAGATCCTCTTGGGTTGTTAGATCAGTGTAGGGTAAGCAAGGTCGTCAGGCAGAGAAGATCTGTCAGCAGTGAGGGAGTTGGGATGGGTCTCGGGGACAATGATCCTGAAGATGAGATTCGGAAGGTTACCAGCATGACTCTGTTTCTGTCCATGGAACAGAAGATAGGCAAATACCATATTTAGCAGTCAGCCTAGGGAATGAGCATCCTGGAAGAAGAGCAGGCTATCTGGAGGAATGGGATGTGCACACTGGGGACATAAACGGAGGGGGGAGTAGTTGATTGGGATATTCCCCACCATCCAAACACAGTAATATGGGATTGCTAAAGACTATGGGTAATTAAGTAGCTTCCTGGCCACAAGGTCCTGACCCACAGCAGTGGGTCAGTGTTGTGCAACCCAGATCATGGGTATTTCCTACCTGTCACCTAGATGCCGCTCTAGGAAAAAAGTCATTTTATTCTTAGACAAGTGATCTCTCCCAAATATCTAGCGTGTGTGTGTGAGGGGGGGATGTATTTTTACTTCTCCCCCTCATGCTGCATGCTAGAAGTTTTTGGGGTGGAGGACATGTGTGGTTTGGTGTTAACTGAGGAAGAACCTGGCCGGATCTGACCAGTGCTCCAACTCTAGTCAACCAGATGCCCTGAAAAGTCCACACAATAGGTGCACAGAGGCAAAACGGATATTGATGTCACAGAATTATCAATGTACACCTAGAGAATACACACAAGGGTCTACTTGTAATCTGTGAACTACACAGTTTATTGGAACTAATTCTTGGACTATACCCAATTCCAGTTGGAATATAAGGCGAGCTTGAGCTTGAATGAAAGAACTAGTGTGTATATGGTGCTAGGAAGCATTTGCACTTTAATACCTGTTGCAATATTAATAGAGCACTTGAAGCACTGGACACTTTATGTATTGACTTTGGAGCATATATGACGCCTGTGAAATAATTTTTCCAAGACTGGTTACATGTGGTATAGCCTTTTGTTAAATTATGCAACTAATGTAAATAAAATAGGGAGACATTGTTATTGCACGGGAAATTGTGTTTTGTTGTTGCCATACTTACCGTGTTGCTCTATATTTTGTGCAGCCTCCAGGTAGTGGCTGGAGATCTCCCGGAATTACAATTGGTTTCCTGTCCACAGACATCAGTTCACCTGGAGAAAATGGCTACTTTGGGGAGTGGATTCTATGGAATTATGCCATGCCAAGGTCTTTCCCTCCCCAAACCCCACTTTCTCCAGGTTTTTCCAGGTTTCATTCCCCAGATCTCCAGGAATTTCCCAACTTGGAGCTGGCAACCCTAGACTTCAGCCATACAGAGTTAATGCAGTAAGATACAAAAAGGGAGCTTCAATGGGCAAAAATGTCAGATGGGTGAGGGGGGGGACTAGGAAGTGATATCACTAGTTCACATTTCTTTTTTCTAGGGGTTTTTCTAGGAATTCTCTTGGTTATCTTAACCCCTAGAGACCCATTCCGTATAAAATGAAAAAAGGAGGCTTGGTTTAAACAGCTATGGGAAGAGTTTGGCGGGAATGACCTGTCCATTACATTTTCCTATTTAGCACAAGCTATTTGTAAATAGAAAGCTGTATTTAAATTGTTTGCCTCGTGTCCATTGAACTTTTTTGTAATCGTGGCGAATCCTTTGTATTCTTACAATAAGGTGACAACTCTGCACACTCTACTTACCATCTAGAGGTCTCAGGTTGGAAGTCTTTCACATCACCTACAACTAGGGATGTGGAATGCTAAAGTACAGCCCAATCATGTCAGATCTCAGAAGCCAAACAGGCTCGGTACTTGGATGGGGGAACTACCAAGGAAGAGTCTGCAGAGGAAAAGCAATAGCAATACCAATAGCATACCAACCACTTCTGCTTCTCACTCGCGTTGAAAGCCACCATACGTTTGTTGCAACTTGTCGGAATGTACGTAAATGCTACTTACTGCCAAAAGGACTGGAGAAAAATGTCTTGTCCCTTTAATGGAGGCTTGCTGTATGGAAATAGATTTTGAAGCTTCTCATGGTATGGAGGTAAGTAACATCATCAAGGAAACAGCCTCCTATTAAGCCTTTGTTAAAGAGATGGGATAATTTCCTCCTCTGGTGGTTGACTTCTTACCTGATCCTTCTAAGTGGAGATGCTAGGGATTGAACCTGGGATGTTATGCATGCTAAGCGGATGCTCTACCCCTGAGCCATCTCAACTTTTCATTGCCCACTGCAGTACTTTTTATTGATTTCATGATGATCTGCACTCCCCATCTTCTTTCATGCTGCTTTGGGCTTGCTTTTTAGGGGCTGATATCGCTGCAGATGTTCCATTGGTTGTACAGCTGAAATAGTCAGGACTTCTAAAATGGCTGACTGGGCTTGTTTTAATTGGGTTGCTTGTTCTAATTTTATTTGTTTTATGCTGCTAGCCACCTTTTTCAATTTTCTGAACAAACAACGTATTTCAAACCACAGTTCTGAGACAGGGCCCTATACGGACCCACAAAATACCCCCCCCCCAACTGGGTGCACTTTGGGGTGCAACAAGCAAATCAAAGAGCGAAGCAGAAAGAAAGCACACCCCAGGGAGCTCATATAAGTGAGTCAAGCCATAACCCATGAGAGACGCCACAGAATTTAGTTTATAATAGTCCACCAGGTTTGTTTGTTTGTTTGTTTCTCTCTCCCCCCTTCTTCGTTTTGGCTACGCTTTTTTTAATGAAAATGTACGTGTCGAAAAAAGGAACCTGAATGCAGTTCTTGGAGTAAATAATCTCTATTCCCGCTCGGTCTCTTTAACTCACAAAACCTTCGGCCATTACAATAAATCCCTTACCCCGGAACTCCCCCTTCTGTTGTTCTGCAAAAGACCCTTTCGGACGGAGAATCGGCAGTTTGGGAAAGAAAGAAAGAGGAAATCCTCGTCCCATCTCCCTTCCCCGCGGATGCTCCTCTTGGTGCGCATTTCGGGCAGAGGGGCTCTGCAAGGGTTAAAGGGAACGTGGGGAATGCTCTGCTGTCCTAGAGAGGCGTCCGGGACACAAGGGGCGTGTCCTGGGAAAGCCACTTCCTGCTCCCCTCCTCCAAGCTGGGGGGACTGGGAGAGAGCAGGTGAGTGGCGAGAGGGGCTGTGGAAAGGGGGCGGCGGGGGGGGGGGTGAGCCGCCCCAGGGCCGACCATCCAGCCCGACGTGCCCACGAGGGGTCTGCGTATGGCCGATTCAGGGGAACGGGGGTGGCCTCCTTGCTTGGAGAGGGAATGCCCGGTGGGACGAACAGGTGGCCCAAGGGGCAGGCTGTTGAGAAATGCACTGCGTTGGAGAGCCTGGCTGGGTCAGACGTGGGGCCATCTAGTCGTAGGGTCCAGTATCTAGCACTGGCCAGCCAGTTGCCCCCTGGGTAGCCTCCACGGAGATCCTGCGGGCAGCTGCTCTCGCCAGCTTGGAGCCCCCTTATGTATCCCCCTCCCCCGAGTCTGTAGCTCTAAGCAGATCCCTAGCCACAAGAGTCCCTAAACACCTGGGCATCCAAAGAGGATTTGAAACTGGTATGAACAAAAAGGGAACTTGGTTTACTGAGCATGGGTCAGCCAGGCTTAGATGGGAAATAGCTTGGGACGGTCAGCGTGTTGCTGAGTAATTAGTTAAATATTATGTTCCTTTCCCTTCCTTCTTGGAATATGATCACGTTGCTCAAACATTTCCATTTGCATGGAAAAAAGCAGGCAGCCCTCTAATATCGCAATGCTGATTTTATAGTGGTGTCTCTGTTGTCTGCCTCCTGCCTTAAAATCTAGCAAGCTCCCCAGCAGATGAGTCAGGTTCGGGTCCAGGAGCCCCTTACAGACCAGCAAAGAGTGTCCCGGGTATTGTTGGCCCTTAAGGGGCGACTGGACTTGAACCTGGCTTGTCTACTGCAGACCAAGATGGCTACGTGCCTGAAACTGCCCCCTGCAGAGGGCACTTTGCCCCCCAGCCGTTCCTGCTCTTCATGATGTCCCATTGGGCTTACAGCTCTGCCGATCCTACTCTTGACTTCTTGTCTCGCACGTGCCGGCTTTCTTTGTCAGAGGTTGGGAATCCAGACCTCTCTGGTCCACAGTTCTCTGGGGATCCTGGCCCCCTCCCCCTCCGACACACCCCAAAGCTCTGGGCTCCCTCCTCATCTGGTCAATCTCTCAGGAAGGAAGGCAAAGGCAGCAGCTGCTGACCGCTGTCCCAGGCGGCTGTTGTGGCTCTTGAGTGGCCACTTTGTGGCTTTACAAAGCCTCCTTTTCAAAGCCTTCCAAGCTTATGGCCGTCTCTACATCCTGTAATAATTAGAGGAAGGACCAATAACTCACCGGCAGAGCGCAGGGCCTGTGTGCGGAGCTCCGAGTTTCAGCCACCTCCCCTGTGTCTCCACTGGACAGGGCTGGGGAAGACCCTGGAGAGCAGCAGCAGCAGAGTGGGAGGAATCGGCTGACCCTGTCCAAGGCCATGGTTGGGAAAGGACTTCGGTCCCCGCAAGTTGAGAGGGAAATGGGTTGAGCAGAAAGGCTCTGGAAGAGGGGAGGGTGCCAGAACCTCTTTCTCATGGAAGCTTCCGTGAGCCACGGCCCGCTTGGATGGATGCACAAAGATTCTGGCTCTCAAAAACTAAAGCCACGATGAATGTGTTGGCTTCTCAGAAGCCACAAGACCGTCATTTGGGCTGCACCTGGCAAACACGTCTGCCTCTCTGAAGAGTGTTATTTCTCACCATGTGAGTGTGAATGCAATAGGGGAAGGTGGCTGATATAATAAGACCACATAGCGTTTGAGGTTGATTCTGCCTTGGACCGTTGTTTAAAGTATAAATTGGCCAGGGTGGGGGAGGGCATGGATCGAAGAGTCTGTGGTTCTCTATGATTCTTAGGCCTACCTTTCTTTTCCTCAGAGAAGCTCCAGTTGGCAGCTGGAAACATCTGGTTTTGCCTCTGCTTGTACTGGCAGCATTAGAACTCGCAACCAGGGGAAAAAACCCTCAGCTTGAAGTTTCTCAGCAGCTGAAGATCTCTTCCCACCCACCCCCGTTCTTGCCTTGGGAGCAAAAGAGGCTCCCACAGCAGATGGCACTTGGGAGCATACAGACGATGGGTGAGCAAGGCCCTGAAGCAGGCCTGGGGGCAGGAAAAGACTTGGGAGCCAGGGGACTCTGGGGGAAAACAAGGCTGAAGATCCTTCTAGGTGAGGATGCCCTTGGCTGGGATGTGCAGCACCGGCGTTTCAGGCAGTTCTGCTACCAGGAGGCCGAGGGCCCCCGAGACGCATGCAGCCGACTCCATGCTCTTTGCCACCAGTGGCTGAAGCCAGAAAGGCACAGCAAGAAGGAGATGCTGGACCTGGTGGTCCTGGAGCAGTTCCTGGCCATCCTGCCCCCGGAGATGGAGAGCTGGGTCAGGGAATGTGGGCCGGAGAGCAGCTCCCAGGCAGTGGCCCTGGCCGAAGGCTTCCTCCTGAGCCAGGCAGAGAGGCAGAAAGAGCAGGTGAGCAGGTTCATCCCGGCAATCAGCTGGGAGCCTATCCCTAAAGCTTCTCTGCCCCATTCCTGTGCAGATGAGGGTTCCCTTCCTCTCCCCGCAGCCTCTTCCAGGGGCCAAGTGCTGCACGTGTCATTTGAGAGCTTCCCTGCTCCTTATGGGTCACAATCCAGGATTGGGGTGGAGGGAGCAAGATGCTAGCATACTGATAGCAGCAAGGAGCAGGAGGTCAGGATCTTTCCCGTTATTCCTCTGACTTCTCTGTTTCTGGCCTGGGATCCTGGCTTGTTGTTTCAGCTTCATGGGCTACTGAGGAATTCATTCAAGGATCCATCAAAAACCTGCCAGGAGCCACAGCTCAGGGGTATCAAGCACGAGTATCCAACACCTGGCACCTCCTCGGGTAAGGATTCTTTGTGCCTGAACGTCCCAAGGTCTGTTTTATGTCTCTGTCCTTATGTCTGGGATGCCTGAAGCTCCTTGCTACTGTTCCTAGTCCTTCGTCCTGTGTTTGAGGGACCTGATTGTCCTCCTCTCCCTCCCAGGCTTTGGAAGAACATCGCCTGCGCTTTCCACCTCTTCCCCACATTGCGGTGGAACAGAAGCAGCCGCTAGGCAGCCAGCTCAGACCGAGGAAGGTCCCGTGTCCTTTGAGGAAGTGGATGTGGACTTCACCAAGGAGGAGTGGGAGCTGCTGGACCCGGGCCAAAGGGCTCTGGCCATGGAAGTCATGTTGGAGAATTTTGGGAATGTGGCCTCTCTCGGTAAGGATTCCTTTCGCTTCAGCTGATAGATGCTGAGTGTCCGTGACTCTCATGAACACTGAACGCATTAAGAGTGAAGCAGGAGTCGGGTGTCCAGCTAGTCTGTCCTGCCAGGATGCCTGATCTCGGCCCTCCTGAGCCCTTTCCCTCTGGCCTGGCCAAGATTCAGTGTCTCGTTGCAGACAGCAGAACTCATTCCCGATTCAGGGACCAGGGTGGGCAACAGACTGGGGGAGTCTCCGTGGCTGCTTCCCGCCTGCCCTTTGGAAAGAGGTGGGTTTGCCGGAAAAGATGCCTCCTGACTATCCTTTGCTGGAGGTGGGTTTATCAGAGAGGGCGCTTCCTGCCTCTTGGTCACGGCTTCATTCCTTTCAAACATTTCCGCCCATTTTTTGAACATCCCTTGCAAGGTTGAGATGATGTTTCCTGGCTCATGTTTTGGTCTCTCACCTGGGACATAACATGTGCAGGGCTTAAATAATTGTTGGGGAAGGACATTCTTAGCTCTTGTCTTTTTGCATTTGATTGGCTAGGAAGGGAGGGAGGGATAAAGGGAGTGAGGGACACAGAGCCAGGCTGGTTTGGAATATTTATGCAGCAGGAGAAACTCACTTGCTTCTGTTTCCCCTCAAGGAGAACTTTTGACTCCAAAACCTGATCTCATCTCCTGCCAGGAAGAAGATGAAGAAAAGGTGTTGACCCAGAGCTCTACAGAAAGACAGAGAGAAGCAGGTAGCTACTGAGATATGGAATCTTTTGTTGCCTTGGAGTTGTGGGACTTCCTCAAAGGGCTGGTGGGATTTCCCTGGTTCTTCTTGATCTTATATAATAGGCCAAGACCTATCAGGCTCTAAGTCCTCCTAGTGAATATCTCTTGTTGATTCATGTGAACCTCTCCCCTCCACTCAGTAGTTTGTCACAGTCTGTTTCCCCTTATATAAATAAAACAATTCCTTGTAAGTAGAGAACAAGCAGAGCAGGGAGAGGGCTGAGCTTCAGCCATGCTCCCTGAGAGGCTAACTTTCAACATGCAAGATATTATACAGGAGCATTCCAAACAGCACCAACCCTCCATAGTCTGAGGTGGTACAGTTCACGCCCACCCTTATGACCTGCTGCCAGTGTGGCTTCCAGGTTCTTCTACTTCTTTCATATCAAGAGGCAACTAGAAGAGCAAACCAGATAAGAATATTTTCCAGGGGAACCTCCCGAGGATGTTTCCTGCCAGAATGAGGACTGAAAGTAAATACACAGTACATATATGCCAGCAAAGGTGCAGCAAGAAAAAGCCACAGTTAAAACTAAATTTGAGGAAAGCCTTTGAAAAATCTGAAGTGTTTTCTAATTTAAGGGGGAATGATCCGTGCAATAGACCTCCTCTTGTAGTCTAAACTATGAGTGATTCCGCACATGTTGGATAATGCACTTCCAATCCTCTTTATAGATCATTTAGAACGGATTTTTTTGTGTTTGGAACCAAAACCCCACCTCAAACGATTGATAAAGTGCATTGAAAGCACATTATCCAGCGTATGCGGAATCAGTAATTCATGGAGGAGAAGTCTATCAGTGGGCTTAAATAATTGTTGGAGAATGACGGTCTTTTTTTTTTAAAGAATTTTTATTGGATGGGTTCATATACATTCCAAAAACATTTTACAACAAATATACCCTTTTCTTCATATATGCTATCCCACCCCTCCCCCTCCCCCTCCCCCTTTTCCATATTGACTCCCAACGGCACTGTGACCCCTTTTCCCCTAATAACTGACTCTAATCTAGGTAGTTTTTCCCCAGTCGTTTAAGGCAAAGTTTCATTTTATATTTCTAAATCTCTCAAGCTCAGCAATTATCAAGAGACCACAACTGGTCTTTCACATCCCATTTCTTTTCTAAATATTTTTTAAATTTACTCCAATCTTCCACAAATTCTTTTGGATTACGTTCTCTCAAGTTCCTTGTTAATTTGTCCATTTCCGCCATGTGCAACAATTTCTGGATCCAATCTTGAATTTCTGGTATCTCCTCCTGTCTCCAAAGATGAGTGTATAGTAATCTTGCGGCCACCGTCATATAATAGACCAAAACTCTATTATTTGGTCCTTCTGTCCGGGATGCCTGAAGCTCCTTGCTACTGTTCCTAGTCCTTTGTCCTGTGTTTGAAAGACCTGATTGTCCTCCTCTCCCTCCCAGGCTTTGGAAGAATATCGCCTGCGCTTTCCACCTCTTCCCCACCTTGCGGTGGAACAGAAGCAGCCGCTAGGCAGCCAGCTCAGACTGAGGACGGTCCCGTGTCCTTTGAGGAAGTGGATGTGGACTTCACCAAGGAGGAGTGGGAGCTGCTGGACCCGGGCCAAAGGGCTCTGGCCATGGAAGTCATGTTGGAGAATTTGGGGAATGTGGCCTCTCTCGGTAAGGATTCCTTTCGCTTCAGCTGATAGATGCTGAGTCTCCGTGACTCTCATGAACAATGAAGCAGGAGTCGGTGTCCAGCTAGTCTGTCCTGCCAGGATACCGGATCTCGGCCCTCCTGAGCCCTTTCCCTCTGGCCTGGCCAAGATTCAGTGTCTCGTTGTGGACAGCAGAACTCCTTCCCGATTCAGAGACCAGGGTGGGCAACAGACTGGGGGAGTCTCCGTGGCTGCTTCCCGCCTGCCCTTTGGAAAGAGGTGGGTTTGCCGGAGAAGATGCCTCCTGACTATCCTTTGCTGGAGGTGGGTTTATCAGAGAGGGCGCTTCCTGCCTCTTGGTCACGGCTTCATTCTTTTCAAACATTTCCGCCCATTTTTTGAACATCCCTTGCAAGGTTGAGATGATGTTTCCTGGCTCATGTTTTTGTCTCCCACCTGGGACATAACATGTGCAGGGCTTAAATAATTGTTGGGGAAGGACATTCTTCGCTCTTGTCTTTTTGCATTTGATTGGATAGGAAGGGAGGGAGGGACACAGAGCCAGGCTGGTTTGGAATATTTATGCAGCAGGAGAAACTCACTTGCTTCTGTTTCCCCTCAAGGAGAACTTTTGACTCCAAAACCTGATCCCCTCTCCTGCCAGGAAGAAGATGAAGAAAAGGTGTTGACCCAGAGCTCTACAGAAAGACAGAGAGAAGCAGGTAGCTACTGAGATATGGAATCTTTTGTTGCCTTGGAGTTGTGGGACTTCCTCCATGTATTAATATAATGAAGTTATATTAATACATACTGTCTTTGTGACAAGACCTAGAAGTGCTCAGTGCTGGTATAACAAATAGTCCATAACCACAGCTATATAGCTAAATACCTGAATCCATAAACAGAATAACTCAGTCCAATGCAATTCAATGCAACAATATAGCTGGCCAGGAAGGACTATAGGTCATAAGTCAGGTAGAATTATCCATCTGATGGGAAACTGGTGCAGAGTCCCGTTTCTGGAATCCCTTTCTCAAAGATGGTATATGTGCACTCTGACGTATCCTTCATCCGATTTTGACCTTGTGCCAAGTTATAGACTTAGTACACCATCCATTCATAATACAGTAACAAAACATTCATTACACAAATCCCATAATTACTCACTAGCACTTAAGCCCTTGGTCCACACGCCATTCATAATACAGTAACAAAGCAATCATTGCACAAACCCCGTAATTACTCACTTGCACTCAAGCTCTCAGTAATATAACGTCCCGTGCTGAGTGGAGCAAAGACTGCATGACAATACATTAACAAGAAGTCAGTAAGTACTCACTCACTCAATTACAGCTGGCAGACAAACGGAAAAGCCCCTTAAAGGGAAATTGACCTGAGATGCAGTCATTACAGGAAACATGAGAAATCAGAGATTTTCTATCATCTCCTACCTGGTCCTTTTAATGGAAGGTGCCAGGGATTAAACCTGGGACTTCCTGCAAGCAAAGGAGAGGCTCTTCTAGTAAATGACAGCCTCTCCCCAGGTTCCAGGTTCAAATCTCCTCTGAGCCATGAATCCTGCTGACTGACCTTGAACAAGTCACCATAACCTACTTCTCATGATTGTTATGAGGATAAAAAGGGAGACCATCTATCCTGCCCTGAGCTGCTTGGAAGAAGGGCAAGGATAAATAGATGGGGTCTAGATGAATGTGTAATGTGCTGTCTAGTGGCTTCTGACTTATGGCAACCCTATGAATGAATGCCGTCTAAAATATCCTTTCATTGACAGCCTTGCTTAGGTCATGCAGACGGAAGGCTGTGGCTTCCTTTGTCGAGTCAAGGATCTAGACATGACCTATAAAGTGGGGGGTCAGGAAACAGAACCCATTTTCTATGTTTTTCCCCCAGCTATTAATCTGCTTTCTTTTCTGACTGGAGTCACTGTTAATCATATACAATCCACACTTCTGTAAGATCAAGCCGAGTTAAAACATCAGTTTCATTTGTGATCATAACTGTTTACCTCTTTTTATATTCTAGGAGTTGAGGAGCATCACAGAGACAGTGAGAGGGAAACTTTTGGGTCATCTACAGAAAGAGCCTGGGATCTAGAGGTGGAAGAGAATTTGGGGAATCAAGAAAGATCAAAGATTCCACGAAGAGACAGTCATATCTCTGAATCCAATAACTCTTGGCGTGACCATGTCCATGAAACTCCATTACAACAAGAAATGCAGAAAGAAAAGAGAAAGAATAAGTGCCCCATATGTGCAAAAACTTTCAGTAAAGAATCAAACATGAAGAGACATCAGACAATCCATACAGGGGCAAGACGGTACACATGCTCATATTGTGGAGAAACCTTTCGTCAGACATCCAATCTGGTCAGACATCAGAGAATCCATACAGGGGAGAAACCGTATACTTGCCTGGAGTGTGGCAAGAGCTTCAGCCGGAGTGCAGACCTTACTTGCCATGAAAGGATCCACACAGGAGTGAAGCCATACAAGTGCTCTTTCTGTGGCAAGTGTTTTGCGGCAAAATCGACTCTCAATGGACATCGCAAGCTGCACACAGGAGAAACTCCATATAAATGTTTGGAGTGTGGGAAGAGTTTCAGGTGGAGCACACACCTCATCAGGCATCAAAGCGTCCATACAGGCAAGAGGCCCTATATGTGCTTGGAATGTGGAAAGATTTTTAGTGACAATGGAAACCTTCTTTCACACCAAAGAGTCCACACAGGAGAGTGCCCATATAAGTGCTCTGAATGTGGAAAGAGCTTCCAGATGAGTGCATCTTTAAGTTCACACCAAAAAGTGCACACAGGTGTGGAACCATATAAATGCTTGGAATGTGGGAAAAGTTTCAGCCACAATGGAGACCTTCTTTCGCATCAAAAAGTTCACACTGGAGAGAAACCTTATCAGTGCTTGGAGTGTGGAAAGAGGTTCAAGGTGAGCACATCCCTCACATCACACCAGCGACTCCACACAGGAGAGAAACCATATCAGTGCTCAGAGTGTGGGAAGAGTTTCAGTCACAGCACAGGCCTTACTTTACACCAAATAATTCACACTGGGGAGAAACCTTTTAAATGCCTGGAGTGTGGAAAGAACTTCAACCGGAGTACGACTCTTAGTTCTCATCAAAGGATCCATACAGGGGAGAAACCTTTTAAATGTTCTGAGTGTGGAAAGAGCTTCAGCCGGAGCAGAACCCTTAATTCCCATCAAAGAATCCATACAGGAGAAAAACCATATCAGTGTTCAGAGTGTGGCAAGCGTTTCTGTGCCAAATCGAGCCTTAAAGAGCATCAAAGGCTGCACACAGGAGTAAAACCATATAAATGTTCTGAGTGCGGAAAGAGCTTCCTATGGAACACGCACCTTATTAAACATCAAAGAATACACACAGGGGAGAAACCCCACACATGTCTGGAGTGTGGGAAGAGCTTCAGCCAGCGCACAACACTTACTAATCATCAGAGAATCCACACAGGGGAGAAACCCTACCAGTGTTCTGAGTGTGGAAAGAACTATCTGTGGAGTAGAAGCCTGATTATGCACAACTGCATGCACACAGGGAGATACCATATAAATGCTCAGAGTGTAGAAAGCGTTTCCATAGGTGCACAACCCTTAGTTCTCATCAAAGAATCCATTCAGGGGAGCAACCACTTAAGTGTTTGGAGCGTGGAAGGAGATTCAGGTAGAGCACAGTCCTAACTTCACATGAGAGAACCTGTTGACTGTTAAATTTCTCACGTGTTTCTATTGCAGGGGAGGAAAAACACCTCAAAAAGATTCAACCATAAGCAGTTTATTTTAACTGGAGTTTCCAGGGCATGCATTTAGTGGGGTGCATCTTAACCCTATCCTCCTACTTTATTGAACATAGTTTGGAACATTCCTTCAACTTCGGTTTCTCTTCCTTGGGGATGGTTGGATCCACCCCAACATTTGTATGCAATATCTTGACTGGGTCGCTCATCCAATGCAATTTAAAAAACACATCATAATGAAGTGTATGTGTGTTACGTTCCATCAAATCACTTCCGACTTATGGTGACCCTATGAATGAAAGACCTCCAAAACATCCTGTCATTGACCCTCTCAGATCTTGCAAATTGGAGGACCTGGCTTCCTGGTGGTCATGTCTAAAATGCATTTTGTGACCTGTTGGTTGGTGTTTTTATAATATAACCTGCATGGCAAATTCTGCTCATGTCTTCTCCTGAGACCATGAACATTATTGAGCGCAGGATGCTGCCTTATTCTGAATCAGACCCTTGGTCCATCAAGATCAGTATGGTCTACTCAGACTGGCTTCAGCTCCCCAGGGTCTTATGCAGAGGTCTTTCACATCACCTCCTTTCTGGTCCCTTTAACTGGGAATTGAACGTGGGGCCTTTTCTGTGCCAAGCAGACGCTCTGCCACTGAGCCATGGCCCCTCCCCATAACAGGAGTCTTTCGAACAAACAAACCGATTTCCTACAGAGGAGATGTGTGCACGGCCCAGTTCTGTCTACCCTGATGTGTTTCCTATCCATTTATATGGATTTTTTCCAAGAGGATGTTCATCACAGGTTCCACCACGCTGAGAGTCACACCGCATTTATGGGTTCCAGCTATTACTTGGATTGATGGGAGTTTTGAAGTTCACTTGGAACTTTGACGGGTTGTATTGTGATTTCAGTTTTTACTCTTTAGTATCTATGTTACAGTAAAAAGAGTCCCTGTAGGATGGGGTACCATGGCGCCGAGTGGTAAGTTGTAGTACTGCAGCCCAAGCTCTGCTCACGACCTGAGTTCAATCCTGGCGGAAGCCGGGTTCAGGTAGCCAGCTCAAGGTTGACTCAGCCTTCCATCCTTCCGAGGTTCGGTAAAATGAGTACCCAGTTTCCTGGGGGTATAGTGTAGATGGGGCAAATGATCACGCTCAGTCTCGAGTCACGCACCAGGCTTTATTCTTGCGTGCTTGTTGTGCCGGCTGGGGAGTGTGCTCTTCTGAGCCAGCTCCCCTACTGTTGAAAGTGTGCGCAGTAGGCGGCTCTGATGGCAACCGCCCTCGCAGTAAGCGCGGCGTCTGACCACGGGATCTGTGGCCTCTCCTCTGGAGGGTCCAGCAACGCCTCCCAGGGAAACGGCCCGTACACGATGTCCCCACACGTCAGGCAGATGTTGGGGCAAAATTGTTCATCATAATATAGGCACAAGGAGTCCTTACCCAGGGAGGTGTCCGGCGCTGAGTCCTCCTGCTTCATGTCCCCGAACTGTGGCTTCTGACAGTTTTTTGACTGAGCCTTTTCTTGCTTAGGGGATGCATCAGACATCTCCGTGAATGGTCCATGTACCTGAAACAGGAGCCAGGATTCAGGTACGAACAAGAGGCTGGACTCTGCCCCATCTCCTCATCGCCCTCTGCAATAGGTCTCTCAAAGTTAATTCCATGAGTGTAAACGATCAGTCTTCTCTCTAGTAGGCATCCGAAAAAGCACATGCGCATGAATATTAAGGGACCACTTAGCACACACCCTACCATCCCCCACCATGCAGCTGCTTATCTGTATTTTGAACCCCTGCTAGCTTATTGCAGAAGGGTAGATCAGTTTTTCCTCTTACTCCAAAGAAGGAAGATCCTCTTGGGTTCTTAGATCAGTGTAGAGTAAGCAAGGTCGTCAGGCAGAGAAGATCTGTCAGCAATGAGGGAGTTGGGGTGGGTCTCGGGGACAATGATCCTGAAGATGAGATTCGGAAGGTTACCAGCATGACTCTGTTTCTGTCCATGGAACAGAAGATATGCAAATACCATATTTAGCAGTCAGCCTAGGGAATGAGCATCTTAGAAGAAGAGCACGCTATCTGGAGGAATGGGATGTGCATTCTGGGGACATAAACGGAGGGGGGAGTAGTTGATTGGGATATTCCCCACCATCCAAACACAGTAATATGGGATTGCTAAGGACTATGGGTAATTAAGTAGCTTCCTGGCCACAAGGTCCTGACCCACAGCAGTGGGTCAGTTTAGTGCAACCCCCTATAGAAAGCTGCTTATAGAGCATGGGTATTTCCTACTTGTTACCTAGATGCCGCTCTAGGAAAAGTCCTTTTATTCTTAGACAAGTGATTTCTCCCAAATAATCTAGTGTGTGTGTGTATTTTTACTTCTCCCCCTCATGCTACATGCTAGAGGTTTTTGGGGTGGAGGACATGTGTGGTTTGGTGTTAATTGAGGAAGAACCTGGCTGGATCCGACCAGTACTCCAACTCTAGTCAACCAGATGCCCTGAAAAGTCCACACAATAGGTGCACAGAGGCCAAAGACTCGCTGCAATGTTGCCCCTCAGTAGCTGCCATTCAGTGGTACACTGCCTCTGAACATGCAGGCTCTATTGTGCCATAACGTCCAAAAGTTATTGATGGTGATGAGCCTTATCACGCCCCCCCTCCAGTTTCAGAATTCTTGAAGTTGCTAGGAACTTTGTTCCTTCTATATCTCCAAGAGGACTTTAGAGATAACATTAATTAGTATCAGAGTTGGCACTTTTCTTTCAGTCATAAATCAGTCTTAATTATTCCTCCCTTCTCCACCCACTCCTCATACCATGAGTGTTTTGGCCACAAAGCATTCAGAACCCTTAAAAACTACAACGCTGTTGTTTATCAATTTCTATTATACTTAAATATAAAGCCGATCTCCTCAGAAAACCACTCACATATAAATTCATACTATACTATCTCCTGGGCACCTGTTATTCATCTTACTGCCCAATTAACATAGATGGTTCCTCAAGAAGTTGCCAATTTAACACTCTCAATTAGGACAGAATTCACTTGACTTGAATGTAAATTGAGCTTATTAAACACACTGCCCTGACCTGGATGTCCCAAGTGAGCCTGATCTCACCAGGTCTCAGAAGCTAAGTGGGGTCGGCCTTGGTTAGTAATTGGATGGGAGACCTCCAACGAAGACTAGGGTTGCAGAGGCAGGCAATGGCAAACCACTTCCGTTAGTCTCTTGCCATGAAAACCTCACCAGAGGGCGCCATAAGTCACCAATGACTTGAGGGCACTTTCCATCACCACCACAAAACACACTGTTCAAAGAGCAATTGTGTGTGTGTGGGGGGTGGAATCTGGAAATCCAGACACCTGAAACTCCCCTGACCCAAATTCTATAAACTATTAGGGGCTTGAGAAGACAAATTCTTTTCTTCCTTTTCTCTCTCTATTGGGTGGACTTCTAGCTACTCTCATAAATCTATGCCTCTTGGTGCATACCCAGTCCTTGCAAAGTCTTTCCAGAATAATTTGAGAGCCCCCCAATAAGGCAGAGAATAGATTCCTATTTATCCTGTGGATGGCCTTGGGGGGTGACTTAATTTTTTTAAGAAAACTTTATACCCCACCTTTCTCGCCCAATGGGGACCCAAGGTGGCACACATCATTCTCTTCTCCATTTTATCCTCACAACAACCCTGTGAGGTAGGTTAGGCTGAGAGCTTGTGACTGGCCCAAGTTCACCCAGTGAGCTTCCATGGCAGAACAGAAATTCCAACCTGGGTCTCCCAGTTCCTAGTCTGACACACTGCTACACTACACTGTGGCTTTTATAGCCATAAGGAACAGCCATTTAACCAGTAGGACGTGAGATCCTTGCCCAGTATGCGGCCCTCTGGATCTACCACGCCAAAATGCTCTCACCTTCTTTGCTTGTCCTCTGCCAGACTCGATAGGAAATCTTCTGCTAGAGCTACTACAGGGGGTCTGTCTCTGCTGTCGTGATCCTGACCCAGCTCTGCATTCCCTAGGCAGAAGGATCACACCTTCTTTCCGTACCGACAGCTTTTCTGTATCTCACTTCAGCCATGCAGAATTAATGCAGTAAGATACAAAAAGGGAGCGTCAATGGGCAAAAATGCCAGGTTGGGGGGGGAGGGAGACTAGGAAGTGACATCACTAGTTCACATTTCTTTTTTCTAGGGGCTTTTCTAGGAATTCTCTTGGTTATCTTAACCCCTAGAGACCCATTCCGTATAAAATGAAAACAGGAGGCTTGGTTTAAACAGCTACGGGAAGAGTTTGGCGGGAATGACCTGTCCATTACATTTCCCTATTTAGCACAAGCTATTTGTAAATAGAAAGCTGTATTTGAATTGTTTGCCTCGTTTCCATTGAACTTTTTTTAAATCTTGGCAAATCCTTTATATTCTTACAATAAGGTGACAACTCTGCACACTCTACTTACTATCTAGAATATATATATATATATATATATATATATATATATATATATATAATTATTTGAGTAAGTAAATAAAAATATGTATAATATATATAATTTCGGTGCCAGACCCAGATTTGTTTGTCCAGACTATCTGATGCTGCCTCCACCCGAATCAGACCATTTCTCTTTTGAGGTCAGTATTGTCTACTCAGACTGGCAGCAGCTCTCCAGGGTCTCAGGTGGGGGGTCTTTTACATCTCCTACAACTGTTGCTGGGGACGTGGAATGCTACGGTACAGCCGAATCATGTCAGATCGCAGAAGCCAAACAGGGTCGGTACTTGGATGGGGGAACTACCAAGGAAGAGTCGGCAGAGGAAAGCAATAGCAATACCAATAGCATACCAACCACCTCTGCTTCTCACTCGCGTTGAAAGCCACCATAGGTTTGTTGCAACTTGTCGGAATGTACATAAATACTACTTATTGCCAAAAAGACTGGAGAAAAATGACTTGTCCCTTTAATAGAGGCTTGCTGTATGTAAATAGGATTTTGAAGCTTCTCATGGCATGGAGGTAAGTAACATCATCAAGCCTTTGTTAAAGAGATGGGATAATTTCCTCTTCTGGTGGTTGACTTCTTACCTGATCCTTCTAAGTGGAGATGCTAGGGATTGAACCTGGGATGTTATGCATACTAAGCGGATGCTCTATCCCTGAGCCATCTCATCTTTTCATTGGCCATTGCAGTACTTTTTAATGATTTCATGACGATCCTTTCAAAAACAAAATCCAACGGAAGGCTGCTGAATTGGAATTCATATGCAAATTTGACTCTGTCAAGCTGGGACTGAATAGAGACTATGAATGGTTATCACATTATCACAGGTAACAGATTCTCTTTACAGAGGCGTGATCTGGGGGAGCCCAGTGACGCCTGGTGTGGGCTTTCGGGGACCACAGTTCTCTTTGTCAGATGCAGCTGGCAGGGAGAGCTGTGGTCATCGAAGGCTTATACTACATAGGAATTGGATACTTTCACTGCTACAAACTAATACGGCAAACTGACTGCACACCAAAAGGAGATGTTTACATTTCCAAGCAAAGGAATGTTTTGATTGCCTCCATGCTAACTGCATTCTGTCCCCTTGTGATTTATGTCCCCTTCTTTCCTCTCTCTCTCTCTTGCCCCCTCCTCTTCTGTATCTGCCTAGTTTTGACCAGGCATCTGACGAAGAGAACTTGATTCTCGAAAGCTTATGCTACAATAAAATTGGTTAGTCTTAAAGGTGTATTGGACTCTTTTTGATTTTGCTACTACAGACTAACACGGCTAACTCCTCTGGATCTATGCACTCCCCATCGTCTTTCATGCTGGTTTGGGCTTGCTTTTTAGGGGCTGATATCGCTGCAGATGTCCCATTGGTTGTACAGCTGACTGGGCTTGTTTTAATTGGGTTGCTTGTTCTAATTTTATTTGTTTTATGCTGCTAGCCACCTTTTTCAATTTTCTGAACAAATAATGTATTTCAAACCACAGTTCTGAGACAGGGCCCTATACGGACCCACAAAATAACCCCCCCCCAACTGGGTGCACTTTGGGGTGCAACAAGCAAACCAAAGAGCGAAGCAGAGAGAAAGCACACCCCAGGGAGCTCATATAAGTGAGTCAAGCCATAACCCATGAGAGACGCCACAGAATTTAGTTTATAATAGTCTACCAGGTTTCTTTCTTTCTTTCTTTCTTTCTTTCTTTCTCTCTTTCTCTCTTTCTTTCTTTCTTTCTCCCCCCTCCTTCGTTTGGGCTAGGCTTTTTTAAAAAAATGCAAGCATTTTAATGAAAATGTACATGTCGCAAAAAGGAACCTGAATGCAGTTCTTGGAGTAAATAATCTCTATTCCCGCTTGGTCTCTTAACTCACAAAACCTTCGGCCATTACAAGAAACCCCTTACCCCGGAACTCCCCCTTCCGTTATTCTGCAAAAGACCCTTTCGGATGGAGAATCGGCAGCTTGGGAAAGAAAGAATGAAAGAAATTCTCGTCCCATCTCCCTTCCCCGCGGATGCTCCTCTTGGTGCGCATTTCGGGCAGAGGGGCTCTGCAAGGGTTAAAGGGAACGTGGGGAATGCTCTGCTGTCCTAGAGAGGCGTCCGGGACACAAGGGGCGTGTCCTGGGAAAGCCACTTCCTGCTCCCCTCCTCCATGCTGGGGGGACTGGGAGAGAGCAGGTGAGTGGCGAGAGGGGCTGTGGAAAGGGGGCGGCGGGGGGGGGGGGTGAGCCGCCCCAGGGCCGACTATCCAGCCCGACGTGCCCACGAGGGGTCTGCGTATGGCCGATTCAGGGGAACGGGGATGGCCTCCTTGCTTGGAGAGGGAATGCCCGGTGGGACGAACAGGTGGCCCAAGGGGCAGGCTGTTGAGAAATGCACTGCGTTGGAGAGCCTGGCTGGGTCAGACGTGGGGCCATCTAGTCGTAGGGTCCAGTATCTAGCACTGGCCAGCCAGTTGCCCCCTGGGTAGCCTCCACGGAGATCCTGCGGGCAGCTGCTCTCGCCAGCTTGGAGCCCCCTTATGTATCCCCCTCCCCCGAGTCTGTAGCTCTAAGCAGATCCCTAGCCACAAGAGTCCCTAAACACCTGGGTGTCCAAAGAGGATTTCAAACTGGTATGAACAAAAAGGGAACTTGGTTTACTGAGCATGGGTCAGCCAGGCTTAGATGGGAAATAGCTTGGAACCGTCAGAGTGTTGGCTCTTGAGTGGCTCTTGAGTGGCCACTTTGTGGCTTTACCAAGCCTCCTTTCCAAAGCCTTCCAAGCTTATGGCCGTCTCTACATCCTGTAATAATTTGAGGAAGGACCAATAACTCACCGGCAGAGCGCAGGGCCTGTGTGCGGAGCTCCGAGTTTCAGCCGCCTCCCCTGTGTCTCCACTGGACAGGGCTGGGGAAGACCCTGGAGAGCAGCAGCAGCAGAGTGGGAGGAATCGGCTGACCCTGTCCAAGGCCATGGTTGGGAAAGGACTTCAGTCCCCGCAAGTCGAGAGGGAAATGGGTTGAGCAGAAAGGCTCTGGAAGAGGGGAGGGTGCCAGAACCTCTTTCTCATGGAAGCTTCCGTGAGCCACGGCCCGCTTGGATGGATGCACAAAGATTCTGGCTCTCAAAAACTAAAGCCACGATGAATGTGTTGGCTTCTCAGAAGCCACAAGACCGTCATTTGGGCTGCACCTGGCAAACACGTCTGCCTCTCTGAAGAGTGTTATTTCTCACCATGTGAGTGTAAATGCAATAGACTAAGGGGAAGGTGGCTGATATAATAAGACCACATAGCGTTTGAGGTGGATTCTGCCTTGGATCTTTGTTTTAAGTATAAATTGGCCAGGGTGGGGGAGGGCATGGATCGAAGAGTCTGTGGTTCTCTATGATTCTTAGGCCTACCTTTCTTTTCCTCAGAGAAGCTCCAGTTGGTAGCTGGAAACATCTGGTTTTGCCTCTGCTTGCACTGGCAGCATTAGAACTCGCAACCAGGAAAAAAACCCCTCAGCTTGAGGTTTCTCAGCAGCTGAAGATCTCTTCCCACCCACCCCCGTTCTTGCCCTGGGAGCAAAAGAGGCTCCCACAGCAGATGGCACTTGGGAGCATACAGACGATGGGTGAGCAAGGCCCTGAAGCAGGCCTGGGGGCAGGAAAAGACTTGGGAGCCAGGGGACTCTGGGGGAAAACAAGGCTGAAGATCCTTCTAGGTGACGATGCCCTTGGCTGGGATGTGCAGTGCCGGCGCTTCAGGCAGTTCTGCTACCAGGAGGCCGAGGGCCCCCGAGACGCATGCAGCCGACTCCACGCTCTTTGCCACCAGTGGCTGAAGCCAGAAAGGCACAGCAAGAAGGAGATGCTGGACCTGGTGGTCCTGGAGCAGTTCCTGGCCATCCTGCCCCCGGAGATGGAGAGCTGGGTCAGGGAATGCGGGCCGGAGAGCAGCTCCCAGGCGGTGGCCCTGGCAGAAGGCTTCCTCCTGAGCCAGGCAGAGAGGCAGAAAGAGCAGGTGAGCAGGTTCATCCCGGCAATCAGCTGGGAGCCTGAGTCTATCCCTAAAGCTTCTCTGCCCCATTCCTGTGCAGATGAGGGTTCCCTTCCTCTCTCAGCAGCCTCTTCCCGGGGCCAAGTGCTGCACGTGTCATTTGAGAGCTTCCCTGCTCCTTATGGGTCACAATCCAGGATTGGGGTGGAGGGAGCAAGATGCTAGCATACTGATAGCAGCAAGGAGCAGAAGGTCAGGATCTTTCCCGTTATTCCTTTGACTTCTCTGTTTCTGGCCTGGGATCCTGGCTTGTTTTTTCAGCTTCATGGACTACTGAGGAATTCATTCAAGGATCCATCAAAAACCTGCCAGGAGCCACAGCTCAGGGGTATCAAGCACGAGTATCCAACACCTGGCACCTCCTCGGGTAAGGATTCCTTGTGCCTGAACGTCCCAAGGTCCGTTTTATGTCTCTGTCCTTCTGTCCGGGATGCCTGAAGCTCCTTGCTACTGTTCCTAGTCCTTTGTCCTGTACTTGAGAGACCTGATTGTCCTCCTCTCCCTCCCAGGCTTTGGAAGAATATCACCTGCGCTTTCCACGTCTTCTCCATATTGCGGTGGAACAGAAGCAGCCGCTAGGCAGCCAGCTCAGACTGAGGACGGTCCCGTGTCCTTTGAGGAAGTGGATGTGGACTTCACCAAGGAGGAGTGGGAGCTGCTGGACCCGGGCCAAAGGGCTCTGGCCATGGAAGTCATGTTGGAGAATTTTGGGAATGTGGCCTCTCTCGGTAAGGATTCCTTTCGCTTCAGCTGATAGATGCTGAGTCTCCGTGACTCTCGTGAACACTGAACGCATTAACAGTGAAGCAGGAGTCGGGTGTCCAGCTAGTCTGTCCTGCCAGGATACCTGATCTCGGCCCTCCTGAGCCCTTTCCTTGGCCAGAGGGCCTGGCCAAGATTCAGTGTCTTGTTGCAGACAGCAGAACTCATTCCCGATTCAGAGACCAGGGTGGGCAACAGACTGGGGGAGTCTCCGTGACTGCTTCCCGCCTGCCCTTTGGAAAGAGGTGGGTTTGCCGGAAAAGATGCCTCCTGACTATCCTTTGCTGGAGGTGGGTTTATCAGAGAGGGCGCTTCCTGCCTCTTGGTCACGGCTTCATTCCTTTCAAACATTTCCGCCCATTTTTTGAACATCCCTTGCAAGGTTGAGATGTTGTTTCCTGGCTCATGTTTTGGTCTCCCACCTGGGACATAACATGTGCAGGGCTTAAATAATTGTTGGAGAACAACATTCTTAACTCTTGTCTTTTTGCATTTGATTGGATAGGAAGGGATGGGGGGATAGAGGGAGTGAGGTACACAGAGCCAGGCTAATTTTCTTACTATATAATTGAGTTTCAGACGACTCACTTTATACCCTGGTGCACCACCAGAGAGCGCTGCTGCAGAGAAAAGCCCAGGCAACTCACCATATCGCTCCAGAAAACATGCCATGGTGGGAAGCCCAGGCTGGGAACAGGAGCGGGGCAGGTGGCAATGCCCTCCCCGCACCTTAACCCAGCTGGTATTAGGTGCAGAGCAGGTGGGAATGCCCTCCAGTCAGCTGGGATCAGGAGCAGAGCAGGTGGGAATGCCCACTCTCTGGCTTAACCTAGCTGATATTAGGAGCAAAGCAGGTGGCAATGTTCTCCCTCCTTCACCTATCTGGGATCAGGAGCAGAGCAGGTGGCTATGCCTACTCTCCACCTTAACACAGCCAGTAATAGGAGTGGAGCAGGTGCCAATGCCCACCCCCGCCTTATCACAACTGGCATTAGGAGCAGTGCAGGTGGCAATGCCCACCCCTTGCCTTAACCCAGCTGGGATCATGAGCAGAGCGGGTGGCAATGCCCGACCCTGCCTTAACCCAGCTGGTATTAGGAGCTAAGCAGGTGACAATGCCCACCCCCCTTCACCCAGCTGGGATCAGGAGCACAGCAGGTGGCTATGCCCACTCTCCACCTTAACCCAGCCTGTATTAGGAGCGGAGCAGGGGGCCATGCTCACCCCCTTTCATCCAGGTGGGATCAGAAGCAGAGCAGATGGCACTGCCTGCCCCCTTCACCCAGCTGGGATCAAGAGTGGAGCAGGTGCCATTGCCCATCCAGCGCCTCCACCTGGGTGGGATCAGGCACAGAGCAGGAGGCAATTCCCTTCTTCCCTTCACCCAGCCAGGATAAGAAGTGGAGCAGGTGGCAATGCCCGCTCCCTTCAGCTTACTGGAATAAGGCACTGAGCAGGCGGCAATGCCCACCCCATCTTCACCCTGTCGGAATCAGGCACCAAGGAGGCAGCAATCTTCGCCGCCCCCCCTCAACCTGCCAGAATCAGGAGCAGAGAAGGTGGCAATGATCGCACCCCCTTCAGCCAGCTAGTATCAGGCTTGTAGCAGGCAGCAGTGCCTGCCCCCCTTGCATGTAGCAAAGCCCACTGCCCGCCTTCACCTGTCGGGATTAGGCGAGGAGCAGAAAGTAATGCCTGCTCCTCCCTTCACCCAGCAGGGAACAGGTGGCAATGCCCACTCCCCTTCACGCAGCTAGGATCAGGCTTGGAGCAAGCAGCAATGTGTGCCCCCCTTCACCCAGCTGTAATCAGGTGCAGAGCACCTGCACTGGTGCTCAGCTGGGATCAGGAGCAGAGCAGGTGGCAATGCCTACCCCCCTTTACCTGACCTGTATCAGGCGTGCAGCAGGTAACAAAGCCCACCACCCCTTCACGTCGCTGAGATCAGGTGTGGAGAAGGTGGCAGTGCCCACCCCCTTCCTTCACTGGCCAGGATCAGTGGCAGCAGAGGAGGGAATGCCTGCCTGCCCACTTTCCTCTTTCTAGAGCCCGTTGTATTTTTTCCCCACAGCAGGCTTTGTTTCTAGTTTGGAATATTTATGCAGCAGGAGAAACTCACTTGCTTCTGTTTCCCCCCCAAGGAGAACTTTTGACTCCAAAACCTGATCCCCTCTCCTGCCAGGAAGAAGATGAAGAAAAGATGTTGACCCAGAGCTCTACAGAAAGACAGAGAGAAGCAGGTAGCTACTGAGATATGGAATCTTTTGTTGGCTTGGAGTTGTGTGACTTCCTCAAAGGGCTGGTGGGATTTCCCTGGTTCTTCTTGATCTTATGTAAGAGGCCAAGACCAATCAGGCTCTGCATCCTCCTAGTGGTGAATATCTCTTGTTGCTTCATGTGATCCTCTCCCCTCCACTCAGTAGTTTGTCACAGTCTGTTTCCCCTTATATAAATAAAACAATTCCTTGTACGTAGAGAACAAGCAGAGCAGGGAGAGGGCTGAGCTACAGCCATGCTCCCTGAGAGGCTAACTTTCAACATGCAAGATATTGTACAAGAGCATTCCAAACAGCACCAACCCTCCATAGTCTGAGGTGGTACAGTTCACGCCCACCCTTATGACCTGCTGCCGGTGTGGCTTCCAGGATCTTTTCCTTCTTTCATAGCAAGAGGCAACTAGAAGAGCAAACCACATGAGAATATTTTCCAGGGGAACCTCCCGAGGATGTTTCCTGCCAAAAAGAGGACTGAAAGTAAATACTCAGTACATATATGCCAGCAAAGGTGCAGCAAGAAAAAGCCACAGTTAAAACTAAATTTGAGGAAAGCCTTTGAAAAATCTATTTAATACATTTTTTATTGGATGGGTTAACATATAATTAAGATTATAGCAGTTACATTTACAATGTAAGTGTAGCCTTTGAAAAATCTGAAGTGTTTTCTAATTTAAGGGGGAAAGATCCGTGCAATAGGCCTCCTCTTGTAGTCTAAACTATGAGTGATTCCACACACGTTGGATAATGCACTTCCAATCCTCTTAATAGATCATTTGGAATGGATTTTTTTGTGTGTGGAACAAAAACTCCACCTCAAACGATTGATAAAGTGCATTGAAAGCGCATTATCCAACGTGTGCGGAATCAGCCTAAGTAATTCATGGAGGAGAAGTCTATCAGTGGGTGGAAGCTCCATGTTCAGAGGGAATCAATCTCTGCGTACCAGTGCCAGGAGCCAACTTCAGAGGAAGGCCTCAGCTCCTATGCCCTGTTGCTGATTCTCCAAAGTAACTGGTTGGCCACTGTGCAGGACAGGACGCAGGACTAGATAGGCCACTTGGCTGATCCAGCAGGGACCTTCGTGTGTTCACCGCTGGTACCACCTGCTGCAGCGCTGTGCCAGTTCTTAAGGGGTAACCCTGCTTTGTATTCATCAGCAACTTCAGACGAACCACTGAACTTGAAGTGTTTGCACTGCAACAGTCCCAACCCAGCCTGTATCCGTCTCTGTCCTGTTCTATTATTTTTAAAGCTGCAGGGTTTTGGAAAGGAGGCGGGGTGGAGAAATGCGATGTCCAAAGATGCCCCCAAATTTGCAAGAGGGGTAATGGATGGAATCTTGAAGGACAGCATATAGGCTGTGTGTGTGTGCGTGTGCAGAAAAGAGAGGGGCTGTAGCTCCAGTGTAGAGGGTGTGCGTTCTGTGCCAGAGGTTCTAACTTCAACACCTGGAATCTCCAGCTAGAAGGATAAAATGGTTTCTGGTGGGTCACTGTGTTGGTCTGCAGTAGAACAGCAGGATTTGAGTCCAGTAGCGCCATGAAGACCTACAAGGTCTCCAGAGTCGAAGCTCCTTTTGTCAGATACCTCGGGGTAAAGTATCCAGAGGACTACGGCAGTAGATGATGCGAATATCTCTGACCGAGGCCCTGGAGAACCACTAGAGAATACAGACCTTGGTAGATCAGTGGTCTGACACAGTTAGGGTTGCCGGCTGTGATTTGGGGAATTCCTGGAGATCTGGGAGTTGGAGGACGGGTTGGAGAATGGAGGGACCCCAGCTGGGCATGACACCGTAGAGTCCACCCTCCCAAGCTGCCTTTTTCTCCAGAGGATCTGATCTCTGTGCTCTGGAGATTACTTGTGATTCTGGGAGATCTCCAGGCCCCACTTGAAGGTTGCCAACCCTCGACTCAGTAGAAGGCATCTTCGTGTGTTCACATATTTTGTATTGGGAAAGCAAAGATTGCAAACTCTCAGTCACACTCAGCTTAAGCCGCCTGTAAGAGATCCTGGAGGGACCTTGGAAGGGGTTGTGGTTACACAATCCAATTGTGTATTCTTCCCGCGAGAAGCAAAATGCAGAAGGAAAAAAGGGGGGTACCGTTGGCACCCTGCCTCGGGTCCATGTAATGTAGACCCACTCCTCTGGTCAGGCCCACCATGGAATCTTCTAGCATGTGTTTGCTTGTCTATGTTCTGATTCTGGCTGGAGAAACAAAGCACCATCCGCTGACTGACTCTGTTCCTTTTCTGGCAAAGAGGCTGACAGGAATGGCTGAACTCCTGTGCTGCTATCTCAGAAGGCAGGGTCTCAAATCTGTGGATATCAGGAGGCAAGGAGGGGCTCAGCAAACCCCCTCCCTGATTGTTCCTACCTTCTGGCCTGAAAACGCAGGCTTTTGCCACCTGGACGGTCCAGGCAAGCCTAATCTCATCAAATCTTTTGGCTGCTAAGCAGGGGACGGCCCTGGCTAGTACTGGGATGGGAGACCACCAAGGAAGACCAGGCAGGCAATAAATCCTGCTCTTATTTCAAGGGGTTAAGTGTGGCATACGTGGTTCATTCTTCATTTGAGTTTCACAGCAACCGCATGAGGTAAGTTAAGCTGAGAGTGTATAAATGACCAGAAGTCACCCGCTGAGCTTCATGATTAAGAGGAGGTTTGAAACCATGTCTCCCTGATCCTAATCTGGCCTTTTAGCCACTACACCACACTAGCTTCAAACTTTTCTTCTTTTGTTATTGGAGTCTTACAATTTTTTAAGCTTTGGAAATCGTGAGGTAAATGCCCTTCAGTTTCGTCTGACATGTAGCAGAGAAGGACTGAAGGTAGGTTTGTCAGCTTGGGGTTGAGAAATCCCTAGAGATTTGAGGGGTGGAGCATGAGGAGGAAGATCAGCAGGGTATAATGCCACGGAGTCCACCTCCCCCCCCCCCCAAGCAGCCATTTCCTCCAAGGGAACCAGTGCCTCTCATCCGGAGATCAGATGTGATTCTGAGACATCTCCAGGCATCATTTGAAGGTTACAAACAAAGACAACGTCCCCGTATAACAAACTATGAAGTGTTTTTAACCATACTTCAAACAATTCAACAACAGTTTGTTAAGACCTTCACAATCTGTATGCTGTGTATGTAGCTCCTTACAGAGAACTGGAGCTTACAAGCAGAAATTATATAAATAAATACACAGCTCCTCACTGGGAACTGAAGCTTACAAGCCAAAAAATATGTAATGTGCTCCTTACAATCTGCTGGAGCTACTTCTGCTCCTTACAATCTGCTGGAGCTACATGTGCTCCTTACAATCTACTGGAGCTACAACTTATATTCTGACAGTCTGAGCCGAATGATAAACCTTTTCAAAGTCCAGAGTGTCGAATGGAAAAATTCATGCATGAATCTGTGGTATCCCTGATGGTGTCCCGACAGACTTCCGGTTACGTTTCTGTTTCGTAGTCACACTTGATCACGGGAAACAGCTACAAAAACAGCATACGTGCAATGTACAGATCTGAAACAATGCAAAGTACCCCAAAACCTTGGAACCCTGTAGAAATACTCACTCCTTGCCAGCAAGACAAAAGTTCAAGACCACATGCAGTTTGGTCAACAGCTGGTAAAGAGCTATCCAATTAACAAGTATATAAAGAGCCAGGCTCCTAACTCTTAAAGCTGTATGCTCCCTATTTTAACACCTACAATGGGGGATTCATTTGTGGAATGGATGAATAGGATAGACGTCAATATTAGGTTTACCTCCCATAGCAGTACGCGGTGCATCAATTTTTTGGACATCATGACTTACAGAACAGAGGACGATACAATTGGAATCTGTCCCTTTAAGAAAAAAACTGATAGAAATTCTTATCTGCATTTTTCCTCGCATCACCCACACCACCTTAGGCATAATTTACCTTATGACCAGTATTTAAGAATCAAACAGAATGCTACACGACCAGCGGATTATCATGTTGCAAGGGATTCCCTGAGTCGTGAATTCCTTTCCAGAGGTTACCCAGAACCAGTAATTAGGAAGGCAGAATGGAGGGCGGCTTTAAGAGCAAGATCAGATTTATTTAAAGAAAAGGAACCTAGGTCTGACACATCCCTTAGATGGGTGGTAGATTACACACACTTGGCCAGGAAGAATAGTAACACCGTTAAGAAACATTGGCATTTGGTTAGCCATATACCTGGCTGTGCACAACCACCAACCATAGGCTTCCGTCGTACCGCAAATTTAAAAGACGCACTGGTCCATTCTCGCTTCCCTGAGAAAGATACTGGGGATTTACTACCAATAGGACACCATAGATGTGGGAGATGCAATGTCTGCAATCTGGCAGCAACTGGGACTACTTTTAAGGTGTCTTCATCGGGCAGAGAAATTTCTCTGAGACACTTTTCCACCTGCAGCACAAGTGGGGTGGTTTACATAATTGAGTGTAGTTGCCCACGAATTTACGTAGGGAGCACTACAAGACCCATCAAAATTTGCATCCAGTAGCATGTCTCACGTATTAAAAATGAGTGCAGGGAAGCTCCTCTTACGTCCCATTTCTTGGAACATCATAATAATGAGAGGGAGTTTAGATTTTCGGTACTTGAAGTACTTAAACACGATAGGTCTAGAGATCTCAGTAAAGTGGTATTGAAAAGAGAAGCTTTTTGGACCTTTGAGTTGGATTGTCTAGGGCCTTTTGGGCTGAATTCTGTAATTGATTTCTCCAGTTTCGTGTAGCTGGGGGCTGTACGGCTGTTATCTAGTCATTAACTGCATAGGATTGCATCCCCCATTGTAGGTGTTAAAATAGGGAGCATACAGCTTTAAGAGTTAGGAGCCTGGCTCTTTATATACTTGTTAATTGGATAGCTCTTTACCAGCTGTTGACCAAACTGCATGTGGTCTTGAACTTTTGTCTTGCTGGCAAGGAGTGAGTATTTCTACAGGGTTCCAAGGTTCTGGGGGTACTTTGCATTGTTTCAGATGTGTACATTGCATGTATGCTGTTTTTGTAGCTGTTTCCCATGATCAAGTGTGACTACGAAACAGAAACGTAACTGGAATTCTGTCGGGACACCATCAGGGATACCACAGATTCATGCATGGATTTTTCCATTCGACACTCTGGACTCTGAAAAGGTTTATCATTCGGCTCAGACCGTCAGAATATAAGTTGTAGCTCCAGCAGATTGTAAGGAGCACATGTAGCTCCAGCAGATTGTAAGGAGCACATTACATATTTTTTGGCTTGTAAGCTTCAGTTCCCAGTGAGGAGCCGTGTATTTATTTATATAATTTCTGCCTGTAAGCTCCAGTTCTCTGTAAGGAGCTACATACACAGCATACAGATTGTGAAGGTCTTAACAAACTGTTGTTGAATTGTTTGAAGTATGGTTAAAAACACTTCATAGTTTGTTATACGGGGACGTTGTCTTTGTTTGTAACCTTCAAATGATGCCTGGAGATGTCTCAGAATCACATCTGATCTCCGGATGAGAGGCACTGGTTCCCTTGGAGGAAATGGCTGCTTGGGGGGGGGGAGGTGGACTCCGTGGCATTATACCCTGCTGATCTTCCTCCTCATGCTCCACCCCTCAAATCTCTAGGGATTTCTCAACCCCAAGCTGACAAACCTACCTTCAGTCCTTCTCTGCTACATGTCAGACGAAACTGAAGGGCATTTACCTCACGATTTCCAAATCTCAGGGAGACATGGTTTCAAACCTCCTCTTAATCATGAAGCTCAGCGGGTGACTTCTGGTAAGTTATACACTCTCAGCTTAACTTAACTCATGCGGTAAAAACACTTCATAGTTTGTTATACGGGGACGTTGTCTTTGTTTGTTACCTTACCCGTATCAGCCCTTTGTTATTTTGCTGTTTTGATCATTTGAAGGTTGGCAATCTCAATGTGGGGAGCTATTTTACAAATTTGTACCAGGCCTGAAAAAAATGGACACATGTTCCCCCCCAGCCCACCCCCCCAGCCCGTCTCTTGTTGCAAACTACACACAGCAGCCAGCAGAGTGTTTGAGTGGGAAGAGGGTGGGGACCATGGACAGGTGGCTGCTTATTTATTTGGTTTTGTTTTATTTATTTATTCAGTTTTTATAGGGCTTCCCTTCAGTTAAGATCTCAAAGCAGTTCACAACAATTACAACAGTTAAAAACAATACAAAAATAAAATGTTCAATAAAATCACAGTAAAACTGACTAATACTAATAATTAAAAACTAGTCCCAACCCCAGCCTATAGAACTCTGCATATAACATAAAAATTGCAGGTAGATAAAAATGCACAACTATTTGCTCTGCCTCACAAAACAGTCAGTCTGTTGTACGCAAATACCACAGAAGTCCAGTGGCACCATGAGGAGTAACAAAATGTTTCCTGGCAGGAGCCTCTCTTGTGTGAAAAAGAAACCCACGGGGAATGCACAGGGGTAGGAGGAGTTGGGGCAGAGGGTGGTATGCTATGAGGTGGGAAGGGCTGGATGCATGCCTCGACTGACCCTAATCTGAGAGCTGGTGTGGTTAGAGTGTTGGACTAGGAGGTTGGAGACCTAGGTTTGAATCCCTACTCTGCCGTGGAAGCTTGCTGGGTGACCTTGAGCCAGTCACACAATCTCAGCGTAATCTACCTCACAAGGTTGTTGTGAAAATAAAATGGAGACGAGGAGAATGATGTATGCTGCTTTGGGTGTCCACCGGTGAGAAAGACAGAGTGTAAGTGAATAAATAAATAAATAACACAATCCAGATTTATGTGGCCAGAAATTTTGTACCATAGGTGGCAAAATTCTTCTCAGTGACAGAATCTTGTTGCGAAGCTAGGTCTCCATAGTGGTGAAGAAGATACTGTGATGGCTTGAGAACTTTCCCAGCAGTTGGTGGAGAGAGTGGATTTTTTCAATGCAGAGGGAGACCCTTTCTGTAGGTATCTTCCATCCAAAGAGGGAAAATAATCTAGATCTCCCCCTATTAGGGACACTGCAGCATTGCTTAGGGAGTCTCTGTTTTAGAGAGATACTGGAAGACAAGCAGAACTGGAGCATTTTCTGACCTCTCCTTCACCTCTTCTTGAGATGATTCATTGGTTTCAGATAATCAATTTCTGACATTCTTTCTTCATAGTTGGGGTTGGGGGATGGTATATACGTCCACATGAATGGGGAGACAGTAGTTTGTTCTTGACCATGAAGAATTTGGGTCTACTCACTGATTTGCATGCAGGGTCCCCTGGGGCTGTTTTTTTTTTGGATACTGAATGAGCTACTGGGTTATGTCAGGGCCTCCTGGGAATGCCTCTTTGTCTTCCTTGCTCTTTTCCCTTCGTCTCCCCCCCCCCACACACACACTTTGCACTGGTCTCTGACCTGGAGACAATTTTGAAGGTCTGCGTGACACTTTCGTAACAGTTCTGCAGGTTCCAGGAAAGCTGAATCTGGTGGGCGGGGCCTCCCTTACCTCCTGATGTCAGAAGATTTTAAGCCCTGCCTTCCGATATAAGAGCACAGCAATTCATCCATCCCTGACTGCCTTTCCATTACTAGGACAGAACAGAAACTCACGGTAAGTCCAAACATCCAGTCTCCAGTAAATGTTTTTCTAGTTTGTTAACATATGGCAGAATTTGCTTTCTTGTTAAATATTTCCAAGGGATCTGGAGGCAGAAAATGTTTTTGATCTTCCTTCACAGCAGTGACTTTGGTTTGTTCCCTGATTGGAGGCTCCCTTGCTGACTTGTGCTCTGTGTTTCTATCTCTTTATTATTCCAGGAAGTGACAGGCAGGAAAATGACAATGAATGGGGAAATTATGGGATGTTGGCAGAAAAAACCAAGCAGCCTGAGGTGGAAGAATATAGTGGGAATCAGGAAGTAAGGAAGCCACGAGAAGGAAACCAAACACAAAATGCAGGAGGAGACTTACACACTATCCAGATCCAACAAGAAACCAAGAAGGAGAAAGGAAAGAATGAGTCCCCAGTATGTTCCAAAAATGTCAGCAGTAAATTGTGCTGTAATGTACACCAGAGAATTCACACTGAGGGGAGAACTCACATTTGGTCAGAATGTGGCAAAGCCTTTGATGAGAGAACACAACTTGATAGACATCAGAAAATCCACACAAGAGAGAAAGCATTTATCAGTTTGGTGCATGGAAAGATTCTCAGTCAGAAGGCAAACAATGACTACCAAAGAATCCACACAGGGGAGAAACTATATAATTGCTCAGACTGTAACAAAGGTTTCAGTAATAAATCAGGTTTGCTTCAGCATCAGAGAATCCACACAAGAGAAAATCAATACATATGGATGGAGCAAGGAGAGAACAATAATCAGAGTGCATGCCTTACTTCACATCAATCAATCAACTCAGGAATCTCAGACTATGGTGAGACCATTCATGATTCATTCCAACCTGCAAGGTATCAAATAAATTCCACAATAGAGAAATCATGTAAAAACCGTCCGAGTGGAAAGAGCCATAGATGGAATGCAGAGCTTACTTCACATCAAACTGTTCACAGGGGAAACCGACCATACAACTGCTTGGACTGTGGTCAGAACTTTTGCAATGCATCAAACCTTGCTAGACATCAAAGAATTCACACGGGGGAGAAACCATATAAATGCTTCGAGTGTGGGAAGAGCTTCGGTCAGAAGACAAACCTTATTAGACACCAAGGAATCCACACTGGGGCAAAACCATATCAATGTTCGGAGTGTGGAAAGAGTTTCAGATGGAAGGTGCAACTTATTTCACATCAAACAGTCCACACAGGAGAGAGTCCATACCAGTGCTTAGACTGTGGTCAGAACTTTAGTAGTTCATCAAACCTTACTAGGCATCAAAGAATCCATACAGTGGAGAAGCCGTATAAACACTGGGAGCACGAAACACACTTCAACCAGAGCACAAGTCTTACCTCTCATGAAAATGTCCACACAGGAGCAAAGCAATATCATTTGACAGAGTGGGGACAGAGTGTCAATCCAAGCCAAGATGCTTGTGCCATGCTGTGTCCTACCCAGCCCCAGTGCTCAAGCACTCTCTCATCCATGGTCAACAAACATGACAAAGGACAGCAACACCCTTCACTGGATGCCACTCAGTTTGTGAAGCTTTACTTTGGCGGTCTTCTTAAAAGTAACCCTGCGACCTGAAATCCTTTCAGTGGAAATGCTCAGGACTGAATCCAGAACCTTTTAAGTGTGAAACCCTGAGCTACAGCCACCTCCTTGATATAGTTAGAAGTGGTCCTGTTGTGAACCTACTGCCGGTCAATTTTGTTGATGTCACTGTGCATCCTAGTAGTGTGGGGGGGAAAGAGATAATACTCTTTCTGTCCACTTATCCAAACTGTCCTTAATCATATAAATCTCTATCATGCCTCCCCAGTTGCCTTTTCTCTAAGCCCCAAAGCCAAACTCATCTTTTCCTCATAAGGAAATTGCTCCTGGATCATTTTAGTTGCTTTTTTCTTTACCTTTGTCCAGCTTTAAGACAACAGCTTGGATCCCACTTAACATTTGCACAGGTGGATTTCCATTTGTGGAGCATGACTTCCATGCTTCCTCTCTGCCACGGTAACCAAAAGTAGTCCCCCCTCCCATGCTACTCCTGGGGGCTTTGGGAACCACAGAACTACACAAACAGTCATGAAGCTGCCTAATATTGAATCAGATCCATCAGTGTCAGAATAGTCTATTCAGACTGTCAGCAGTAGTTTTCCAGGGTCTCAGGAGGCGGCCTTTCACATCACCTATCTGACCCTTTTAACTGGAGATGCCTGGGTTTGAAACTGAGACTTTCTGCATGCGTAGCTGATGCTCTACCTGGGAACTGCAGCCCCTCCCCTAATAGTTCGTGGAAGGAGTCATAAGTCTACTGTGGAAGAGAGGAATCAGCAAAAATCCCCCCTTCTTTCCATGGAAACATTATCACTTTTGAGAGAGTGACCAGAACGGCGCAGAATATTCCAAATGGGGCAGTGCCATACAAGGGAATTATTATACTGTCTATTTTATTTTTAGTCCCTTTTCTAGTCATCCTTAACACTGATCTCCTCTTTTTGACTGATGCTACACAGTGGCAGTGGCCGCCTTATAAACTTGCGGAAGACTTTGCTTGAATTGGAAAAGGGTGGTAGAAAAGAAGAGCCATTTGCCTGATGGGTCTTTTTATTTAAAGAACGGTTGCCACTGCTTTATTTGATGATAAATGGCATATATATGTTATCATAATGTTATCTCAATTTAGCTTGCTTACTTACGTTTGCTGTAACTGCTGTGCGGAGGAACAGAAAAATTTCTCCCATTTCCTAAATCTTTGTCTTACAAATGTACTTTCTCAAAGAAGAGGTTTTGAAACAATAAAGGGCTTCTCAGAAGATGTGTGCCGTGTTTATCCCAAATAGAAACGTATCATCTAGAGAATTGGGGGCTGATTTTATAATCCGTCTTTCCAGCTTGAGAAGTGTCCAGTTAGACAGCAATGTTTCATGCGGCGCTCACAGACCATTGCTTTTCTTAAATGGCATTGGCTTGGCTGTTACATTACCTATCCACTGGCAGCTGAAAATTGCGGAATATTGGGATCCACTCTTCTGTTCTACCCTTTCTGTGAAAGAAAGTTTTCCTGAGGCTGATAGACTTCCTCAATTGTCTCTGCCTCTGCTTTCCTTTTTTCATGCCTGCTGTCAGGCTGGTCAATGCCCCCCGCTTAGTGACTGGCTTCCATCAGCTGGTCCTTGGGAATCTTTCCTTGTGTTCTTGCCCATAACTTTCCCCTGACCCTGGATTGCCCCCGGCTCTTCCAACATGAAATGCCAAGCCATCACTAAGAGCTATGGTCCCCAGACTTTGGAACTTCCACCTCAGAAAATCCATAATGCCTCCTGACTTCAGAATCTCATCGGAAGATCCATAAATCATTTTGAAAAACAATACGAACTTTGGCCCTTCACAAATCTTTAAATCCTGTTTTTAATCCGGAGGACATTTGGTGATACAGAAAATCAACAGAGTTTCTAAAGTGGTGCCCAATCACTTCCATGGATTTGTGTTTACTGTTGGTTTTATTGTTTTGACGGTTATTTATTGCTGATTTTATGACTGATTATTATCTTTCAAACTATTAAATAGAATACAGAGTTACTGGCTCTGCACATAATTCTAGCTTTGGTTTTGTTCTTGTGACACTGTCATACTAGTCTGTATTGTGGTAGATTGACAGCAGTAGTCTCATTATCTGTGAGGCCAACCGTCTTCTGGAGTTATAATTTCAATCCTGGTTTCTTCCCGGACCAGTGCCTGAAATCTTAACCAGGCACATGCAAAGACATGTATCTATGGACAGATCTGCTCTATCTAATAAAGAATTTAATTAAAATATTTAATAAAACATATCTAGGAACTTCCTCAATTAGTAGATAATAATAATATGTGATTTATATACCACCCTTCAGGACAACTTCACCCACTCAGAGTGGTTTACAAAGTATGTTATTATTATCCTCATGACAATCACCCTGTGAGGTGAGTGAGGCTAAGAGAGCTCTGAGACAGCTGTGACTGACCCAAGGTCATCCAGCTAGCTTCAAGCGGAAGAGTGGGGAATCAAACCTGGCCCTCCAGATTAGAGTCTTGCCGCTCTTAACCACTAGAGCAGCCTAAACAATTAAAACACATACCCAGTATCCTCTGCAGCTAATCCAAGCCACTGAGCTGTATCCAGAACTAGGTTATTCAAGGGGACTCCAGAACTGATTGTAATCCTAATCCCAGTTGACCTCTAGCTCTAACCTACAGTGTTTATGATTTGTGGGTAACATTTTCAGGACACACACCCAGCTCTTTGATGCCTTCAAACATGAATGAAAAATTTCCACCATCTCCTTGGAATTTTTTTTTTAAATTGTATATTCATTTAACTATTTCTAGACCACCTTTCTCCCGTTAAGAACTCCGGGTGGCTCAAGAATTAAAGGATCTGCGTGTCACCTTTTTCCTAAATCATGCAGTGGACATACCTGGTTGTGTGTAGATTTTACCCGACTTAGTCGGACTATGATCTGGAAGTCCCCTCTCTGGGTGACCTTGGGCCACTCACACACACTCAGCCTAAGATACCCGATAGGGTTGTTGTGAGGATAAAATGGAGAAGAGGAGAATTGTTGCAAATCTCTTTGTGTCATCACAGAGGAGGAAAGTGGAGTATAAATGAATTTTTTTTTAAAGGTGGCATGGTTAGATTTGTTTTTTGTTAAAGAGCTCACCATTATTTTTTGTTTCTAGCTAAAGAAAATAGCTATAGAATTTAGAAATACAGTAAAGGTGAAGAATTATGGGAATGTGGATTTTTTTAGGAAGGATCCTTATAATTACTTATGAATATAGTTTAAGAATTTCACCAAGGAGGAAGTTCATGGGCAAGCGCTCTGCTCAGGTATATAAAGGCTAAGATCTAGCATCCCCAATGTCCTATTCTTCTGGTCTGGGTAAGATACATGGTCTCTCAGCAGAGAAGGGAACTCTCAACTGATTGGCTTCTTTTGGAGTGAGGGGCTATCAAACCAGGCACATCTGAGAGGGCTTTTCCTGCCTCCCCTTTGGTGGAGGTGAGGTGATCTATGAAAACGCTCTGCTCCCTCTGATTTGTTGGGCTTTGTCTTCAGAGATGAATTATCTCTTGCCTTCTCCACAGCAATTGTGAGTCTAGAAATTTGGTCACACCTTGCTTGAATATCTCTGCCCACTTGATAAGATATAGCAGAAGACTTCTTTTTCCTCCTCAGGGCTGGGGTAGGCTAAAAGCTACCCAACAGCTCGATATTATTTGCCAATGATTGCACAAATATCCCCCTCCCACATAATCTGTAGATTCTACTACCTCTGCAGTTAATGAATTCACCCTGGATGCCCCAGCCTTTTCCCGGCTCTGCTAGACAGTTATTTTGTTCTGTTTTTTATATTCCAGGATGTGACAGTGAAGAGAGAAAGAATGAGGGAGAAACTTATGGGATGTTGGTAGGAACAGATGGAATTCCTAAGATGGAAGAGAATTCTAAGAATCAAGAAATATCAAAAACACAAGAGGGAGTCCAAAAAGAGAAGCAAAGGAACACGTCTGAAGCTTCTCTGTATTGGCATTTCCGTATAATCTCGTTTCAACAAGAAAAACATTGCACAGGACGAAGAAATGTGTGCTCTGTTTGTGGGAAAAACTTCAGTACACCATCAAACCTTAAGAGACACCAGGGAATTCATACAAGAGAAAAGCTACATACATGTCTTGATTGTGGAAAGAGCTTCAGTGACAAGGGAAACTTTCTTTTGCATCAAAAAGTTCACACAGGAGAGAACCCTTATAAATGTTTAGTGTGTGGAAAGAGCTTCAAGGTAAAGTCAGCCTTAACTTCCCATTTAAGAACCCACACAGGGGAGAAACCATATCAGTGTGTGGAGTGTGGAAAGAGCTTTACTATGAGCTCGTCCCTAACAACACATAGAAGACAACACACAGGAGAGAAACCTTACCAGTGTTCAGACTGTGGCAAGTGCTTTTGTGCTAAATCAAGCCTTAATGGACACCAGAGAATCCACACAGGAGTGAAACCTTATACATGTTTGGAGTGTGGAAAGAGCTTCCGATTGAAGAACCTCCTTCTTAAACATCAGAGGGTCCACACAGGAGAGAAACCATATAAATGCTTGGTGTGTGGAACGAGCTTCAAGGAGAGCTCATCCCTAACTTCCCATGAAAGGATGCACACAGGGGAGAAACCCTACCAATGTTCAGACTGTGGCAAGAACTTTTATGGCATATCAAACCTCAAGAAGCATGAGAGAATACACACAGATGTGAAGCCATATTCGTGCTTGGAGTGTGGGAAAAGTTTCATATGGAACAAACTGCTTATTAAACATCAAAGAGTTCACACAAGGGAGAAACCTTTTACATGCTCACTGTGTGGGAAGAGCTTCAAGGCTAGCTCATACCTAAATCTTCATCAAAGGCTCCATACAGGGGAGAAACCATATAAATGTATGGAATGTGGAAAGGGTTTCCATCTGCGCACAAACCTGACTTCCCATCAAATAATCCACACAGGGGAGAAACCATATAAATGCTCAGACTGTGGAAAGAGTTTCAGTCACAGAGGAACCCTTACTTACCATCAGAGAATCCACTCAGGAGAAAAGCCCTATAAATGCTCAGTGTGTGGAAAGGGCTTTGCTGTGAGCTCATCTCTAAATTCTCATTTAAGGACCCACACAGGAGAGAAACCATATAAATGTTCTGAATGTGGAAAGAGATATCGGTGGAGTACAGGCCTATTAACTCATAAGTGCACTCACATGAGAGGATACCATGGAAATGTTCAGGTTGTGGAAACAGATTCAGTTGATGGAGAGCTCTTTGTTCTCAACAAGGAACCCACAGAAGAGAAAAACGACACACATTTCTGGAGAGTAGAAAGTGTTTCAGGTGGTGTGCAGCCCTAGCTTCATGATTCATCAGCTATACAACGGACAAAAGGGCAAAAGATACATGCTTGACTTCTGAGACATGGCCATGCAAATTTGCTATAGTGAAACCAGAGTTTTGTGGCAGTCAAAAAGGTAGGAAAAGAATACCTATGAAGTTAAACAAAAGTACCAAAGTACTAGAGGCTGTAACAATAAAAATAGGTGTGCTGTGAAGATTACATAGATACAATGTGCCTAAGCACTTACAGAAATGATTGTAGAGCATATAATAGAGGTAAGACTACAATGACAAAAACTCACAATGCAAATAAAGTATAAAAATGTGTATTTTATTTATGACATTTCTATGCTGCCTCTTCTATGCTGCTCAAGGTGGCTTACAATATAAAAACAAGCCATTAAAAACAAGGCACTCATAAATAACACTGTCAAAAATCAATCATGACCCTAACGTGCATCAGTCATATATTGAATAATAGATTCATATATATGTAATGCTAACAGTATTCCAGTTTGAAAAAGTTCTTCATCAGATAAAAGATTATTACAGAAGCCTCTGTTCAGGCTTCAAGATATGCTGGATTCCCATAATTTCCTGGTCTAATAGGAATAAGTCAGCACCTGTAAGCCTACAAAAAAGGCTGAAGGCTATAGATGGTCTCTCCCTGTCCAAGCCCCTGTGCCCTGTGCTGTATGGTTCTAGCTAGCCTGATTTGATCAGATCTTGGAAGCTAAGCAGGGTTGGCCCTGGTCAGTGCTTGGATGGGAGACCACTGAGGTAAGCCCAGGGTTGCTATGCGAAGGTGAATGGCAGACCACTTCTGAAGTCTCTTGCCTTGAAAACCCTATGGGGGTTGCCATAAGTCGGCTGCAACTTGATGGCATTTTCCACCATCACCAAAAAAATTGTTAATTGATGGTGCTGATTGTTGTCAGTGTTGTTTATGAGTATACAATTTTAGATTTTGCTTACATTGTGCATTTTTGTAATTGCATTCTTACTAGTATTATATGTTCTACCAGGACTGGTTCCAGATTTTGGGGGATCCTGGGCTGAGAGTGCCCAGGGCCACCTCTTCTCCTCTGCCTACCACCAGCCCCCCATGCCTCCCTTCCCACCCACTGACCCACATGCTCGTGCATCCTTCCCCCACCCCTGCACTAGCCCTCTTGCCACTTGCACTCACAGATACCTGTGTCAGGTCCAGTATATATCTTAGCTACACTGACTCCATTTTCTAATGCTTTTAGTGTTTAAGTGTTTTCTCCTCAGGTGCACCAGTTCCCAGGCAGCATTCCCACCAGAGGAGACTGTTTTGTCTAACACCGTTCCACCAGGCATTGGCCTTGAAGGAGAGCAGCTTCCCAGGACTGAAAGATGTTGTTTTGGGAACTGTGGGGGGAGGCTGCTCCAGATGGGTATTGTTACTCTGAATCCTATGCTTGCTCTTCATTGGTAACAATGATCATGTACCATCCTGAGTCTCCTATTCAGGACAGTGGACTATAATGGACCTTTTCTGCAATAAAGCTTCCTTTGCCAGACATTGGACTTATTCTTGCTTCTAAAGGGAATCTTGCAGAGAGTACCTTATTTAGCCACAGTCTGACAACCTGCACCACCCACACAGCTGTCCTCTGACAATGTTGGGCAGTTGTCATGCTCAAGGGCTAGGCACCTGTCAAGGGATGGATTAGGGGTGCCTGGCAGGCAAAGCAGCTCACAAGAAGGTCAGACAATCCAAGTTCATACACGAGCAGTCCAAGAGCAAGTCCAATGGTCCAAGGCAGTCCAAAAGTAACTGGGTGCAAGTCCAGGAGTCAAGCTGAGGTCGTAAGCCAAGAGTTCTGTCCGTGGGGAGCAGGATGCAGGGTGGGGTCAAGAGCTTCCAGGCACAGAAATGTGGAGAGTGGTGAGCAAGGTTGCTCCCTTTTATCCTCTGCTCTAGTTAAGAGGCTGAAGTGCAGGTGTTCCCTTTTCCTCTGATTGTAGCACCTCGTCCTCAGAAATTAGCAACACTTAGCACGGAGTGCGCAGGCATGCACTCCTCCTTTGCTCCCAAACTGCTGCCCTTTTCCAGCCTCTTCATTGCATGGCTGGCTCGGAGGATGGGCTCCTCTGCTGGCAGCTTCCCCTCAGCCCAGCATGAGCCCGTGCCCCTGGAGGCTTCTCCAGCGGGTTCTGATTGCGGCTCCTCTGACTACAGCTATGGCTCTTCGCATTCCTCATCCTCTGAGGAGGACGTGATGGCTGGCGGTGAGGAGGGGGCAGCGGGCTGGCTCATGAAGGCAGTGTATACACTGCCAGGAGCCTGAATGGCAGAGTGATTGCAAGCCAGCAGGTGGGAGAAGGGGAAGCATGTGGCCAGCGGCAGTGGGTCCCACCAGAAGCCCTGGGCCCCGGCAGCTACCCTGGGAATGATGATGCCAGCCATGTATGGACTAAGGTGCCCATGTGTGTTATCGTCACAATCCACCTATTGTTGCTACAACCTCTAGTACTTTAGGATTTTGTTTAGTTTAAAAAGCAAACCAATGCACAGCATTGTGAGCTTTCATGGGATTATTTGAGGAAAGCTTCATTTATTTACATTCTTTAAAGAGGGATCTTGACTACAAGCATGGTATCTAAGCCTGTCCTCCTCTTATCATTTAACCTGGTAATGGTTAAGTAGTTCACAGTGTAAGCCTAGGTAGAGTTACGCCAATCTAGAATCACTAAAAATATTGGGCTAGACTGGAATAACTCTGCCTAGGATTCCACAGGATGGTACCTCATGGCCTTCTTTTGCGGCTGCTCAAAGATCCCTTTTCAGCATTCAGCTGTGGACAGAACTGAAGCACTTGAGCTTTAGCATTCCTGGAGTACAAAGAACAAGAAGTATTTAAAGAGACTACGGGGAGGACATTTTAAAAGGACAGTCTCTCCAAGGAGCCTCAAGACTACGTAGATAACTAATGCAGAAAGCATGCATTTGATCTGATGAAGGTGGAAAACAAACAATAAAAATTGGAAGACAACCAGTTGATCAGTTTCAGACTGAACGGACACCGCAAGCCGAATAGCTAACGCAGAACCAACTTCCGCATCACTGAATCAAGAACAGCTCGTACAGCTGAGCTCCGCTTGAAAATATTCTGTTTGCTTCTTCTTGTCCCTGCTTGAGTCTTAACTTGAATCCTAGTGCTGCTCTTCCTACAGGGCAATCCTAAACGTAGTTACACCTTTCTGAGCCCACTGATGTCAATGAACTTAGAAGGACGTGACTCTGTTTTGGATTGCTGTATTAGCCTGCTAACTCTGTCTGGTTCACCTTTCACTAGACAGCCTTCTTCTTTTCTAGTCTCCTGGACGTATTCTGGTCTCGATTTCTTTCTCCGCCATGTTTATGTCCCCCAACATGCAGGCCAATAGAGCCGAAAACAAAAAAAAGGGGGAGAAATCAGCAGAGGAGACAAGTGTCCTGAGAGCTTAATTTGCATGGAGTGAAGTGGGCAAAGGGAGAGATGGGAAAGAGAGGGTGAAGGGTGGTCTACACCTTTAAGATGCAGAAGGAAACAGGGATCGAGAGGCCAGACCAGTGGCAACGTAGTCTTTGCCAGATGAGATTAGGCTTTTTTGAGCAACAGAAGTGTTGTCAATAGAGAGAACATAGGTGATGCTTTCGGTAAGATTCAGAGATGCCATTCTGCTCACAGACCAAGTTTTCTGCTACAGGAAGAGTTCCTTCCACTTTGGATCCAACCCTTTGTTTTCTTTGTCTTTTTATATTGGTGAAGTCTTTGTACAGGTCTAACTATTTTCGCTTAGTACGGTTGAATCAGTTGAAAGTTACAAAATTTAGACTTGGTAAATTCATCACTTGAAAAAAGTTAGCTCTGGATGATGATGGTCATCTTGGGCTGTTGGCTAGCTGCAGTCTGTAGGGGGTTGGAAGAGGTTATGCAGTGTACTGGAGGAGAGAGCCTGAAGGGGGGAAAGGCCAGGATTTTTCATCTGTTGCCATGCAGAAGGAGAGCCATTCATGTGATATGGCTTGATGGCCGTGGGGCAAGTAAGGGAATACTGGAAGGAGAATGTCTGACAATCTCATTCTCCCATTCCCACCTGATCTTATCTCTTACATACCATCTCATCAGTCATCATAAACAAAGCTGATTTCTCCAAGACAGACTAGACCTTTAATAAATCTATATGTGTGGGTGCTCAAATTTGATTTATTGAAATGCGTGCAGAGTATGTGGAACAAAACTACAGAAGCTGCAAGTTAACTGCTGTTAAAAAATATCATGCAAATCCATTCTAGATGATACCAAATACATATCAAGTGCGATTTCAGTGCATTCACATTCCTGGCCAGTTTCTTCTGTGATGAGGGGGAAAGGAAAAACAATTCGTCGTAGTAGCAGTTTGTGGTTTCAGTCTCAAGTACATTAGTTTTATAACTGGCATGCTGGACACAGCAAAGACAAAGTATATTGTCGAAGGCTTTCACGGCCGGAGAACGATGGTTGTTGTGGATTTTCCGAGCTGTATAGCCGTGGTCTTGGCATTGTAGTTCCTGACGTTTCGCCAGCAGCTGTGGCTGGCATCTTCAGAGGTGTAGCACCAAAAGACAGAGATCTCTCAGTATCACAGTGTGGAAAAGATGTTGGCAGGTCATTTATATCTACTCAGGAGGGGTGGGGTTGAGCTGAGTCATCCTGTAAGAGTTTCCCAGGGTGTGGAATGCTAATGGAGGGAGGCTTCACTGTATCCTGAGGAGGTTCTTTTGCATATGGATTGGGGCTTGATGTGCTAATCTTCTCTGCAGGGCTATTGTCGGGTATAGAGTGTTTTGTTAGCTTGGTGTTTTTCAGGACTGGAAACCATGCTCTATTCATTCTTAAAGTCTCTTCTTTCCTGTTGAAATTGTTCTTATGCTTATGAATTTCAATGGCTTCCCTGTGCAGTCTGACAAAGTAGTTGGAAGTGTTATCAAGTATTTTAGTGTCCTGGAATAGGATACTGTGTCCTGTTTGAGTTAGGCTATGTTCAGCCACTGCTGATTTTTCAGGATGGCCAAGTCTGCAGTGTCTTTCATGTTCTTTTATTCTTGTCTGGATGCTACGCTTTATGGTCCCGATGTAAACTTGTCCACAGCTGCAGGTATACTCCTGCAGAGGTGAGGGGGTCTCTACTGTCTTTTGCTGAACGTAGCATCTGTTGTATTTTTCTGGTGGGTCTGAATACTGTTTGTAAGCTGTACTTTTTCATAAGCTTTCCCTTCTGATCAGTGATTCCTTTGATATATGGCAAAAACACTTTTCCTGTGGGAGACTGTTTTTCCTTAGTTGTTTGATTTATCCTTGGTTTCCTCGCTCTTCTGATTTCATTTCTGGAGTAGCCATTTGCTTGAAGTGCGTGGTTTGGATGATTAATTTCCTCATTGAGAAAGTGCGGTTCACATATCCGTCTTGCACGGTCTACTAATGTTTTTATTATGCCTCTTTTCTGTTGAGGGTGGTGATTGGAGTTTTTGTGTAAGTACCGATCCGTGTGAGTTGGTTTCCTGTAGACCTTGTGACCTAACTGAAAGTTTGCTTTGTGGATGACCAAGGTATCTAGAAATGGAAGTTTACCCTCGGTTTCTTTCTGCATGGTGAATTGTATGTTCAGGTGGATATTGTTGAGGTGGTTTAAAAACTCCATCAATTCTTCCTCACCATGGCTCCAAATGATAAAGGTATCATCCACGAACCGGAACCAGGCTGTAGGTTTGTGGGGTGCTGATTCTAGAGCTGTTTTTTCAAAATGTTCCATGTAGAAGTTTGCTATAACTGGGCTGAGAGGGCTTCCCATGGCCACCCCATCCATGTGTTCATAAAATTTGTTATCCCATTGGAAATAACTGGTTGTCAGACAATGGTGGAATAAGGCTGTTACATCCTCTGGAAAAATCTGATTAATAAGTGCGATTTGTCTTTTACCGGAACCTTGGTAAATAGGGATACAACATCAAAACTGACGAGTATGTCCTGTGGATTGAGTTTCAGAGAACTGATTTTGTTGATGAAAGTTCTGAATCTTTGATGTAAGACGTGGTTTTAACGATGTGGTCCTGTAGAAGATTGGCCAGATGTTTAGCTAATTCATATGTTGGTGAACCAATGGCACTCACGATGGGTCAGAGTGGGACTGAATCCTTATGAATTTTAGGGAGCCCTTATGAATCCTTATGACTTTAAGGGAGTTCATTAGCATTCCACACCCTGAGAAACTCTTACAGGATGACTCAGCTCAACCCCACCGCTCCTGAGTACATATAAATGACCTGCCAACATCTTTTCCACACTGTGACACTGAGAGATCTCTGTCTTTTGGTGCTACACCTCTGAAGATGCCAGCCACAGCTGCTGGCGAAACATCAGGAACTACAATGCCAAGACCACGGCTATACAGCCCGGAAAATCCACAACAACCAAAGACAAAAATAGTTTTTAAAACTGTGCTACAGGTCAGGCACCATCCTCAGTTTTTGTCATTAGATGCTCCTTGGTATTCAGATCAGGCCTCATGATGATAATGTAGCATTTGGGGATGAAAATGCAGCCCAACAGGCTGGTACTGGAGGCCAATATGGAGAAGACCTGCACAGCCACCATGTATTTCCCCTTCGTGCTCAGGTAGGTGGGCACAAAGGACACCCAAACACTGCAAAACACCAACATGCTGAAGGTGATCAGCTTGGCTTCGTTGAAGGCCCCAGGCAGCTTCCTGGCCAGGAAAGCCACAGTGAAAGAGATGGCAGCCAGAAAGCCCATGTAGCCCAGGGCACCATAAAACATGGCAACAGACCCTTCGTTGCATTGCAGAGTGATCTGGCCTTGCTGAGAGTGCATGTCAGAGTCTGGGAAGGGGGGAGAGATTCCCAGCCAAATGATGCAGAGGCCAACTTGGACAACACAACAAGAAATGACAATGGAGTTGGCCAGACTCTTCCCCAGCCATTTCCTCATTCTGTTTCCTGGCTTGGTGGCCATGAAGGCTACCACCACAGTGATGGTTTTGGCCAACACAGAAGCGACAGCGACTGAGAAGATGATGCTGAAGGCGGTTTGTCGGAGAAGGCAGGTCACCTTCCTTGGCTGGCCGATGAACAGAAAGGAGGACAGAAAAGAAAGCAGGAGGGAGACCAGGAGTATGTAGGTGAGGTCCCGGTTGTTGGCTCTGACAAGTGGCGTATCCTGGTGTTTAATGAAGATTCCTATCACAAAACTTGTAGTTATGGACAAGAGTAGGGCAAAGATAACTAGGCTGATCCCCAGTGGTTCTCCGTAAGACAGGAACGTTATCACCTTGGGGATACATTGAATCCGGTCCTTGTTTGGATACTGATCGTCTGGACACTTGTTGCAGTGGTCTGCATCTGGAAAAGTAGGAAACGCCCTATAAATCTGCTGTAATGTTTGCCTTATAAAAAAGGGTTGGTAGAGCACCAGGCTACGATCTCAAAGACCCAGATGTGACTCTCTACCATGGAAGGTTGCTGGGTGGACTTGGGCCAGTCACTCACTCTCAGCTTAGCCTACCTTACAAGGTCGTTGTGTGGATAAAAAGGAGGTCCCCACTGGCCTGGGGTTGTGGCTCAGTGTTGGAGCATCTGCTTGGCATGCAGAAGGTCCCAGGTTCAATCCCTGGCATATCCATTTAAGGATCAGGTTGTAGGTGGCGTGAAAGGCCTCTGCCTGAAACCTTGGACAGTCTGAACAGAGCATACTGACTTTGATGGACCAATGGCCTGACACTGTACGGAAATGTCCTGGATACTGATTGTACTAATCTCACACTATGTAATCCGCCTGGAGTCTCAGTGAGAAAGACTATAAATGTCACGAATATATATACATACGTACAGTATAAGGCAGCTTCATGTGTTTATGTGTATAAATGAAGTAAAATGGAGAAACAATAAAAATGAAAAGAGAGATTCCATTCTCACCAGAATCTGCCTTTCACCTACAACAGCCTGTTCTATTGTCTTGTGTTGTAATTCCAGCATAACAGAAGAACCAGAGTAGGATTGGAATCAGGAACTAGCAATAATGGGGAGGGGTGATGGTGGAGAGCTTAGTGCTAGAAGACATGCTTATGTATGCCAGGTTCAGTCCATGGCATCATCTCCTAAAAGGGATGCCACATTTCATTTTCAGGAAAGGCATCTGTCCGAGGTCTTAGAGTGCCATTGCCAATCAAAATGGACAGCACTGGGCCAACCTGTCCAATGCCCTGGCTCGGAATAAGGCAGTTTTCTATATTGGTTCATCGGCCAGGGTGGGAAACAATATTTGGTGTTGCATTTGAATCCTAGGTGCTTTCCTCCGTAGTTTCCACTGTGAATTTTAGACAAGGACTTTATTCTTACAACAATCACTTAAAATCTGATAGGGTGAAAAGAAGTGATGGGCCAAGGTCGCCACATGGGTTAGTTCAAAGCAACCTCAGAGCCAAGTTACAAGTGATGCCTTACACAGGTTGGACACTTGTCAGCTTCCCTCAAGTTTTGATGGGAAATGTAGGCATCCTGGTTTTACAGTTTGGCTCTCCATTACGGCTGCAAGACCAGGATGCCTTTCCTACATTTCCCATCAAAACTTGGGGGAAGCTGACAAGTGTCCAACCTGTGTCAGGCATCACTTGTAGCTTGGCTCTCAGAGATCCTTATATTCCAGCCCCCTTCCAGAAGCATGACTCCTATATAAATGCAGTTTATATCCTCCTGTACTTGTTTAAAGATGACTCGTTAAGGCTGTTTATAAGAATAGATGCCGGGAAGAGAATCTAATTCAATCAAGGAGGTATTCTGACCCTCTGTTTTGCTGAGTACATCTGCTTCTTTATGAGCCTTTCTCTGAGCTACAATCAGTGGGAGAGGTCCCGATTGAAGTATCTTCATGCAAAGAGGCAAGATCAGCATCTGCAGTCAGCCTTCCCTGGTTCCTTCCTTAAAGCAATTCCTTCCAGTTCATGTTAGTCTGATCACCCGGTCTCTTTCCTTGTTATCTATGCTGAACAGGGCTTTTTTTCTCGGAAAAGAGGTGGTGGAACTCAGCGGGTTGCCCTTAAAGAAAATGATCAATCTAAATTCCCCTCTGTCCGGATCAGGGGGCGGGGCCACCAGCCATGTGACCATTTTCAAGAGGTTCCAGAACTCTGTTCCTCCATATTCCAGCTGAAAAAAAGGCCTGATGCTGAATGTTACCTTGCTGCTATCCTTTTTTTTTTTAAAAAAAATCTTAACAACACACGGACATTTTTGAGAAGTGGTGCTGTAAGATAAAACCAATCATAGATGAAATAAATGTTCAATTGGAGGTTGTCCTACGGCACGGATTTCCCAGCTTTCTGCCTCAACAAACCATTGCCTTACTATCTAACCTGCCACACAACCTGAGAGTATTGCCGAAGTGGCTCGAAATGATTCTACTGCAAACATTTCTACCAGGACTGGTCAAGACAGCTGAGTATCACTCCCTGATGCTTCCCCATTAACATAAGACCAAAAGTTGAAGGAACTGGCTATACAAACTCCTGTGGAGGGTTAAACATGATTTAAGCACAAAAGGGCACGTCTAGAGAGGGATGTGGACCCCTCCTCTGTGACCACTAATTTTGCTGCTTGCTGTTCATTCCTTGAGGTCATTTCTTCTAACTCACTTTCTTTATTTTGTTGTGGAGATGAATTTGTACTAACCAAGAACATTAAAAATATATAAACCAGTCACAGTGTTTGAACAAATCTTTGACATTCCCCCAGAATGCCTTTTTCCTGTGGATTATCCTACCTTCCTGTACGGAGATGGTCCCTTCTGCACACGGGGCACAAGCGTAGCAGCAAACTGGCTTTTCGTTCTGAACCACCTTCATGGAGCCGGGGCGACAGCTTGGAGTGCACCTGTAGTAAGGCAGGGCCTAGCCCAAAACCAAAGAGTGGCAAGCAAACAGGGTTAGTAGCAAAGTCATCTATGGCCAGGGCTTTTTTTCAGCTGGAATGTGGTGGAACGGAGTTCCGGAACCTCTTGAAAATAGTCACATGGCCAGTAGCCCCGCCCCCTGATCTCCAGACAGAGGGAAGTTTAGATTGCGCGGAGGACAATCTAAACTCCCCTCTGTCTGGAGATCAGGGGGCAGGGCCATCGGCCATGTGACCATTTTCTCCGAGGGCAACCCACAGTTCCACCACCTCTTTTCCCAGAAAAAAAGCCCTGTCTATGGCCATAAATCACAGGCTGGGAAAGGACCAAACAGAGCCTCTCTTCCCAAGCCTGGCAGCCCCCTCCCCAATCTGTTGTTGGGTGTGAAGTCCATTTGATGCACACTAGCTGCCAAGAAACACAGCCGTCCCTGATACTATCCTACAGTAGTGTCTTAGCTGGTATTTCTTTGTAGGTTTATAGTCCGTCTTTCTCACTGAGATACAAGAAGGATTACACAGTGCAAATGAATACAATATGAACAACAGCTAGGACATTTAAAGCAAAATAGAGTGATCCGCAGTTAGGACATTCAATAAAAACAGATACAAATAGGATACTACAGCAGAAAATTTGAAACTAGCATAAAGCCGAACACGGAGCTGAAACCTCTCTGAAATAAAGCATAATTAATTCACGTCTTTAGCAATGTGGAACTATCCGGTAGGATGATAGCTACATCAGTAGACTGTAACCAATAGCACAGCCTGTGGTCCCTATCCCTTACCAACCTACTTCTTAAAGCTATTTCTTGAGACACAGCCCTATAATCTGAGTAGAAAGCCCTCCCAAGTAATTCAGTTTTACATAGTTTGTGGAAAGCCAGGAGAGCGGGAGCTTTCCTGACCTCCTCAGGCTGGCAGTTCCATAAGATGGGGACTATCCCAGAGAAAGCACATGTATGGACAGCTGTTGATTTTGCCCAGTTGCAGGTTGATATCTGCAGAAGGCCTTGTTCAGATGAGCAAAACTGCTGGAATTCAACATAGGGAGACAGTCGTGCAGATAGGAGGGCCCAAGGCCATGAAGGGCTTTGAATGTGATAGTCATGACTTTGAATTGAGCCTGCTTAACTAACAGGTAGCCAATGGAGAGACTGCAGAATTGGAGTGATATTCATGCTCTGTCTAGTTCCTGAAATGAGCAGCAATGTTCTGCACCAGCTAGAGTCTTCAAATTGACTTCAAAGATAGACCGATGAAAAGTGAATTAAAGTAGTCTAGTCTCAATGTTACTGTGCCATGAATCCAGGTGGGCAGATCAGCCATGTCAAGGTGGGGGCCAATCTTCCCAACAGGCTGGTACTGGAGGCCAATATGGAGAAGACCTGCACAGCCACCATGTATTTCCCCTTCGTGCTCAGGTAGGTGGGCACAAAGGACACCCAAACACTGCAAAACACCAACATGCTGAAGGTGATCAGCTTGGCTTCCAGGCCAGTCTGAATTGCGGGAAGGCCATATTTACTTGCCTCTCTAGCAGCTGTGCTGGATCCAGTATAAACCCTAGGCTCTTAACTGAGACAGAAAGGCCCATTAAAGGTTAGAAGAACTATATCCTTCAAGATCTCTGTTTTACAACAAGCATCACTTTGTCATGTCTGGGTTCAGTTTCAATTGGTTTGCTTTCTGCCATTTGATAACAGCTGACAAGCAGTAATTAAGTACCTTTACAGTACCACCAGATGATTTGGATAGAAAGATATAAAGCCGGGTATCATCGGCATATTGATGGCATCCAATTCTATAGCTACTAATGATTTCTTCTAAAGGCTTCACACAGAGGTTGAATAACTTGGGAAGTAAGATTGCACCTTGTGGCTCCCCACAAGATAATTCCCACACTGAGGATAGTTGGTCTCTAACAGCAACCCTTTGAGTCTGTTCCATGAGGGATGATTTAAACTAGTCCAAAGCATACCCCCAGATACCTACTTCTACCTACAAACACCTCAGCAGGATGGCATGTTCTACTGTACTGAAGGCTGTGGATCCAGGAGAAGCATGGCCTTTGTATATATTCAGGTGGAAGTCATCAACTAGAGCCACTAGAGCTGTCTCCGTCCCATAGCCTGGCCTAAAATAAGACTGAAAAGGCTCCAGAGTACAAGAGTTGTCAAAAAAGGCCTTGAATTGGTCAGCTATCGTTCTCTCAGCCACTTTGCAGATTAGAAACTGGGCAATAATTGGTTACATCATTTTTGTCTAATGATAGTTGTTTAAGTAGTGGGTGGATGACTGCCTCTTTGAGAGGTTGATGGAAGGTGTCTTAAGATAGTGGTTGATTTATGATAGAATCATAGGGCTGGAAGATACCTCTAGGGTCATCTAGTCCAACCCACAGCACAGTGCAGGAAATTAACAACTATCTCCCCTTCCCACATCCCTACCTTGTCCAGAAGATGGCAAAACATTGTCAGGATCCCTAGCCAAACTGACCTGGGGAAAATTGCTACCTGATCCCAAGGTGGTGGTCAGCATTACCCTGGGCATGTAAGAAGGGACCACGAGTAACCCTTCCTGCCCTGTCTCTCCGATCTGCCTAGGTTCACAGACTAAGCATTGTTGTCAGATGGCCATCTAGCCTCTGCTTAAAAACCTCCAAAAAAGGAAAGTCCACCACCTCCCGAGGTCCAGAGGAGTTAGCCGTGTTAGTCTGTAGTAGCAAAATCGAAAAGAGTCCAGTAGCACCTTTAAGACTAACCAACTTTACTGTAGCATAATCTTCCGAGAATCACAGTTCTATGGTTGTTGGGGGTTTTCCGGGCTGTCTTGCCGTGGTCTTGGCATTGTAGTTCCTGACGTTTCGCCAGCAGCTGTGGCTGGCATCTTCAGAGGTGTAGCACCAAAAGACAGAGATCTCTCAGTGTCACTGAGAGATCTCTCAGTGACACTGAGAGATCTCTGTCTTTTGGTGCTACACCTCTGAAGATGCCAGCCACAGCTGCTGGCGAAACGTCAGGAACTACAATGCCAAGACCACGGCAAGACAGCCCGGAAAACCCCCAACAACCATCGTTCTCCGGCCGTGAAAATCACAGTTCTCTTCGTCAGATGCACCTCCTGAAGGAGTCTGTTCCACTTAGGGACCGCTCTGTCAGGAAGTTCTTCCGAAAACTCTTTTGATTTAATTTCAACCCATTGGTTCTTGTCCAACCTTCTAGGGCAGCGAAAAACAACTCCATGCCATCCTCTATATGACAGCCCTTCAAGTACTTGAAGATGATTATCATATCACCTCTCAATCGTCTTCTCTCCAGGCTAAACGTATCAAGCTCCTTCAACCTTTCCTCATAGGACTTGGTCTCCAGACCCCTCACCATGTTTGTTGCCCTCCTCTGGACACATTCCAGCTTGTCCAAAGTTCCAAAGAGTTTATTGTCTATAGCCATAGGCCGTCACAATTTACCAAACATCAACTAATAAACAGTTAAATCCATTATCACAGTTTGTAAAGGTTAATTAAAATTAATTAAAATAGTACAGTATGCCAAACTATCCCAGGAATCACGAAACAGCCTCATTCAGTACCACCTTAGATCTTATCTTTTTGGCTGCGAGTGCAAACTGAGAGACTCTATAGGACACATGATTATCAGTGTCAGATAACAAAAACACAATCTTCTCAATTTCAGAATATGTGTTTGTGACTGATAGGATTCTGGCCAAGAATTTAGCTCTGGGTACACTATATAATGGACAATGAAGTAGGTAGTGGGAAAGGTTCTCCACTGTAGGTAATCCACAAATGCAGGTGCGATGTTCCATAGGGATGTGAGAATAACACCCTGCCAAAAGAGCTGTTTGCATCATCTGAAAGCGCAGAGCAGTGATTGAGGTTATAATAAGAAATACTGGCTAGGTAGGGAGATCTTAAATGGTCAAATTTGATTAGTTTATACCAAGGAGGTGCTTTAGGTTTTAATATTGATAGCCGATCCATCACTGCATCTGACTTGTAGATCCACTCCTTAAGTGGGAGGTTGTTGGCTGAGACCCCTAACAGGTCATCCAGGATGGTATACCTTTGGCAAATGGTGGATAGAAAGCCAGGGCATGTGAGGTCTTTGGATAGTAAGTAATTTACTGATTGGCAGCTTAAGGAATCAGAACTGGAAAATTTGATCCTTTTCCAGTATGTTAAAACTGCAAGGTGTACCCGCGACCTAAGGGAGGGGAGTCCTGTTTCGGCCCTCATCAGGGCGGCAGGAGCGCCTTTGGGTAAAGCCAAAATCCATCTCAAGAGTTGGTTTTGGATTACCTCAAGACTGGTTAGAATATCTTCCTTCCAACCTCACACTTCAACTCCATATAGGAGGTGAGGGACTATCTTGCTCTTAAATAATTTCAGTGCTGGATCTACCAGTTGACCCCCCCCCCCTTTGTATGAAAACAATGTATGATTGACCCTACAATCCTTGATGCTGAGGATTTAACCGACCCAAGATGTATCTTCCAATTCAGAGTCTCTTTACAGGTTACCCCAAGATATTTAAAGGAACTGCATTGTTGGATTGGGTTGCCAAGGATGCTCCAGCGGGAGATTTTGGGCTTTCTCCTGAAAACCATTATTTTTGTCTTTGTGTAGTTGACATTGAGAGCGTCTTCATTACAATAATGGCCTAACTGATCTAAGAGTCTCCTCAAGCCAATCTTGGTCAGGGAGGTTAGAACCATGTCATCTGTGTAAAGGAGAACTGAAATCTTCTGTTGTCCCAGAGAAGGTGGTATAAATTGGGGACCTGACAGAGTCTCATTGATATCACTAATGTACAGGTTAAATAGTAGAGGGGCCAGCACACAACCCTGTTTCACGCCTCTACTAATAGGGATTCTGTTAGTTAATGATCCAGAGGTTCCCTCCCTAATTTGAGCAAAGGTATCTTTGTGCAGCTCATGGAGCAGAAACAGCAGTCGCTTATCGATGTTAAGTTTGGCAAGCTTGGACCATAAGTGGGACCTATTGATTGAATCAAATGCGGCAGCCAAGTCAACAAATGCTACATAAAGTGCCTTTGTTGGCCTATTTATTCCAGAGTAAGCCAGTTGGTATAGCGTTTGACAGTGGTCTTGTTGTGAGTCAGCCTCAGCCTCAACTGGCCACCTTACTTCTTGCCCCAGAGTCCTCCTCAGAGGATGAGCAGGAAGAGCCGGCAGAGGCTACTCTAGAGCCAGAGCCAGCCATGCAAGAGCCAGCAGGATCTACTCTGGAGCCAGAGCCAGCTGGGATAGCTGCTGCTCCAGAGCAAACTCAGCAGGAGCAGCCAGAAACCTCTGCACAGGAAACAAGACTCCAACAGAAGTCCAACAAAGAGCAAAAGAGAAACCTGAGCTCCCTGGGCCAGCCGAGAAGAGGAAAAATAAAGCAAAGGCAGCTCTGTGGGAGAGGAGAAAGAGTGCTCGTTTGTAGGCACAACACCGGCTGGAGCTATCAGGCAAAGAGACAACACCTGCTCCTTGTTAGGACAGTATAAGAGAGAGACGCTGAAGAAGCCAAGCATGGAAGCAAGTTCGCTCACCACTCTGTGACCAGAGCCCTGTGCCTGGAAGCTCCTTGCACCTTGCCCTGCTGGACGACTTACCGGATTCTGACCTTGGCCTGCCTCCTAGACCTTCCCTGCTGCCTGCTCCTCTATCTGACGAACTCCTTGGCTCTGACCCCTGGCTTGTTGATTGGACTTACGCTTTTCTGCTCCTCTGCTGGACTGAGACCTTGGCTCTGACCCTTTCCTTACTGTGACCACTCGCCTGCCTGCCCCTCAGTTGGACTGCTTCCTCTGGCTAGATTGACAGGTCTATAGTTCCAAGACCTTTCCGAAATCCCGCTTGTGTGGAATGAATTATTTTTTCTGTGGTCACCCAATCTTCCAATTTTGCCAGCAGATATTTGCTATACAGTTTTGCTGCTGCGTCAAGTAGACTTATTGGTCTATAGTTTTGCGGGTCAGATTTGTTCCCTTTTTTGTGTATAGGTACCACTATGCTCAGCTTCCATCCAGAGGGGATTAGGCTTGAACCATTAATTTAAGTAAACACTCTAGCCAGTACTGGGGCCCACCAGTCTGGGAAGGTTTTATACAGTTCAAGTGGCAACATATCCTCACCTGGAGATTTACCAGTGGGTAATGAGGCAATTAGTCTCAGTGGGTAATGAGGCAATTAGTCTCAGTGGGTAATGAGGCAATTTCAGCTTCGGAGACTGGTGCCCATTCTGGCAGGTCCAGAGAATCGTGATGTACAACCTGTTGGCAAGTCCAAGTTCCCTCTGGTTGGGGATATTGAGGCCCGAAGACTTTATTAAAGTAAGAAGACCAGATGTGGCGTGGAATAAATGAATCAATATGGCAGTAGATGGTGCTTCTTTTGAATGCAACCAAGTCCCAAAATCGCAAGTCATTTCTTTCAGATACTGCATGATCTAACTCATTCCAGAGAAATTTAGCATGTTCTAATTTCTTCTGTTTAATCAGAACTTTATACTGGGACCTAAGCATTGTTAGACTGCTGATCCGAGCCCTATCCCTATTATTCCTGGCCTGTCGCATAGTGTAAAGGAGTTCTTTTTTAAGCGCTCTGAATTCCAGCTTGTCTATATCCTTCTTAAATTGTGGTGCCCAAAACTGAACTGAACTCCCATCTCCCATCATGTGTTCTGTTATTGCCATATTGAGGATCATTTCCCTCGCAGGAGAAGACTGAGAAAAAGTAGGAATTGAACAGTTCTGCCCTTGATAGACATCAAGCATTCCTTTATTTGGTTTTTCCAAGGTTTTAGTAGCCAGGATGGGCAGGGGTCCAGGGCATGGGTCCAGATGCTAGAATTCTGTCAATATCCATCACTTTAACTGTGTCAAAATGATTCAAAAGCAGACCTGATGGTGGTTGTTGTGGGTTTTCCAGGCTGTATTGCCGTGGTCTTGGACACTGAGAGATCTCTGTCTTTTGGTGCTACACCTCTGAAGATGCCAGCCACAGCTGCTGGCGAAACGTCAGGAACTACAATGCCAAGACCACGGCAATACAGCCCGGAAAACCCACAACAACCATCGTTCTCCGGCCGTGAAAGCCTTCGACAATACATCAGACCTGATGGTGTTTTGAGCATTACTTCAGCTTCACCCATACTACAGATCAGAGTTTATTCAAACTATTTTTATCCATAAAAAACTTTGCAAGTTCTTGAGGCATCCCAGATCTTATTGTGCCATTTAACAGCAGCTTGATTAATGAACAAGCAGTTCTGCCTCCTGCTCAAAGAGCTGCAGCACTACTGGATGAAACAACAGCAAGAGCAAGCATCCTTTTTTGGCCAATGGTAGCCAATCTTAGAGCCAAGCTACAAGTGACGCCTTACACAGGTTGGACACTTGTCAGCTTACCTCAAGTTTTGATGGGAAATGTAGGCGTCCTGGTTTTACAGCTTGGCTCTCCATTACAGCTGCAAGACCAGGATGCCTACATTTCCCATCAAAACTTGAGGGAAGCTGACAAGTGTCCAACCTGTGTAAGGCGTCACTTGTAGCTTGGCTCTCAGGTTTATAACAAATGTCATACCCTGCCATTCTCCACAATGGGGACCTAAAGCAGTTCGTATCGCTGTCCTGTCCTCCATTTCATCCTAATAACAACCCTGTGAGATAGATTAGGCTGAGTGGCCCAAAGTCACGCAGCAAGCTTCTACTGCAGAGTGAGAATTTGAACACGGATCTCCTACATCCTGATCAGACACTCTGTTACATAATATAAGCTCTGATCGCTCAGTGAAAGGAGGGGATATCTTCCACTCTCCCTGTCTGGGCAGCCTCCAATTTCCTGTTTTCTCACAAGTAAACTTTTGCTCACATTGCAAATAGCGAAGATATGTTCATTGAATATCTGGGCCATGCAGTTCCCATTCCCTTCATTTCTGGCATCACTCCCACGATCATCCTGAAACACATGGCCAATTTTGAGACTCCCGACTCCTGTAAGTCAGTGGCACAATTTTGAGGCTCCTGACTTCATTTTCTGATGGGATGCATGCCAGAGACGGAAAGATCCTTTTATCATTATAGATTTGTATGCCATCTCTCCAGAGCTGCTTCAGATGACTCACAACAATAAAACAAAACCAAGCAACCAGACAATAAAAAGAATAAAAACAAATCCTACCAATAAAAATATCAATACCATCCAAGAATGACATACATGGGATGGATGAAGGGTTTACCCACCGGATTATACCCACTGGGCCACACGATGGCATCCTGATCAATGGAGAAGTTCGTGTATGCAGAAGATTTTCTCACTAGACTGCCAACTTTCACTCCCCCAATAGAATTATTGGGAAACAACACCCAGTTTATGAGATCAAAGTCTGCTGCCAACTCCCCATTCTCATCCAAATAAACTCCATCTGTGGAAGTGTTGTAAAACTGGAAGTTTCTCAGGAAAGGATGAAGCTGGGATGACACAGACAAAACAAGCATTTAGAACACAGAAACCATGTTGTATATCTTAGCCCAGCCTACTTGGATTCAAAATTTCATGCTCCAAGACGCACAGTGCTATAAAAATAATATTTTTCTCTTTCAGACTTTATGCTTTATGGGGCCATCTCTATCTGCAAGGCAAATGTGTTCAAACATATTTGTAGTTGGGCACTGGTGCTCTTTGTCCAAGCAGAAGAAGACATAACTGGGTTGGAAGCCTCTGCTGAAACACGCTGCTCCTGATGTCAATCTGGGGAACTCCTGCCTCTGTGGAGTCTTTGAGCCTAGGAAGTTGATTCCAACAAATACAGGGTAGCTACAGCCAGGGCTTTTTTTCAGCAGGAGCAGTCCCAGCATCTCTCAAAAGTAATCACATGTCTGGTGGCCCCACCCCAATCCCGTTTCCTCCCCATGCGCAGCCCAAGGCGCCCAGCTCTTTTGTGGCACGCTGTGCCTCAGCGGCAGCAAAACAACTGCAAGCCCCATGCCCCAGCTTGCCAGAGAGAGGCTGCCTCTACTGCCGTTTCCTCGAGCACTTCCCCTTGGCTAGAGGCAGAAGGGAGCCTCCCCGCCTGCAAAGGTGCACCAGGCAGCAAAGCAGCAGGTGTGGCCAGTAGGAGCAAGAGATTTCCTGTCTCAGGCGCAGAGATCAGGCACTGGTGCTTCCCCCTCCCGGTGCTCCTCCGCTCCAGCCCTGCGCTCGGGCAACCTGAGCTCATGGGCTTGCTCGGGCCAGTGGCATAGTGTGGGGGGAGGCAGAGGGGTGGTTGCCCCAGGCACACAATTTTTAGGAGGTGCTGTGCTGAGGAGAGCCTGCACTGCATCCTCAGGAGGCCGCCCATGCCACCTGCCACACCGATGGGGCGGCTGGCTTGCTGGGTGCCAAGCTGGCCCTTCTGCAGCAGCTGCTGAACGAGGAGTGCACTGAGCTGGTGGCAGCAGCATGAGCGGCTGCGCCGAAGGGCTGCCAAGTAAGGGGTGGGGAGGTAAGCAGGCCAGAATCACAGGAGTGCTCCTGGGGGGCAGGCGGTTGCGGCAGAGGTCTGGCAGTTAAAGGGTGGGGAGGCAAGCTGGCCCAGATTGCAGGAGCGCCGTGCCCTGTGCAATGACATCATTTTCCAGAAGTGATGTCATCACGCGTTCCTGGGAGTGTGCACGCACTTTGCATGTGTGCGTGGTGCCAGGGGCACCACCTCCTGCCAGGAGCTGCCCGGGGCGCTGGCAACCCATGTTACACCACGGAGTTCCATCACCTCTTTCCCCAGAAAAAAAGCCCTGGAACCAATGAGGAGGAGGGTCCCCCACTCACTTGGATAATGAGACAAAGGGGTCTGGAGCTGTACCTATAGGGTGCTGATAAGGAAACAAATCTGTACCAACCAGACTTAAAATGTTGATGTGACTCATAAATGTGCAAAATTTCAGACCTTTACTATATTCCAGACCGTGTATGATTAATATGGGACTACCTTAGCAGCACTTTCACTGAGAGACAGGCAAAGCACAATACAAATATTTTCAAGAAATAAAGGAGTCAATTAATTTTAAAAAACAGAATGAGATTGTCAATGGCACTACGTATTTTTGAGAGGAAATGGGTACCTGCCATGAGTGTATCCGTTGAAGTTCCTGCCTGTCTCCACCCATCATCATCAGCTGGTGGTTTCTGGGTGCATATGCAGCATGTAAGGTATGAGCCATAGCCTGGAGACTACTGTAAATATTGTGGCCTTCACTATATAGGACTCTTTCAAGCACATCCTGGCTGGGGGGTTCCAGATTTTCCTTCTGCGAGCATCTTGTCCGTCCTTTTGCAGACAACCCATATTTTGAATATGAACAATTAAATGCTGCCTCCCCAAACTGTTTGATAAGATTGAAGAATGCATCAAAATTGTCATATGTTTGCCTTTTCCGCGTCTTTATTAAAAAGGACAAAGAACCATGAAGCCTGTGTATATTGCGGCTTTCATCCAGGGAAATCTCCCGTAAACCTGTTATGAGCCAAATTTTCCCCACAACAGAATTAATGGCATCAATTTCTCTCTTCAAGTAGAAGAAAAACAACATGGAGAGAGAGTCCCCATAATAAACAAAGACATAGACTTTTTTCTGCTTTATATGTAAAACGATATCAAATGCTGCTGTCATCACGTGTGCAAAAAAAGTAGTCTCTCCTTGGATGTTTTGTGAGAAGGCAACGCAGATACCACTACTGATCATCATGGGTGCCAAGGTCCCCACAAATTTCACTCCATTATCAGTGTCTGGAGCAATCAGACCAACCCATGTCCATTTGAAGTGCTGGAGCAGTTTAACAATCCCCAGGAAATCAGAGTCCTCTTTGGGGATGACCCGATAAAGAAATGGTAATTCAGTTTTATCACTGGTGTACAGAGAAGCAGGTCCATAAGTGATCTATTAAGGAAAAGGCTGTTACCCAAACGACTACCCAAGATTGTTCCCTGACGTTCAGAGGCATCCCTCTAAGCACATCCAAAGTGCACATCCACACAAGACCAACTGGCAAAACTTTATCTTTCCTTTGTATATTGAGGTCCAATGAAAGGGTTTTCCCAAGTTGTCGGAGGCAAAAACACCAATTATAAAAGGGAAAATCTCATAACTCTCCAGTGTTCCAACTTTCTACTGAGGAATTTACATCATCTGACTACCTTCAAAAGAACCATTTTGACAACTCAGGAGCTTCTGGTATAGAAATGTTCACTAATTCAAGATACACATACACAGTAAAGAATGCAATTGTCAGACATGCTTGACAGATGTCTGCCATACAGTGCTTAAGATGTGGGGGGGAGGGGGGGAGAATAATTCCGCTGGAAGGAGTTGTAAGCTAAGTGTGTTCAAGAGCTCAAGAGTTTTGGGGGAGGGGAAGGTAGAGCAATACTTTCACTAGGTTCTGTCACCTTATCTGCTTGCTGCTGGATTGTTTACAAATGCCTTTCCATTCTGGCTGAGAGGAACCAGCCCTGAAGAGTTCTTCTCATGCTGCTGGAATAATACTTTCCTGCTTGGACACTTAGAGCCAAGCTACAAGTGACGCCTTATACAGGTTGGACACTTGTCGGCTTCCCTCAAGTTTTGATGGGAAATGTAGGAGTCCTGGTTTTACAGCTTGGCTCTCCATTACAGCTGCAAGACCAGGATGCCTACATTTCCCATCAAAACTTGAGGGAAGCTGACAAGGGTCCAACCTGTGTCAGGCGTCACTTGTACCTTGGCTCCTAGTGCCAAAAGTAACGGTCCCCAGCTTGGGAAAAGGGGAGGGGTGTGGGGAGTATAAGACGGGTTGCTTTGCTTTGTACCAGTATTCCTGTCAATTCCTTGTTAGAGGCATGAACTCGTTATCCGATAAAAGAGCTTTAACTCATCCAGCCTAGTCTGATGCAGTGGAGTATCTGGAGGTTCACCTGTCAGAACCTGACAGCAATAACTAAAAACCACATTACAACAAACAGAGAGAAACAACAAGCCCAATCCACAGTACAGCTTCCTATTCACCAGGTGAATGTAAATGCTACTAACACAAGGCTTAGACAAAAAAAATACATCAAACAGACAGTTACTAAGGCAAGCTTGAGTATGTCATTTCCCATCATACACTAAGCAAAAGAGCCCACATTATTATTAAGCAACCATGTTGATGTGCCAGAGGACAAAGGACAGTTCTTTGGGGGTTACCTTTATACATTTAAAGATAACATTAGTCTCTCTGCAGTCTCAGTTTTTAACGTCCCTTGCCCCCTTTCTCAACTTCTTTGGAGAAACTGCAAGAAGAACTGGTCTCAAGTT